>NC_081405.1:401574542-402246625 GCF_030272615.1 Cryptomeria japonica | reverse complement strand
ATAAGACTTGTAGATCTGAACATTTATTCATAATTTAGCTTGGTCTTTTACCTCAGAGTCTCCACCTCTTGCATAGAGGACATTTTGAATAGTAGAATGCTATTCAAAACATATTTAATTCTTTACTTCTCCTTCAATCTTGCTGCAACAAATTCACTTTAGGTTATTACTAAAGCTTTGCTATAAGTTCACCAAATCTTTTAAAACTTTTACAATAATGCACACTGGTGCAGAGATCTTTCAGAGTCACCACTCACTGCTGTGAAAATTTATAAAATTATTTATAGAACATGAACAGATCTGGACTTACACAAAGATAAGAGGATAACAACTTTTTGACACTTTACTGACTCTTTCCTCAAATGGACATGGCTAGACTAACTGGCTTTAATTGTTGATAGACAAAGAGTGTCTCAATTTGAATCCAATCAACACAAGTTGTAGCATATTCCCCAACAGAGTCACCATTTTTGTTGTTCTCAAAAAATAGAAAACCCAAGTTCACCTACAATTTACCTATAAAGTAGCCAATTTCAATATATGAAATACTTCAGGGCTTGGGACAACATAACAAGGATAAAAATCCTTCTACTCTTCAGGCTCTGGAAAACCTAGGTGAGTGTACCTTTGATGCATAAAATTAGACCAATGACACACAAGACAACATCAACAGAAGTATATAGATCTCATTAAAGGTTCAAAGACAAGGAGGGTATTGTAGGTAGGCTAAATCTACATTGACAACTAGACAAGTCTGAACATGAGATAAGTGGAACCATTCCACAAAATAGAAAAGAAAGATATTATAATTTGATTCTTTAAAAATTGTTCTAACAATCCTTCAACATTACAAAAGACCAATGCCTAATGTTGTTCACCAAATCTGGTTAACCCAAGTTCACCTGCAATCCTTCTATGAAATATATCAGGACTTGGACAACATAACATAGGACCCTCATTGATCCTCTTGCACTTCAGGTTCTGCTAGACCTAGGGGGGGACACCCTTTGATGCACTGAATTAGACTCATTTACCCACATATGACAGCATCAATAAAAGCAGATAGATCTCATGAAAGGTTCAAAAATAAGGAGGGTACTGCAGATAGGCTAAATCTACATTAACAACTCAACATGCTTGAACATGAGATAGGTGAAACACTTCCACAGAATAGAAAATAAAGAAAGATATTCTGATTTGATTTTAAATTGTTTGAGAATCCCCTTAATCGCAAGATCAGTGCCTTATCCAAGGGCAACACAATCATACATCAAACTACAAATAAAAACACTCACTACACATCCATCTTTATCATGAAATATTCATGCATTAATGCCTTGCATAAATGCATTACTAAGCTTATCCATAGAAAATATCAGATCTAGAAACATGAAACATATTTTATTAATGTTTGCTCATAGAGTTTAAAATCTTCCTTGAAGATTACCTACAAACAAGAATTACACTCATAGACACAGCTGCTCATGACAAACTTGATCCTCCTTAAGAAACAGATTTGAATAAAATGAAAGTACACTTCAGAGACAAATTCTGTGTGAATTTGTGCATGCCTTACATACACAAGAACCTACAATTAGAAACACCTATAGCATGAATCATACTCTATTCTCAGGAAAAGGACATTGCCCTATACAATCTTGAAGAAAACTCAGAATTGGAAACCATGAAAATCTGGAGCATTTCTCCAAATTTTTGGAACCCTTACAATTGAGAAGAATTGATAATATGAAGGAGAGGGAAAAAAATCAGATTTCATCAAAATTTGTCAAGTGTCCCTTTTTCCCTAATTGCAAAAATATCTCATTTTCTTCCTGTGTAAACTTCTCTCAAAATATCTCATGTTTTTTGAAACTAATTGTATGACTAGATTCCTCATCACGAGAGCTTTCCGATGATATATAACACTTGCCATTTCGGGTAAAAAATACCTCTTGAGCGAATTAATTTTGAATGCAGGCCATCATCATTTAAATTTTTCATTTTTCACATAGTTGAAACTATTAATTAATTTTGATTTTTCACCATTTTTACTCTTGATGCCCTACCACGTGGCAGCATGTGATTTGCTCACGAGGTCCACTTTTTGCCACCTGGGATGACACCTCATCCATTTGCCACTTGTTGGCCACATCATTGCCACCTGGATCGCCTGCTCATCGCCACCTCAATGACACCTCACCGGAACCCGCCAGCTCAACTGCCACCTAAATTTGTGCATGCCTTACATACACAAGAACCTGCAATTAGAAACACCTATAGCATGAAACATACTCTATTCTCTGGAAAAGGGCATTGCCCTGTACAATCTTGAAGAAAACTCATAATTGGAAACCATGAAAATCTAGAGCATTTCTTCAAATTTCTGTAACCCTTACAATTGAGAAGAATTGAGAATATGAAGGAGCGGGAAAAAAATCAGATTTCATCAAAACTTGCCAAATGTCCCTTTTTCCCTAATTGCAAAAATATCTCATTTTCTTCCCGTAGAAACTACTCTCAAAATATCTCATGTTTGTTGAAACTAATTGCATGACTAAATTCCTCATTCCGAGAGCTTTCCGATGATATATAATACTTACCATTTCAAGTAAAAAATACCTCCTAAGCGAATTAATTTTGAATGCAGGCCACCATCATTTAAATTTTTCATTTTTCACATAGTTGAAACTATATTAATTAATTTTGATTTTTCACCATTTTTATTCCTAACGCCCTACAACGTGGTAGCATGTGATTGCCTCGCGGGGTCCACTTTTCACCACCTGGGATGACACCTCATCTATTTGCCACTTCTCGGCCACGTCACTGCCACCCAGATCGCCTACTCATCGCCACCTCAGCGATACCTCACCAGAACCCGCCAGCTAAACTGCCACTTGTACCTACCACGTCATCGATCGTTGGGTCATGATTCTTAATTGGCAAGCATCTCTGCCTTGGAACTTGGCGACCACCGTTGATCTTCGCTGAACTTGCTCACTTGTTAATCTGCCATTTTATGCATGTGCTTGGTCGCTAATCCACAGAGCTTAACTGGCGAGCATCTCTGCCTTGCGACTTGGTGACCACCGTCCGATCTCCTCAACTTGCATGATCTTTAATCTGACCATTTTTTGCAAAATAAGCCTACATCGGGAACCATGCACACGTGGGGTCTGCCTGGTTGCCAGGTAGCTCTTCGATTGCCTCGGGATTCGCGCACCCACATACAAGGTCCACTAGGCGTCAAGCTTACACTTGTGTTGAAAGCCTTCAAGGCTTTGACACTATGTTATGGTGGAGCCTTAAATTTAAATATCAAAATGTTCCTCTCCACAGCCAATGTGGGATTAATGCATTTTGCCTGGCACTGTGCATTTTTTGAAGGTTTTACTGGCCTTTGCCTGCTAATGCATTCTGTAGAAAGGTTTCACATGGAGGGAGGAGCTGGGCGCTTTACCTGGCAAAAAAATTTTACTTTGAGGCTTTCAAATCCTTCACCCATACCACGCAAGGAGGGAAAACACATGCCATTTACATTTTCTTTAAAATTTTGGCATTTACAGTTGTCAACGCAATTTGCTTGAAAACTTATTTCATGCCTTCGTTACTACCACGACAGGGGAATTTGGTTTTAATCATACTAATTTGCATAGGTTTTAAAAAATTTCCTTTATTATGCCATCACATAGGGGAAAATACTGGAGATACACCTATTGATTTGCATTGCTTTGAAAGATTTTAAATGCCCTTCCAAAGTCCAAGCAGCAAGGAAAGATGCTAGCAGGGGTCATGGATTTGGGCTATACACTTTCTAATGGAATTTGCTGTAAATTTCTAAATGCCCCTCCTCTCCATTTAAAATGCCAATTACATTTGAAAGAATGTTTGAAACGCCATGTCTGCCACACCAAAATGGGGGTTATTTGCTAGTATTACACCTGTTAACTGCATTTTGCTTGTGGTTTCTAATGCTTTTCTCACCTACAGCCACACCCACGCACGGGAAAGGAGGAGCTGCCAAGGTCACGAACTTTGGTCTTACCTCTGGCAATGCATTTGCTTGGAATTTATTAAGCCTTCCAAGTCTTCTCCACATAGCCTAATTTCATTTGGTTTGAAACATTTTTTGGCCTCTCCACCACTCATGTGCACAATAGGGAAGGCTGGCAAAAGTTGTGGAATTTGGCTTGCACCTCCCAATTGAAATTGCTTGAAAGTTTAAATGATTTATTGTTAATGCTCCATAATTTTCATAGATGTCGATCAATGCATTTTCTTGAGGATTATAAATGCTTTAGTCACATGCCATCTACACGGAGGACTTGGCACTATGCTTGCCAATGGCATTTACATGAAAGCTTCTTTTAATGCCCTTCTCTATTGCCAAAGTAAAAAAAATGCATTACACAAGCCAGTTGCATTACATATTCCATCTCGAGGATCAAGGATCAAGTCTACTGCTATCCATCAAGGTATCAATAAACCAAATTTCCAAGTACACTTGTTGGTATTGATATGCATCACCATGAATTAAGACCATTTCACCATAAAATTAATGCACAAGCATTTATCCAGGTTGGGTCCCAAAGTAGGTCTGGCTAAAAAAAAATTTGTTTTCATGCATCTGACCTTTAAAACACCTCAGGAACCTTGAACATGCCTCTGGAATTGACCAGCATGGTTTTCGGATCATCAAATTGAGTTTCGCAACTTTCAGGTGCTTGCGCCACATTTTCGCATTTAATCGCAAAGATGTAATTTTCAAACTGGTCAAAACATCTTTCTGGACTTCGCCAACTGACAGGCATGTACTCTAATATACCAACATGAACTCTGCCAGGATGTTTCTCAAGACAAATCCCGAGTGAAGAAATGTTAATGGTCAAAGATGACCAACTGGCTTTGTCAGCACTACAAACTTGATAAAGTCAATGCGCAAGGAACTCATGATGCCTTTCTTAAAATTATCAAACGATCTCCGTAGACCCTCAAATCCGAGACATAATTACCTTGAAGTATAGATCAAAACTTAGAATGCTCAGTTCGATTGAGAAGCTAACTAGGTACAAATAGTGTGCTCATGAAAATAGCCACTTTAACTGATGTAGCAATGAAAATATAGAACACTGAATAAGGTGGCTCAAGAAACCCTTTTGAAAACTAATCAAACGGATTGGCAGGAGCTTCAAATTTGAAACATAGCTTATCTTTTATATCAAAAATAGCCTAGAATAAACATTCTAACATGACATTCACCAGGGCATCTTTTACAAATGTGCAAAGCAAGGCTCTGACTAGCTCCTAAAATAGGGACGTGCAAACAGTACAAACTGCAAACGGATTGAGCTTGCCAAACTGAGAAAATGGATTCACAGGGAATTGAAATTTGGCATGTGGACTCACTTTTATGCATAGAATTTAGTACACCTTGAATTTTGACATGACAATCATTTGGGCAAAAGATATAGGAGCTCAAAGTAGGCTACTTAATAAAATCTGCATTTGCACCTATGATGCACTTTCAGTTGACCCCTTGAAATGGGTACTTGATAAACTAATCCAAACTGAAAACTAAGAGTTGTAGAACACTTCATAGGCCAAATGAAAGGTGTAGGACACATTTTCCAAGCCTTACCTTTTGAAAATCAACTGGCTCCATTTTACCCTCTCTCTAACCAGGCCACCTGAATGAGATTAGGTGCCTTTCTGAAAATGAAATAGCAAAATTTTGAAATGGGCCTCTCAAATTACTCAAATTTAGTGAGTCCCAACACCTAATCCCAGCCACAGAGTCATGCATGAAACTGGAAGAAAAATCTTAGATGCAAGCTACCTTCGACATTAAATTTTCATGTATTAATGCCTTACATTAATACAATCCTCTGCTCTATCACAAAATCATACTTATATGTCCAACATACACACTCAAAATCATTAATGCTAGGTCTAGGATTTAAATCCTTCCTTGAAGAATACCCAAAAGACAAACATTACACTCTCAGAGAAAACTAAAAGAGACAAATCCAAATTACCCATGATAAGATGAAATTTTATAAATTTAAATGGTATTTTTGAGACAATTTGGTGGAAACTCACATATGCCTTGCATATGTGTAAACCTGCAAACTGAAACAAAACCTGCAGTAAAGACAACACTGAAAACCCATACGAGACACTGTCATTTGCAAAAAATGAAAAATGCCATCATTGGAACCTCTCTTGGAAATCTCCCTTCAAGAATTTCTCAAACATTGGAACACTTACAAAAGAGAAGAACTCAGAATATATAAAAGAGGGAAAAAGATCAGATCTCCATCTATCAGTGACAAGTGTCCCACTCCTTCAAAAAATATTCTTTCCATCACTCCAGTGGAAACCGTTCTCCATAAATTTGACAAGTTTTAAAATTGATTGCAGAAATGTGTTTGGACCCAAAGGCAACTGACAGGGGGGGGTGGAAAGGGGGGGGGGGGGTGAATCAGTTGTCTATTAATTTCAACCTAATTATAACTTAATCAAACTTGATACATAATAATGATAAACCAAACTTAATGTTGGTTAATAGATTAACAGTTAATATCAATACCAGTGAAACTTAATACATGAAACAAAAAGAGAAACAACATCCACAACACATAACACAAAGATTTGTACATGGAAACCCTGTAAGGGAAAAAACCACGGTGGGAAAACTTACCCACAATCAGATGATACTACTGCAGATAGTATGTGTGTACAAATGGGGTGTGCACATGCAGAAAGGCCAACCGCCTAGAGCTCACTGCTCAATCACAAAATAGGAGTCACATTGACTACAACTAGATGATTAAATCCAATGATAATGTACTGCTCAAAGTAGCATCTCCAATGCTAGATTTGATACTGGTTAAGCTTTGATTATCTCCTTCTCTATGGTTTTCTCATATGGTCTTCAATATTTGCACATACCATGTTACAATACCATAACCATATACCTTCTATTTATTCTCTTGCTTACATCATCTCACAAATGAGATCTTACATATATACCAAAACCTAAGACCAAATGTGTAGGTTGGCTCACTAAGAATATTACAATAAAATCAATTACAACAAGTAAGTCAAGATGTGATGCATCATGTCGGTTCAATAACAATACCAATTAATTAAACCATCTCCATAACGTGTCGTACTGATCTGGAATAGATAATGCATGCCGGTCCATAGCCTAGACCAATTTGCCAGTAACAACAAATATCTCAACCCGATTAGACCAATAACCAAATCACCAAAACCAAGTGTCCAAACCATGTCTTTGACATAACCAAGTGATCTTCAGATGATAACAAGTCATCCTCAATGTCGGTGAACAATATAACCTGCCAGTGAACCAAATACCGATGACTGTGCATAAGTCACTGAACTTGTCGGTGAACATAACCAAAGGTCTCCAGAAGGATAAGTGTTGATAAGTGTTGACATCAATGACAAAACTAGTGCAACATATCCATAATACTAGCAATCTCCCCCTTTGGCATTGATGGCAACATAAGTTGGAAAAACCATCTAAGTGCCAAGGCAGAAATGCCAAAAACCAAAAACCAACAATCTCCAGAATAGATCAATACCAAAAATCAAAATACAAATGCAGAGAGTAAAAATATCTACCCCAATGAATAATCTTCTCCCCAAAGGAAAATGTTTGTTTTTCCATAGATATCTCTCCCCCTTTGACATCAAATTCCAAAGCAATACAAATACCAGATACAACCAGTTCATAGAACCAATTACAAATACCAACTACTCCCCCTAAGAAGTAGCTCTCCTCCATCAAAGCCAAAAAAAGATTTTTTTGTAAATTCTGTCAGTTTGGTGCCAAGCATCAACTGTCTAAATCTCTACCGGTGAGGGTATAACCCCAAGGTGTTCTCTGAGATATTCAAAATTTTCCTTAGGCAAAGGCTTAGTGAAGATGTCTGCAATCTGCTCTTTAGTATTCACATAAACCAATCTCACTTCTTTTGTTTCAACATTCTCTTTCAAAAAATTGTATTTGATAGAAACATGTTTAGTTTTAGAGTGAAATACTGGATTCTTAGATATATCAATTGCTGCTGAATTGTCACAATAGATGATTATAGGTTCTTTACATTTTACCTTTATGTCCTTCAACATTTGCTTAATCCATAATACCTGAGTATAATTAGTTGCTGCTACAACATATTCTAATTCTGTTGTTGATAATTATGTACAACTCTATTTCTTGCTCAACCATGAAATCAATTTGCTACCAAGAAAGAATGCCCCGTCGGTGGTGCTCTTTCTGTCATCTACATCTCCTGCCCAATTAGCATCGGTGTATGCACATAAATCAAAATTTTCATCTTTAGGATACCATAAACCAAGATTTGTTGTCCCTTGTAGATACCGGAAAATCCTTTTTATTGTTGATTTATGATTTTCTCTAGGATTACTTTGAAATATTGAAACAATACACACTGCATTCATTATATCAGGTCTTGTTTGTGTCAAATACAGTAAACCTCCAATCATAGATTTGTATCTTGTTAGATAAACAGGAGCTGAATCATCCTTCAATGATAGTTTATTAGTTGTAGTCATAGGAGTACTTACCGGTTTAGAGTTTTCCATACCAAATTTCTTTAGTATTTCCTTCAAGTACTTTGATTGAAATAACAATATACCTTTATTAGTCTATGAAATCTGCAATCCTAAAAAGAATTTTATCTCCCCAATCATAGACATTTCAAATTCTTCCTACATCTTATTAGAAAAATCTTTACACAATCCATCTTCTCCTCCAAAAATGATGTAATCAACAAAAACTTCAATAACCAAAATGTCTTCAGTAGTCACTTTGAAATATAAGTTATTGTCAGCATTACCTTCAGTGTAACCAAGCTTCAAAAGACATTTGTCCAATCTAGCATACCAAGCTCTAGGAGCTTAATTTCCTTAATCTACAAACCATATCTTTATCATTTGTCAATTAAAATCCATCAGGTTGTTCAATGTAAACTTCCTCTTCAAGATCACCATTCAAAAATGCACATTTAACATCCATTTGATATACTTTATAGTTCGTGTGTGCTGTAAATGCAAGAATTAATCTGACTGCCTTAATTCTAGCTACCGGTGCAAAGGTTTCATTGTAATCAATTCCCTCTTTCTGTGAATAGCCTTTACACACTAATCTTGCTTTGTTTCTGATTACCTTACCATCTTCATTAAGTTTGTTTCTGAATACCCTTTTAGTTCCAATTACATTTTTATTTTTAGGCCGGGGAACTAATGTCCATGTATTGTTCTTTTCAATTTGTTCCAATTCATCTTCCATAGCTTTAATCCAATGTTTATATTCACATGCCTCAATGATAGATATTGGTTCAATTTGATAAATTAAACATACCTCTTAATTTTCCAGTCTTCCTCTTGTCATAACTCCTGGATACTTATTCCCAATTATCTGACTTTTAGAGTGATTCAATCTTATATACCTGGGTGTGTTCACTTGCTACTGTTCTTCAGTCACTGTGGAACTCTCTAATGATGTTGGTGTGATTGGATCAATATTTTGTACTGGTGCACTCTGTATAGGTTCATTTGTGATTATTTCAATTGTCAATTCAAAATCCATAGACCTTGAATTTCCTCTAAAGTCTTCATCTATCTTCACATTTGCACTCTCAATGATTTTCTGCAATCTTTTATTAAAACATCTATATGCTTTGCTCTTAGATGAATAACCAAGAAATATTTCTTCATCACTTCTAGGATCAAATTTGCCAATATACTCATCTCTCCTAATGTAACATTTACTTCCAAATATTTTGGAGTACTTAAGAGTAGGAATATTACCAAACCATAATTCATAGGGTGTCTTACCAGTTTCACCTTTGATGTGAACTTTGTTGAAAGTGTAAACCGATGTATTCACTGCTTCTCTCCAATACACATGAGGTAGATTTGCTTCTAATATCATGCTTCTAGCTGCATCTTGAATATTTATGTTCTTCCTTTCCACAACTCCATTTTGCTGAGGAGTCTGCGGTGCTGATAGTTGTCTTCTAATTCCATTCACTTCACAAAATGTATTGAACTCTTTAGATGTAAATTCACCTCCTTGATCTAATCTTAAACATTTGATTTTCTTACCAGTTTCATTCTCTACAAGTGCCATGAATAATTTGAATTTCCCAAAAGCTTCTAATTTTTCCCTCTAAAAGGTAACCCAACACATTCTACAATAATCATCAATGAATAGCATAAAGTATCTATCACCTTGTAGACTTCTTGTTCTTGTCGGACCACATAAGTCAGTATGAATTAAATCAAGAACATCATTGGATTTATCATAAATACTCTTAAAAGTTGTTCTAACTTGCTTTCCCATTTGGCATTCCTTACATACCGGATTATGAGGTTGTACAATCTTAGGCAAATCCCTTACTATCTTAGATGAACTAATCTTTATAATGCAATCAAAATTCACATGACAGAGTCTTTTATGCCATAACCAACTTTCATCAATATGTACAATCAAGCATGTCTTTTCATTATTGTTCAAATGAAATATATTACCTCTAGTCTGATTACCGGTTGCAATTTCTAAGCTAGTTCTATTCATGATTTTGCATTTACCATTCTTGAATTGTAGCTGAAATCCTTTTTCAACTAATTGACCAACACTCAAAATATTATGCTTCAAACCTTCAACATAATAAACATTGTCAGTATTGTGCTTACCATCAAAAGATATAGTACCTTTTCCTCTAATCAAACAAGCTTTGTCATCTCCAAATCTTACTAGACCTCCATTGTATTCCTGAAAAGATAAGAATTTACTTTTATCACTAGTCATATGATGTGAACATCCAGAATCTATAATCCATTCACCCTTTTCTTCAATTTTAGCTGCCAAGGCCTGCTCTATCGTGGAACAGTAGGTGCCAGTTGATCTTCTATTATTGCAACAAAAGCCCATCCATTGTCTATCGGTTGTTCATCAGAGTTATCAGTAACTCCTTCATCAACATAGTAACATGATTTGTCTGTATTCTTCTTAAATCTGTATCTCTGATATTCAGGGTTAGGCTTATATGTTCTTTTAGCTTCTTCTCTCAATCTTGCATGTCTGTCAGGACATCTAAATGTCATATGACCAATTTTATTGTAGTTAAAACATTTAAAAGGTGCTTTACCTTCATACTTACTTCCAATAGGACCTTTAGGCATTTTCCTTGAAAATAGTGCTTCAAGTTCTTCCAGTTCTTCATTTTCCCTCGTGATGTCTTCAACTTCTCTTGCATAAAGTGCTTTCCAATCAGATTTATCAGATGATGATGATGATGATGATGATGATGATGATGATGCTTTGAAGGCTAAATCTGTCTTAATTGTAGCAACATGACCAAATTTCTAAAGCTCAAATGCTGAAAGCTTTCCAACCAAGGTATCTCTAGATACTGATGTATTAGGCATTGTTCTCAACTCATTAATAGTAGTTAATTTCATTTTGTATGTCGGTGGCAATTATCTTAAGACTTTAGAAACAATTTCATCTTCACTTAAGGAACCTCCACAACATGGTATTCCCAAAAAAATTTCATTAACCTTTTCCATAAAAGTAAAAATTCTTTCATCTTCTTCCATTTTACAATTTTCATACCTGACCTAGAAGCATTCCAGTTTTGCAATTTTGATAGTGGTATCACCTTCATTCAATGTTTCCAATTTATCCCAAATAGCTTTAGCAATACATCAGTTTGATAATCCCATGATTTGCTGATCTGACAAGGTTCTTAAAAGTGCTTCTCTTGCTTTGCAGTCATTCTCTTGATCCTTACTAAATGTAGGTGGATTAGGTTGACCCGGTGTAGGACCAACATATCCATTCTATGTAACATCCCATATATCTTTTCCAATGTAATTTAGATGTGTCTCCATTCTGATCTTCCATATACCATAGTTAGTCCATCAAGTTTCAGACTGTCCTTCCTGAAATAGTTAGTTGCCATAGAATCTCCTCAAGTAGTTAAACTTTTGCAAACAGAGGACTTAACTCTGATACCAATTGTTAGGACCCGGAGGCAACTGAGAGAGGAGGGGTGAATCAGTTTTCTATTAATTTTAACCCAATTATAACTTAATCAAACTTGATACATAAAACCTGTAAACCAAACTTAATTTCGGTTAACAGATTAACAATTAATATCAATACCGGTGAAACTTAATACATGAAACAGAAAGAGAAGCAACATCCACAACACATAACACAAATAATTGTACAAGGAAACCCTGTAAGGGGAAAAACCATGGTGGGAAACCTTACCCACAATCAGATGATACTACTAGAGATAGTATGTGTGTACAAATGGGGTCTACACATGCAAAAAGGCTAACCGCTTAGAGCTCACTGCTCAATCACAAAATAGGAGTCACACTGACTACAATTGGATGATTAAATCCAATGATAATGTACTACTCAAAGTAGCAGCTCCAATGCTAGATTCAGTACCGATTAAGCTCTGATTATCTCCTTCTCTATGGTCTACTCATATGATCTTCAATATTCGCACATACCATGTTACACCACCATACCCATATACCTTCTAATTATTCACTTTCTTACATCATCTCACAAATGAGATCTTACATATATACCAAAACCTAAGACCAAATGTGTAGGTCGGCTCACTAAGAATATTAAAATAAAATTAATTACAACAAGTAAGTCAAGATGTGATGCATCATGTCGGCTCAACAATAATACCAATTGATTAAACCATCTCCATAATGTGTCATGCTGATCTAGAATAGATAATGCATGCCGGTCCATAACCTAGACCAATTTGTCGGTAACAACAAATATGTCAACTCGATTAGACCAATAACCAAATCACCAAAAACCAAGTGTCCAAACCATGTCTTCAACATAACCAAGTGATCTCCAGATGATAACAAGTCATCCTCAGTGTCGGTGAACAATATAACCTATCGGTGAACCAAATACCGATGACTGCATAAGTCACTGAACTTGCCGGTGAACATAAACAAAGATCTCTAGAAGGATAAGTGTTGACATCAATGACAAAACCAATGCAACATATCCATAATACCAACAACATGAACTCCTTGTTTCATGAGCTTTCTAACTGTATATCACACTTGTATATTCGGGTAAAAATAACCCGTCAACCATTAATCTTTCATGCAGCCACGCGCAGCCAAGCATTTAAATCTCTTCATTTTCACTATAGTCTGAAACTATATATTCAATCTTGATTTATTCCCTTTTTGCTCTACCACGTGGCACCTTGTGGTTCATCCATGAATCCACCTTTTCCCCACCTCATCCACCACGTCAGCACCACCCGACCCACCTTAGGCCTTGGCTCTTCTTTGTCGCTTCTGCAATGGATATTCATCGTGCAACTTCCCTACATGGATCAGCGACCATCATCAGATCATCTTCAACCTACTCGCTCTTTATCCTCAATCCTTTACTGCACATGCTTTGTCACTGATCCACATTGGGTTTAGGTCATGCATCTTCCAATCGTGGATCAATGACCACTGCTGGTTCATCTGTGATCACTGTCCGATCTACCCAACTTGCTTGACCTTTAGCTTCTTCTTAGCTTCTCCCTTCTATCACGTGTCACCTATGGATTGGCTTCAAAGTCCCTACCCTGCCACCTTAGTGCAACCTCACTAACCATTGGAATGAAGCTCTTCTTTGTCACTGGGTCGTGAGGGATATGCCAACAAGCAATTTCCCATTGCAACCTAGCGACCACTGTTGGATCTTCTTTGGATCTTTTCATTTGCGAGGTCTCTAGTTTTTTGGGTGTTAGCATTTTATGCTAGCGAGCTGGAGACTGTTAATAAAATTGCTTTGGTCACGAGGTCTCGAGTTGGTTTTTGTCGCTCACCCCTTCTATCAAGCCTGCCATGTGTCACTTCCTGATTTGTCTGTGCATTTTGTCTTGCCACTTGGACGTGCCACCTAGACTGCCAGACCCACCTTAGGCCTTATCACGATGGATAACATTTCAGGCACCTTACAACTATGATACAATGACAACCGTTGATAGTCCTAGAATTTTATTCCACCATTGATCTTCCTCTGATCTGTCATTGGATCTTCTTGATTTGCACAACCCTTAGCCTCTTCTCGCTAGCCTATCCCAAAATTATTGAAACCTTGAGATGCATGTGCATGTGGGGTCCACTTGGTCACTAGCCACCTCTTTCCAAAAGCCCTTAAGCTTTGACACTATAGAAGTGTGGGACTTTTAATTTGAATACAAAAATTGCCCTTCCCACAACCAATGTGGGATATAGGCATTATGCCTAGTTTTACACATTTTCTTGGAGTTTCAAATGTTTTTAGCTCTTTCTTTGGCATCCATGGACTGGCAAAGGTCATTGGAGTTTGGTTTCACCAATAGCATTTACCTAAAGGTTTCCAATGCCATATGCAGGGGAAAAAGACTGTAAACCTACCAATGAAATCTACTTGATGTGTAATTGCCTGCTCCACACCACGCAGGGAGAATGCCGCCAAGGGGCATTTGCTTAAAAATTTCAATTATCTGCTCAAATGCCAAATTGGGGGGAATACAGACTTTCTACCTACCATTGTATTTGTTTGAAAATTTCAAATGCCTTCACTTTTTACAGGCATACATGGGGAGGATGTTGGCTTCATTTTACCCTTCTTTGAAATGGGCCTATCAAATTGACTCAAATTTTATGAGTCCCAACATAGCTATTGACAATTGTATTATTGACGAAGAATCTAGTGATGATGCTAGTGAAGATATTGTGTCTATAACTATTAAGGAAGAAATATCAGATCAGAAGGCACTAGTATCCAAAATGGATAACTCTGATGATTGGATCATTGATAGTGGTTGTTCACATCACACAACCGGTGATCAGAGCAAATTTATTTCCTTGAAAGAATTTGATGGTTGTGTTGTAAGATTTGGAAGTGACTCCCCCTATATGGTTAAAGGTAAGGGAGCTATTTATCCTAATAGGAAGAGCAGTGTTGATGATGTCTATTGGGTTGAAGGCCTAAAGCACAATTTGTTAAGTGTGGTACAACTTAATGACAGAGGATACCCACTAGAGTTCAAAAATGGAATGTGCAAAATCTTTGACAACAAAGGTGAATTGATTGCAACCAGGAAATAGACCAGATGTAATCCATTTCATCTCAATCCTAAAGTTAGCAACTATTTGATTGCAAAAATAGATGATAGCTGGCTTTGGCATAGTATATTTTTTCATATTAATTTTGACAATATTGTTAAAGTAAGCAAGTCTAAGACAGTAAGAGGTCTACCTCAGCTAGACAAACCGGTTAATGCTCTTTGTCAAGAATGTTAACTAGGAAAGATGACTTCTTCAACTTTTAAGAGCAAGTCCTTCTTAGCAGAGCACTTGTTAGACTTGGTTCATACAGATCTATGTGGACCAATAAGAACAAGATGCATTCAAGGTGACAGATACTTCATGATCTTCACTGATGATTGTTCAAGGATGATGTGGGTCACATTCTTGAAGGATAAGAATGAATCTTTTGGTAAATTCAAGGCATTCAGAGCCTTAGCTGAGAAAGAGAGTGGCAAAAATATAAAATGTCTAAGAACAGATCAAGGCAGTGAATTCACTTCTACAGAGTTCACCAAATATTGTGATGATAATGGTATCAAGTGGCAAATTTCTACACCAAGGACACCACAGCAGAATGGTATAAAAGAGAGAAACAACCGTTCAGTGGTTGAAGTGGCTAGAACTATGTTGATACAAGGAGGTGTATCAAAAACATTTTGGAAAGAAGCTATAAGTATAGCTGTGTACACAATGAACCGAGTTCTGGTAAAAAGAGGTAAGGACAAGACCCCATATGAATACTGGTATGGGAGATCACCTGATGTTAGCTATTTTAAGATATTTGGAAGCAAATGTTTTATTAAAAGAGGTGATTACATAAGCAAGTTTGAAGTTAAGAGTGATGAAGGAATATTTCTTGGCTATTCCACCAAGAGTAAGGCCTATAAATGCTTCAACAACTAGACACAAAAAATTGTTGAGAGTACTGATGTTCGTGTAGATGAATGTCCTGAAATTTCAGAAGGAACCAGTTTTGAGAAGAAGGATGAAGATCCTTGCATTTTTCTTTTGGAACCTGAAACTATTAAATCAGAAACCGGTAAAGAAAATCCAGATGAAGTTGTTCAACTGGAACACATAAATTCAGAGGAAGATGATAATGAAGAATCTAAACCTAAAGAGAATGATGATGTTATTCCTAGGTATGTGAGACTGAATCACAGTCCTGAACAGATAATTGGGGATAAGGATGTTGCAGTACTAACGAGAAGGAGAATAAGAGAGAACTCTTGCATGATATCCACCTTTGGACCTAGAAGTGCTAAAGAGGCATTTGGTGATGATCATTGGGTGAAAGCTATGGAGGAGGAGTTAGATCAAATTGAGAAGAACAACACTTGGACCCTAGTACCTCGACATGTAAACAAGAATGTTATAGGTACTAAATGGGTGTTCAGAAACAAACTAAATGAAAATGGTGTTGTAATTCGCAATAAGGAAAGATTAGTATGCAAAGGATATGTGCAAGAAGAAGGAGAAGACTATGGAGAAAATTTTGCACTAGTAGCTAGGCTGGAAGGTGTCAGAACACTATTTGCATTTGCAGCTCATAAGAAGTTTAAGGTATACCAGATGGATGTCAAGTTTGCATTCTTGAATGGGACACTAGAAGAAGAGGTTTATATAGAGCAGCCTAATGATTATGCATTGACAGATAAGGAAGACATGGTATGCAAATCGCATAAAGCCTTGTATGGATTAAAGAAGGCACCCAGAGCATGGGATGAACGACTTCATACTCATTTGATGAAGATAGGCTTTACAAGAACCAGTGATGACATAAACATTTATCTCAAGTCTGAAGGAGATGATATAGTGGTCAGTGAAGTATTTGTAGGTGACATTATATTTGGAGGTAATGATGACATGAGTAATTGCTTTGCAGATGAAATGAAGAATTAATTTGAGATGTCATTAGTAGGGGAAATAAAAAATTTCATAGGCTTATAGATACATCAGATGAAGAATGGTAATTTAATTACTCAATCCAAGTATGTGAAAGAGGTTTTAAAGACTTTTAGTATGAGTGACTGTAAACCAATTGGAACCCCAATCATTACAGGTTGTAAATTGTCCAAGGAAGATGCATTTAAGTCTGTAGATGAAAAGGAATATAGGTCAATGATTGGAAAATTACACTATGTTGTTCAGAGTTGACCGAAATTGCCCATGCAGTTGGTATTGTTGCTAGATTTAAGAAGAATCCAAAGGAGGCACATCTGATGGCAACCAAGAGAACTTTTAGATATCTGAAAGGTACTATTGACTATGGGTTATGGTATCCATATGGTGGAAATTTTGATTTGAAAGCATACATAGATGCTGATTGGGTAGGAAATATTGATGTCCAAAAGAGTACTATTGGTGGAGCATTATTTCTAGGAGGAAGGCTAGTCTCATGGAGTAGTAAAAAGCAGAGTTGCACTTCACAATCTACTGTTGAAGCTGAGTATGTAGAAGCTTATATGAATTGTACACAAGCTATGTGGATGAGGCACATTTTTCAATGTTTGAAGATGGAAATCTCAGAACCAATAAAGATTTTGTGTGATAATACAAGTACAATAAACATTTCAAAAAATCCCATTTTGTATGCAAGGACTAAGCACATTGAATTGAAATATCACTGCTTGAGGGAAAAAGTTCAAAGTAAAGGTGTTATCTTGGAGCATGTTTCTAACAAGGAGCAACTGGCATATATCTTTACCAAACCTCTTCCTAAGACCAATTTTGAGTATCTTAGGAGTCAATTGGGGGTTATCCCTCTTCATGAAGTTAGTTGAGTATGATGTTGATTGCATCAGTCCCTGAATTACTTATAGAATTTTACATGGATTGATGAAGAAGTGGATGTATTCCACAGGGGGAGAATCAACATCACAGTGAGAGAAGAATTACATGTTTTACTTTCACTTTGGCATTGTTGTCAAAGGGGGATAAGAATTATGTGATTGAAGAGAATAATTATGTGTCTGATTAGGTGAACCGGTGGCAGGCTAAAGACATACAGAGCAAGGTGAATACTTGGTAATGTAAACCAGGATTCCTATTCACCAATCTCATCAGCAATCAGAGGCATTGATATTTGTATTGCCATCAATGCCAAAGGGGGAGATTTTTGGTATTTTGAGTTTGTTGGTATTTTGCATAGAGATTGCATTAATGATATGTTGTCATTGATGTCAATTGAACCGATAATGGTATTCATGTTATTGTTGATATTGTTGTTTTTTATATTGGCTAGTAACCAGTAAGAAGAGCTTTGTGGAAGATGTTGTAAACCTGTGTGTTAAGTTTGTGAGTTGAACCGGTGTAAAGGGTTAAACCTTTCTATGCATTGTAACCGGTAAACCCTATCAGTTGTTAAACCCCAACCGATCAAGTTTTTTTGTTTATTATCTGATGAGCGGTAATGATGAAGACACGTGTGATCATTGAATGGGGATATGTTCAAATTGTTTTGGTGCATTTATTTTTGTCTAGAGAAGGAGCAAACTGGATTGCATTTAATTCATAATGTGTGATGAGTTACAAATTTTTATGAAGAGGTTGGAATTTTCTTGAAGAATGTGAAGAGATTGTCATGATTTCTAATGGTCAAGATTGTACTGAATTGTTTGTAATCTCGATAATGAGAATTAGGCTTTTGTTGTGTTACCGACCTAATTGATTTCTATTTAAGGTCGATGAAGTTGTTGTAAAGGTTGTTGGCAAGATTGGTAGAAAACCTATTCAGTGTGTAGTTGCCTAATTGGTGAATGGATTTGCACATTGAGTGAAGGCAGATTGAAGCATAGAAGGATATGATCAGGAAAATGTAGTGCTACTCAAAGAGATCAAGAAAACCTGTTGTTTTCTAATAGTTACAGTAGAAGTAAAATCCCTTAACCACGTAAGCTCTAACAAGCTTGGTTACTCATTAAATCCTCTAACAAGGTAGTCCATTAGCTTGGATTCTTAAATCCTTCGGTGAGGTTACTCCTAACAGGGTATTGTGCTTTTAATCAAGGCATATTTGTAAATCCCTTAATTGGGTGATTCCTAACCGGAATTAGTTCTTAACATGACTTATTGTAAAGCTTTAACAGGCTTGGCTCCTAACAGGGAAAACTTTGAAAGATTTCAGATAGATATCCTTGTGAGTCTCATCTCACCATGGTTTTTACCTATTTGGGTTTTCCACATATAAACTTTTATGTGAAGTGGTGAATGCTTTTGTGGATGTGATCTTATTTGTTGATTTGATTAATTTCTGCTAAGACATGTTAATTAGAAGCATTGAGAGATGATTATGTTGAGTTATGATTAAGCATTGTTGATATTCACAAGATTGAAGTTGTTTACTGTTAATGTTGTCATAACAGTTAAACCTGTTGATGTCAAGTATTCTTATGAATATTGATCTTGATTGGGATATGTTTACTTTGTTTGACTGAGTTTGAGTTTGGGAACTTTGTATCAGTTTTTCATTATACTTATTCACCCCCCCCTCTCAGTATTCTACCAGATACTTATTCTTTCATCATACCATCACCTATAACCTTTTTCAGCTACGGCATGCACTGCTTCTTCAAGTGATTTCATTTGGTCAATAGAATCAGTAACTAGGTGTCCAAGCTTGGCAATAGAGCTAGATAAATTACTAGTGTCAGTCTCTGGTAGGAGGCTTGACAAAATGTCAAGAACAGTCTGAATTGTTTCTGCTTCTTTTCTCTTCTCTTTCAATCTTTTCTTTTGAGCCCTAGATTGCATAATAGAAGCAATCTCCATAAGTTCAAATGCGCTCAATTTGTCCACATCAATAGGACCTTGTATGCTAATTGAGTCATCATCATCATCATTTTGTTGCTTCACCTTTGCTTTTTCCTTTTCATCCTTTTTCTCTATTATCTTCTCCTTTGTTTTCTCTTTCTCTTTCTCTAATTGATCCTGCAAAGTGATTTTAGTTACCCATGGAAATCATTTTTCAATAGTGTGTCCCTTTACTAGTGGTGGTTGAATATCCATACTTGATTTTGTAGCCAGCGTTTCAGTTGCTTCCTGTGTATTAGTAATGTGATATGGTTTCTATTCAGTTTCTTTAACATGTTTAATGTCATTATCGATTAGATCAACAATATCATCAATATCTTCAACTTCAGCCACTGAGAATATGATCGGTGTGGAACTTGTGTCATCCTTATACTTGACAGGATAGACAACATCTAATGTAATAAACTCTTCAGCATCTAGCTCCAGTGGAGCTCCAATCTCAGTCTAACCAGGTTTATTATCATAGACTTTCAATAGTGCATTCATCCTTTGAATATCTTGAGTTATATGATGAGTAACATCTTCAATAGGTTGAAATTTTCCATCCATTAACCTCGGTCTCCTTGATTTAGAATGAAACTATCCTTTGTACTTAGCAAGCAATGCTAATAACTCATCTCAAGACAACTCAACAAAATGTTAAATAAAAACTATATCAATAATTTCTTGATCTTGATCTACAACCATTTTCCATTTATTTTCAAGCATTAAATATAAAGAATCAGAAATGTCCTTTTTAATATCTTATGGTAACCGGTTGTATTGACACAGGTAATTGATTACCTCTTTTACCACTTCTTGTTTCTAACCTTCATCAAACGAATTAAAATATTCTTTTACATTATCAAACCATTTTCTTCCTAATAAGTTTAAATTCCTCTCAAAATCACTCATTGGTTTGAATATTGAAACATTAATAGGAATACTTTGTTTAGAAATGTCTACTATTGGTTTGGATTTCTTTCCAGTCACTTTCATCTTCTTGGTCTCTTCTTTAGTATCAGTTTCCTCAGATTCCTCTTGAATAATGAGATGTCTTCCTCTCTTCCTTGTTGCAATCTACTTCTTTGCATATACCTTGGGTATCGGTTCCTTCTTGCTTTGAATAATTCTAGTTACCCTTGTACCTGTGATCATAGAAGTTGGTTGATCAACTTTCTTCTTTTTCTCCTTGGTACTACTGGGTTGAGTAGGTATAATCCTTTACTGATAAGTTCCCAGTCTTTTCTTCTTTGAATCCTTAGGTGATGCCAAAAGGTTGTTGGCATAACTGATTAGTAAGTCATAGTTGACTTAATAGCTCATTTCTTCCATTTCTTCTTCTTTGGGTTCAATAGCCTCTATAAGGCAAAATTCAGTGGTTACAGTGAAACATATGTCTTTTTCATAGTTTTTCACCACTTCATCTAATAACCTTAATCTCATGCTCATATTCTTTTGAAACTCATTAAAATATTTGTTCATGGCAACAGGAAATGTGATCTTCATAGCCTTAATGCTATTCTTGATTTGGGTTGTCACTAGTATGTCCTTTGACCATTGCATGTCACCAATTCTTGGAATAAAATTTTGAAAGTAGAAAAACAAACCAATCAACAGTTGACTGTATTTAAACTTTTAATTGTTGTCCTTCTTAATTGATTCTATGTTCAACATCAATTGAATTCTCATTGCTTCGTACAAATCATAATCTGCATCCTCTATCATCATCCTGTAGGTGGCATGCACAACAACAGATGGTACACTATTCATTCTACTAGAATAGAATATCCAGTAGCCAATAACCATAGTTGCAAATATGACTCTTTGATCTGCAATGTTGTTGACAGAAATTGCATGACCATCAACAGTGGTCTTTGTCAATGCAATAATAGTCTCCT
This sequence comes from Cryptomeria japonica, assembly GCF_030272615.1. Lineage (NCBI taxonomy): Eukaryota > Viridiplantae > Streptophyta > Pinopsida > Cupressales > Cupressaceae > Cryptomeria > Cryptomeria japonica. The sequence goes on along the minus strand of NC_081405.1, from coordinate 402,224,744 downwards.
TTGAGATTGTTCTCAATTTTGGTACTTCACCGATTTGGCAAAAATTGACTACTGCATGAATAACCTCCTTTATGATAGGGTGAGACCTATCAAGATACATATTCCCTCCATGTACACAGCTAAGGATAATCCTGACATGTTCCTCCTCAAAATATTCTAGAAAATATACTGCATTATGAAAAAATTTCTCATGAACCCTAATATATTCGGGTTTGATCTTCCCATTCTTCTCACACAAAGATTTAAGCTAAGAATAGATTGCTAATGACCCTAGATCCTCAATTTTGCAATCTATGTAACTAGACAAATCTCCTTTAATAAAAACACCATCAAGAACTTGAGACAATGCATTATATGATTCTATTTTATCCAATCCCATAGACTCCATAGCTTCCATAGTGATAAAAATAATTTCTGCTAGGGTAGATGACGATGCCATTTAAAATAATCTAACTTACAAGAGAATATTGATCAAAATACCTTGTTCCCTTCAAGCTTCTAAGGTCTCTGGTTGCTCTCTCGCTTTCACACCTGAGTCATCTTACTTTGCTTCAAATCTGATTCAACTTTTTCAATCGTAGCACAAATTCATTCATAATCTGCTAACAATACTCTGTTTCGCTCTACAAGTGATCACAAATTCATCTACGAATGCAATTAGGGTAAAAATAATAGTAAAATTTCCTTTTATTAACTTTCCCACTACATTTATTATACTATCGATAGGGTAACAAACCCTAATTACCACTTAATAAACTCACCTGTAGCGATAGGTATATAACCAGTTGGTAATCCTTAGAAAACCAATAGATAACAATATAAAAAAAAAATCATTTTTTTTTCTCTTTTAAATATTCTTGGAACTCCCATGGAGAAGAGAAACATTCAAATTTCAAATTCCCCGCAAGGCGGGAACTCTGGTTCCAATGGTGGGAGCGGCCAAAATGATGGAGTTGGTCCTATGGGGGAGAAGGACAAGCCTCTAGATATTCCAAAGGTGGACAAGACTTTGTAGGCTGTTGGTACTCTGCTAGAGAAGAAAGTGGTCTTTGAAATCACAGGGGGAGTCAAGTGGGGGGTCCAGCCCACGTGAAGAGGTATTGGAGAATGGACTCAAATCTAGAAAATGGTCATCCCTTTTTGGAACAAGACCAACGGGAAAATACTCTTTACCTCCTGTCAAGAACATATCTGACCATACTGGTCGTAAGTTTGCTATCTCTATCCTTGATTCGGTTCCAGATCATAATATTAGCAGTATGTCGAACTACCTAGTAGGCAAGTTTATGGGTTCTCGTCCAAACATCAAAGTGGTAAGGGCCTATGTTAAAAGGAAATGGGCTTTGAAAGGTAATGTCAAAATCTCAGCCTTGCCTAAAGGCCTCCTTACCTTTTCTTTCTCATGTGAAGAAGATAAAACAAGGATTCTTTGTGGTAGTCCCTAGATGGTTGAAAAGATAGCATTGGTCCTTCGAAAATGGCATCCGAATCTTAACATGAATGATTCTCTTCTGGCACAGGTCCCAGTTTGGGTAAAATTACCAGGTTTGCCTCTTGAGTATTGGGTAGAAAGTATTTTCTCTAGAATAGCAAGCTCCTTTGGTGAGCTCCTCTCAATAGACCCAGTCATGGCCTCAAAAAGGAGGCTTACTCATGCTAGATTTTGTGTAGGGATAGCTCATGATGCAGATATGCCGAAAGAGATAGACATTGTGTCAAAATTGGGAACATGGAAGCAACTAATAGAATATGAATCTATCCCCTTTGCTTGTTTCCACTGCAAGAAAGAAGGTCACTGGGCTAAATCTTGTCCTCTCAAGCCTAAAGGGGAGCTCAAGCAAGCCAAACCATCGGCTGAAAGTAAAAGGTATGGCAAGTAAAAAACTCAGAAAGTAAGGAAGCTGACTTTGTTGATAATAACTGCTTTGGACCCTTAGGGGAAAACAAGGAAGTGATACCCTCAACCCCTATCTAACCTCCCCACTCAGGAAGTCCTGAGGAAGGAGTTAACAAAAGTGAACAACCCCCTAGAAAGGTAGATCTGAATAAAGGAATCTAAAGGAAAACCTGAATCCTTATAAGCAATAGCTGAGATGGTAATTGTTGATACTTTGGCTAGCAAGGAAGCACCCAATGGAGAGGAACAACCTAAGGAAGGGGAGATCACTGGCTCTCAAGAAGAAAAGACCGACTCTTCCCCGCTTTTGATCAACTCTGAAATGCAAGAAGCCTAGAAATGTGCTATATTGGGAATGAATCTCTCAGATTCAGATCAAATTTCTAAAATAGTCAATAGTACTTCACAGGACTCCAGATTTCCTAAATGGGGTGATGAAGAAGAAATTTCCAGAATTCTCAGTAACCCTGAAGCTAATCTTGAGAAAGAAGCTGAGTGGAAAATACCAAAATACAGGAATAAGAAAGGATCCACCCCCTCAGCTTCCCAAGTAAGGAAGTCTAGAAGAATTGCCCAAGCTAATGTCAGGTATGTTTCTTCTTCTCTAGGACTACTTTCAAACCATAAAGTCAAAGACAAGGAGGCCAGCAAAAAATATAGCAGATGCGACTCAGAAGACTCTGAAGGAGCTAGGAATTGGTAAGTAACTATGAAGATCATCTCTTGGAATATAAGGGGACTAAATAATCCCCATAAGCATGATATTATTAGGAATATGATAAGGGATAGAAAACTTGATATTTTTCTTATTCAAGAAACTAACTTGAGTAGAGATAAGGTAGAATCTTTGAAGTTCTTTAAATTTGGTAGCATTAGTGGTGGTAGCTTAGAAGGTGTCTCTAGAGGCATTGCAACCATTCGGAATCTCAATAGTGTTAAAGGTCAAGTTCTTATTCAAGAAAAAAATTTCTCTTGCATAAAATTTGAGCATTTAAAAGATGGAACATCTTGGATCCTCACTAATATTTATGCTCCTAATACCTTGAAAGCCATAAGCAATTTTTGGAAAAAATTAATGGAAATAAGGGACAGCTTCAAGAATTTAAGCTGGTTGGTCTTGGGAGACTTCAATACTCCCTTGAGAGAGGAGGAAAAATTTGGAGGAAGCCCTTCTCAGCTGGAAAGTAGACTGGCCCTCATGGACTTTATAAACTCTCAGGCTCTCAATGATGTGGATATTCAGGGATGCAATTACACTTGGACTAACAGGAGGACTGGAAATGACCTTATTCAAGTTTGTCTAGTAGAGCTCTTATTTTTTATGATTGGTAAAGACATTATTACTGTTCCCTATCCGCTCAAATTTGGTTTGGGTCTGACCATTATCCTATAACTTTCTATGCTGACTCAATAAACAGAAGAAGGAACTTTCCTTTTATATTTGAAAAGATGTGGACACTTCATCCTGACCTCATTCTTAAAATTCAGGAATGGTGGAACATCAAAGTTGAGGGCACTGCCATGTATAGAGTAGTGAAGAAACTCAAAAGTATCAAAGACAACATAAGGTTATGGAAAAAAACCAACTTTGGGAATATTTTTGTGGCCAAAGGTAAAATTCAGGAAGACCTCAATAAAATACAGGCTCAAATTTAGAAGGATGGTTTCTCTACTATGTCAATTGTTGAAGAAAATGAAATCCTTAAAAAATACCATGAAATTATTGCCAAAGAAGAATTTTTTTGGAAACAAAGATCAAGATGTACTTGACTGAAGGAAGGTGACAAGAACACAAGATTATTTCACATGTCGACAATTAAACATAAAGTGGCAAACAGGATCACTAAATTGGTTGTGGACAACAGGGAGCTAGTTATGGAGGAAGAGATAAGAAAAGAGGCCAAAAGATTCTTTGTTGATCTCCTTTGTAGGGATCATAGACTGGATGTTGATGCTCAAAGCTCTTTCCTTAATAATATTCCTTGCCTCATTGATGAGCAGATTAATGCCTCCCTTTCTTCTATACCTTTGAACCAGGAGATCAAGAATGTTGTCTTTTCTTTTGATGTTAACAAAGCACCCGGACCTGATGGATTCCCCATGTTCTTCTTTGAAGAATTCTGGGATATTGTTGGGAAAGATGTTTCCAATGGCGTCAAATAATTTTTCGGTGCTAGAAGAATTTTGAAAGAGATCAATGGTACCTTCATTGCATTAATCCCCAAAATTCAAGATGTTAATTCCATGGATAAGTTTAGGCCTATAAGCTTATGCAACTCTTTTTATAAAATTATTTCTAAGGCCCTTACCTCCAGACTCCTGACTATTTTTCCTCCTTTGATTAATCACCAACAAAATGGTTTTGTGCCAGGAAGACAAATCCTTGACTCCATAATAACTGTTCATGAGAATACTTCATTCACTAGTTATGGCTAAGAAACATGGTTTTATCCTTAAGCTTGATCTCTCAAAGGCCTATGGTCGGTTTGATTGGTCTTTCCTTGTGAAGGTTCTTTTGGCTTATGACTTCTCTACCAAATGTGTGGATCTCTTTAAACAACTTATTACCACTGCCTCCTTTGTTTTTCTCATCAATGGATCTCCCTCCACCTTCTTTCAAGTCTTTAGAGGATTGAGGCAAGGGGATCCCATTTCTCCTATCCTCTTCATAATTATGGCTGAATGTTTTGGCAGATCTATGGAAAGTAAGGCAATGAGAGGAATGTTCAAGGGACTCCAACCTTCATCAATTGATCATACATGCTCCCACCAATAGTTTGTGGATGATACCATTATCATGGGGGACTCAAGCATCTCAGAAGCCAGAACTCTCAAGGACCCCCTGTGTAAGTTGGCATCTGCTTCAAGCCAACTTATCAACTGGGTTAAAAGTGAAGTGTTTTTCATCAACACTCCTAAGAGGAGACAACATAGAATCAATAGAATTTTGGAATGTCAGATTCCCGATCTTCCGGCCACTTACCTTGGTCTCCCTCTGGGCATTGCACCACTTGATTCCTTTTGGAGTTCTTTGGTGGACAAATTTCAAAAAAAAATTGTTGGATGGAAAGGTGCCCTTTTAAGTCAGGCTAGAAATCTTCAACTTCTAAAAGCCTCCCTTCAAAGCGTTCCTATTTATGCCCTTAGCCTCTTCAGAATTCCTGTTAAGTATGTAGAAGAAATTGAGAAAATTCAAAAAAAGAAATCTTTGGTCAAGGGTTGAAGAAAAGAAAAGAATGTCTCTTGTGGCTTGAGAAAAGGTGTGTAGACCAAAAAGTAATGGAGGCCTGGGCCTAAGAAGAATCCAGACCCTCAATGAAGCTCTCTTGTCTAAATAGGTTTGGAGACTGTTCCACTTTGACAGTGAATGGTATAAAATATGGAGAAGTAAGTACTCTCTTTTGTCTTCTTCTCTTCCTGCTTTCATCAATTTTGATTTTAGTATGAATGGGTCCCATATCTGGAATCATGCCTCTAAATGTAAAGACAACATTGCCAAAGGGGTTAAATGGAATGTTGGCAATGGTAGGAAAGTTAGATTTTGGGAAGATCCCTAGCTCTTCGATAAAACTTTGGTAGATATCCCTGAATGGACCCCTTTTACTCCCTCATGTATTAGAATCTATGGTACTCTAGTTGAAGGGTATTGGATAGGTGATAAATGGAAGAACATTGAAAGTATTCACCCAGACCTTATTAATCTCAAGAACCATCTTTCTTCTACTTGGCTGAATAAAGAGGAAGACTCCCTTATTTGGAAATTTGATTCTAAAGGCAACATCACTATCTCTTCAATGTATGGTGTTGTTTCCCTAGCCCTGTCTGAGAATCCTTTTTGGTCTAAAGCTTGGATAAAGGGTTTAATCCCTAAAATCAATTTTTTTCTTTTGGACTATCCTTCAAAACAAAATCTTGACCTTAGAAAATCTGAAGGGTAGAGGCTTTTCTTTCCCTAATAGATGTGCTCTCTGTCTCAAGGAGGAAGAGTCTGTGGACCATTTGGCTATCCATTGTTCCTTTAGCACTTAAATTTGGGAAAGACTTATTAATATTTTTTGCATTGATTGGTTTTTTCCTGACACTATCAGTGATTTGTTCCATTCTTGGAATTATCACTGGGCTATCCCCTTTTTGAGATCTTTGTGGCAGCTATATCTCCCTCACATTTTGTGGGGTTTATGGAAAGAAAGGAACAACCATATCTTCAGGGACACTTCTCTCACCCAGGATGTTGTTTTCTAGAAAATTCAATAGGCTATTGTGGAGAACATTGGACTCATTGGGAATCCTTGCATTTCTACCAACCCCATGGAAACTCACATAGTAAGTTCCTAGAATCTAAAGTATGGTGGTAGTCCTGAGCCCACTCTAAACAAAAGACTTGAAGATAGATGGCATACTCCCCCACATGGTTGGCTCAAAGTCAACTTTGACAGTGCTGGAAAAGGCAATCTTGGTCCTGCAGGATGTGATGCAATCCTCAGAGATGAAAATGGTAACTATAAGGAAATGATTGTTGTTCCTATAGGGAGTCAAACTAACCACAAAGCAGAAGAAATGGTGGAACTCCAAGGTATTCTCCTAGCCAAAAGATGGAATTGTCCCTATCTATGGATAGAAGGGGATTCTAATAACATCATCAAATGCCTAAAGGGAACCTCTAAGCCTTCATGGACTATCAATAACATAATAAAGGCTGCTAGAGATCTCATCAACACTTTTGAGAAATGCTTCATATCTCATATCTATCGTGAAGTTAATGGTTCTGATGATTGGGCAGCCAATGTGGCGGTCATCCAAGATAAAATGATCACATGGAAGGGCGAAGAACACATCCCCGATGACATCAGATCAACCATTTTTCAGGATCGATACAATAGTACCCCAAAGATCATAAAGGGACAAAGTAATGATGAAATGGATTAAAAGGAGTGCTATGAGTAATAATAATAAGTTCAATACCATTTATTGCAAGACTCACGCTACCGCTTCCCACACTTTCTAGGTATATTTGTTAGTTCTGAGAAATTTGCCTAAAGATCTCTACAACTCTTGACCTGCTGCTCTGAATAGTGAAAAAATGTGAGGAAACCGATGTCGTTACAAACCCAGCAACTGCAAGGAGTGGAAGCAAAAGGAGGATGTCTGGAACATTTTGTAGAAGGGCAGTTTTTCAAAGTTTATGGAGAGGCTCCATGGGCGCGATGCCACAGTTACTAAGTTCTTTGTAAAAACTAGAGAAAGGGCACTCTGAAGATGGGAGATCAATCAATCTCCATAGATGAGGACTTCATTGCTCAGGTTACGGGTCTTCATAGGGAAGGAAGCAATTACTACAGAGACATGAAATTGAGCAAGGAGGTCATTGAAAGATATCCTGAAATGACAAAGGAGAAAAAGTGCCTGGTTAAGCTAAGTAAAACTTACTATCCTCCTAGGGATTTTGTTAAACCATGGAGGGATGTCTTATTTTCTAGAATGCACTATGTAACTTTCGATGGTAGATTCACAAATGTTTATGGCTACCATTTTGTTTTGTTGAACCATTTTAGGTATGATGAAAAAGTCAATATCCCTTATTTTCTATTGTGTTCCATGAATGCTACCATTAAGGCCCATAAAGAGAACCCTAAGGGTGATAATCCCATGCATCAAGGTCTCATGCTTTTAATTTATGACCACCTCAAAGCCAACCAAATTTCCTGCCCTCAACCTTCTATCTCAGAGTCTAAGGAGGAAGGGTTAGATTCTATTTTTTCTTTAGGTGAAGAGTTAGATAGTGATTCAATGAGAGAGTCTGAAGAGAGTTTGGATGACTCTGAAGTGGAAGCTGGTAAGAAAAGAAAACATGTGAGAACCAAGCCTTCCTCCTCAAAGAGAAAGAATAAATCTAAAGATAAAATTATCCAAATTAGCTCCTCCTCAGAGGAAGAGGTCTCTAAGGATTCTGAGAAGGAACCCCCATCTCCCCAGAAAAAGAAAAATAAAATTTCTATTCAGACAAAGAACAAATAGAAGAAACAGGATGCCAACATTATGAAGCTCAAGGAATAGGTGCAGAGAAATAACCCGGACCTCGACCAAAATGTGGAGGAGGAGACCATTCGGGAAGGTTCTGAACAAAGAATCATAAAAGTTGGTAAAGTTATTGTTGAAGACACCTCCAATATGGAAAAAGACAACGCTGGTGAGAAATCACCCTCCTCATGTCCTCCTCCTAAGGGTTTGAAAGGCTTTGTGGACACCATTGATTGGCTAATTTCCAGTTACAAGAAAGCTGTGGAGGATATTAAGAAGCTCAATTAAGAGTCCAAATTCTGCAGACTTAGTTTTGGTAGAGGCAAGTCAATTGTAGAACAAGTTGAGGATTTGACTAAAATAGTTGCTAAAGCCGAAGAGATCAGAGACTCCTTTAACCCCAGGTTTGAGCAAATAAAGAAAGACCTGACTGAGAAAAGTTTGATGACATGAGAATGCTTGAAGAAGATAATATTGGACAATATGGTCACAAAATCAAAGAAATTTTTGGCGGTATAAAGAGTGTTGGAGGCAAAATGGAAGTTGATGTTATAGTAAGTAAAATGCTCAGAACTCTACAACCTCAATATGATATAAGAGCATCGAAAATCCAAGAACTTAGATCTATTTCAAAGGATAAGGTAACTATTGATTCATTGATTCGTAAGCTTACAACTTTTGAGTTAAATAGTTTTGACAATAGTGTGACAAAATCTATTGAATCTGCCTTTAAAGCTTCTATTACTGGTTCATCTAGTAGAAAAGGAAAAGATATACGTCAAAATCATGAGTGCAGGACAAGTCATGGAAGTAACCGCGGAAACAAAGACAATGAAGATCAAGTTATGGAAATTGAGGCATTGTTAGGAAAGAGATTTCCAAGAGGTACTGGCAAGTATAAAGGAAAGCTACCTTTGAAGTGTTTCTCTTGTAATAAATTGGTCATATTTCTACTAACTCCCCTAACACTGATAAGAAAGAAAAGTTTAGAAGATTCAAAGGAAATGAAAAGAAACATTGTTATGTTGCAGTAGATGAAGGTGTGACCAATGAGGAGTCTGAAGAAGAAGATAAAAATGAAGAAATTGTGTTTGTAGTCGTGAAGGAGGAACTGTTTGATGAAAAGGCACAAATATCTCATATGGATAATAGTGATGAATGGATTATAGACAGTGGTTGCTCACACCACATGAACGAAGACAAAAGTAAGTTCATAACCCTTAATGAACTTGATGGAGGTGTTGTTATATTTGGAAATAACTCTCCTTGCGTGGTGAAAGGTAAAGGTTCAATCTCTCTAAATGGAAAGAGTAATGTTGATGATGTATTTTTGGTTGATGGTCTTAAGAATAATCTTTTAAGTGTTGGTCAACTCAATGATAAAGGTTATTTTCTTGAATTTAAGAGTGGAGTCTATAAAATTCTTGGAGGTAATGGTGAACTGATTGCTACCAGGAAGCAAACTATAGGTAACTTATTCCATTTGAATAGTAATATTAATAATTGTCTAGTTGCAAGAATGGAAGACATTTGGTTGTGGCATAAAAGATTTCATATTAATTTTGATAATTTGGTTAAGATAAGTAGGTCAAGTGTTGTAAGATAATTACCCCAACTTTTGAAACCAGATAGTGTGATATGCAAAGGTTGTCAAATCGGTAAGATGACCTCTATTTCTTTCAAGAGAAAAAATTGTATTTATGAGAATGTTTTAGATTTGGTACATACTAATCTTTGTGGCCCTATGAGAACAAAGAGTTATTATGGTGATAGGTATTTCATGATCTTCACTGATGACTATTCTAAAATGATGTGGGTAACATTTTTGAGAGAGAAATCAGAAGAATTTAATAAATTTAAATTATTTAAAGCTATTCACATCTGATGAATTTGTTAAGTATTGTGGTGAATAGGGTATAAAGAGACATATGTCAGCTCCAAGGACACCACAACAGAATGGCATAGCAGAAAGGATTAATAGAACAATACTTGAATCTACAAGAACCATATTGTTACAGGGTAATGCATCCAAAATGTTTTGGAGAGAAGCGGTTAGTACTGCTGTATACACTCTTAACCGGGTACTGGTAAAAAGAGGTAACAATAAGACATCTTATGAGCTATGGTATGGTAAAAATCCTTGTGTTAATTATTTTAAAATCTTTGGAAGTCAATGTTTTATTAAGAGAGATAACTACACTAAGAAGTTTGATGCAAAATCTGACGAGGGAATTTTTCTTGGTTAGTCTCTAAGAGTAAAGAATATAAATGTTACAATAAGAGAACTAAGAAAATTATTGAAAGTGATAATGTAAAAGTTGATGATCTATCTGATAAGTCTGAAGGCACAACTGAATCAGAACCTGAAAAGGATGATAATGAGGAAAAGTTTGTGATCATTGAACTAGAAGCAACGAATAATGCAGAACTAGGTGCTCAACTAGTAAGCAATGACAGTGAGGAAGAAGATGAAGAAATTGATGAAGAAGATGTAGAACCAACATAGGCAATACCTAGATATGTCAGATTGAATCAATCACAAGAGAAGATAATTGGTGATAAGAATGCAGGTGTGCAAACCAGGAGAAAGATCAGAGAGAACTCATTTTTGATATCTACAATTGAACCCGATAGTTAAGGAAGCACTAAAGGATGATGATTAGGTTAAAGAAATGAATAAAGAATTAGATCAAATTGAGAAGAATCAGACATGGTCACTTATTCCTAGACTAGAGGATAAGAATGTGATTGGAAAAAAATGGGTCTTAAGGAATAAATTAGATGAAGAAGGAAGAATTGTAAGAAACAAGGCAAGGTTAGTTTGCAAAGGGTATGCTCAAGAGGAAGGTGGGGATTATGGTGAAACATTTGCACACATTGCTAGATTAGGAGTAAGAATTCTATTGGCATTTGCTTCATATAAGGGATTCAAAGTCTACCAAATGGATGTCAAGTCAGCCTTTCTAAATGGGATTCTAGAAGAAGTATATATTGGACAACTGGATGGATTTTACTTGACTGATGATAAAGACATGGTGTGTAAATTGCACAAAGCACTATATGGTCTAAAGCAAGCACCAAGAGCATGGTATGAGAGATTACATGCATATTTGATTAAGATTGGATTCCAACATACCAGTGAGGACAACAACATTTATTTGAAGATTGATGGAGAAAAGATGCTAATAGAAGAAGTGCTTGTTGATGACATAATTTTTGGTGGCAATGCTGATATGTGTATGGACTTTGCTAATATAATAAAAAAGGAATTCAAAATGTCTCTAATCGGTAAAATTAAGTTCTTTATTGGCTTACAGATTCAACAACTGGATGGTGGTATCTTTATTCATCAAACCAAGTATATCAAAGAGGTGTTGAAGACTTGTTAGGATAACCAGTGGACAACTGAGAAGGGGGGTGAATCAGTTGTCAACAAATTATATTAATCAAACTACTTAATAACCTTTAAGCAGAGCACATAAACATTGAATACTAGAACATCAAAAATAGAGACCGATAAGCAATAAAACTTAAGAATGAAATAGAGAATTAACACAATGCAACCATACCACATAACACCATAATTTGTACATGGAAAACCCGGTAAAGGGAAAAACCACGGTGGGAAGCCTACCCACAGTCAAATGATACTTCTATAGAAAGTATGTGATACAATAAGGGGCCTGCACATGCAGGAAGACACGCTGCCTAGAGAATATTGCTCATTACAAAAGAGTCTCACTGACTACAAAGAGGTTATAACCACCTCAAGATAATTAGACACAAATCTAGAAGAATGAACTGCTAGAGATAGCATCTACCATGCCTAATTACAGTCCTTGTTAAGCTCAATACCAGAGGCCTTTGACCTCTTACTTAAACCAAATTCGATTACCTATGATTCACCAGATATCCTTCACATATGATATATCATTCCAAAACCATGACACACGATCTACAATGAGATCTTACATTAATTTATACAAACCCTAATGCCTAAACCAATTAGGTCAGTCACCTAAAAGATATTACAATAAGATCATTACATATATCCATATTACAATGATATGCCATGTCGGCTTTAGACCAAAACAATATTAACCAATCTATAGAACATCCCGGTAACATGTAGAGAACACGTTAACACGATACCGGTCCATAACCTAGATAGGTACTAGACCTAATCTAGGTCCACCACACCAAAGCAATGTCTCCAATCAATTGAGGAGCAATCAAGGATCACCTTCTACATCCTGAATTCCATCTAGAAGCGACACCAACACCACTTAGCATTCGATCAAGGTTTCTCAGTGAAAGCTCTGCCAGTTAAACCTTAAACCCTTACTAGTAACACAAGATCTTCTACCGGTAACCAAAACTTATCTATCGGTAACAAACCAAAATAGCTAGTGTTGATATCAATAACAAAACATCAATGCAACACATAATCAATTCATCCATATTGCCAACAATCTCCCCCTTTGGCATTGATGGCAACACTAGATGTGAAAAACATCTACGTACCAAGAAATTCCAAACAAGTCTCCCCTTGTTGAAGACAACCCAAAATCTCCTGAATATCAATAAGTCTCCCCCCTATGAATAATATCTCTATAAAGTTTTGAATTTATTTTTCACATCACTATCTCTCCCCCTTTGACATCAATAACAAAAATTTGACAAAATATCAAAGCAAGAATATAAGCCTCTGAATCTCAAAGCTGACTACTCCCCTTGAGAAGTAGCACCACTACATCAACCCAGAGCAAAGGATAAAGATGATGATTCATACCAGACTGATGGTCTACTCCATCAATTAAGTTTTTGCCAGAGGGGTAGATACCCCTAACCTATTTGTCAAATACTCAAATGATTCCTTAAATAATGATTTAGTGAATATATCTGCAATCTTCTCTTTAGTGTTCACATAAACCAATTTGAGTTCCTTTTCTTCCACCTTGTCCTTCAGAAAATTATATTTTATTGATATGTGTTTAGTATTAGAGTGAAATACCAGATTCTTAGACATGTCAATAGCTACAGAGTTATCACAATAGATAACTACCGGTTCACTACAATTTACCTTGATATCCTTCAATGTTTGCTTCATCCATAAGAATTGAGTGCAATTAGTTGCTACTTCAACATATTCAGCTTTTGCAGTAGATAAAGAAATGCATGACTATTTTTTGCTGATCCATGAAACCAATTTATTTCCAAGAAAGAAAGCTCCACAAGAAGTTATCTTCCTTTCATCAGTATCTCCTACCCAATCTGAATCTGTATATGCACATAAAGTGAAGTTATTATCTCTAGAATACCACAAGCCATATTTTGTTGTTCCTTGCAAATACCGGAATATCCTCTTTACAACACATTCATGATTTTATTTAGGATTACTTTGATATCTTGTAACAGTACTTACTGCATTCATAATATCCGGTCTTGTCTAAGTTAGATATAACAAACCACCAATCATAGACTTATACCTTGTTGAATTTACCGGTGCAGATGTGTCTTTGATAGACAATTTCTCACTTGTCACCATAGGAGTACTTACCAGTTTGGAATTGTCCATACCAAACTTCTTCAACAATTCCCTTAGATACTTAGTTTGATAGATAAAAATGCCTTTGTCATTTTGAGTAATTTGCAAACCTAAGAAAAATCTCATCTCACCAATCATGGACATTTCAAATTCATTCTTCATATTATTAGATAATTTCATGCACAGTTTATCTTCACCTCCAAAATTGATATCATCAACAAATACTTCAATAATCAGAATATCATCATTAGTGATCTTATAATACAAATTAGTGTTAGCACTGCCCTTAGTAAAATCAAGCTTCAAAAAATATTTATCCAACCTTGCATACCAAGCTCTAGGAGCTTGTTTTAATCCATATAAAGCTTTCCTTAACTTGCAAACCATATCTTTATCATCTGTCAGTGAAAATACATCTGGCTGCTCAATGTATACCTCTTCCTCAAGTTCACCATTCAAAAATGCACATTTAACATCCATTTGATAGACTTTATAGTTCTTATAAGCTGCATAGGCAATAAATAGTCTAATAGCTTCAATTCTAGATACAGGTGCAAATGTCTCACCATAATCAATTCCTTCCATTTGAGAATATCCTTTACAAACCAATCTAGCCTTGTTTCCTACAACTTGAATATCCTCATTTAGTTTATTCCTAAAAACCCATTTAGTTCCAATAACATTCTTATTTTTAGGCCAGGGAACTAAAGTCCAAGTCTTATTCTTCTCTATTTGATCTAATTCATCTTCCATAGCCTTTAACCAATGTTTATCTTTACAAGCTTCAAAAATAGATGTGGTTCAATTTGAGAAATAAGACATACCTCTTCATTTGCTAGTCTTCTTCTTGTCATAACTCCCTTGTTCCTATCTCCAATGATTTGATCTTTAGAATGATTTAACCTTACATACCTTGGTGTCTTCTAAACTTCAAGTTCACTGTTTTGATCATTAGTCACAGTTAAATTTTTTGATTGTGCAGGTGTAACTGTCTCAGTGTCTTGTACTGGTTGAGGAATTGTCAGTTTAGTTATGCTCATTTCTACCACCGGTTCCCTTTCATATGATATAGATTGATTTCTATATTGTTTATCCACTTTCACATTTGCGCTCTCCAAAAATTTTTGCAATCTTTTGTTATAACATCTATATGCTTTGCTTTGAATTCAATATCCAAGAAATATCCCTTCATCACATCTAGGATCAAACTTCCCAATCGATTCATCCCATTTGATATAAAATTTACTTCCAAAAATTCTGAAATATTTAATAGTAGGTGTATGTCCAAACCATAATTCATAAGGAGTCTTACCGGTTTCACCTTTGATGTGAACTCAGTTGAATTTGTAAACTATTGTACTCATTGCTTCTCTCTAGTACATGTGAGGCAATTTGGCTTCCATCATCATAGTTCTTGCTGCATCCAAAATGGTTCTATTATTTCTTTCCACTACTCCATTTTGTTGAGGAGTCTGAGGTGCAGATAACTATCTCCTAATTCCATTTGTCTCACAATAACTATTAAATTCATGAGAAGTGAACTCACCAACTTGATCTAGTCTCAGGCATTTGATTTTCAATCCAATTTCTGTTTCCACCTTTGCTTTAAATATCTTGAATTTCTCAAAAGCTTCAGACTTCTCCCTAAGAAAAGTCACCCACATCATTATAGAATAGTCATCAAATATCAGCATGAAATACCCATCACCTTGAAAGCTTCTAGTCCTTGCTGGACCACATAAGTTAGTGTGAATAAAATTAAGTACATCATTAGATTTATCATGTATGCTCTTAAAAGAAGTACTAACTTGCTTTCCCAATTGACATTCCTTAAATACCGGATTATGAGGCTTCATAATCTTAGGTATATCTCTAACTGCGTTTGTTGAACTGATCTTAACAATACAATCAAAATTAATGTTACACAACCTCTTATGCCATAAGCAACTCTAATCAATATAAGCAATCAAACATGTCTTATTACCAATGTTCAAGTGAAAGATATTACCTCCAGTCTGAGTACTGGTTGCAATCTCCAAACCAGTTTTATTAATGATTTTGAATTTTCTATCTTTAAACTGAAGTTGGAGACCCTTGTCCACCAATTGACCAACACTTAAAATATTATGCTTTAAACCTTCTACATAACAGATATTATCAGTATTATACTTTCCATCTAGAGAAATAATACCTCTACCTTTGATCATACATGCTTTGTCATATCCAAATCTGACTTGACCACATTTGTATTCTTGCAGGGACAAAAATTTTCTTTTATCTTAAGTCATATGATGTGAGAATCCACTATAAATCACCCATTCATCCTCGTCTTCAAATTTTGCTGCTAGGGCATTTTCTTCATTCATGATAGCCAGTTCCAGTTCATCTTCCTTTAAAGCATAGAACACCCATTCATTTCCATTGTTGGATCCACTAGTAGAGTCTGGTGTCGGTTCATCCTCAAAGTAATCACTTACGTCTTCCTCATCCGCCATGTATCATTGTTTATCTTTCTTGAATCTATATATGTTTTGATTAGGCTTAAATGATTTCTTAACTCTCTTTAAATTTTGCCATCCTTTCAGGACATCTAGATGCAAAATGACCAATCTTATTACATGCAAAACATTTAAAAGGTGCTTTTCCTTCATACTTACTTCCTGTCGGTCCTTTAGGTACTCTTCTAGCAAATAAGGCTTCAAGTTGCTCAAATTATTCATCCTTTTTCCTCATATCTTCCAATTCTTTTGCGTATAAGTCTTTCCAATCACTTTTTCCAGTAGATGATGATGCATGAAAAGAAGGTTCAGATTTTGTAGCTCCAGAAGGTCCAAATTCTTCAAGCTCAAAAGCAGATAATTTCCCAATCAGAATGTCTCTGTTAACTGAAGTGTTTACCATTGTTCTCAATTCATTAATTGTAGTTGCCTTCATCATGTAATCTGGTGAAAGGGCTCTCAAGACTTTGGAAACTATTTCATCTTCACTCAGAGATCCTCCACAACATTGAATTCCCATGACAATCTCATTTACTCTTTCCATAAATGTAGCAATTCTTTCATTATCTTCCATCTTCAAGTTCTCATATCTTACCTAGTAACCATTAACTTTAACAATTTTGATAGTATAATCACCTTCATTCAGAGTTTGCAATTTATCCCACATAATCTTTGTAGATGATTTATCAGTCAATCCCATGATTTGCTGATCAATAAGTGCACACAAGAGGGCTTCTCTAGCTCTGCAATCATTTTCAATATTCTTGTCCATGTATGCAGGAGCAAGATTTCAAGATGTCGGATCATAAGGTGTATATCCTTTCTCAGTGATCTCCTAAATATCTTTTCCAAGATATCTAAGATGAGTCTCCATTTGATTTTTCGATATCCCATAATTTGTTCCATCAAGCTTAGGGATTTCTCTTCTAAAAATAGTTGCCGGTGGATTTAAAGTATTAGCTATCATAGGATCTACCTCAAGCGGTTAAGCTTCTGCAAAAGAGGACCAAATCTCTGATACCAATTGTTAGGATAACCGGTGGACAACTGAGAGGGGGGGTGAATCAATTGTCAACAGATCATATTAATCAAACCACTTAATAACCTTTAACTAGAGCACATAAACATTGAATACTAGAACATCAGAAATAGATACCGGTAAGCAATAAAACTTAAGAATGAAATAGAGAATTAACACAATACAATCATACCACATAACACCATGATTTGTACATGGAAAACCCGGAAAAGGGAAAAACCACAGTGGGAAGCCTACCCACAGTCAGATGATACTTCTATAGAAAGTATGTGATACAATAAGGGGCTTGCACATGTAGGAAGGCACACTGCCTAGAGCGTACTGCTCATTACAAAAGAGTCTCACTGACTACAGAGAGGTTATAACCACCTCAAGATAATTGGACACCAATCTAGAAGAATGAACTACCAGAGATAGCATCTACCATGCCTGATTACAATCCCAGTTAAGCTCAATATTGGAGGCCTTTGACCTCTTACTTAAACCCAATTCGATCACCTATGATCAACCAGATCTCCTTCTCATATGATATATCATTCCATGACCACAACACATGATCTACAATGAGATCTCACATCAATTTATACAAACCCTAAGGCCTAAACTAATTAGGTCGGCCACCTAAAAGATATTACAATAATATCATTACATATATCCATATTACAATGACATGCCATGTCAGATTTAGACCAAAACAATATTAACCAATCCATAGAACATCCCGATAACATGTAGAGAACACGTTAACATGATACTGGTCCATAACCTAGATAGGTACCGGACCTAATCTGGGTCTACCACACCAAAGCAATGTCTCCAATCAATTGAGGCATGATCAAGGATCACCTTCTACATCCTGATTTCCATCTAGAAGCCACACCAACACCATTTAGCATTTTGTCAAGGTTTCTCAATGAAACTTTGCCAGTTAAACCTTAAACCCTTATTGGTAACACAAGATCTTCTACTGGTAACCAAAACTTGTCTGTCGGTAACCAACCAAAATATCTAGTCTTGATATCAATGACAAAACATCAATGCAACACATAATCAATTCATCCATATTGCCAACAAGACTTTCGGCATGGAAGACTGCAAACTAGTAGGAACACCGATGGTGACTAGTTCCAAGTTTCCAAAGGAAGATGATTCCTCTATTGTTAGTGAAAAGAGTACAGATCTATGATTGGCAAGCTACACTATGTTGTCCATAGCAGACCGGACATTGCTCATGTTGTTGGATTAGTTGCTAGATTTCAAAAAGAGCCTAAAGAAAGTCACATGGTGGCTATGAAGAGAATTTTTTGGTATCTCAAAGGTACATTAGACTATTGTTTACAATATCCCTATAACGGTGATTTTACTTTGGATGTATTTATTGACACTAATTGGGAAGGTAATGTGGATGACCAAAAAAGCACAATCGATGGAGCTTTTCTACTTGGAGAAAGATTAGTGGCATGGATGAGCAAGAAACAAACTTGTGTTTCTCAATCTATAGCTAAAGCAGAGTATGTATCTATATCCATGAATTGCATGTAGACGATATAGATGAGACGTGTGCTAGAAGGATTCAAGATAGATATGTCAGAACCAATGACTATCTATTATGATAATAAAAATGCAATCGATATTTCTAAGAATCCTGTACTTCATGCTAGATCCAAGCACATTGAATTGAAGTATCACTTCCTAAGGTAAAGAGATCAAGAAAAGGAGGTGAAGATGGAATATGTGAAGAGTAAAGATCAGTTAGCTGATATCTTTACTAATCCCTTACCAAAGGCTACCTTTGAATTTCTTAGAGGTAAACTAGAGGTTAGACCCCTACACTATAAGAACTAAAATGATGGAGTTCCATCAATCCTATTGATATCATGTTTATTTTTCACTAAGGATTGATGAAGGTATAGGATATTCCTTTGGGGAGCAAGTCAGATGTAAAGTTCTAATTTAATGCTCTGTTATAATTTTTCTAATTTGAGTAACAGAGATGATGGAAGAGGCAGTATTAGATTTGAAGACAAGTGATGCATTTACATATTTGGCATTGTTGTCAAAGGGGGAGAAGAAAAGAATAGAAATCAGATATGGCAGATATGTGAGAAGTTGAAGATCAGAAGATCAGATTGAGAGAAGCATTAGTTAAGGAGGAGATGATAAAAGGAGGAGAATCGACAAAGATGTGATGCTGAAAAGTAAGTTCCAGATGATGATGTTACTCTGATTAGTGTTGCCATCAATGCCAAAGGGGGAGATTGTGGGCATTTGGCATAACTGATGCTGATGAGGTGATGTAGTTGAGGATGGATGATTGCATCAGTAAAGGATAGAAGTCTACTTTGTGATGAAGAGATTGAGATTCTATGAATAAATAACATGATCAGTTATTTATGTTGTCATTGATGGCAACTGATGTCAACTGATGTTCCTGATGATTTGTTTTGCCATCTAAGTGATTTGGTTTACTGAAAGATAGGGTTTACCGACAATGATCTAAAGTCTGTGAAATAGGACTTTAACTGGTAAAGAAGAGTTGTTTTGATTGGATCGGTCGATCGACAATGTTTTGTGATTCGTGGTTTGGATGATGAACTTGTATCATGGAAAGATGTATATGATCAGAACTGGAACTTGTGGAGATTACCAAAAAGCATGTTTAAAATTTATGATTAAGTTTTGCTAAGGTTTTAGTAGGGTTTAAAGACTAGTGAAGAAATCATCAAATCGGTAATGATTTATGTTATGATGGTGATCAATGATGAGTCTACATAAAGTTGGTAATACGACACAACCCATGTGAAAGATTTAATTGTTGTTTTGGTACGATTCAAGGATTTTCTTGGGAATCAATGAAACGCTTAGTAGAGTGTTTTGAGAAAACATATTGGATTTCTGTGATGGGTTATGATCAACCAATGGTTGATATTGCATTATAATTTATTGTAATGATCTGTATAATGATCTATGATGATCTCTTATTATTTTAATTATGAATTCATTATGTAAACAGGTTTTGTGGCCGACCTAGTTGTGAAGGCTATTTAGGTTGACACAGTTAATGTTCATTATGTCAATGGTCTTAGAGATTGTGTTAAGTCATCCAAGTAAAATGTGAGATCTTCCTGAGAGTTGTAGAGTGTTGTGTATAACTAGATCTAATCAAGCGAGCAGAAAAGTGCATGTAATAGATCATTCTTTTAGTGTTGTTCCCTAATAGTTGCAATGTGTTAAATCCCTTAACCAGGTAGGTCCTAATAGGACTAAAACATTTAAGTCCCCTAATAGGGAAGCTCTGAAAATAGTGTTAAATCCTCTCACGAGGTTGATCCTAACAGATCATCAAGCTCCTAATTAGGCTGCAAGGCAAATCCTGTAACCAGGTGACTCCTAATAGGGTTTGCTCCTAACCAGGAATATTGTAAGCTCCTAATAGAGCTAAGCTCCTAACAGGGCATATTGTAAGCTCCTAACAGGGCTAAGCTCCTAACAAGGCATACTTTGAAAGAGTACAAAAATTTATGGGTGCCAACTCCCACTGTAGTTTTTCCCTATTTGGGTTTCCATGTCAAAAACTTATGGTGTTCATGTGTGAAATGTTTTTCATGTGATGTTCCTATTTATGTTTCATTTCATGCATTATTTATGAGACACCAGTTATGATGTTTTATCAAAATTTTATCAGAGGATACTCCTACTGATAAGAAGTTGTTTGAGAAATTTTTTGATCTTATTGAAAAGGTTAATGAGTTGGTAAATGATCAAGTTTATATGAATTATTTGGTGGTGAAATTATTGATGAATGATTTGATTAATGTGTTAAGAAATTATAACAAAGAGGTTATTAGATCTGATTACAAAAGTTGAGATATTTATTAAATGGTTCCAGATCTAAGATAAGTTTGTTTTTGGTTTAAAGGTTGAATTGGTCTTAATACTGATTCACCCCCCTCTCAGTATTAACTAGATCTTGATAGTATTAACATAATCATCTAGAGTAAGGATCCAAAACCGATTCCAGAGATCTGATCATACCAGATTAGAATCATAGCCAAAACCAAGATGATCACAAGGACTAACTAGGATAGGTCCAACCGGGATAGTCTCAAACTGGGTTACAATATTGACATCAATGACAACAATTAACCAAATCCAACATATTTCCAACAATCTCCACCTTTGGCATTGATGGCAACACTAAATGTGAAAAACATCCAAGTGCCAAGGAATGCCAACAATCTCCCTCAAAGATATGACTAATTTTCACATGAATAACACCTCTCCCCCTTTGACATCAATGACAAAGGATGGATACTGAACTAGAAATACTGCACCAAACACGTGACTACTCCCCCTGAGTAGTAGCATCATCTCATCAACCCAGATCAAAGAAAATATCTGATAAGCTTATCGGATTGATGCATTCTTGGATCTCTAAGTATCTTCCGAAGGGTTGGTAACTCCCAACTGATCTCTGAGATATTCAAAAGTATCTTTAGGCAATGATTTAATTAGAATATCTACAATCTACTCCTTAGTAGGCACATAAACCAATCTGACTTCCTTTGCTTCAACCTTTTCCTTCAAGAAATTGTACCTTCTAAAAATATGTTTTGATTTGGAATAAAATTTTGGATTCTTTGACATATCAATAGCAACAGTATTATCATAGTGAATAACAATAGGCTGCTCATAACTTACCCTTATATCTTTTAGCATTTGTTTCATCCATAAAATCTGAGTACAACTGGTAGCAGCAGCAACATATTCCACTTCAGCAGTAGATAATGAAGTACATGGTTGTTTCATGCTAAGTCATGAAACCAATATAATCCATAGGAGGTAGTTAAGATATGACACAAACCCAAGCACTGTGGTGCACAACACAAGAAAACCAAGGGCACACACCTTGCAACAATCCTTAATGATCTATTATTCAGAATGATTTAGTTTCACATACCTGGGAATCTTTGAATTTTCTTGATTTACTGACTCTTTCTGTTGTTCCTCTATCGTAGTTCAATTTTTTTGGTGATACCGGAGTGACAGGTTTACTATTTTGAGTAGCTTCATGCATTAACAATTTAGGTTTGATAAATTCATCTTCTAGTCCAAAGTCATATGATCTGATTTGATTACTATCATGTTCATCCACCTTGACATTTATTCTCTCGGTTATCCTATTCAATCTTTTGTTATAACATCTATATGCTTTTCTCTTAGTAGAATAACCCAAAAATATTCCTTCATCACTTCTACGATCAAAGTTTCCCAATGAATCATGTCTCCTAATGTAACATTTACTTGCAAAAATTCTGAAATATCTTACACTAGGAGTATGAACAAACCATAATCCATAAGGAGTCTTACCAGTATCACTTGTACTCTATTGAAAGTGTATACAACTGTATTGACAACTTCCCTCCAATAAATATCAGACAATTTAGCTTCTGTCATCAAAGTCCTTGCCGCATCCAATATGATTATGTTCATCCTTTCCATCAATGCATTCTGTTGTGGAGTCCTAGGTGTAGAAACTTGTCTTCTAATTCCATTCTTCTCACAAAAGTTGTTGAACTCACCAAATGTAAACTCACCACCTTGATCTGATCTAAAATACTTTATCTTCAATCCTATCTTAGTCTCAACAATAGATTTTGATGAATACTAAGAGGGGGGGTGAATTAGCATACCAAAAAACACTGAACTCAAACACTTAAGCAGTTTATGAGATAACCGGTATGACATATTTACAAATAAACCGGTTAATATAAATGCAAACCAAATAGAAAACAAAGCATTCGCCCACAAGAGCACAATCACCATAACACATGAAGTTTTGACGTGGAAACCCAAATGAGAAAAACCACGGTGAGCAGAAACTCACAAGTAACTATCTGCAGAATAGAAACCAGACCGGTTAAGGTCATACAATGTTCTTCACCAGAATAGATCCTGTTAGGAATCTAGATCTATGCCAGGAGATAAGTCCTGTTAAAGACTACCTTGTGAGAGGATTTCAGATTCACAGTTGTGAACCACCTTGTTAGAGGATTTACAAAGGCTTTGCTAGGCCTACTCAATTAAGGGTTCTAGACTTGTCAAAGATGTGAGTAATCAACAAGTGAATGATCTAGATACTTAGCATAGTATTGTTAATGCATTTCAGCATTACTTTAGTCTTCGATATCTCCACACTCCTACTCTTCACACATACCTCATCTTCTCTTCTATGATCGCACATACAAAACCTCATCATCTACTAAAACCCTAGACATGATGTCCTTTTAAAGGAGTCTAATTTCATGTCGGTCCAATAGGATTACATTACAAGTTCCTAGGTTTAGTGCATCTAGACACATTTGGTAACATGACACAAAATCACCGCCAAAATGTCAGTGGAAGATAACTCATCACAGAAATACCGGTTGGTAACTCATCACAGAGTAATACTGGTTCATACAATTTACCGATTACTGGTTGTCAAAAGTGAAGACTGGAACAATGTTAACTACCACTTTATTCCTTTGGACCACTTGAGATCCTTGAACTGCTTGAGGTCTTCATACCGCTTTAGGTCTTTAGTCAGTTTGTGACCGGGAAACATCTTCTGCAAAACACCGATAGTCTAAAGACTATAATACATAATACCGGTTGGAACAAATGCCGGTTGAGCATAGCACATACATCAAGAAAGTGTACACAAAGCAAGTGTGTGTCCATCAATGACAATCACAACATCATCAAAATGCCAACAATATCCCCCTTTGGCATTGATGGCAACACTTAGGAAAATTTTGACATCTAAGTATTTTTTACAACAAAAATATGCCATATGCAAAATTACTCCCCCTAAGCATATACAATATCCCTTTTGCAGAAATTACAATGTATACTACTCCCTTAAAGTGGTAACATGAAAGTATACATAACATTCATCAAAATTTTAAATACTGCTCCCCCTTTACCAACAATGACAAAGTATTGCAAAATAACCCCTATTTCTCATTATCATTAAAATTGAGTAAATTTTTATGACAATAAGGAATGAAACTTGTCAAAAACCGATTTAAAATCCTGCAAAAAAGTCTTCATGTCTAATGACCATGACTCAAGTAATGAGGTAGCAACCTCATTTTTGGTCTACATCTGAGATACCTGTTCTTTCATGGCATCAATAGTACTCATCTCTTGAGTTACCGTTAGGGATTCCAGATTGAGAAAGCACTTCTGAAGAATTTGCAGTTTGGGAAATAAGACTAGTTGAAGTTCTTGCAAATCTCTTGACCGATTGCTGATCTCTAACTCTATCCTGGCAGATTGAAGCTGGTACCGGTGGAATGTTTTCCCATATGTAGTGAAAGAATCATATGGCGTCTTGAAGTTGCTTATGTATGTCTACAGATCTAATTGGAGTTTATCCTTTTGTGTGAGCACATCATCGCAAAATAGATGGGGTTGGCTGATTTTGCTCAACAGTAGTTTGCCCTCATCCATAACATCTCTTATATCCTTCTATTGTTTCTAAAGTTGAGACCGGAGCTCATTCAGTTTCTTGACTAAGGCAGTGTTTAGTGCCTTTTGATACTTCTTATGTGCATTTGCTTCAGCAACTTCTTCCAGGCATTGTACCTAGTCCTCTACAACGGTACATAGAAGTTTCAGTTTGGCTAGAGAGGAATTGGTACTAGGGAGGTTAGTGCTTGGAATCAAATTGGTGAGGGTATGAACTGTAGTTTGAATGACATCCTTTTCTTTTTTCCTCCTTAATATTTCCAATCTTTCTTGTGCTAGCTTTATGGTTTGCAAGAGCTTCGATTCAGCTGCAGATTGGAGGTCAATAGGGCTGGTGATGTCAACCAGTTTGGCTTGACCATCGGTTGCCTTTGGAGTCTCCACTTGTTTGGCTTTCTCTATTTCCTCCTCTGTGGCTCTTTTCTTTTCTGCTTCTTCTTTCCTTAGTTCTTCCTTCTTCTTATCTTCTTCCTGCTTCTTCTTTTCTTCCTCCTTTTTCTTCTTCTCCTCTTCTTTCCTCTTCTCCTCTTCTTTTCTCTTCTCCTCTTCTTGTTTCCTCTTATCTTCCTCTTTCTTTTTCTCCTCCTCTTTCTTTTTCTCTTCCTCTTTCTTTTTTTCTTCCTCTTTCTCCGCTTTCTCCTTATCAACCTTTTCCTTGTCCAGTTTTTCCTTTTCCGCTTTGTCCTTGTCCTTTTTCTCTTTCTCTATTTTTTCCTTATCAGCCTTTTCCTTTTCTGCATCTGGAGTGACATCTTCACCATCCAATGCATCAAGGTCAATAGTGTCCACATGTTTTGTAACTCTTTCTCCTTCACCATCAAATACCTCATCCGGTTTGGCTGAGGATTGGTTAGGTTCTTGTTCGGCCTTCTTGTTGGCCTCAAACACTTGATGTAACTGGACAATAGCTTTGGCATGTAGATGAGTGTCCTTCTCCACTTCAGAGGTTTTGCCTTCTAGCAGCCTGAGTCTTCTTCTTCTCATGAAGAAGAGACCTTTATTTTTGTCCATAATCTCAAATAATTCAAAATTGGAGGCTTCAGGAAAGTACTGAGCAAATACTTTCTCCCTTATTTCCTATTCTTTCTCAATGGAAATGCACCATTTATTGTCCAAAGAATTGTATAAAGAATCAGGTGTCACCGATCTAATTTCAGATGGCGACCAGTCATTTACATAGATATTTTATCATTTCCTGCTCTACTTCTTCCTTCTTATTATCAGTAAAATCATCAAAATACTCTTTCAAGTCATCAAGCACCTTTCTCTTAATATTCTTTAAAGTCCTTTAAAAATGTGTCAGAGGCTTGTAAGAAGAGATGTCTATATTTAACATTGTTGATGATGCAGGTGCAATACCGGTAGACTTAGCCTTCTTGCCTGATTGTCGAGTTTTCTTAGGTTGCACTTTTGGTTCGGTATCCTCTAACTCTGGTGAGTTATTTTGGTCTTCCGCTTCCTCTCAAATACTTTAGTGGGTGCAAATTCCAGTTTCTTCTTGGCAGGTGACTGCTTGGTCACTTTTGGGCTAGCTGAGGTAACCGGTGTCGATACCAAGGACATTGCCTTTCCCTTTTTCACTGAAGGTTCTTCAATCGGTGTCACCCTTTCCAAGTAGGTTCTGGTTCACTTTTTCTTCATATCAAGAGGCGAGGCAAGCAAGGTGGAGGCATACCCATCTAGCATGTCATACATCACCTCATATCCCATAGGTTCTACTTTTTCCTTTCTGGGCTCTACCACTTCAATTATACATTCATCTACTTTTATGGTAAAACAAATGTCCTCTTCATATTTCTTAACAATATATCCAGATATCCTCATCCTCTGACTCAACTTCCACTTGAACTCATCAAAGTATTTATTAATATCAAGTTCCTACCACTTGGAGACTTTCCCTAATTTGCTTAGTAACTGGCTGGTCAATAGACCATTGAATATCACCAACTCCTGGGAAATAGCCTTGGAAGTAGAAAAATAGGTCGACCAAAAGTTGTCCAAATCTAAACCTCAGAGCACTATCCTATTTGATGGACTTTAGGTTTAGTAGAAGTTGTTTTTGAAAATAGGTACACGAATCAAATGAAGCATCTTCCTTGATCATTCTGTAGGCAGCATTCACCGCAGCAGTAGGGACATAGTTTATTCGGCTAGCATAAAACACTCGATAGCCAATCACCATGCAGACATACTTAAACAAGTCATCTTTGATGGGGTTGACAGTCATTCCTCATTGGTCGCTCAGAGAACCAGTGACCTTAGTCATATCAATCTTGATGACCTTCCTTAAAGCTGGCACCTCACCAATGTTGCAAAAACTGGTGACGGCATGAATTGCTTCTGGTGTGATATCATGTGTCCACTCCAGGTACATTTTATCACCGTGTACTCTTCTCAAGATGATGCGGATGTGATCTTCTGTGAACTCTTCAAGAAAATAAACAACATTATGTAGTTTCTTCCTCTGACACTGCTTCTCTCCAATACACATGAGGTAGGTTTGCTTTTGATATCATGCTTCTAGTTGCATCTAGAATAGTACTGTTCTTCCTTTCCACAACTCCATTCTATTGGGGTGTCCGAGATGTTGATAATTGTCTTTTGATTCCATTCACTTCACAGAATGTATTAAATTCCCTAGATGTGAATTCAACTCCTTGATCTGATCTCAAACATTTGATTTTCTTATCGGTTTCATTCTCTACCATTACCTTGAATAGTTTGAATTTCCCTAAAGCTTCTGATTTCTCCTTGAGAAAAGTAACCCAACACATTCTAGAATAATCATCAATGATTAGAATAAAATATTTGTCTCCTTGTAAACTTCTAGTTCTTGCTGGACCACATAAATCAGTATGAATTAAGTCAAGAACATTATTAGATTTCTCTGGAATACTTTTAAAAGTTTCTCTAACTTGCTTTCCAAATTGACAGTCCTTACATATCGGATTGTGAAGTTTGACAATCTTAGGTAAATCCCTTACTGCCTTAGTTTTACTGATTTTCACAATGCAATCAAAATTTACATGAAAAAGTCTTTTACACCATAACTAACTTTCATCAATATGTGCAATCAAGCATGTTTTCTCATTGTTATTCAAGTGAAAGATATTACCTCTAGTCTGATTACCGGTTGCAATTTCCAAATTAGTTCTATTCATGATTTTGCATTTAACATTCTTGAATTGTAATTGAAATCCCTTTTCAACTAATTGACCAACACTGAAAAGATTATTCTTCAAACCTTCAACATAATAAACGTTGTCAGTACTGATCTTACCATCAAAATATATAGTGTCTTTTCCTTTGATCAAACAAGCTTTATCATCCCCAAATCTTACTAGACCTCCATTGTATTCCTGAAAGGTTAAGAATTTACTTTTATCACCAATCATATGATGTGAACATCCAGAATCAATGATCCATTCATCCTTTTCTTCAATTTTAGCTGTCAGGGCCTTCTCTACCAGTTGAATAGTAGGTATCGGTTGATCTTCTATTATTGCAACAAAATCCCATCCATTCTCTGTCGGTTCCTCATCAGAATCATAAGTAACTCCTTCATCAACATAGTAACATGATTTGTCTCTATTCTTCTTAAATTTGTATCTCTGATATTCAGGGTTAGGATTATATGTTCTTTTAGCTTCTTTTTTCAATCTTGCATGTCTATTAGGACACCTACATGCCATATGACCAATTTTACTATAGTTAAAACATTTAAATGGTGCTTTACGTTCATATTTACTTCCAACTGGACCTTTAGGCATTTTCCTTGCAAATAGTGCTTCAAGCTCTTCAAATTCTTCATTCTCTCTTCCGATTTCTTCAAGTTCTCTAGCATAAAGTGCTTTCCAATCAGATATTTCAGATGATGATGATGATGCTATAGATGATGAAACTCTGAAAACTAAATCTATCTTAATTTTAGCAATAGGACCAAATTCCTCAAGTTCAAAAGTTGAAAGTTTTCCAACCAAATTATCTCTAGATATTGATGTAGTAGGCATTGTTCTCAATTCATTAATAGAAGTTACTTTCATTTTGTATGTCGGTGGCAATGCTCTTAAAACTTTAGAAACAATTTCACCTTCACTTAACGATCCTCCACAACATTCTATACCCAAAACACTTTCATTAACTCTTTCCATAAAAGCATCAATCCTTTTATCTTCTTCCATTTTGAGATTTTCATACCTGACCCGGAAGCATTCCAGTTTTGCAATGTTGATAGTGGTATCACTTTCATTCAATGTCTCCAATTTATCCCAAATAGCTTTAGCAGTAGATTTCTCTAATTATCCCATGATTTTCTGATCTGACAATACCCTCAAAAGTGCATCTCTTTCTTTGCAATCATTCTCCTGATCTTTAGCCAAGGTTGGTGGATTAGGTTGTCTCTGTGTAGGACCAACATACCCATTCTTTGTAACATCCCATATGTCTTTTCCAATGCAATTCAGATGTGTCTCCAATATGACCTTCCATATACCATAGTTAGTTCCATCAAACTTCAGACTGTCCTTCCTGAAATAGTTAGTTTCCATAGAATCTCCTCAAGCTCTTAAACTTTTTCAAAAAGAGGACTTAACTCTGATACCAATTGTTAGGACCTAGAGGCAACTAAGAGGGGGTGGTGAATTAGTTGTCTATTAATTTTGTGAGGCCCTACCCCAACTCATCCTAGCATTTTTGTTATTTTCATGATGAGATTATTATGGATGCTTTATTTTTATGCATTATAGATTTAGAACTTATATGATTCCATGATTTGGATAATATTGATGTATATTGATGCTTCATTTTTATGCATTATGGATACGAAACTTTATATGATGATAGAATAGAATTACATTGGGATGATGTATGTCATTATTGGATTTGTAGGACTTCATTATGATGATAGAAATAGGATGCATATATTATGAATGGATCAAATTTTGAGGATTATGATAATTGCTTATGTGGATTAATTGGGATATATGAGATATTGATTTATTACTGTCAATTGTATGAGGGTTTGATGTGTATTCAAATTCATTTGTTTAATAATATATGTGGTTATTTGGAATTACTAAAGTGTAAATTGAGATGTGTAGGAAAATTACCCATGTGACCATGGAAATATTATGGAGAACCAAACCTAGACTTATGTACGTTTGTAAAGCTAGGGGTTGTCTATTTGAAGAGACAACACCCCGTTTGTATCATATTTTATTTGTGAAAGTAATGATGCATGTGTTTTAAACTGATTTTATTAAATTGTGTAAATCCAACAAGAGACAAATTCCATGTGTAATTTTTATAATGTATTTTATTGTGTCACTTGACACATGTGCTAATTAGTGTCATTGATTTTGACTTGTCTCTTGGAGGGAGTTTGTTTCTACCAAAGCCCATTCCAAACATTTGAGTGTGGTCCCAAATTTGCCTTGGGTAGGGAGTCTTGGGAGTGGTCAACTTAGGTTTGACCCATAGGTTAACTTCAATTGGGTTTCTAAGGGGTCAAATGGACTCCGAGGGTTAGTTTTAGGGCTTTTCCAAAGGTCCAAAGGGTATACCTATGGGTTAGGGGTATTTTTAAACATGTGACTACTCCCATGTGACTGTTTAGTCACCTCAAAAAGTGGTTTCTCCAAGGTGAGCGAAAATTCAACATAGAAGGTTCCTCCTAGGATAGACAACCTTCCTTTTTGATGTTAGACTCTCTTCCCCATCCTCTCTTACCTTTTCTCTTTCCAGTTTTAGCAACATGTAAGAGGTTGGGAAGACCAACCAATGGGAACTCTCACTCTATCTAAGGGGTTGGGAAGAGTGAGAAAGGCCTTCTTAGGCAAGGATTAGGGACTTAGTGAGTTAATCACCCACTCTCCATTGTTGAAGATTATGCAATTTTGAAGAATAGTTGTAGGATAGAATTTTGGGGCTAAGTGTTGGTGAAAAGATTGTGTGGATTTGGGCTGCTCATCCCCAACTAGATCTATCAAAACCTTTGGGCAAATTAAGGTTGTTTCTTACTCTCTTTTTGTTTATATTGCATATGCATGTTTGAAGAAATGCTTGTATGAAAGTGTTGTTTATTTGTATTTTACTTTGTGAAAGATAATGTGATTTCCCCTTCATTTCTTTTATGCATGTTCTTATGGGAGTATCCAAGGCCTTCTACTCTTGGGAGAGTAGGATGGTCTTGGGGTGGAAGAAGTTTGACAGCCTTGGGTGAGAGGCTCTCCTTTAAGGAGAGTGATCTCAAGGGTGTTCTTTTGTGACCCTTGCTGCATAGCCTTGTTTATGCATTTGGGGGTCATAAGGAGAGATGATATGGCTTATATGCCTTTGGGGGGCATAAGGATGTGGGAATGGACTTGTGTTGTATTTGGTTGCCATGAGGTAGCTTGAGATGTTCCATGCTTGCAGTCTCCCCAATGGTATTTGGTCCACTTCCACCCTTGGAAAATCATCACAAGTTGTGGTGAAGTGTAGCCTTGGTCGGGAAAATTTGTTTGTTGTGTGTTACCCCTTACTTGTTGTGGTTGTATGTGTGTAACCCGTCTAGTGCTTGGTTCTCCAAGCTCAGGGGTGGCTTCTAGTAAGCCTAGGCTAGGAGGTGAGCACTCCATGGTCAAGCCTTATGTTTTATTTGCAGGTTACTTGGTAGAAAGAAAAAAAGAAAAAGCTAGAGGTTGCTGGTTTTTATTTGATTTGCAAAAAAGTTGGGAAAGGGAATATTGTATTTTAAATGGCAGCAATGTAAAACGAAAAGTATATATTGTATTTATTTTTGGTCTTCCGCTTCCTCTCAAATACTTTATTGGGTGCGAATTCCAGTTTCTTCTTGGCAGGTGACCGCTTGGTCACTTTTGGGCTAGCTGAGGTAACCGGTGTCGATACGAATGACACTGCCTTTCCCTTTTTCACTGAAGGTTCTTCAATTAGTGTTACCCTTTCCAAGTAGGTTCTGGTTCACTTTTTTTTCACATCAAGAGGCGAGGCAAGCAAGGTGGAGGCATACCCATCTAGCATATCATACATTACCTCATATCCCATAGGTTCTACTTTTTCCTTTCTGGGCTCTACCACTTCAATTATACATTCATCTACTTTTATGGTAAAACAAATGTCCTCTTCATATTTCTTAACAATATATCCAGATATCCTCATCCTCTGACTCATCTTCCACTTGAATTCATCAAATTATTTATTAATATCTAGTTCCTACCACTTGGAGACTTTCCCTAATTTACTTAGTAACCGGTTGGTCAACAGACCATTGAATATCACCAACTCCTGGGAAATAGCCTTGGAAGTAGAAAAATAGGTCAACCAAAAGTTGTCCAAATCTAAACCTCAGAGCAATATCCTCTTTGATGGACTTTAGGTTTAGTAGAAGTTGTTTTTGAAAATAGGTACACGAATCAAATGAAGCATCTTCCTTGATCATTCTGTAGGCAGCATTCACCGCAGCAGTAGGGACATAGTTTATTCGGCTAGCATAAAACACTCGGTAGCCAATCACCATGCAGGCATACTTAACCAAGTCATCTTTGATGGGGTTGATAGTCATTCCTCGTTGGTCACTCAGAGAACCAGTGAGCTTAGTCATTTCAGTGTTGATGACCTTCCTTAAAGCTGGCACCTCACCAATGTTGCAGAAACTGGTGACGACATGAATTGCTTCTGGTGTGATATCATGTGTCCACTCCAGGTACATTTTATCATCGTGTACTCTGCTCAAGATGATGCGGATGTGATCTTCTGTGAACTCTTCAAGAAAATAAACAACATTATGTAGTTTCTTCCTCTGACACTGCTTCTCTCCAATACACATGAGGTAGGTTTGCTTTTGATATCATGCTTCTAGTTGCATCTAGAATAGTACTGTTCTTCCTTTCCACAACTCCATTCTGTTGGGGTGTCTGAGATGTTGATAATTGTCTTTTGATTCCATTCACTTCACAGAATGTATTAAATTCCCTAGATGTGAATTCAACTCCTTGATCTAATCTCAAACATTTGATTTTCTTACCGGTTTCATTCTCTACCATTACCTTGAATAGTTTGAATTTCCCAAAAGCTTCTGATTTCTCCTTGAGAAAAGTAACCCAACACATTCTAGAATAATCATCAATGATTACAATAAAATATTTGTCTCCTTGTAAACTTCTAGTTCTTGCTGGACCACATAAATCAGTATGAATTAAGTCAAGAACATTATTAGATTTCTTTGGAATACTTTTAAAAGTTTCTCTAACTTGCTTTCCAAATTGATATTCCTTACATATCGGATTGTGAGGTTTGACAATCTTAGGTAAATCCCTTACTGCCTTAGTTTTACTGATTTTCACAATGCAATCAAAATTTACATGAAAAAGTCTTTTATACCATAACCAACTTTCATCAATATGTGTAATCAAGCATGTTTTCTCATTGTTATTCAAGTGAAAGATATTACCTCTAGTCTGATTACCAGTTGCAATTTCCAAATTAGTTCTATTCATGATTTTGCATTTAACATTCTTGAATTGTAATTGTAATCTCTTTTCAACTAATTGACCAACACTGAAAAGATTATTCTTCAAACCTTCAACATAATAAACGTTGTCAGTATTGTGCTTACCATCAAAATATATAGTGTCTTTTCCTTTGATCAAAAAAGCTTTATCATCCCCAAATCTTACTAGACCTCCATTGTATTCCTAAAAGGTTAAGAATTTATTTTTATCACCAGTCATATGATGTGAACATCCAGAATCAATGATCCATTCATCCTTTTCTTCAATTTTAGCTGTCAGGGCCTTCTCTACCAGTTGAACAGTAGGTGTCGGTTGATCTTCTTTTATTTCAACAAAATCCCATCCATTGTCTGTCGGTTCCTCATCAGAATCATAAGTAACTCCTTCATCAACATAGTAACATGATTTGTCTCTATTCTTCTTAAATTTGTATCTCTGATATTCAAGGTTAGGATTATATGTTCTTTTAGCTTCTTCTTTCAATCTTGCATGTCTATCAGGACACCTACATGCCATATGACCAATTTTACTATAGTTAAAACATTTAAATGGTGCTTTACATTCATATTTACTTCCAACTGGACCTTTAGGCATTTTCCTTGCAAATAGTGCTTCAAGCTCTTCAAATTCTTCATTCTCTCTTCCGATTTCTTCAAGTTCTCTAGCATAAAGTGCTTTCCAATCAGATATTTCAGATGATGATGATGATGCTATAGATGATGAAACTCTGAAAACTAAATCTATCTTAATTTTAGCAACAGGACCAAATTCCTCAAGTTCAAAAGTTGAAAGTTTTCCAACCAAAGTATCTCTAGATATTGATGTAGTAGGCATTGTTCTCAATTCATTAATAGAAGTTACTTTCATTTTGTATGTCGGTGGCAATGCTCTTAAAACTTTATAAACAATTTCACCTTCACTTAACGATCCTCCACAACATTCTATACCCAAAACACTTTCATTAACTCTTTCCATAAAAGCATCAATCCTTTTATCTTCTTCCATTTTCACATTTTCATACCTGACCCGGAAGCATTCCAGTTTTGCAATGTTGATAGTGGTATCACTTTCATTCAATGTCTCCAATTTATCCCAAATAGCTTTAGCAGTAGATTTCTCTAATTATCCCATGATTTTCTGATCTGACAATACCCTCAAAAGTGCATCTCTTTCTTTGCAATCATTCTCCTGATCTTTAGCCAAGGTTGGTGGATTAGGTTGTCTCTGTGTAGGACCAACATACCCATTCTTTGTAACATCCCATATGTCTTTTCCAATGCAATTCAGATGTGTCTCCAATATGACCTTCCATATACCATAGTTAGTTCCATCAAACTTCAGACTGTCCTTCCTGAAATAGTTAGTTTCCATAGAATCTCCTCAAGCTCTTAAACTTTTTCAAAAAGAGGACTTAACTCTGATACCAATTGTTAGGACCTAGAGGCAACTAAGAGGGGGTGGTGAATTAGTTGTCTATTAATTTTGTGATGCCCTACCCCAACTCATCCTAGCATTTTTGTTATTTTCATGATGAGATTATTATGGATGCTTTATTTTTATGCATTACAGATTTAGAACTTATATGATTCCATGATTTGGATAATATTGATGTATATTGATGCTTCATTTTTATGCATTATGGATACGAAACTTTATATGATGATAGAATAGAATTACTTTGGGATGATGTATGTCATTATTGTATTTGCAGGACTTCATTATGATGATAGAAATAGGATGCATATATTATGAATGGATCAAATTTTGAGGATTATGATAATTGCTTATGTGGATTAATTGGGATATATGAGATATTGATTTATTACTATCAATTGTATGAGTGTTTGATGTGTATTCAAATTCATGTGTTTAATAATATATGTGGTTATTTGGAATTACTCAAGTGTAAATTGAGATGCGCAGGAAAATTATCCATGTGACATTGGAAATATTATGGAGAACCAAACCTAGACTTATGTACGTTTGTAAAGCTAGGGGTTGTCTATTTGAAGAGACAACACCCCGTTTGTATCACATTTTATTTGTGAAAGTAATGATGCATGTGTTTTAAACTGATTTTATTAAATTGTGTAAATCCAACAAGAGACAAATTCCATGTGTAATTTTTATAATGTATTTTATTGTGTCACTTGACACATGTGCTGATTAGTGTCATTGATTTTGACTTGTCTCTTGGAGGGAGTTTGTTTCTACCAAAGCCCATTCCAAACATTTGAGTGTGGTCCCAAATTTGCCTTGGGTAGGGAGTCTTGGGAGTGGTCAACTTAGGTTTGATCCGTAGGTTAACTTCAGTTGGGTTTCTAAGGGGTCAAATGGACTCCGAGGGTTAGTTTTAGGGCTTTTCCAAAGGTCCAAAGGGTATACCTATGGGTTAGGGGTATTTTTAAACATGTGACTACTCCCATGTGGTTGTTTAGTCACCTCAAAAAGTGGTTTTTCCAAGGTGAACGAAAATTCAACTTAGAAAGTTCCTCCTAGGATAGACAACCTTCCTTTTTGATGTTAGACTCTCTTCCCCATCCTCTCTTACCTTTTCTCTTTCCAGTTTTAGCAACATGTAAGAGGTTGGGAAGACCAACCAATGGGAACTCTCACTCTATCTAAGGGGTTGGGAAGAGTGAGAAAGGCCTTCTTAGGCAAGGATTAGGGACTTAGTGAGTTAATCACCCACTCTCCATTGTTGGAGATTATGCAATTTTGAAGAATAGCTGTAGGATAGAATTTTGGGGCTAAGTGTTGGTGAAAAGATTGTGTGGATTTGGGCTGCTCATCCCCAACTAGATCTATCAAAACCTTTGGGTAGATTAAGTTTGGTTCTTAGTCTCTTTTTGTTTATGTTGCATATGCATGTTTCAAGAAATGCTTGTATGAAAGTGTTGTTTATTTGTATTTTACTTTGTGAAAGATAATGTGATTTCCCCTTCATTTCTTTTATGCATGTTCTTATGGGAGTATCCAAGGCCTTCTACTCTTGGGAGAGTAGGATGGTCTTGGGGTTGAAGAAGTTTGACAGCCTTGGGTGAGAGGCTCTCCTTTAATGAGAGTGATCTCAAGGGTGTTCTTCTGTGACCCTTGTTGCATAGCCTTGTTTATGCATTTGGGGGTCATAAGGAGAGATGATATGGCTTATATGCCTTTGGGGGGCATAAGGATGTGGGAATGGACTTGTGTTGTATTTGGTTGCCATGAGGTGGCTTGAGATGTTCCATGCTTGCAGTCTCCCCAATGGTATTTGGTCCACTTCCACCCTTGGAAAATCATCACAAGTTGTGGTGAAGTGTAGCCTTGGTTGGGAAAATTTGTTTGTTGTGTGTTACCCCTTGCTTGTTGTGGTTGTATGTGTGTAACCCGTCTAGTGCTTGGTTCTCCAAGCTCAGGGGTGGCTTCTAGTAAGCCTAGGCTAGGAGGTGAGCACTCCATGGTCAAGCCTTATGTTTTATTTGCAGGTTACTTGGCAGAAAGAAAAAAAGAAAAAGCTAGAGGTTGCTGGTTTTTATTTGATTTGCAAAAAAGTTGGGAAAGGGAATATTGTATTTTAAATGGCAACAATGTAAAAAGAATAGTATATATTGTATTTATTTTAAAAAGATATGTATTCATTTTTATTTCTAGTCCTCATTTAATGGAATGAGAGACTAGTTTGGGTATTATACCCTTTGTAATATTGGCTACCTTGTATTCTATATGCCCTTGAAAGAAATATGTATTTTCCCCATTAAGTTATTTTTGTAGAAAAAAAAATATGTTATTTATGCATTAAGTTCCTATAGTTGTTGAGTTAATATATTTGTTGCTTTCTTAGTATTGGAAAATAAAAGTTCATTTTATCCCTTATGCATAATGGAAATAGTAAACTAGATTAGCTTGTAAGCTATTAAACAAGAAATGATCTCTTAATCTTATTTATTTAATTTCAAGCGCACATTAGAGTTTAGCATGGATATTAATGAGGTATTCATCTTAGTAAAATAGTTTTACATGAAATTTTAAACTGTAATAATGCTGCTGTAAATTATCTAAAACTGTCATTTTATTCCTTGAAACATATTATAGAAAACAAATCTAGATAAAATAAACTAGCTCTAGAGTTATCTATGTGTTTTTTTTTATATAGAGAGAAATACATCTATTTTAAGTCTGCTAGAGTAAATATTCTGCCATAAATGCTTAAAAATCTATTACAATGGTATGCACATCAAGCTAGAGCTGTTGTTTTCTTTTATTTAAGCCTCCATTTATTTTTTCCAGAAATATGTACACAATATGTAGTTTACCCTTATGTAAAAAATAAAATAAAATAGATTGCATGTAAATCCTCACATACTAAATAGATTTGTGCTTATTTGATAACATTTATCATGCTATAAAAAAAAATAATATAGAAAAATAAATCACAGACCTATATATATATATACACTTTGAAATGTATATATATACAAATATATATTTGTAGTATTTCGTATTATTATAAAGTTTGTTTCTTTTTAAAAAAATAATAATAATAATAATGAATTTATTTTTACAAAAAAAAATAATTAAATAGAGGGTTTCGAGTGAAGGCCGAACCCCTGTGTTTGTGTACAGAGGGCGGCATGGCTCATGCCGCCATTCTGGCTACCCATAGTGGACAGCACGGCGCCGCCACTATGGGCGACCACAAGGGTCAGCATGGGGTCCCCCACTGTGGGTAACCATAGTGGTAAGGACTCCCGACTGCCACTGTGTTTACCCACAGTGGGCGGCGCTCGACCACACTGTGGGCAAACACAGTGTCACCCGGGGGTATCCCTACTCGATGCTCGCTATCCCTCCTTCTCTCCTCTATCCCATCCCCCTTGGCCGCCACCATTCACCATGGCCGCCGCCTCCTCCTCCTCTAGCATGCATAAAATCAAGGCACACACACATGCCCTATCCCAAATTTCGGGTTAGGGCAAACACAACATGTGTTTAAAAATATATGTGTGGTTAAAAGTTTTATAAGATTTTAGGGTTACTTTCTTTTTAATGAAATAAAAAATGATTAAGAGAGATAAAAAAAGAAGAGGGAAAACCCTATTCAAATTTTGAATAGGGTATCCCCCATAGATTTGAGCTAGACTATAATTATACAATATATTATTTAGTAATGCTCATCAATCTTTTATAAGGAAACACACACACACACACACACACACACATATATAGTATGGTATAATAATTATAAATATGTCCATATAGGTACTTATCTATATATATAATATTCATAAGTAAAAAAGTCTTGTTAGGTTTATTTGACTCATTAAGTTATAAGTGTATTTTTCATTTTGGAGAACTTATTAAGGAGTTTATTTTAAATTCCTTTTGGGTCTATTATTATAGGAAATTAAAGAGCAATACTTTTGTTAGGATTTAGCCTTAGTGGAATTAATTATTTTTATTGGCCAAACATTAACTGTATTTTATAGGGTAAATTACATGATGGACTTCATTGACCCCTTTAGTCAAATTTTAGGCATATTACATATATTGTTATAATATACAATAGGTTTATTTAATCTAAGAGCTAGTGCTAATTAATTTAGTCCCTAGGCAATTAAAAGACTATTTGAGCTTAATAATATCTCTGGCAAATTAATTTAGGGATATTTGTTTAAACGAATTTATTTATTTATTAATTGATAAGATAATAATGATTCTTTGGAGAATTAATATTCCATATTTAATTTAGATTATCTCACTTAATTGATCTAGTGTTTAGATTTTTATTAGATGAAAAGAAATCAAATGTAGTTAAGACAAGACTTGTTAATGCATTATTTAGCAAACTTAGTTTTATTAGGTTATGTTTTAAAAAAAAATTATTCCGTTTGTGCCCAAAAGTTTGGGCATGACATTTTGGTATCAGAGCAAGGTTTTGAACACTAGGAACCTTTCTCCATTACATTTTGCTTTAATTATTTAATTAATTAAATTTTATTTATTTTTATTATAGTTGATTTTAAATAAACTAAAATTTCCTCCAAAAATATTATTTATTTATTTCATTTTATTTTATTTTCTCTTAAGGATGCCTCCAACTACGCGACAAGCTCGCAAATGTGGTAGAGGCCCTAGGCGTGAACGCATGGCACACGAAGAGGTCAATAGGGGGGAATCGGTTCCGGAAGGGAATCCAGAGGCTCCTCTTGAATGGCCTGTCGACCCGAACTAAGACATCTTGTTAGCTCTACAAAACCTGATTGGCATAGTCCATAATAGGCTTCCGGCAGTGGATCATCATGTTGAAAACCAAAACTTAGGGAGCCATAGAATAGTAGAATGGGAACGGAGTAGGAGTCCACCTCCTAATCCCATAGAGAGTCAGGCTGGGCATGAGCCCAAGTCCCTTCACCTACTAGAACCACCTCCAGTAGTAGCACCAGTGTATTATGAGAGGGCACGTTGGGATCCACGGGATCTAATCAGAGAGGTTATGCACCTTCAACCACCATCTTTTGGGGGATCTACCGACAGGGTAGAAGCAGAGGCATGGCTTTTGAGCCTGGATAGGTGCTTTGCATTGTGCTCCTATGAGAGCAATCTAAAAGCATGTGTAGCAGTCCACCTATTGAGAGGAATGGCCTCTACATGGTGGAGACAAGAGGAATATAAGTGTGATTAGTGGCAGATACTCTCACATGGGAGATTTTCACAGAGAGATTTAGGGAGAGGTACTTATCAGAGCACTACAGACAGCGTAGGGTGGATGAGTTCCATGACCTCCAGCAGAAGGGTCTTTCAGTGACCCAGTATGAGAGCAAGTTCTTCGAGCTCTTACCGTACGTGGACTACCTAAAAGATGATAGGTTTCTCATCAATCGATTTATAAGAGGGCTGAATGCCAGCATAGCAGGACCGGTGAGGATGGCCGCTCTAGCGAGCCTTTGGCTTGCCATGGAGAAGGCCTTAATAGCAGAGGAGATTCAGGTCAGACCTCTTGACATCAGAGATCAGTCCCAGTATCGAAACCCTATACCCCAGACTTACAGATTTTAGAAACCCATTGGAAGGGTAACAACATACACACATCAGAGTTCTCCAAACCCCCTCCTCCATAGCAATCATAATAGAACCAGAGGCAGAGGCCTCCGCAGAGTCAGCAGGGCGTAAAGCCCAAGCAGTGGTAGTCTCAGGGGTAGAGGTGAGATCAGTGATCTTAGGTTCCTTACACACCTCCAACAAGGACTCAGCAGTCTTCTAGGGGTGGGTATAGTGGTTCTAGTAGAATAGGGGGACAATCTTTCTCCAGACCACAGGGCATGCAGTTTTAGGCACGTGGCGCTTGCTTCACATGTGGAGCCATGGGACACATGGCGAGAGAGTGTCCTCAGGGTCAAATGGCAGGTAGTTAGAGGATGGCAGCATTAGAGCCGATAGTTGGGGATATGGGCAAGTCTCATAGGGTCTTCACAGCGGTTGACAACCACTAGGCAGAGCATCAGGCCACGGTTATTGAGGTT
The DNA here is from genome assembly GCF_030272615.1 of Cryptomeria japonica. Classification (NCBI taxonomy): domain Eukaryota; kingdom Viridiplantae; phylum Streptophyta; class Pinopsida; order Cupressales; family Cupressaceae; genus Cryptomeria; species Cryptomeria japonica. Next base: position 402,184,217 of record NC_081405.1, on the reverse strand, counting down.
GCAGATATGATCAGAGGTAGCAGTGTATCTATATTATTTGATTCAGGAGCTACTGACTCTTTTATATCTCCATTGGTTGTGGAGCATTGCAGGCTAGTAGCAATTAGACAAGAGGTCAGTTGGGAAGTGGAGCTAGCTTCAGGGGCTAGAGTGTCAGTGGAAACAGAGGTTAGGGAATGTCAGCTTCAGATTGGTAATATCACCACCTTAGCAGACCTTAGAGTTACACCACTCGGATCATATGGCATCATACTTGGCATGGATTGGCTTTATGCCCACAAAGGCAAGATGGATTTTCACCTGAAAAAGATCGAGTGTGAGGATGATCATGGTTCTCCCATAGTAATTACTGGAATTCAGAGACCCATGTCTCTTCATATGATTTCCGCAATGCAGCTTAAGCGGAGCATGCAAAAGGGATGCCAGTTATTTGCCATCTCCATTAATGATAGAGAAGAAGAAGATGAAAAGGAACCATCTATTGATGACCATCCTATCCTTAAGGGATTTTCAGACATATTTCCTTTAGAGCTACCCGATATGCCGCCCCATAGAGAGATTGATTTCCATATAGACCTTTTACCAGGAACCGAGCCAGTTTCAAGAGCACCGTATAGGATGACCACAAATGAGCTTAATGAGCTCAAGATGCAGCTTGAGGAACTCCTAAAGAAGGGCCACATTCGTCCTAGTGTATCCCCTTGGGGTGCACCAGTCATCTTCATGAAGAAGAAGGACGGATCTCTCTGACTATGCATGGATTACCATCAGTTGAACAAAGTAACCATCAAGAACTGATATCCTTTGCCTAGGATCGATGATTTATTCGATCAACTTCAGGGTGCCAAAGTATTTTCCAAAATTGATCTGAAGTCAGGGTACCATTAGTTGAGGATAGTGGATAGCGATATCCACAAGACCGCATTTCACACTAGATATGGCCACTACGAGTTCACTGTGGTTCCATTCGGCCTTATGAATGCCCCAGCTATTTTCATGAGTCTCATGAACGGAGTTTCCCGCACATTCCTTGACCATTTTGTGATTGTGTTTCTCGATGACATATTGATATATTCATGGAATGAGAAGGAGCATGAGGAGCACCTGAGACAGGTTTTACAGTGTTTGAGGGATAATTAGTTGTATGGCAGTTTGTCGAAGTGTTCTTTCTTTAGAACAGAGGTCAAGTACCTTGGACATGTTATATCCGGTGAAGGGATCTCAATCGACCCATCAAAGATCAGAGCCATTATGGATTGGCCAGCACCTACCAGTGTGATAGAGGTCAGGAGCTTCATGGGCTTAGTAGGTTATTATCAACGTTTTGTTGAGGGATTCTATAGAGTCACACATCCTATTACTTCTCTTCAGCATAAAGGGAAGAAATTTGAGTGGACGGAGAAGTGCGAGAAGGCCTTTCAGGAACTTAAGAAGGCACTTACTAGCGCACCTATCCTTGTAGTGCCAGATCCCTCAGCTGACTTCATGGTTTGCATAGATGCTTCCCTAGAGGGTTTAGGAGCAGTCCTTATGTAGGATGGTAGAGCTATAGCTTTTGAGTCTAGGAAACTTAAGACTTGCGAGCTTAATTACCCTACTCATGACCTTGAGCTTGCAGTAGTACATGCACTTGTGAGGTAGAGACATTTCCTTTTGGGTCATCATTTTGAGCTTCATTTAGACCATCAGAGCCTTTAGTACATATTCACTCAGCCAAATCTTAATGCACATCAGAGGAGATGGATGGAATTCTTGTGCGAGAATGATTTTGACATTCACTACATCAAAGGGAAAGAAAACGTAGTTGCAGATGCTTTGAGTAGAAGACGTCACAAGGTATACACCATATCTATGGGCACAGACTTGAGAGATCGGATAATGCAGCAGTTGCTAGAGGATGGATGGTATTTAGAGGTTTTTCAGGCTATACGATCTCAAGAAACTTTAGGAGGGAAGTATGTGGATTATTCCTTAGAGTTCGATGGTCTATTACACCATAGAGGGCATATCTATGTACCTTCTTCAGGGGGATTTTGAGAGTTCATTATCATGGAGGCTCATAGAGCTCCTTATGCGGCACATCCCAGAGTTAAGAAGATGCATGTAGACTTGAGGCAGTTATATCATTGGCCAAGAATGCGGCAGCTTATTGCTGAGATAGTAGCCTGATGCCTCGAGTGTCAGAGAGTCAAGGCGGAGCACCGCCATCCAGGTGGGTTGCTCCAATCTCATGCTATACTAGAGTGGAAGTGGGATACTATATCCATGGATTTCATCATTGGTCTCCCTATGTCATCTCATCGCCATGATGCCATCTTCGTGATAGTTGACAAGTTGACCAAAGTGGCCCACTTCTCACCAGTTTGGACTACCTTCACAGCACCAATAGTAGCACAGGTGTTCTTGCGAGACATTGTCAGACTTCATGGCATTCCATGCAAGATTATTTTTGACAGGGATTCCCTCTTCACTTCTTCCTTTTGGAAGGCATTATAGGTAGCTATGGGTACCAAGCTCAATTTTAGTACAACCTATCATCCGGAAATAGATGGTCAGACAGAAAGGGTTAATCAGGTGTTAGAGGATATGCTTCGCATGTACGTCATGGATCACCAGACCAGATGGGAAGAGTACCTTCCCTTAGTGGAGTTTGCCTATAACAATGGGCATCACACATCTTTGGGGATGCCACCATATCAGGCATTATATGGCAGACCTTGAAGGACACCATTGACTTGGGACTGCATAGAGGACAGAATTGCTATTGGTCCTGAGATAGTTTAGGATATGGAGCAACAAGTGGATTTGATTAGGAAGCGTCTTAGAGAGGCATAGGATAGACAGAAAAAGTATGTAGATGTGAAGAGAATAGATCATAGCTACTTGGTTGGAGACAGAGTCTTCCTGAGAGTGCAACTGCATAAGAGTCCAATCCATTATGGAAAGGGTTCTAAGCTCGCACCTTCATTTGTAGGACCATTTGAGATCCTTGAGAGGATAGGACCAGTTTCCTATCATTTAGCATTGCCACCTAGCCTGTCGCGTATCCACGATGTGTTTCATGTTTCAGTTTTGAGGAAATATATATATATGATGAGTCTCATATTCTAGATTGGGATGCCTTGCAGGTGGAGTCGGACGAGCAACTAGCTTTGAAGCCCATTTGCATTTTGGCATGCCAGACGCTGGCCCTTCGAGGTCAAGAGCTGGACTAGGTTAAGGTCTAGTGGGATTGCTATGATGAGGTTACAACTTCATGGGAGGATGTAGCACGTATGAGATCACAGTACCCCCACCTTTTTGATGAACTCCAGGAGGAAGTTCATGCCTAGAGGGAGAGGGTGTGAGGCCCTACCTTGACTTATCCTAGCATTTCTATTATTTTCATGATGAGACTATTATGGATGCTTTATTTTTATGCATTATGGATTTAGAACTTATATGATTCCATGATTTGGATAACATTGATGTATATTGATGCTTCATTTTTATGCATTATGGATACGAAACTTTATATGATGCTAGAATAGAATTACTTTGGGATGATGTATGTCATTATTGGATTTGCAGGACTTCATTATGATGATAGAAATAGGATGCATAAATTATGAATGGATCAAATTTTGAGGATTATGATAATTGCTTATGTGGATTAATTGGGATATATGAGATATTGATTTATTACTGTCATTTGTATGAGTGTTTGATGTGTATTCAAATTCATGTGCTTAATAATATATGTGGTTCTTTGGAATTACTAATGTGTAAATTGAGATGCGTAGGAAAATTATCCATGTGACCATGGAAATATTATGGAGAACCAAACCTAGACTTATGTACGTTTGTAAAGCAAGGGGTTGTCTATTTTGAGAGACAACACCCCGTTTGTATCATATTTTATTTGTGAAAGTAATGATGCATGTGTGTTAAATTAATTTTATTAAATTGTGTAAATCCAACAAGAGACAAATTCCACGTGTAATTTTTATAATGTATTTTATTGTGTCACTTGACACATGTGCTAATTAGTGTCATTGCTTTTGACTTGTCTCTTGGAGGGAGTTTGTTTCTACCAAAGCCCATTCCAAACATTTGAGTGTGGTCCCAAATTTGCCTTGGGTAGGGAGTCTTGGGAGTGGTCAACTTAGGTTTGACCCGTAGGTTAACTTCAGTTGGGTTTTTAAGGGGTTAAATGGACTCCTAGGGTTAGTTTTAGGGCTTTTCCAAAGGTCCAAAGGGTATACCTATGGGTTAGGGGTATTTTTAAACATGTGACTACTCCCATGTGACTGTTTAGTCACCTCAAAAAGTGGTTTTTCCAAGGTGAACGAAAATTCAACTTAGAAGGTTCCTCCTAGGATAGACAACCTTCCTTTTTGATGTTAGACTCTCTTCCCCATCCTCTCTTACCTTTTCTCTTTCCAGTTTTAGCAACATGTAAGAGGTTGGGAAGACCAACCAATGGGAACTCTCACTCTACCCAAGGGGTTAGGAAGAGAGAGAGAGGCCTTCTTAGGCAAGGATTAGGGACTTAGTGAGTTAATCACCCACTCTCCATTGTTGGAGATTATGCAATTTTGAAGAATAGTTGTAGGATAGAATTTTGGGGCTAAGTGTTGGTGAAAAGATTGTGTGGATTTGGGTTGCTCAACCCCAACTAGATCTATCAAAACCTTTGGGTAGATTAAGGTTGGTTCTTACTCTCTTTTTGTTTATGTTGCATATGCATGTTTCAAGAAATGCTTGTATGAAAGTGTTGTTTATTTGTATTTTACTTTGTGAAAGAAAATGTGATTTCCCCTTCATTTCTTTTATGCATGTTCTTGTATTGGGAGTATCCAAGGCATTCTACTCTTGGGAGAGTAGGATGGTCTTGGGGTGGAAGAAGTTTGACAACCTTGGGTGAGAGGCTCTCCTTTAAGGAGAGTGATCTCAAGGGTGTTCTTCTGTGACCCTTGTTGCATAGCCTTGTTTATGCATTTGGGGGTCATAAGGAGAGATGATATGGCTTATATGCCTTTGGGGGGCATAAGGATGTGGGAATGGACTTGTGTTGTATTTGGTTGCCATGAGGTGGCTTGAGATGTTCCATGCTTGCAGTCTCCCCAATGGTATTTGGTCCACTTCCACCCTTGGAAAATCATCACAAGTTGTGGTGAAGTGTAGCCTTGGTTGGGAAAATTTTTTTGTTGTGTGTTACCCCTTGCTTGTTGTGGTTGTATGTGTGTAACCCGTCTAGTGCTTGGTTCTCCAAGCTCAAGGGTGGCTTCTAGTAAGCCTAGGCTAGGAGGTGAGCACTCCATGGTCAAGCCTTATGTTTTATTTGCAGGTTACTTGGCAGAAAGAAAAAAAGAAAAAGCTAGAGGTTGCTGGTTTTTATTTGATTTGCAAAAAAGTTGGGAAAGGGAATATTCTAGTTTAAATGGCAGCAATGTAAAAAGAATAGTATATATTGTATTTATTTTAAAAAGATATGTATTCATTTTTATTTCTAGTCCTCATTTAATGGAATGAGAGACTAGTTTGGGTATTATACCCTTTGTAATATTGGCTACCTTGTATTCTATATGCCCTTGAAAGAAATATGTATTTTCCCCATTAAGTTATTTTTGTAGAAAAAAAAATATGTTATTTATGCATTAAGTTCCTATAGTTGTTGAGTTAATATATTTGTTGCTTTCTTAGTATTGGAAAATAAAAGTTCATTTTATCCCTTATGCATAATGGAAATAGTAAACTAGATTAGCTTGTAAGCTATTAAACAAGAAATGATCTCTTAATCTTATTTATTTAATTTCAAGCACACATTAGAGTTTAGCATGGATATTAATGAGGTATTCATCTTAGTAAAATAGTTTTACATGAAATTTTAAACTGTAATAATGCTGCTGTAAATTATCTAAAACTGTCATTTTATTCCTTGAAACATATTACAGAAAACAAATCTAGATAAAATAAACTAGCTCTAGAGTTATCTATGTGTTTTTTTTTATATAGAGAGAAATACATCTATTTTAAGTCTGCTAGAGTAAATATTCTGCCATAAATGCTATATATATATATATATATAACTAATGTATCTTTATCTAAATAATGTTATCTTTAAATCTATTACAATGGTATGCACATCAAGCTAGAGCTGTTGTTTTCTTTTATCTAAGCCTCCATTTATTTTTCCAAAAATATGTAGACAATATGTAGTTTACCCTTATGTAAAAAAAATTAAAAATAGATTGCATGTAAATCCTCACATACTAAATAGATTTGTGCTTATTTGATAACATTTATCATGCTGTAAAAAAAAAAAATATAGAAAAATAAATCACATACATATATATATGTGTGTGTGTGTGTGTGTGTGTGTGTGTGTGTATGTATATTTGTAGTATTTCGCATTATTATAAAGTTTGTTTCTTTTTTTTTTTTAAATAATAATAATAACGAATTTATTTTTACAAAAAAAATAAAAAAAATAGAGGGTTTCGGGTGAAGGCCAAACCCCTGTGTTTGTGCACAGAGGGCGGCACGGCTCGTGCCACCACTATGGCTACCCACAGTGGATGACACGATGCCACCACTGTGGGCAACCACAGGGGTCAGCATGGGGTCCCCCACTATGGGTAACCACGATGGTAAGGACTCCTGGCCGCCACTGTGTTTACCCTTAGTGGGTGGCGCTCGGCCGCACTGTGGGCAAACACAGTGTCACCCGAGGGTATCCCCGCTCGATGCTCACTGTCCCTCCTTTGCTCCTTTGTCCTGTCCCCCTTGGCCCTAGCCGTTCGCCATGGCCGCTGCCTCCTCCTCCTCTAGCCTGCATAAAATCAAGGCACACACACATGCCCTATCCCAAATTTCGGGTTAGGGCAAACACAACATGTGTTTAAAAATATATGTGTGGGTAAAAGTTTTTAAGATTTTAGGGTTGCTTTCTTTTTAAGAAAAAAAAAATGATTAAGAGAGATAAAAAAAGGGGGGGGGAAAACCCTATTCAAATTTTGTATAGGGTATCCCCCATAGATTTGAGCTAGACTATAATGATACAATATATTATTTAGTAATGCTCATTAATCTTTTATAAGGAAACACACACACACACACACAGATATATATATATATATATATATATATATATATATATATATATATATATATATATATATATATATATATATATATATATATATATATATATATATATATATATATATATATATATAGTATGGTATAATAATTATAAATATGTCAATATAGGTACTTATCTATATATATAATATTCATAAGTAAAAAAAAAAAGTCTTGTTAGGTTTATTTGACTCATTAAGTTATAAGTGTATTTTTTTTTTTGGAGAACTTATTAAGGAGTTTATTTTAAATTCCTTTTGGGTCTATTATTATAGGAAATTAAAGAGCATACTTTTGTTAGTATTTAGCCTTAGTGGAATTAATTATTTTTATTGGCCAAACATTAACTGTATTTTATAGGGTAAATTACATGATGGACTTCATTGACCCCTTTAGTCAAATTTTAGGCAAATTACGTATATTGTTATAATATACAATAGGTTTATTTAATCTAAGAGCTAGTGCTAATTAATTTAGTCCCTAGACAATTAAAAGACTATTTGAGCTTAATAATATCTCTGGCAAATTAATTTAGGGATATTTGTTTAAACAAATTTATTTATTTATTAATTGATGAGATAATAATGATTCTTTGGAGAATTAATATTCCATATTTAATTTAGATTATCTCGCTTAATTGATCTAGTGTTTAGATTTTTATTAGATGAAAAGAAATCAAATGTAGTTAAGACAAGACTTGTTAATGCATTATTTAGCAAACTTAGTTTTATTAGGTTATGTTTTAAAAAAAAAAAATATTCCGTTTGTGCTCAAAAGTTTGGGCATGACAAATTTCAACCCAAATATAACTTAAGCAAACTTAGTGCATAATACTGGTAAACCAAACTTAATGTCAGTTGACAGTTTAACAGTTAATAACAGTACCTATAAAGTTTAATGCATGAAATAGAAAGACAAATAACATCCACAACACATTGTTGGTATTTTGGATATGTTGATATGGTTTTGTCATTGATGTCAACACTTATCAACTCTAGCAATGTTAACCGACAAGAAAGTGACTTATGCATAGTCACCGGTATCTTATTCATCGACAGGATATACTATTCATCGACACTTGGAATGACAAGGAAAATACTTGGCTATGTCGAAGACATCATTTGGACACTTTGTCTTGAAGATTTTTTCATTGGTATATTCGTGTTTGCATATTTGTTGTTACTGGTAAATAGGTCCAGGATAAGCACCGACAGGCTTATCTATTCCAGAACAGCACGACATGCTATGGAGATGATTTATTAATGTTGTAAATGCATTAAGCTGACATGTTGAATCAGATATTGCATCAGTTATTATTTTACTTGTAAATTGTTTTTATTGTAATATCTTTTGTAAAGCCGACCTATACATTTTGGTCCTAGGCTTCGGTATCTATGTAAGATCTTATTTGATCAAATTAGAAGTGAGGAATGTGAATGAAGTAAGGTAAATGCGAGAATAAGCAGAGCTATACACAAAAACATCATTTGAAGGTAGAAGGAAGGTTTTGTGAAGACATATCAAAACTAAACTAGTACTGAATCCAGCATATGAAGATGTTATTTTGAGTAGTACATCATTATTGGATTTAACCATCCAATTGTAGTCAGTATGACTCCTATTTGTGTTTGAGCAATGAGCTCTAGGTGCTTGGCCTTTCTGCATGTGTGGACCCCCTATTGTATACACATAGTATCTACAGTAGTATCATTTGATTGTGGGTAAAGTTTCCCACCATGGTTTTTCCCCTTACAAGGTTTCCACATACAAATACTGGTGTTATGTGTTGTGGATGTTATTATCTTTCTTTTTCATGCATTAACCTTTATAAGTATTGCAATTAACTGATAAACTGTCTATCGACATTAAATTTGGTTTACCGGTATTAAGAATTAAGTTTGGTTAGGTTGTTTTTGGTTTGAATTTAGTTGACAACTGATTCACCCCCCCCTCTTAGTTGTCTCTAAGACCTAACAATTGGTATCAGAGCATAGTCCTCTTTTTCAGAAGTTTGACAGCTTGAGGAGATCCAATGTCTTCTAACTATTTCAGGAAGGACAATCCTAAACTTGATGGAACCAACTATGGCATATGGAAGATCAGGATGGAGACACATCTGAATTGCATTGGAAAGGACATCTGGGAAGTTACAAAGAATGGCTATACTGCTCCTACTCCTAGTCAGCCTAATCCACCAACCTTAGGAAAAGAAGAAGAAAATGATTGCAAAGCAAGAGAAGCACTTTTGAGCGCATTATCAGATTAGCAAATCATGGAATTATCAGATAGATCTACTGCTAAAGCTATTTGGGACCATTTGGAAACATTGAATGAAGGAGATTCCATAGTCAAAATTGCAAAACTTGAAAGCTTTCGGGTCAGGTATGAAAATCTAAAAATGGAAGAAGATGAAAGGATTTCTACTTTTATGGAAAGAGTAAATGAAATTGTTTTGGGTATTAAATGTTGTAGAGGAACATTAAGTGAACATGAAATTGTTTCAAAAGTTTTAAGAGGATTGCCACTGGCATACAAAATGAAAGTTACTGCTATAAATGAGTTAAGGACAATGCCTAATACATCAGTAACTAGAGATACATTGATCAGAAAACTTTCAGCTTTTGAAATTGAGGAATTTAGTCTTGTTGCTACTATAGAGACAGATTTAGCTTTTAAGGCATCAACATCATCCATATCATCATCATTTGACAAGTCTGATTGGAAAACCTTTTATGCAAGAAAACTTGAAGAAAGCAGGAGAGAAAATGAAGAACTTGAAGCACTATTTGCAAGGAAAATGCCTAAAGGTCCAGTTGGAAGTAAGTATGAAGGTAAAGCACCCTTTATTTGTTTTAACTGTAATAAGATTGGTCATATGGCTTCAAGATGCCTTGATAGACATGCAAGATTGAAAGAAGAAGCTACAAGAACATACAAGCCTAACCCCAAATATCAGAGATACATATTTAAGAAGAATAAAGACAAGTCTTGTTATCTTGCTGATGAAGGAGTCACTGATGATTCTGATGAGGATTCGACAGAAAATGGATGGGTCTTTGTTGCTATAAATCAACCGACACCTACTGTTCAACTAGTAGAGAAGGCCCTGGCAGCTAAAATTGAAGTTAAGGATGAATGGATCATTGATTCAGGATGTTCACATCATATGACTGGTGATAAAAGTAAATTCTTGGCATTTCAGGAATATAATGGAGGTCTAGTAAGATTTGGAGATGATAAAGCTTGTTTAATCAAAGGAAAAGGTACTATATCTCTTGATGGTAAGCATAATAGTGACAATGTTTACTATGTTGAAGGTTTAAAGCATAATCTTTTGAGTGTTGGTCAATTAGTTGAAAAAGGATTTCAGTTACAATTCAAGAATAGGAAATGCAAAATTATGAACAGAACTGGTTTGGAAATTGCAACTGGTAATCAAACTAGAGGTAATATCTTTCATTTGAATAACAATGAAAAGACATGCTTGATTGCACATATTGATGAAAGTTGGCTATGGCATAAGAGACTCTGTCATGTAAATTTTGATTGCATTATGAAAATCAGTACAACTAAAGTAGTTAGAGACTTACCTAAGATTGTTAAACCTCACAATCCGATATTTAAGGAATGTCAATTTGGAAAACAAGTTAGAGCATCTTTTAAAAGTATTCCAGAAAAATCCAACAATGCTCTTAACTTAATTCATACTGATTTATGTGGTCCAGCTAGAACTAAAAGCTTACAAGGTGATAGATATTTCATGCTAATAATTGATGACTATTCTAGAATGTGTTGGGTTACTTTTCTCAAAGAAAAATCAAAAGGACTTGGGAGATTCAAGCTATTCAAGGCAATGGTAGAAAATGAAACCGGTAAGAAAATCAAATGTTTGAGATCAGATCAAGGAGGTGAATTTACATCTAAGGAAATTAATACATTCTATGAAGTAAATGGAATCAGAAGATAGTTATCAACACCCCAGACACCCTAGCAGAATGGAGTTGTAGAAAGGAAAAATAGAACTATCTTGGATGCAGCTAGAAGTATGTTATCAGAAGCAAATCTACCACATGTATATTGGAGAGAGGTAGTAAGCACAACAGTCTACACATTCAATAAAGTTCACATCAAAGGTGAAACTGGTAAGACCCCTCATGAACTATGGTTTGGTATTACTCCTACTCTTAAATATTTTAGAATATTTGGAAGCAAATGCCATATTAGAAGAGATGAGTATATTGGAAAATTTGATCCTAGAAGTGATGAAGGAATATTTCTTGGTTATTCATCTAAGAGCAAGGGATATAGATGTTTTAACAAGAGATTGCAGAAAATTATTGAGAGTACAAATGTGAAAATTGATGAACAGTTTAGAGGAACTTCAAGGTATATAGACTCTGAATCGGCAACAGAGATACTGATAAATGAATCTACATTGAACACACCGGTATAGAATGAAGATCCAGTTACACCAGTATCATCTGAAAATTCCACTGTAACTGAAGAACAATAGCAAACAAAGACACCCCGATATGTAAGATTGAACCACTCTAAAGATCAGATAATTAGGAACAAATATCAAGGAGTTATGACAAGAGGAAGACTAGAAAATGAAGAGGTATGTCTTATTTCTGAAATTGAACTAGCATCAATTAATGAGGTATGTGAAGATAAACACTGGATTAAAGCTATGGAAGAAGAATTAGAACAAATTGAAAAGAATAACACATGGACATTAGTTCCCCGACCTAAAGACAAAAATGTAATTGGAACAAAATGGGTATTCAGAAACAAACTTAATGAAGATGGTAACGTAATCAGAAATAAAGCAAGACTAGTGTGTAAGGGATATTCAAAGAAAGAAGGAATTGATTACAATGAAACATTTGCACTGGTAGCTAGAATTGAGGTAGTCAGATTATTCTTGGCTTTTGCAACACACAAGAACTACAAAATATATCAAATGGATATTAAATGTGCATTTCTGAATGGAGATCTTGAAGAATAATTTTACATTGAGAAACCTGATGGATTTTCTTTGACATATAAGAAAGATATGGTTTGCAGGTTAAGGAAAGCTTTGTATGGGTTGAAGCAAGCTCTAAGAGCTTGGTATGCTAGATTGGATAAATACCTTTTGAAGATTGGTTTTTCTAAAGGTAATGTTGATAGCAACTTATACTATAAAGTGACTAATGATGACATCTTGGTTATAGAAGTTTTTGTTGATGATATAATCTTTGAAGGAGAAGATAGATTATGTAAAGACTTTTCTATTGAAATGCAGCAAGAATTTGAAATGTCTATGATTGGAGAGATAAAATTATTTTTAGGATTGCATATTTCACAGATTGATAAAGGTATATTCTTGAGTCAATCTAAGTACTTGAAGGAGCTACTAAAGAAATTTGGGATGAAAAACTCTAAACCGGTAAGCACACCTATGACTACAAATGATAAATTATCACTAAGGGATGAATCTACACCTGTTAATCCGACTAGGTACAAATCTATGATAGGAGGTCTACTGTATTTGACACAAACAAGACCTGATATTATGAATGCAGTATGTATTGTTTCAAGATTTCAGAGTAATCCTAAAAAAAATCATGAATCAATAGTAAAAAGGATTTTCCGGTACTTACAAGGCACTACAAATCTTGGCCTATGGTATCCTAGAGATTAAAACTTTGAATTATGTGCATACACAGATGCAAATTGGGTAGGAGATGTAGATGACAGAAAAAGAACCACCAGCGGAGTATTTTTCTTGGTTGAGTAAGAAACAAAGTTGCTCATCTTTATCAACAATAGAATCAAAATATGTTGCAGCAGCAACTAACTATACATAGGTATTATGTCTTAAGCAAATGTTGAAGGAAATAAAGGTAAAATGCAAAGAACCTATAACTATCTATTGTGATAGTACAATAGCAATTGATATATCTAAGAATCTGGTACTACATTCTAAAACTAAACATGTCTCTATCAAACTGAATTTTATGAAAGAGAATGTTGAAGCAAAAGAAATAAAACTGGTTTATGTGAATACTAAAGAATAGATTGCAGATATTTTCACTAAGCCTTTGCCTAAGGAGACTTTTGAATATCTCAGAGATCAGCTTGGGGTCATACCCCCACTGGTAGAGACTTAGATAGTTGATGTTTATCATCAACCGATAGAACTAATAGAGAAATCTTTTACTTTGGCTTTGATGAGGAGAACTACTTCTTAGGGGGAGTAGTTGGTATCTTGAATAAGTTGGTATTTTGTATTTGAACCTGGTATTTGTATTGCTTTGGCATTTGATGTCAAAGGGGGAGAGATTGATATGGAAAAACACATGTTAATCCTAGGGAGAGAGACTTTATCCCTTGGGGAGAGATTATTATTTTGGGAGAGATTGATTACTCTTTGTACCTAAATTTTGATTTATGGATATGATCTCTTTTGGGAGATTGTTGGTTTTTGGTATTTGGCATTTCTATTTTGGCACTTTGATGGTTTTTCCATCTTGTGTTGCCATCAATGCCAAAGGGGGAGATTCTTGGTATTTTGGATATGTTGATATGGTTTTATCATTGATGTCAACACTTATCAACTCTGACAATGTTAACCGGCAAGCAAGTGACTTATGCACAGTCACTGGTATCTTGTTCACCGAAGGGATATATTGTTCACCAACATTTGGAATGACAAGGAAAATACTTGGCTATGTCAAAGACATCGTTTGGACACCTTGTCTTGAAGATTTGTTCATTGGTATATTCATGTTTGCATATTTGTTGTTACCGGCAAATAGGTCCAAGATAAGCATCGGTAGGCTTATCTATTCCAGATCAGCACGACATGCTATGGAGATGATTTATTAATGTTGTAAATGCATTAAGTCGACATGTTGAATCGGATATTGCATTGGTTATTATTTTACTTGTAAATTGTTTTTATTGTAATATCTTTTGTAAAGCTGACCTATACATTTTGGTCCTAGGTTTCGGTATATATGTAAGATCTTATCTGTTTGAAGTTAGAAGTGAGGAATGTGAATGAAGTAAGGTATATGTGAGAATAAGTAGAGCTATACACATAGACATCATTTGAAGGTAGAAGGAAGGTTTTGTGAAGACATATCAGAACTGCACCGGTACTGAATCCAGCATATGAAGATGCTATTTTGAGTAGTACATCATTATTGGATTTAACCATCCAATTGTAGTTAGTGTGACTCCTATTTGTGTTTGAGTAGTGAGCTTTGGGCGCTTGGCCTTTCTGCGTGTGCAGACCCCCTATTGTATACACATACTATCTGCAGTAGTATCATCTGATTGTGGGTAAGGTTTCCTACCATGGTTTTCCCCTTACAGGGTTTTTGACGTACAAATACTGGTGTTATGTGTTGTGGATGTTATTGTCTTTCTGTTTCATGCATTAATCTTTATCGGTACTGCAATTAAATGATAAACTATCTACCGACATTAACTTTGGTTTACCGATATTAAGCATTAAGTTTGGTTAAGTTGTTTTTGGTTTGAATTTATTTGACAACTGATTCACCACCCCTCTCAGTTGTCTCTGGGACCTAACACACATATTACAGATATTTGTATGTGGAAACCCTATAAGGGGAAAAACCATGGTGGGAAACCTTACCCACAATCATATGATACTACCGCCGATAGTATGTGTGTACAAATGGGGTCTGCACATGCAGAAAGGGTAACTGCCTAGAGCTCATTGCTCAATCACAAAATGGGAGTCAGACTGACTACAATTGGATGGTTAAATCTAATGATAATGTACTGCTCAAAATAGCATCTTCATATGTTGGATTTAGTATCGGTTAAGCTCTCATTGTCTTCTTCATACCTTCCTTGAATCTTCAAATGATGTCTGCATGTATAGCTCTACTTATATTCACATATACCTTATTACATTCCCTTTCACACCTTCTTCATAATCTCACAAATAACATCTTACATATATACCAAAACCTAAGACCAAATGTGTAGGTCAGCTCACTAAGAATATTACAATTAAATCAATTACAAATGAATCAATATGTGATGCATCATGTTGGCTTAATGAATTTACAATAATAAACAATTAATAAGACATCTTCATAACGTGTCATGTTAATCAGGAATAGATAGCGCTTGCTAGTCCATAACCTAGACCTATTTGTCGGTAATAGAAAATATGCAAACTCAATTAAACCAATAACCAAATCACCAAAACCAAGTGTCCAAACAATTTCTTCGACATGACCAAGTAATCTCCAGATGATAACAGATCATCCTTAGTGTCGGTGAATAATATAACCTACCGGTGATTGTGCATAAGTCACTGAACATGCCGGTGAACATAACCAAATATCTTCAGTGTTGATAAGTGTTGACAAGTGTTGATAAGTGTTGACATTAATGACAAAATCAATGCAACACATCTGTAATACCAATAGATAATGTACTGCTCAAAGTAGCATCTTCAATGTTGGATTCAGTACTGGTTAAGCTCTGATTGTCTTCTTCAAATCTTCCTTGAATCTTTAAATGATGTCTACATGAGTAGCTCTAGTTATATTCACATATACTGAATATCACAACTTTATAATACCTTATGTCCTTCCTATCCTATATTAATCTCATAATTGAGATCTTACATATATACCAAAACCTAAACACCAAATGTGTAGGTCAGCTTACTAAGAATATTACAATTAAATCAATTATAAATGAATCAATATGTGAAGCATCATGTCAGCTCAATGCATTTATAATAATAACCAATCAATAAATCATTTCCATAATGTGTCGTGTTGATCTGGAATAGATAATGCTTGGCGGTCCATAACCTAGACCAATTTGCCGGTAACAACAAATATGCAAACTCGATTAGACCAATAACCAAATCTTTAAAACAAGTGTCCAAGCCATGTATTCAACATAACCAAGTAATCTCCAAATGATAATAGATCATCCTTAGTGTCGGTGAACAAGATAACCTGTCGGTGAACCAAATACCGGTGGTTGTGCATGAGTCACTGAACATGTCGGTGAACATAACCAAAGATCTCCAGAAAGATAAGTGCTGATAAGTGTTGACATCAATGACAAAACCAATGCAACACATCCATAATACCAACAATCTCCCCCTTTGGCATTAATGGCAACACAAGATGGAAAAACCATCTAAGTGCCAAAGCAGAAATGCCAAAAACCAAAAACCAACAATCTCCAGAATAGATCAATTACTAGAAATCAAAATACAAAATATCTCTCCCCCAATGAATAATCTCTCCCTAAAGGATAATGTGTTTTTCCATAGATATCTCTCCCCCTTTCATATCAAATGCCAAAGCAATACAAAAACCAGATACAACCAATTCATAGAACTAAATACAAATACCAACTACTCCCTTGAGAAGTAGCTCTCCTCCATCAAAGCCGGAAAAATGTTTCTATGTTAATTTCTGTCGGTCTGCTGCCAATCTCCAACTGTCTAAGTCTCTATTGGTGAGGATATTACCCCAAGCTTCTCTCTGAGATATTCAAATGCTTCTTTAGGTAAAGGCTTTGTAAAGATATCTGCAATCTTCTCTTTAGTATTTACATAAACCAATTTTACTTCCTTTGCTTCAACATTCTCTTTCAGGAAATTGTATTTGATAGAAACATGTTTCATTTTAGAGTGAAATACCAGATTCTTTGATAAATCAATTGCTGCTAAATTCTCACAATAAATGATTATAGTCTCTTTGCATTTTACCTTTGTCTTTCAACATTTGCTTAATCCATAATACCCGAGTACAATTAGTTGCTGTTGCAACATATTCTGATTTTGTTGTTGATAATGATGTGCAACTTTGTTTCTTGCTCAACCATGAAATCAATCTGCTACCAAGAAAGAATGCTCCATCGGTGGTGTTCTTTTTGTCATCTACATCTCTTGCCCAATTTGCATCGGTGTATGCACATAAATAAAAAATTTCATCTTTAGGATACCATAAACCAAGATTTGTTGTGCCTTATAGATACTGGAAAATCCTTTTCACTGTTGATTCATGATTTTATTTAGGATTGCTCTGAAATATTGAAACAATACATACTGCATTCATAATATCAGGTCTTGTTTGTGTCAAATATAGTAAACCTCCAATCATAGATTTATATCTTGTCAGATCAACAGGGGCTGAATCATCCTTGAATGATAGTTTATCAGTTGTAGTCATAGGAGTACTTACCGGTTTAGAGTTTTCCATACCAAATTTCTTTAGTAGTTCCTTCAAGTACTTTGATTGACATATGAATATACCTTTATCAGTTTGTGAAATCTACAATCCTAAATTTTTTTTTATCTCCCCAATCATAGACATTTCAAATTCTTCCTGCATCTTATTAGAAAAATCTTTACACAATCCATCTTCTCCTTCAAAAATGATATCATCAAGAAAAACATCAATAACCAAGATGTCATCATTAGTCGCTTTGAAATATAAGTTGTTGTCAGTATTACCTTTAGTGTAACCAAGCTTCAAAAGATATTTGTCCAATCTAGCATACCAAGCTCTAGGAGCTTGCTTC
The DNA here is from genome assembly GCF_030272615.1 of Cryptomeria japonica. Taxonomy (NCBI): domain Eukaryota; kingdom Viridiplantae; phylum Streptophyta; class Pinopsida; order Cupressales; family Cupressaceae; genus Cryptomeria; species Cryptomeria japonica. Next base: position 402,166,511 of record NC_081405.1, on the reverse strand, counting down.
AATCAATATAAAGCTTTCCTTAACCTGCAAACCATATCTTTGTCATTTGTCAAAGAAAATCCATTAGGTTGTTCAATGTAAACTTCCTCTTCAAGATCACGATTCAAAAATGCACATTTAACATCCATTTGATATACTTTATAGTTCTTGTGTGTTGCAAATGAAAGAAATAGTCTGACTGCCTCAATTCTAGCTACCGGTGCAAAGGTTTCATTGTAATTAATTCCCTCTTTCTTTGAATATCCCTTACACACTAATCTTGCTTTGTTTCTGATTACATTACCATCTTCATTAAGTTTATTTCTAAATACCCATTTAGTTCCAATTACATTTTTGTTTTTAGGTCAGGGAACCAATGTCCATGTGTTATTCTTTTCAATTTGGTCCAATTCATCTTCCATAGCCTTAATCCAATGTTTATCTTCACATGCCTCAAAAATAGTTGCTGGTTCAATTTGAGAAATTAAGCATACCTCTTCATTTGCCAATCTTCCTCTTGTCATTACACCTTGATATTTATTTCCAATTATTTGACTTTCAAAGTGATTCAATCTTACATACTTGGGTGTATTCACTTGTTGTTGTTCTTCAGTCACTGTGGAATTCTCTGATGATGTTGGTGTGACTGGATCTACATTTTTTACCGGTGCACTCAAAGTAGGTTCATTTATGATTATCTCAATTGTCGGTTCAGAACCCATAGACCTTGAATCTCTTCTAAAGTGTTCATCAATCTTCACATTTGCACTCTCAATGATTTTTTGTAATCTTTTATTAAAACATCTATATTCCTTGCTCTTAAATAAATAACCAAGAAATATTCCTTCATCACTTCTCAGATCAAATTTACCAATATAATCATCTCTCCTAATATAACATTTGCTTCCAAATATTCTAAAATATTTAAGAGTAAGAGTATTACCAAACCATAGTTCATGAGGGGTGTTGTTCACCAAAAGTGATTAACCCAAGATCACCTGCAAAAAAATCTATGAGAAAGCTAATCTCAATCAATGAAACACTTCAGGGCTTGGACAACATAACATAGGTTCCTAATGATCCTTCTACACTTTAGGTTCTGCTAGACCTAGGGGGGGACACTCTTTGATGCATTGAATCAGATTCATTTACCCACATATGACAGGATCAACAAAAGCAGATAGATCTCATCAGGGTTTAACAACTAGGAGGTTATTGTAGATGGGCTAGATCCACATTGACATCTCAACTAAGTTGAAGCATGAGATGGATGGACACCACCATAGAACAGAAAAACAAAAGATATTCTGATTTGATTTTTAATTTCTTGTGCAAATAATTTCTAATTGTAACAGATTAGTGCCTTCATCCGGGCATAGAGTCAACACAAATGGCCACAGATGAAATCCAAGCTACAAATCAAATTCACTGAAAAGATATCCCCGTATTAATGCCTGGCATTAATACATTCTGAACTTCAACTCACAAGATCATACAAATCCAAACATTAATTCACAATTCACAATTTTTGCTCATTGAATTTAAATCCTTTATGTAAAGGATGCCTAATAACAGGAATTACACTCTCCCTTGGAGAAGATAAATTCAAAATCCCTTGAAGACTAAATTTATTGAAATTGAAAAAAAATGCCTGAAGACAATCCAATGGAAATGTATATATGTCTTGCATATATATGGCCTGCAACTAATAGTTTGTAGCTAAGCGTATCTATTCCATTACAGAAAGAATGAGAACATCAGCAATTACAACCCATAAAATTAAAATGCACCAGACTGGAACCCCTCTTGGAAATCTCCTTTAGAGAATTTCTCAAAAATTGGAACGCTTACAATTGAGAAGAATTGGAAATAAGAAGGAAAGGGACAAAGATCAGAATCCATCAGAACATGCCATGTGTCTTCTTTTTCCTTAATTGCAAAAATATCTCCTCTTCTTCCCATGGAAATTTCTCGCAAAATATCCCCTATTTGTTAGAACAAACTTCATAACTAAATTCCTCATCTCGAGAGCTTTCCAACGATATATAATACTTGATATTTCGGGCAAAAATGAGCCTCTGAACGAATTAATCATTTGTGCACCTCTATCATTTAAATTTTTCAAATTTTCTATATAGTTTGCACTATACATTTAAATTTGATTTTTCATCCATTTTTCTCTGATTTTTGGCCTGACGCCCCACCACATGGTAGTTTCTGATTCGCAGATAGGGTCCACTAGCTGCCACCTTGGATGACACCTCATCAATCCGCCACGTGTCTGCGCAGGGGGGTTGGCAATACACTTGGGAACTGCATTTGCTTGAAGGTTTCAATGCCTATTCAACAACCACGCAGCCCATTTCATTTGTTTAAAAGCTCAAATGGTAACCACGCAGGGAGGGCTGCCATTGCATTTGGTTTTGAACTTGTTTTAACCTTTACCAAAGCCATGCCAGGAAGAGGATTTAATTTCATTTGCTAATACTTTTGCTTGAAGTTTAAATCTGCCTTTAACTCAACGTAGGAAGTTTATTGTTGCCTCTTCAACATGACTGTCTGCGTGAAAGAAGGATGATGGCAGAGGGCATCAAGCTTGGCTCTACTTGCAGATGCATTTTCTTTGAAGATTTATTTTTAAAAAACCTTTTAAATTATGCCCCATTTTCTCTAATGCCAATCCCCCTGTACAAAATTGTATTCGCATAGAAGCTTTCCCTTGGTCAAATAACTTGGCTAATCCAAAGTCGGAGATTTTTTTTAATTCAAATGCTAATCTAAAATAATGGTGATTTTTTTGGTATCTGCAGTAGCTACCTTTGTTGCTTCGTTAAAAGGAAATAAAAAACCTCTTAAAAGGAAATAAACTCCTCTTATTCTCAAGGTTGAAGTCATTTATGGCATCTTTAATCTCCTCTTTACAAAATGTATTTGAAATTGTGTCCATCTTTGTCAATTTTGTATCACCATTATCTGTGAAGGATTTGCTTGTTAATTGTTTGGAAACTTAAATCTCTTCTCACATTTGCCACTTTCTTTTACTTTAAAACTTCATTTATTGGTTGTTGAATTTGGTTTAGTACCTGCCAATTGCATTGCTTGAAAACTTTTGCTCTTTATCCGATCACAAGAATAAAATGAAATATTCTCTCACCAAATCAAAATTTCAATTACAATCGAGCTGGTATTGATATGCATTGCTTTGAATTAAGACCATTTCACCATAAAATTAATGCACATGCATGAGCCAGGTCGGGCCCCAAAGCGGGTTTGACTAAAATTTTTTTGTTTTCATGCAATTGACCTATGAAATGCCTCACGAGCCTTAAAAATACCTATGGAATCGATCGACACCATTTTCGGATCATCAAACTGAGTTTTGCAACTTTCAGGCACCTACGCCACATTTTCGCATTTAATCGCGAAGACGTAATTTTCAAACCGGTCAAAACACCTTTTTGGACCTTGCCATCTGACAAGTGTGTACTCTGATATACAATCATGAACTCTACCAAACAGTTTCTCAAGATGAATCCCGAGTGAAGAGATATTAATTGTCAAAAATGACCAACTGGCTTTGTCGGCACTGCAGACCTGATGAAATCAATGTGCAGGCAACCCATGATGCCTTTCTTAAAAATATCAAATGATCTTCATAGACCCTCAAATCTGAGACATAGGTACCTTGAAGTATATATCAAATCTTAGAATACTCATTTCAACCAAAAGTTTGACTGAGTGCAAATGGTGCGCTCATGAAAATGGCTAGTTTAACTGATATGGCAATGAAAGTACGGATCACTGAAAATGATGGCTCAATAAACCCTTTTGAAAACCGATCAAACGGATTGGCAGAGGCTTGAAATTTGAAACATAGCTTGTAATTTATACCAACAATAGCCCAAAAAAAACATTTTGACATGACACTCACTGAGGCAACTTTTACACTTATGCAAAACAGGGCTCCGACTATAGCTGAAATAGGGACTTGTCAAACCATACAAACTGCAAACAGATTGAGCTTTGAAAACTGAGCAAATGGATTCATAAAGACTTGAAAATTTGCATGCTGACTCAAATTTATGCATAGAATTGAATCCATTTTTAATTTTACCATGACAATCAATGGGGAAAAATATATAAACACTCAAAAAAGGCTACTCAATAAAATCTGCATTTGTGCCTAAAATGCACTTTCAGCTCACCCCTCGAAATGGGTACTTGATAAATTGATCCAAACTGAAATCTGAAAGTTGCACATCACTGCATAGGCCAAATGAAAGGTGTAGGACATTTTTCCAAAGCCTTACCCCTTGAAAATCAACTGGCTTCATTTTACCCCATCTCTAACTAGGCCACCTAAATGAGATTAGGTGCCTTTCTAAAAATGCGAAAGAAATTTTTTGAAATGGGCCTCAAAACTTGACTCAAATTTAATGAGTCCCAACAAGGGGTCTTACCTATTCACCTTTGATGTGAACTATGTTGAATGTGTAAACCGCTATATTCACTGCTTCTCTCCAATACACATGAGGTAGGTTTGCTTCTAATATCATGCTTCTAGCTGCATCCAGAATAGTTTTCTTCTTCCTTTCCATAACTCCATTCTACTAGGGTGTCTGAGGTGTTGATAGTTGTCTTTTGATTCCATTCACTTCACAAAATGTATTAAATTCCTTAGATGTGAATTCACCTCCTTGATTTGATCTTAAACATTTGATTTTCTTACCGGTTCCATTCTCTACCATTGCCTTGAACAGTTTGAATTTTTCAAAAGCTTATGATTTCTTCCTGATAAAAGTAACCCAACACATTCTAGAATAATCATCAATGATTGGCATAAAATATCTATCTCCTTGTAGACTTCTAGTTCTTGTCGGACCACATAAATCAGCATGAATTAAATCAAGAACATTATTGGATTTCTCTGGAATACTCTTAAAATTTGTTTTAACTTGCTTTCCAAATTGACATTCCTTACATACCAGATTGTGAGGTTTTATAATCTTAGGTAAATCCCTTATTGTCTTAGTTGTACTGATCTTTACAATGCAATCAAAATTTACATGACAAAGTATCTTATGCCATAACCAAGTTTCATCAATATGTGCAATCAAGCATGTCTTCTCATTGTTATTCAAATGAAAGATATTACCTCTAGTCTGATTACCCGTTGCAATTTCCAAACCAGTTCTATTCATGATTTTGCATTTAATATTTTTGAATTGTAACTGAAATCCATTTTCAACTAATTGACCAACACTCAAAAGATTATGCTTCAAACCTTCAACATAATAAACGTTGTCAGTATTGTGCTTACCATCAAAAGATATAGTGCCTTTTCCTCCGATCAAACAAGATTTATCATCTCCAAATCTTACTAGACCTCCAATGTATTCCTAAAAAGTTAAGAATTTACTTTTATCACCAGTCATATGATGTGAACATCCGGAATCAATGATCCATTCATCCTTTTCTTCAATTTTAGCTGCCAGGGTCTGCTCTACCGGTTGTATAGTAGGTGTCGGTTGATCTTCTATTATTGCAACAAAATCCTATCCATTGTTTGTTGGTTCTTCATCAAAATCATTAGTAACTCCTTCATTAGCATAGTAACATGATTTGTCTCTATTCTTCTTAAATCTATATCTCTGATATTCAGGGTTAGGCTTATATGTTCTTTTAGCTTCTTCTCTCAATCTTGCATGTCTATCAGGACACCTAGATGCCATATGACCAATTTTCTTGTAGTTAAAACATTTAAAACGTACTTTACCTTCATACTTACTTCCAACTAGACCTTTAGGCATTTTTCTTGCAAAAAGTGCTTCAAGTTCTTCATTTTCCTTCCTGATGTCTTCAAGTTCTTTTGCATAAAGTGCTTTCCAATCAGATTTCTCAGATGATGATGATGCTTTGAAAGCTAAATTTGTCTTAATTGTAGCAACATGACCAAATTCCTCAAGCTCAAAAGCTGAAAGTTTTCCAACCAAAGTATCTCTAGATACAGATGTATTAGGCATTGTTCTTAATTCATTAATAGCAGTTACTTTCATTTTATATGCCATTGGCAATTCTCTTAACACTTTAGAAACAATCTCATCTTCACTTAAGGATCCTCCACAATATTGTATACCCAAAACAATTTCATTAACTCTTTCCATAAAAGCAGAAATTCTTTCATCTTCTTCCATTTTCAGATTTTCATACCTGACCCGGAAGCATTCCAGTTTTGCAATTTTCATAGTGGTATCACCTTCATTCAATGTCTCCAATTTATCCCAAATAGCTTTACCAGTAGATCGGTCTGATAATCCCATGATTTTCTGATATGATAATGCACTCAAAAGTGCTTCTCTTGCTTTTCAATCATTCTCCTGATCTTTAGCCAATGTAGGTGGATTAGGTTGACTCTGTGTAGGACCAACATAGTCATTCTTTGTAACATCCCATATGTCTCTTCCAATGCAATTTAGATGAGTCTCCATCCTTTCATATACCATAGTTAGTTCCATAGAATCTCCTCAAGCTATTAAGCTTCTGCAGAAAGAGGACATAGATCTTATACCAATTGTAGGACCCAGAGGCAACTGAGAGGGGGGGGGGGTGAATCAATTATCTATTAATTTCAACCCAAAAATAACTTAATCAAACTTGATGCATAATACATAACATCCCCAACACATAACACAGATATTTGTACATGGAAACCTTGTAAGGGGAAAAACCATGGTGGGAAACCCTACCCACAATCAGATGATACTAATGTAGATAGTATGTGTGTACAAATGGGGTCTGCACATGCAGAAAGGCCAACTACCTAGAGCTCATTACTCAATGACAAAATGAGAGTCACACTGACTACAATTGGATGATTAAATCCAATGATAATGTACTACTCAAAGTAGCATCGTCAATGTTGGATTCAGTACCGGTTAAGCTCTGATTGTCTTCTTCAAACCTTCCTTGAATATTCAAATGATGTCTATGTGAGTATAGCTCTATTTATATTTGCATATACCAAATATCACAACCTTATAATACCTTATGTCCTTCCTATCCTATATCAATCTCATAATTGAGATCTTACATTTATACCAAAACCTAAGACCAAATGTGTAGATCAACTTACTAAGAATATTACAATTAAATCAATTACAAATGAATCAATATGTGATGCATCATGTCGGCTCAATGCATTCACAATAATAACCAATCAATAAATCATCTCCATAACATGTCGTGTTGATCTGGAATAGATAACACTTGTCAGTCCATAACCTAGACCAATTTGCTGGTAATAGAAAATATGCAAACTCGATTAGACCAATAACCAAATCTCCAAAACAAGTGTCCAAACCATGTCTTCAACATAACCAAGTAATCTGCAAATGATAATAGGTCATCCACAATGCCGGTGAACAATATAACCTGTGGGTGAACCAAATACCGATGACTGTGCATGAGTCACTAAACATACCAGTGAACATAACCAAAGATCTCCAGAAAGATAAGTGATGATAAGTTTTGACATCAATGACAAAACAAATGCAACACATCCACAATACCTACAATCTGTATATGCATTTTGATGTAATAATTTTGATGAGTGAATAAGAGCATATCAGAGCAAAGAAAGGTTTATGGAAGAGGTATTTGACAGAGCTTAAACCAGTACTGAATCCAGCATTGCAGATGCTATTTAGAGCAGTACATTGTCATTGGATTTAATTATCCAATTTTGTAGTTAGTGTAACACCTTTTTGTGATTGAGTAGTGAGCCATAGGCTATTGGCCTTCCTGCATGTGCAAGCCCCTATTGTATAAGTAATATTTATTCATATTGGCTAGTGAGTAAATATTGCAGGTCACAAATCCCACCAAGTTTTTCCCCTATCGGGTTTCCTCACCAAAAATATATGTGTTTTGGTGTGCATTGATGGTTATACTATTATTTCTCTTTATTGTTTTATTGCTTGTTTACCAGTACATTAATTTGGGTTGTAAAGTTGCAAACAAGTTTAAATATTTCATCTATCGGTTAGACACTGATTCACCCCTCCCCCCCTCTCAGTGTCTTTGGGACTAATCAATTACCTAACATCAATAGAAAAGCCATTAAAGGACAAACCATAGAAGATCAACTTGCAGAAGCACCCCTACAAGAAAGTCATGCAATGGTGATATATTTTACAGACAAATCAATATTTTCACTATCAGCACAAACAAACCAGAAATTATTTTTTGATGGTTCACATACAAATCATGGAGCAGGAGCAGGAATTTTTTTCATAACTCCTCAAGGAGATTCAATTCCTAAATCATTTAGGATTAGCTTCCCTTGCACCAATAACATTCATAAATATGAAGCCTTGATGGTAGGACTACACACTACACTACAATGGAAGATCAAGGACCTATAGGTCTTTGAAGACTCACAATTTATTATTAAACAAGTCAACGATGATTACAATACAAAAGATCACAAGCTAATACCGTACAAAAAATTGGTGCAAGAATACAAGCAACACTTCACCAATGTAACATTTGAACAGATATCGATGGCACAAAATAAGGCAATAGATGCAATGAAAATGGTAGGATCTCTCTTGGATATCCCAAACGATGGAACTCACTTTGAATTTCAAGTGGAACAACTCATTGTTCCAGCTTATGAAATACCATCCACTGAATATGTATATATGATAATAGGACCTTAGTCCCCATGGTATAGAAATATATATGCATACCTTCATGATCAATATATACCTCCTGATCTTTCATGAAATCAAAGGAAGGCACTCATCCAACAATTGTCAAAACATTCAATTATTGCTGACACTTTGTACAAAAAAAGTGTAGATAGAACCTTACTCATGCCTTAATGTTGAGGAGGCACAAATCACCCTAAAAGAAGTTCATGATGGCATATGTGGTGCACATTCTTCTAGACCTTCTCTAGCAAAACCATTGTTGCGAATGGGTTATTATTGGCCTACAATGGAAAAGGACACTTACAAGTATGTCCAAAGATGTAAGCAATGCCAAAAGCATGGGAACTTGATCCATGCACCTACTCAAGATCTTCAGCCAATAATATCACCATGGCTAATTTCACAATGGGGATTAGATAATTTAGGGAAAAAAAACCCTACCTCCTCCAATGGACATAAGTTTATCATCACAACTACAGAATATTTCACAAAATGGGTTGAAGCAATCCTGATGACTTTCACAATAGGAAAGCAAATAGCTAAATTCATTTTGAATTATATTATTTGTAGATATGGAGTGCCCATGTGCATTATAACCGATAAATGAATGACCCTTCAAAAATCAAGAAGTGGGTGAATACGAACAATTTAACATCCAGCAACATTTTGTGACACCCTACTATCCCCAAAGCAATCATCAAGATGAGGCAACAAACAAAACTATTTTGAAATTTTTTAAACAAAGTTGTCAATGACAGTACACGAGATTGGAATCTCCAATTGAATTTGACTTTCTGGGCTTAACGAAGTAGTGATCGTACAACAACTGGTACCATACCGCTCTCTTTAGTTTATGGTTCAGAAGCTATTTTGTCTATCGAGGTAGAATTTCCATCATTAAGGGTCTCTCTGAAAAACATTATCTTAGAAGAAGACTATAGAGTAGCATGTTTGCAAGAACTAGAATTCCTAGATGAAAAATGACAAAGCACTCTGAATCATTTACAAGGATATCAAAATAGAATGAGAAGAAGCTACAAAAAAAGAGTTAACCCACGTTGCTTCAAAATAGGAGACATTGTTCTTAAAGAAAATCAAAGGAACCTCATTGAACGTGAAAAACCAGGAAAATTTGAGCCTAACTGGTTAGGTCCTTTTGTCATAATGAAATTAATTGGAAATGATTCTTATCATTTGCAAACAATGGAGGGAGATTCACTCCCTGATCCCATTAACAACATGCACCTAAAAAGATATTACATCTAAGGGTGGGTTCATTTCAGTTTTGAGTACTGCATTTGCATATTCCTTTACTGCATTGCATTGCATATATCCATTTTAGAATGCAACATATAGTTGCATATCATTATTTCTTTCTCATATAGTTGCATCAATAAGTCAAGGAGATTGTCTGAGTCATTCACTTGCCTGCACTGAAAAGAATGAAGGTTGTCTCATTTCCTAGATACTTGTTCATGAAGTCTTTAAGAGGTCTTTAGTCGTTCATCTTCAATGTCACCTTGTGATTAAGCTTTATCCTTGGTTGGGTAGAGGTTTCACTATCAAGTCTTGTTACCCAAAATCTATCAATTTCTATATCTCACACATTAATCAATAGCACTAAGTCATTACAGATACCTAGTTGGTCATGTGGCTAGTGAAAAATCCAATATTTTGCTTCAGTGCAGCTATAATTGTCATACCTACGTAGCTTTCATTACTTACAAGTCAAAGCAAAAAGACCAAAGTGATAAATATGAAATATCATGCATACAAGTGCGACAAAAAAAAGCTTGACTATGGGAACATGCGAATAACTCCATTAGGGTAATGGACGCCTACTGGCAATGGAGCAATAATTGAGAGATTATGGTGTATAACCTCATCAAAGCCCCAAAAGCTTGTTGGCAGTGAGGCTCTATCTAGGATTCTTTTGAAGTTAGAATAGCTCACGTAGCTAGCCACATAGGATTCCAAGGGTCATTGATGATTACAAGAGTTAGAATGAATCCAAATGCACACACATGGGCAAAAGATGATCAAAGTTTCAAGAATTGATGGAGAATTTTTCCATGCCTCCATTCATAAATATTGGTTACATAGTGTGTTAGGTTGGATGGTCTAAGTCTTTTGAGAATGGATTGAACCCCTATCTCTGAAACATTTCGCACGTTTAATCCAATTAGTACATTTCAGAATGAAAGAAACACACAATCATCCTTGTTCGAATAGGAACTGAATCTCCATCTTGCATATTACATTAGTACCTCATATAAAAATTCATTTTCTCCACATACATATTGCATATAATCATATAGGGTTGCATACCTAGGGGCGTAACTGAAAAAAATTCTAAAAATCAAAAAAAGTCCTAAAAAAATTCTAATCATAAAAAGTCCTGAAAAAATTCTAAAAATGATAAAAAGTCCTAAAAAAATTCTAAACATTTAGAAAAAAGTCCTGAAAAAATAAAATCTAAAACATTCAAATATCAAAATCACAACAAAAAACATTCAGATATCGATCCTAAAAAAAAGCACAAAAACATTGAGAAAATGCCAAAAACCACTAAACATCGAAAAGCTCTTTGAAAACAAACTAAAAATCCAAAAACATCAAAAACTTGCAATAAATTATCTCGCAAGAATCCAACACCCTAGCAGATATCCAACAAACACTTCACACAAAGTTAAACAAAGGATACAACTATCTTATCAAAATATCTGCAATCAAGTTGATCAACTGTCTAATCTATCGAATCACTATCAAACTATAAATGTGATCAACATCTTGTCTTAAACAAAATCGGTACACTCAAAACTAGACATGTCAGTCTTAAATGGGGTCCAAAACTTCTGAAACAAGACATTATCAAAATCACATCAAACATATCAAAGCAAAGGCACAGTCAGCCCAACTGCTAAGTTTTGTCTATTTTTGGTTGACTCTTTTTATCAAATTGATGAAGATCATTTCTTTTAGCTACTCAAGGATGTCCAAAAAGTGACTAGAGGAGTTGTGATGGGCATGATCCTTTTCTTTGTTTGTTGTTTGTGGTTTGAACCAATGAAGTTCTGGGGTAGTTGCTCTAGTGGGTGTCTGTGATAGGAGCATTCAACTTGTGAATGCCACACATACCTCGATGCCTAGCATAATTCCTAGAATGGAGGGTTCATTCCTTGTCTGCTAATTGTTTGTTTCTTTGCAATGAGATATCTATACATCTTGGTTCCTCATACACTGGTGTAATAAGCTCCATTGTTAAATAATAAGGCTCAATGATGATAATGTATTGCACTATGAATAAACCAATGAAGACTTTTTCATCAAAAATTTTATCAAATCACTTCTATCATATCTAATTATGGAATAAACAAAGGTTGATTCAATTGATATATCATTCATATCTATTCTACATATAACAACTAACAATTCTTCCAAATTAATGATTTTCAACCTATTTTAACACAACAAAACAATAAACATCATCACATTATGTTTTCATATACATCACTTCATAATATTATTCCATTGCATTATAATAATAATTTCATCAGCCATTATACATTGCAAGATAAAGGTACATCACATCACTACATGATATCACACACATTGCAATCATCATCACATAAGCATAAAAACAACAAAGAAACATTAGACCATGAAGTTCATCATCAAATAGCTCATCAAGAATCCATATCATATATCACATAGAAATGTGTCAAAATACATCGTATCTACAACATCAACATCAATATCAAATCTCTTAACCTATGCTACCTCTATCAGTAGGTGCATCTCATCTAACTCCAGTCTGTCCCAATGATGTCCTAGGTGGACCCATCACTCCTCCACTGCTAGTCTATTGAGAGGTAGATTGACTCGATCTTCTCCCCATGAAAACACTAAAACTAGGCTCCATTTGAACCTCAGGAATGGCTCTCTCATAAGCTTGCCTATAGTAAATAACCTCCTATGCAGAAGCAAAATATCTATCTACCTAGCTTTGTGCCTCTATCACCAAACCAAATAACTGATCATATGCATTCATGGTGATCTGATCTCTCCTAATTGCCTCATCCCTCTCCCTTTGTAGTCGATCTCTCTCAGCGGTTATCTAATCCCTCTTTGTAGTCAAATTCTCCATCGCCTGTCGATACTGATCTCTATCCTCCATTCGTCACTATCGTAAAGTAGCAACCAAGACCTCTAAACATCTAACATGATCTCTCAATCCCTCCTCATCTCCTCTCTCTACACCTTCTGACTCCGTAGCCTGGGGCATCTCAACATCATATTGACTATCCCCACCCTCATCCTCATCGCTTCTCGATGAACCTAATGCTGACTCATCGCCCTCACTATCACTCCTATCAGAACTTCTCATAGATGCAATCTCTCCACTATCTACCTTCTCTACAATCACTGCTATCAGATCTATCCCACCTCCACCTCCTCTATCTCTCCCTCCCCCATCTCTGCCCCCATCTCTCCCTCTCCCCCTGGGACCCCTGCCATGTCTAATCTATTGAGAAGCAAATGGAATTGTTAGATTTGTCAAAGGTATAGGCCTGTGTTGTATCCACCATACACTATACTATGCTGTGGACCCTAGATCCACTACACCAACCCACCATCCCCACTGAATAGGAGCAAGAGCATCAAACTCAGCAATAGAAACATGAGGCTGCATGAAAGCACCCCAATCACCAACCTCTCGAGTAGTGCGAGCAAAACAAGTTGTCACATCTAGAATACCTTGTATCTCCCCAAATTGTCAAAGTACATGACTAGGAATATGCATGTCAATAACCCTGTGACCACCCACATCTCTACCAATAAGATATCTTTGTTGTCGACAAAAAGGAAAATGATGGGCATCATCAGCCCAACTGGAGCAAGTAAGATAAGGTCTCCATGAGAAATACTGTAAGATATCAGTTTGATGACACCAATACAAGATATTACCTGATGCCCTATGTCTCACACCAATAGTGTACTCGTAAGCATATGGCTAATCTATCTCTAAATCAACATGTAACACAGGACAAAAGATAGCTATGTGCTCCCAAGCCCATGTTTGGAGAAAAGTAATGCCACATCCAACTGATTTTTGTTGCAAGTAAACAATCCCATGCATCTGATGATATAAAGTGGCAAGAAGTCAGAGACCCCAAGAAAATACCCATCTATTAATAATAATATCATGCATGACTCATCCCCATCCAATAGGGAAACCATGGGTATGTCTATCAGGGATCAATAATCGAGCAACAGTGTAAGCAACAACAACTATGAGATCATCATAGTCAAAATTATCCCAGTGAATCTCATAATGACCACGAATATGAAGATCCTTCTCCTCACACTCAAACAATGTACACAAAGTAGATACACCATCACGACAATCAAAAGTAACTCATGTACCAAATATTGAAATGTGTAAGATACACTACACATCCTCAAGTGTGATGGACGCCTCACCTGTCGGTGGATGAAAAGAACATGTCTTTGAATGCCACTGCTCAATCAAAGTAGTAATCATGGCCATGATGGCCATAACCTTAGGCAAATGCGCTATGTGATACAATACAACCTGTTGCAATAATGCAGTATCTTCTACATCCAACTCATGACATCGATCAAGACCATCTAGCCTCGTCTGTCTAGCAAGAAGTACTGGATAATGCTTCTGCATTTGGAAAACATAAAAATGAATCAGTTACATCATCAAATTATCAGGATGCATAAGAAAAATTACCTTTTCTTATCAAATGCGACATACTCATATCAATTGCGAAATGATTTTATCAAAAGCAAATTAATTTGAGCAAATGCGAAGCAAAATTTTCAATTGTGAAATAGCAACTGTGAAGTGATTTGAGAAAAGGCGAATCAAGAGTAGCAAGTGCAGCATAAAATATCAATTGCGATGCATTAACATCAATTGTGAGATAATTATATCAATTGCGCCAAAATCGATAGTCAATTGCAAAATTCATGAAAGATGACATTACCATAAAACAATTAAATTTTTTGGAAAAAATAGATACAAATGAGAAAAAAATCATGACAACTCACCATGCCACCAGTGTCAAGAGGTCTCTGATAAGACTGCACTCGCTTGGATAAATGCAACCTTTCTCTGTGACCCACCATTTCGCTCCAAGGACGTCAAAAGCACTAATATCTTTAAGGACTTTTTACAAAGCAAAATAGTGCGAATGAGCTCAAATCAATACCAATTTTCAATTTATAGCTCAAAGAAGGGTTTTTAGTCACCTTAACACCCGTGGACCCCTCCAACTTCAACGTAGTTGTAGACATATCAAACGAGATCGAAACTATACCAAACTTCATATTATTACTATCCAACAATTTTTCAAAAAATTGGTCTTCATTCCACAATTTTCCGACCAATTTTTCTGAGGGGGCATATTTATACCTTAAGTGTCATCGGGGCATACTGGGGTAGTTTTCTTTTTGTTTTCTTTGAAACAATGTTGTTCCAACCTTGTGTTAAAGAGGGGTAAATGAAGAGACCTAAAAATGTCTCATTGATTCTATACTAATTATTCATCTATTTAATTAAGTAATTCTTTAAATATTTGATTAAACTAATTATTTCTTTTGATCATCACATTCAACATGTCTAATTATTCGATTTCTATTCTGAAATAAATTGAATCAGTTAACCCTTTTCTAAATTATCAATTATTTAATTAATTGTGGCATTCTACTTACTTAAATAATCTTTATTATTTAATTAATTTAATTTCCTATATTTAAATAAATTAACTTATTCCTCCAATCTCCCAAATTCTAATTCTAATTAATTTCATCTAATTTCATTTTATATTTTCCCAAATTCAAATTTCATATCATTTTAATTAATTTCATTTCTTCTAAATTCACATTTCACCAAATCTGAATTTCAGTTAATTTCATGTGCATTTCAGCATTCGAATGACCAAATTCAAATCCAAATTGAAAATGAAAATCAAATTTAATTTCAAAATCCTACAACACATGCTAAAATCAGAACTAATTGATCAAACTAGTTATCTAATTTGTTAACTCATCAATCATCCTTTTTAACTCTCAATCACCTTTTTCTGACTAGCCCATCTAATTAGTCATCTCCCTAATCAATTCAGTCTACTGATCAATCAATTGAGTTTACTAGCCAATCTATATAGTTCACTCTCCAATCTATTGAGTTAAAAAATCAATCAACTCTGTTAACTAATCAATCTAAATCAGTTATCTATCAATCAGCACTTGAGTTCTATTTCTCACCCTCTTTGTGTTGAAAATCTATAAATTAAACATTTTCTCAATTCAAGCTAGAATTACAGAATCATAGTCTTCAAAATTGTTGTCCATCTTATGTAGGAAATCAAGTGCAATACCTGAGAGCCACCTACATCAACAACAATGGAGAAGAGAAATGGAAGCCTTGCTATGTCAATTGAGGGAGTTTTCGATAGATCATTCTTTCAATTCAATTGATTTCGCATTATTTTATTGTCATTTAAGAGCAATATTAATTAGATTAGAGTTGTAATTCGCTCTTTGATATCTGATTATGCAATTATGCTTATTTTACCCCTAGAAAGAGAACCATTATTCATCATGTTGTTCATCATCCCTTTATTCATCTTACTTCCTTATTGAATTTCCATATGACTAACTTTACCACAAAGAAAACATTTTCCATTGAATTTATAGGCATTTGGCTATCTTACTAGAGGTTTCTTGTCCTTCTTATGATTTCTTCAACCAGAACTGGAGGATTCTCCTTTCTCAAATCCAAGTCCATGTGTATCTTTCTCATGTCTTTGACTTTCTAGCATCTCATCCAACTGGGTTGAACTAGCTTTGAATTTTTCTTTGTACTCATTAGCAATAGTTAGCTCATCTCTGAGAATTATGATCTTCCTTTCAAGTTCTTATCCATCATTCTTTGTTTGCACCAATTCAAGATTCAACTGATCATTCTTATATGCCAATCTACAACATTCATCAGATCTATCCTTCAGTGACTAATTCAGGGTTTCCTCATTCTTCTTATGGTCTTCAATCTCCTTAGTCAGCTTCATTACAATAGATTGCATCTCATTCTTCAAAATGACATTTTCCCTAGCCAACTTCTTACATTCCTCTATCTTGTCTTGTAGGGATTGATTGTCAACAATTTGTTCTTCTTTCTCCTACAACTTGTCCATCAACTCCTTTCTCTTTTCTCTAGAATTGTTCAATTGATCTTTCAATGTATTAATGAATTATTTAGCTACATTCAAATTTCTTTTTAGACCACACTTTTCCTTCATCATTGCATCAAGATATTCAAGTGCCACAGTAATTTGTTTCTGCAAATCAGAGTCCATTGATTCAATCTTCCAGATCTTCCTTAAGCTTTTAGGCTTCTTTGGAGGAAATAGGCTCTGATACCAATTGTTGGAATCAATGAACACTGAGAGGGAGGTGAATCAATGTTTTGTAATTTACAAAATTATTAAGCTAATTCTTTAACCATCAGATGCAAATAACTGAAAGCAAAGTGCAAAAACATAAACCAATTAAACATGCAACCATAACACCAAGATTTTTATGTGGAAAACCAAAAGGGAAAAACCACGGTGAGATTTGAACCCACAATATTATTATACTATGGCTAGTAGTACAACAATATTACAAAAGTGGAATGCACTTGAAATCAGGGACACTACCTAGAGCTCACTACTCAATTAAAAAATAAGGTTGCAACCCTAGAGGACTCATTGTCCTACAAATGTGATATAGAAGCAAATACAATATTTGAACTAGAGTATAGCATCTATAAATGCCAGGAATCAATTCTAGTTAGGCTCAAGAATGATCCATTGTCACTACTCAAAAAAACTTCTTAGTTCTTTTATGCTACCATGTACTGGATCATGAACAATTAAGATGCACATGTGAAACTATACTCAATCGCTTCCAACACAATCTCACATGCATAACAACACACAAAATGATCATCCAAGCTGGTCTAATGTATCCGCACTACCAAAAGAAATCTCCAACTAGTCAACTTCTCAAAATAGCAAAATGTGAAACGTTTAAGCTCGTGTCGGTTCAATCCTCCTACAAATCCTTATTACCGACCTAAAACATATGATAAAAAATGTAAAGTGGAAATTGGGAACCTTAGCCAATTTTCCACTTGGAAGTGGGGGGAATTTAACTAAGGTTCAATTTTCACTTGAGGGAGATGTTGGGATATGCAAAATTAAGCCTTAAAGGTCGAAATAGGACACACTTAGGATGTTTGATAAAAGGATTAATTGGAAGGACAACAAAAAGGGTACACCTAAGGGCCAAATTTTTATGATGTTTAAAAGGACAATGAGAAGCTTTAGATTTAATTGAAACAATTAAATGCTTAAAGGAACATTTGAATTTAGATAAGATTAATTTAAATTTAAAAATTAGGGTTTGTTGCATAAACCACTTTTTAAAAAAAATTAAATTTGAATGTTGGAAGGAGGAAAAATGAATCTTAAAAATAAAACAAATACCAAATTCAAGATCTACAGAATCCACAATGTCAATTGTAAAATTAAAAATTAGGGTTTTGCGATTCAACCACTTAATTTTTTTGTTTTAAAAAATCAAAAATTGTAAATGAAAAGTTGAATTGCAAAATTGAAAAGTTCTCAAAACTGAAACAATCAGCCCAATTTAGACAAAAGACAAGCTCAATTTTGATTCTAAAAATTAAGGTTTTTATGAATTTAACCTCTAAATTTTTTAAAATTGCAAAGAAACTAAGCTTGTACTTGAAAATTTGAAATTTAAATTGCATGCACTCAAATTTGAAAACAAAAATCAGAAGCAAACATAAGACACGTCGGGTTCACCAAAATGTAAAGTGGAAAAATTGGGAACCTTAGCCAATTCTCCACTTGGAAGTGGGGGGAATTTAACTAAGGTTCAATTTTCACTTGGGGGACTTTACATTCAAAAGAGGGGAATTCATCCAATAGATCCAATCCCAAAGGATGAAAGGATTGAATACTAAGTAGATTAGAATGGAATTAACCCTCTTTTGTAAGTTGATTGATTGAATTAAGATAAAGTACTGAAAATGGAGAAAAAGTATGTGAAAATCGTGAGCTACAGATTCGAGATTCAGTCATGCACCTAGATCTGAGAAGTTTGAGATGATTCAAAGTTGCTTTGAGAAATCCAAAAAAAGTTGTAGGGATCATGTGTCCAGATAGAGGCACCCTCCTACCAGTCCTTCAAACTTTCCAAGCGTCGAAAAGGGTTTTTCCATCTCTATGACTAAATCTTAATTCTAGAGTGCACCGGTTTCATGCACACAGAAAGAAGGGGAAATATGTTGGGAATAGGGGTTTGTCTTCATATCAAACCCTGGTTTTAGAATTAACCAAGTGGTTGAAATAATATAAATGAAATAACTAATAGTATAAATTCTCCTTTTTGAGGGGATGTTGAATTGAATGAAATTGAAATGCTTATACCTCCTTGTGAAGTTTTGCTTGCCTCCACATGGAATTAGGGCTTCATTAAGTAGAATGTTGATCTTCTGTTCAATGCTTGAAATCTTGTCTCTATTGCTACTCCAAAGCTTGAAGGAAGACTAAAAATGCTTAATTGCTCTTGAAAGCTTGAATGCTTCATATCTTGAATGCTCAAATGCTTGATGATGGATTCGATAGGATGTCAAATGAGAGGGGAAATCCCTCTTATATACTTATTAGTAAGTTTAATTGACTAACTTTCTAACTTGGGCCGATATAGGAGGGAATTCTCACTTCAATTTTTAGTTCGGTCAAAGTAGAGAGGATCAAGAGAGGTCCCAAATAGGGTATCCTAGGGTGCCACACCCTAGTCCTAGTGGATCCTAGGATGCCACGTCCTAGTCCTGCCCTATTTTGGGGTAGGATCAAGGTGGAGGTGGAGTGCAGGGTTGAATTGCAACATGTTTTTGATGTGCATGAGCATATTCAGGGCTCTGTCAATTCAAGGGGTGTAAACACTAAAGTGAAGACCCAAATCTAGTCAAAAATTGCAAGGGGTGCAATTTTAGGACGTTACATTTAGCCCCCTCTTTAGCAAGAGTATGATCTTACGCAAATACTGTCAGTAATGTACAAGGAATTCATATTGAAATACTTTCACCACATCAAGGAGGCAAAATTTAACCAAGCCCCTAGTGAACTTTTGGATCTAACGACTTCAATAATAAGGTCAAAGGGAAGATAATGAAAGAGAGAGAACCATGACTACAACTAGTAAGGTTCTCTTACTATGAGTCATGAAAAGAATACCAAAAATTACAAAGAAAAGAAAAAGTTTTCTAAGTAACTTTAAGTATCAAAAGAGTGAATTGTGAGTGGAGTGTATGCCCCCATGTTGAAGCGATTGCATATGCCTTTTTGGGAGAAATTACTTTAAGGTAGGATACACCCAAAGAAGACAAGAACATTATCACAATAATTTATCCCCCCAAGAGAGGACAAATCAAAGGATAATGAACACAAAACACAAAGCACGAGGTGGTTTCACCTAACTTTGGAGTTAGTATGATTTTTATGATTACTCATGTGTATATGCATAGAATCCTCCTCATCCCCCAAAAAGAGGAAACTATCATGGTAGAAGGGAACACATGTGTCTTTTGAGTCAACATGGGAGAGACCAAAAGAGATCTCAATGCTTTGCATCATCTTCAAGTAGACAACAATAGGGACAACAAATAGAAGAATAGGGAGAAAAAATAGAATAAATTCACAAACAAGCAAGAGAGAAGAGAGAGAGAGAGAGAGAGAGAGAGAGAGAGAGAGAGTCTACAGTGATAATGGAGCTAATCAAGCATGTCATCCTCCCCCTAATCTTGTTGATCATTATTACAGGAAGGTGGACAACATGCAATAGGAGTCACATCGAGCACAATAGATGGAGCTATAGCAAGTTCCAAACAAGGACCATGCTCTAATGATAAGTCATTTTGTTCGTTACTAGGAGCTAGGATTAATGCTTTTTAAAATTCTTCAAATAAGTCATTGTCAACATCAACATATTCATATTCATCATTAGAAATATTAGGATCAACATTTTCATCATTAAGATCATTTTCACCTATTTCTTCATCAAGATTAATAAGAATGGGAGTTATAATAAGAATAGAACTTAAACCATCATTTGTCTTAAGAATTTTGCATCTTGGAGAATTAGGTGGAACATCTTATTTAGGAGAAAATGGAATCATGTCAATAGTTGGTGTTTTAGGAGAAGAAATGGTTTGGGAAGCAACTTCACGAGCTCTAGCATGATGTCTTCATTGGCGTTCTGTTGCACAATGGTTTCATCTAGTCTTGGTTGAAGTTGAGGAGGGTTAGGATCATTGGGTATAGGCTTTATCTCTTCTTTTAAGGATGAATGGGTTGAGGTATTTTAGGTTGGACAATAGGAGAGGTTGGTTTCTTCTCTCTATAAGATGAATGAGGAGGAAATGCAACATATAAAAGAGGAATGGGAGGTGTAGGAAGTATATCAGGTCCATCATGAGGAGGTGGGATAAGTCTAGCCATAGGAGGAATAATTTTTTTTTAGGGGGAAGAGTTTTTCTACCTTTGGGAGGAAGAGGAGACTCATCCATAGGGAAAGGAATCGATTCTTCTTTAGGAAGAGAAATATCTATTTTCTTGGGTGAAAGGATACTCTTCTCTTTAGGAGAAGGAATAGATGCCTCCTTGGGAAGAAGATTATTTCTTTCCTTAGGAGGAAGAACAATCTTATCCTCAACAAGGGGTATATGATCATCAAGCGAAATGCTAAGTGTTGGATTTCTAGGTTTAGTTAAGGATAAAATCATTTCATTTTTCAATTTTTGATATGATCTAAAAAGAACATCACTTCTAGGTTCAAGAGGCTTGAATTGTTTGGATCAAAAATTAATCAAGATGAACATCTCCACGCATCATTGTAGGTTGAAATATGATATGATTAACAATTACTATTTTATCATTATGAGAAAATTTTAAATACTTGTGAACAGTAGAAATGATCACTTTTATGTAAGAGAGCCAAGGATGTCCAAAATTCACACGAAATTGATTGGATGTAGGAATGATAGAAAATTGAACATTTAAGCATTTAGTGCCAACATCAATAGGAAGTGTTATAGAACCAATAGCAGGACAAGAGAAGCCATAAAAAAAATGAACTATCACATCAGTATCATCATATATCACTTAATGCAATTGAAAAGTATAAAGAAATTATTCAATTATCACATTAACCATTAAAGAAGGATCATTATGGACTCCTCTAGCGAGTATACCTTTAATTTTTGCACTTATGTATAATGGGTCATCGATTGCCTTGATGGTCTCACTAGGATCAAATGTTATGCACAAATCATTAGGAGGTTCTTGTTGATCTACAGGTTCACCATGTTATTACTTTCAAGTGTCATGTCATTGGGAGAGAAAGCAAGATGATCAGTTTCAATTACATTATTGGAATGGGATGGTAAAGGATCAATGAAAATTTGAAGGTTCTGATTAGGAGGAGCTACAAATTTGTTTCCTTTATCATTCACACCTGCCACATATATAGTATGAATAGGTTGACGATGATATTGACAAATAGATTTAGCATCAAAATAAGGGGAAGTTGTTTTAGATGGATCTATTGGTTTGATTTGGGGAAGTTTTAAAACATTCTTTTGTATTAACTAAGACATAATGTTATGCAAAGATTCATTCAAAGGAGTAAATTCTTTTTCTCTTTTAAAAAAATTAGACAAAGAAGGCACACCTATAGCACCTACGATTTGAATGTTGTTGATGTTGTCATTAAATTTGATGAATTATTTGTTTGTTTTGAACTTTGTAAATAGTTGTTGAGCACTATCACCCTTATCACTTGGAGCCATGGAAGGAGATGATTGTTCCAATTGACTCATAGTCAGTTGATAATTGTGAGTTATTGCACACAACCACGGAAAGGAAGTAAACTCAGTTAAAATAAGTTTATTCCTAATGTCTTTTTGTAAATTAGCAATGAAAATATTTTGAATATCTTGATCAAGTACAGGAAAAGAAATCTAAGAATACAAATGTTTATATCTATAATTAAAATCAGTCACTTTTTCTTTAACACCTTGTTTACAAAGTATTAAATTAGTCAAAGTAACTTTAGGACCAATGTTATTGTGAAATTGTTGAATAAAAGCATTAGCTATTTATTGAAAAGAAGTAATATAATAAGGAGGCAAAGAACAATACAATTGCAAAGCTCTATCCCTTAATGTTTTATTAAACACTTTTGCTAACAACCTTTGGTGCAGTCACGGTGAGGAGGATCCTCAATGAGGACAGTCTAGACTATGTAGCAATTATGAAACAACACTCAAAAACATAGGAGAGAGAGATATAATACCAGATCAAGCATGGATCATATTAATAAATCAATTAAAATTGTTGGCAATATGCAGGCTTACATGCAGGCCAAATGCCTTATTACATAATTACATCCATATGCATCAATCCAGAATCACTCATCGGGTCTAAATGACAATCTAATGATCCTGTTATCAACTACTACCATCCTAAGATAAAATACAAAAATATATAGTATCCAGAAACATCTGAGCCGGTCAATAAAGATCTCATTCCCCAAGGCGGTAAAATGAAATGTGCAAATAGATCGGCCCCAAAATATGAAATAAAATCCTCTAGAAAAGAATCACCATGTAGCACAGATCAACAGGTTGGTCATCCAAACATCAAAGATCATCGAACAAGGGATCAGTTGGCTTTGCACATCAAGGAATTTCTCCACAAGACTCGAGAATGCCAACTAGTCATTAAGCTCAAATAGGTCTGGAAATAGAAAATTGCTAGCCAATGTGGTGGTGATAACTTGTCGAAAAGAGATCCAAACGAGACGCAGTTCAAGAACAAGGTAGAAGAAATGGAATTCAAGCCAAATCCACTTCCGCACAAGAAATGGTCAACGTCAAGGAATCTGATGAAATCTCAGAAACTAAACTACTAAAATGAAAAAAGAAAAAAAAATTGAAAAATAAAATATTTTTTGTTGATGTAAGATTGCCAAGAATCAGGGATGCTCCTACATTAGACATCCAGGGCTAATGAAAAAGTGAGTCCCTCACTTTGATGGGGCTAAAGGAAAACCAATATGGTCCACCTCAACTTGAGAAATACAAGAATATTCAATTGGTCTGTCTTTCCACTTCACAAGATACTCTCTGTACTGTCTGCTATGCATTCTCTTACTGACTCTACTATCCAAAGTTTCTTCAATCTCATCTGGTTTTTTCTCAAGGAACTACTTCTCCAAATCTGGTCACTGTCATCACAGGGTTCGATTTCATGATACTGATAAAGATCTACAATGTTGAATATAGGTGATATGTCCAAGGTCTCTGGTAGCTCCACCTCATATGCATTACCTAAATCAAACTTCCTCAAGATCCTACAAGGTTTGAACTTCTTCATCTTCAACTTATTATAAGTTCCAATTGGAATTCTCCCCTTTTCTCAAATACACCATCACTTCATATCCTACTTCAAATACCTTATGTTTTCTTTTCTCATCTACCTTCTCCTTATACTTCTGGTTCATATCCTCCAAATGTTGTTTCACTTGACTATGCAATGACTTCATATGATTTGTAAATGATTTCGCTTCAACACTCCTTTTTCCTTCATGACTAATATCTCTCAATTCTGATACTCCTTTAGGATTCACTCTGATAATGATCTCAAATGGTGTCTTTCCTATACTCTGGTTCACTGAATTATTGTATGCAAATTCTTCTTGTGCAAAGATCAAATCCCAACTTTCGAGTTTGTCTCCAGTCAAACATCTCAGCAAATTTCCCAAACTCCTATTCACCACCTCTGTTTGTCCATCTTTCTATGGGTGAAATGTAGAACTGAACTTCAAATCCATCTTCATCTTCTTCCAAAGGGTTCTCCAAAAGTAGCCAACAAACTTAATATCTCTATTTAAAATAATACTCTTAGGTAACCCACGTAATATCACAATTTCCTTGAAAAATAGGTTTGTTGCATGTATGACATCAGTTGTCTTCTTACAAGGTATGAAATGTGACATCTTTGAATATATATCCACTGTAGAACACAAGATATCATTGAGAGGGGGGTGAATCAGTGATTAAAAATAATTTCAAACAATATGTGCAACCGGTAGGATAATGAAATCATTAACAAGAAACCACACAAGAGCACATCACATAACATCGGATATACGAGGAAAACCCAATGTGGGAAAAACCTTGGTGAGAAAAGTTGTTGGAGATCTACCTCTCCAATCTTACTTCATAGTGAAATAATAGTTTACAATGTTTAGGGCACCAACCCAAGGAGCACCAACCCCTAGCATTTTATGTGCACCTACCCAAAGGAGAAACAAACCCTATTCTATTCTGAGTACCAACTCAAGGAGAACCAACCCCTGCACCGAGCACCTACTCAGTGAAATACAATGAGATATAAATCAATACAATGATAAAGACCTGGTTACAAATGAGTTTTGTAACACCTGGAAACTATTATTTTGTTGGTTATAATTATTTTTTGTATTATTGCTTCTCTATTCTACCGGTCTTTTGTTCTTACTCTTTGAATCCTCTATCAACTCAATTTTAGCCTTACCAGATCTTCACTGAAAACTCACTCTTCTCTCCTTCACTTTTTGTTGCTCTCTTACTGGTTCAGACACCACTGATTTAACATACTATTATATTGTGTAATAGTTTACCAGTTACCTTAACCCTTGTTGGTTAAACCTCCCTTACTGTTTCTTCTCCAACACTCAGCCACTTCAATATTTTCTCTCTCACTTAGATTGATCAACTCTTTCCTTGCAAAGATTCACTATATCATAGATCTCTCATCAAATATACTCTCTCTCAGTACATCATTTAGTTTTTGATCTGCATATTTATATATATGCTTTCCCACCAAAAGCACAAACTCAAACTTCATGTGCTTAGGGTTTTCTTTACCAACCTCGATCCAAATTAGATTAGATCTCATCTTTCCTGAATCGACAACTTGGAATAGTATAGAAAAAAGATTTGTCATCTTTTTTATTCTTCCTATGAATGTTTACTATATTTAGAAAAATCGACTTTGTTCATCAGTCTTGATTTTGTCGATCAATAAATGATTTAGTAGTTTCTTTCTCCAGATCAACTAGATGATCAAATATCCTGCTTCGATCATGATGCCAAAGAATAAAATATTTGCCCTTCGATTTTCTTTTAGCCACAATCCTTTGCAACTGATCCATGATTTTTGCAGTCAACTTTAATATGCAATTAGTCGGCAACAACCTCACCGACATACCATTCACCTACCCAATGCATGTTTTCCACTTGGAGTCCACCTGACATCTCTATTAGCATCTAGCTCACTTGATTATGTCGGTTCAACTTTGGTCACCGAATGAACATGCTACCGATATACACTAACCAGTTAACCTTCATATCATACACTTCACTATTCTGTCGATTAGGTCATGTTATAGCGGATTGCACTTATTGGGTTTGCTTTCTTACTAGTTGGAAGACTTACTGATTGACATGCCAACAATCTCCAATACCGATAACAACATCTTGCATACCGGCTTGTTTACCGGTTGGCAAACTTACCGGTTAACATCCCATACCAGTTGACATCAATTACAATACAATGCTAATAATCTCCCCTTTGGAATTGATGGCAACACCCTATCAGGTTATTCTCCAGAACCCAAGCTTATAATATGCACACTCTCCAAGTGCAGTTCTTTTTCTAGCTGTTAATTTTCTCCCCTTGTTAACTTTAAATAGCTAACTTTCTCCCCCTTTGACAACAATGACAAAGGGCCAGGACATCTTTCAAAGGTCTCCCCCTTTGTAGGTAATTCATGAACTAATATGTTGTATCTCCTGGTAGACTAGACTACTTGTCGCTTTCACCTGGTGGGTCAATTTGTGATTTTTATTAAGTACAAATTGAATAGACACTAAAAAACAACCACAAACATGGACTAAGGAGCACATTCTCCCCGGTGAAGTTACTTTCCCAGTCAAGTTGATTGTGACTTTGGTAGATAGACAAATTGAATAGACAACTTTCTAAAGTCTCAAATCTGATTTCCTTTCTGATACTAAAAATTCTGCTAGTCTTGTGAATTGAAGAGTCAACTAACACAACTAACAAAATCACAAACAAGCCAGGGATGCATAATCTCCCCCTCAATACAACATATAGTCCAAGAGTAAAAAATATATGGCTATGAGCTCCCCCTGAACCACAGATCTCCATACACATTTAACTGCATAAAGATGGTGAGAAAAATCCTAACTTGTGTTTTAAATATTCAAATGTATTTACCAGTAGAGGTTTTAAGAAGATATCAAAAACTTATTCACTTGTAGGAACATATTCTATCTTCACTTGTTGACCTGCAACCTTCTATTTGAGAAAGTGGTGCTTGATAGCAATGTGCTTTGTCCTTGAGTGCCTAACCAAATTCTTGGAAATGTCAATGGAGCTTGATTTATCACACTAGATTGAAATAGGGTCAGATATTTCTATCTGAATGGCCTTGAGAATCCAATTCATCCATAACACCTGAGCACAACATGTAGCATCAACAATATATTATCCCTCAACAATAGATAAGGAGATTGAATCCTACTTCTTGTCGTGCCAAGAAACTAACCAATCACCTAAAAAGAATGCACCACCACTTGTGATTTTTTGGTCATTAATATAGCCTACCCAATCAGCATCAGTTTAGGCCTGTAAAGTGAAATATCCTCATTTTGGATACCATAAGCCATAATTAAGTGTTCCTTGTAGGTACCTAAAGATTCTCCTAATTGCATTCTCATGTGACAGTTTAGGCATAGCTTGAAATCTTGCCACCATACATATTGTCTGCACTATATCCATTCTTGAGGTAGTAAGGTATAATAGACTACCAATAATGGATCTATATAGGGTTTGATCTACTTCCAATGACTCATTAACCTTGCTCAACTTGCATCCGGTCACCATGGGGGTAATTAATGGTTTATTGTCTCCCATCTAAAACTTCTTCAACATATCTCTGACATACTTGGTTTGAGAGATAAATTCCCCTTTATCTTGTTGTGAAATTTGTAAACCAATAAAATATGATAGCTCTCCATGCATTGACATCTCAAACTCTAATTGCATATGATCAACAAACTCTTTACATAAGATATCCTTGTTGCCTCCAAAAATTATATCATTCATATATACAACAACAATAATCAAGTGATTTCCATCTACTTTGATGTATAGATTACTATCTGCACTTCCCTTTCTGAAACCTTACTCCTTAAGATACTTATCCAACCTTGAATACCATTCTCTTGGGGCTTTATTTAAACCATACAATACTTTCTTCAACTAGCACACAAAGGTTTCATCATCATGCAACAGAAAACCTTTTGGTTTATCTATGTAGACTTCTTCCAAATTACCATTGAAGAAAGTAGACTTGACATCCATTTGATATACCCTATATCCTTTGAAGGCAAAGAATGCTAAGAACATTATAATAGCCTCAAGTCTTGCAACTGGTGTAAATGTTTCTTCAAAATTAGTTCCTTCTACTTGAGAAAAACCTTTGCACACTAACCTTGCTTTATGCCTAACAACCTTACCCTCTTCATTCATCTTTTTCCGGTAGACCCATTTACTACCTATGGCATTCTTATCTACTGGTCTAGGGACTGATTCCCAAGTCTTGTTCTTTTCAATCTATTGTAGCTCTTCTTCCATTTTATCCATCCATTTCTCAGTTTTGTTGGCCTCATTAAATGTTTTGGGTTCCATTTCAGTCATATGAGGTAGAAATTCACTTGTTCATTGTTCCAGTCAAATCTTCTTCTTGTCTATACACCATCACTTTTATTTCCTATCATCTTCTCTTCCAGGTGATTTTTCTACACATATCTATTAGGGGTCTTATTGGATGCTTCTCCCAGTTCATTTTCTAACTGAACTTCATCTTCATCACATGAATCATCATACTAGTTTACATATACTTGTTTGTCTTTATGCAAATCTTCATCAACTCTTACATGCACACTTTCAATGACTTTTCTCAGTCTTTTATTGTAGCATTTGTAGGCTTTGTTGTGAGTAGAGTAGCCCAAGAAGATTCCTTCATCACTCCTAGAATCAAAAACCACCTAAACTATCTTCATCTCTCTTTATGGAGTATTTACTTCCAAACACTTTGAAATATTTATTTGATGGCTTTCGGTCATACCACAATTCATAAGGTGTCATTCTGCTATTTGTTTTCAACTGAAACCGGTTCAATGTATATATAGCAGTATGTACTGCTTCCTTCCAGTACATATCTAGTATGTTTGCCCCATTCAACATAGTTCTTACAATCTCCTTGATAGTCTTATTTTTTCTTTCTACAACACCATTTTGGTGTGGTGTTCTTGGAGCTGAATATCATCTTCTGATTTCATGCCTCTCACAGTAGTCTACAAATGCATTTGATGTAAACTCACCACTCTGATCTGATCTCAAACATTTCAACTTGCATCCACTTTCCTTCTCAACCATCTTCTAGAATATCTTGAACCTCTCATAAGCTTGTGATTTGTCATGTAGGAAAGTGACCCATGTCATTCTTGAGAAATCATCAATGAACAACATGAAGTATCTCTCACAGGCTGAAGCTCTTGTTCTCACAAGACCACACAGATCTATATGCACAAATTGTAAGGGCCTTGAGGTATTATGTTCTTTTATCTTGAAGGTTACCTTAGTATGCTTGCCTCTTAGACATTCATCACAAAAAGTACTTGCCGATTTGATAATTGGTGGTATATATCTCACATAACCTTTCTTGCTCACCTTAACCAGATTATCAAATTTTATATGGACTAATCTTGTGTGCCACATCCATCTCTCATCTACTTGTCCCATCATGCTTTGGGACTCAAAGCATTCCTTCAAATTGTACACATTTTCATCCGTCCTTTTACCTTTTGCAACAATTTGTCTGGTACTATCCTTCCTTATCTGGCAACCAATAGAGTTAAATGTGAATTTGTATCCTTTATCACACATTTGAATCACACTTACCAAATTATGCTTTAGTCCTTCCACATAGTATACATCATGTGATTTTAATTTTCTGTCTATGTTCAGAGTACCTTTGCCTTTTATCTTGATGGAAGAGTTGTCTTTGAGCCTCACCGAAGCTCTGTTCCAATCATCAAGCTTGATGAACTTATTTTTGTCTCAGGTCATGTGATTGGAATATCCACTGTCTACAACCCATAAATTTCTTCTTTCTGCATGCAAGGCAGACTGCATAATTAGACTTGATTCTACTTTATTCTTATCCTTCTCAACCCAAACCGGGTTGGCTTACTTCTTCTTGTCAGTTGCAATTTTCTGCTTCGAGTTTTTGATCCAGTACTGACTTTTTTTTCTTAGAGATCCTGAGTTTGCAATGATTTTTTGTTAGAGTTATCTTCTGTTAGCTAATAATTATTTATTTAATTATTAGTCTATTAAACTCTACGCTTAAGCTAAACTTAGGCATTTAATAAATATTGTAGGTATTTAATAATTATTCTAATTATTAAATACACATTATCCCTTTAGGGTTGCTATTATCCTTTTATAAGGATTGTATTGTACTTTTTCAAAAATTGATTCCCTTTCTGAATGATAATTTTCTTCTTCAGAGCATTTATGCTTTTTTGCTTTATGTGCCTTCATTCTTCTCTTGTGATAGGTATTTGCATGCAGGTGTTCTTGGGATCTCTCAAGTTGTATTTCCTCAACTTCTTCATGGCATCAGAGCCTACATCTATTGTTGCTTGTTCCTGATTTTTCAAAAGATTTTTTGGAGGAGGGTTTCAAGTTTTTTCAGAGTTTTTTATTGGATCTGGGGTAGCTGTTTTGTTTCTGATTATTTTGGGCTCAAACAGACCTCACTATTGACCTTAGAATGTGCCAAAACCCCCATTTCCATATAAAATTTGTCAAATTTGGGTTCTGAAATTTTTCTCTTTGGTTTTGCCTTTTTTTGAACGAATTTTGAAAAATTCGTCAAAAAATCATTAAAAAAAAAAATTAGAGTAGTTTGGGCCAAAAAAGACCTTTCCATTGGCTTTCAAATGGTGTTTCTAGTCATTTTGATATATAATTCAACCTATTTCGGTGGCAAGTACATCTGGGCCATGATTTTTCATTGGCATGCTTTACAAGGCACAACAAACTGTACGGTTGTACCTGCAAATGCGTCAGAAAATTTTCATCAAAAAATGAAAATAATTTTTCTACCCTTTTTTATGCCCTAAAAGAGGGGTTTTTTCTTTTGGCCATACCTTGGTCATACGGAGGCGCTTTTTCAAAAACTTTATATCGTCGAAAAGCTCTTTTTGAGCTCTCTTCAGATCTAGAGGTTTGAAATTTTTATTTTTCTTTTTTGATGGCATTTTTTGCTATCAATTATGTCTCTTCTTATCATTGTAGCATTTCATTTATGTAAATGCACTAAGATAAAGTGCCATCATGCATTGTTTACTTGGGATCTTGCACATCTTGTGCCTTATTGTACATGCACTATTTATAAAGTGCCATGGGGGGTTGATGTTTGCCTTTTGTTTGCAATCCACCTTTTTCCAGTGAGTGTTCCTTCCATGACATTTGTCTCATGATGTGTGTCAAGTGAGTGTTCCTTCCACGATACTATGTACTTTCTCTGCACCTTCGATGTTCCTAGTTCTTCGTCATGCAGTTCTTGTCGGCTGTTCTTTTTAGTGTACTTGTCCCTCTCCCTTTTCAACATTATGGGGAGGTTTGTCCTTGTTGGTTCTAATGCTTCCTTGGTTTGATTGATCATCTCTTCAGGCTTTGGTGTCTCATGCCATTTGTATCTTTGAGTTCATTTGTTTCCCTTTGTTTGCCATTTGATTTGAGTAGTGTCATTTGAGGGCACTCATGCAAATTACAGTCTTCTCTACCTGGTCATGTTCTATTTCAGTGGAGGTTCTTCAGATCAGTAGTTACTCTTCGATAGTGTTTGTAGCTATTTCCTGCTTCAGTGGTGTTCTTCTTGTTTTTCCATCTCTTTTTGGCATGTAGTTTTCTCTATTTCTCCAGCTCATAGAGATTTGGTTGTGATTGGGTACCTCATCAGGCCTTGTTGTCGGGACCCAAATTTGTCTTCATCATGTAGTTGCATTTTTTGCTTCATGCATTTAGTTTTTTAGCTACTCCCTAAGTTCATCTTAAGGGGGGGTGTTAGAGTTATCTTGTATTAGCTAATAATTATTTATTTAATTATTACTCTATTAAACTCTATGCTTAAGCTAAACTTAGGCATTTAATAAATATTGTAGGTATTTAATAATTCTAATTATTAAATACACATTATCCCTTTAGGGTTTCTTTAGGGTTGCACACCTTTAGGGTTGCTATTATCCTTTTATAAGGATTGTATTGTACTTTTTCAAAAATTGATTCCCTTTTTTAATGATAATTTTCTTCTTCAGAGCATTTATGCTTTTTTTCTTTATGTGCCTTCATTCTTCTCTTGTGACAGGTATTTGCATGCAGGTGTTCTTGGGATCTCTCAAGTTGTATTTCCTCAAGTTCTTCATTTTCAATATAGCCAAAATTTTGACAATGATAGAATTTCACATTGATATTGAATGATGAACTTGAAAAACTATTGTAGGATACCAACTAACTTCTCCTACATTCATAACTCTTATGACCAAAACCATTACATTGATAACAAATGACATTCATCTCCTAGAGTGCAACAAACGAATTTCTACTTTCAAAACTTGTAGGGGGCTTACGCAACAAACTACAATCAACAATTCTATGACCAAACTTATTACACAGGTAATAGTAACCATGGAATTTGGGTACATACCAATCTTATTGCATTGGACCAGCAAACCTTTGTCTAATCGGATATTTTTCTCTCATGCTATTGACTTTGGTGAACCCCTCTTTATCAATCTTGAACATTTATTTATGATTTGCATTCCGGTATAGAGAGTAATACTTATGGTTTTGAGTATTCCGGTTCATACGCAGATTTCTTGTAGCTTCAGCGTAGGTCCTCTTCTCAGTATCTTTGTTGACAGTTAAGGTTTGTTTTTCTTTACTCTCACTTGAAGAAGTAAACTATATCTCCTTGCCAGGTGTGTCTTTATTGTTTGAACTCAGTCCTTCTTTAAAACCTAAACCTCCAGTATCTTTTGAGTGCTTCTAAATACTCAACATTTTGTTTAAGGCTTCAGTGCTACCCTCATACTTGCTTCTCATCTTTATTCATCTTTACTCTTTTCAAGCTCCTTTCTGAGCCTTACAATTTATTCTTCCAAATTCTAATGCTCCTTCTCTTTCTTTATCAAATTGGAGGATGTAACTTCACATATCCTCATGGCCTCTTCCAACAGGAGTGTCAAATCAAAAATTGTTTTCTTGGACTCATCCAGGGATTGCTTCAAACAATCTTGTTTTTCAGCAGCAGTACACTTAACCTTCTTGAGATCTTTTCTTGTTTTACTCAACTCCTCAAAAACACTTATGAGCTCACCTTCTAGGTCCACTTCATCTTTATTATCTTTATCAACTAGTTCATCTAGTTCCATAAAGAGATTGGTTTTTCTTTCATCCTCACAATAGTCATTTTATGAGGCACTTTCTTCATCTATAACATCATCTTCATTAGTATACAGGTTGTTCTACTTCCAGTAGCTCCTTCTATCTTATCGGTAAGCATTCTTATTTTTATCCTTACCCAAAATTCTGCTAGTGCTTTGTTGCTCCTCTCCAACATTCTCACCATAGGGACATTTTGAAGTAAAGTGTCCTATTTTACCATAGTTAAAACATTTGAGAGGTAATTTTGCTTTGTACTTACCAAATCCTCTTTTAAAATTCCTTACAAAGTTTGCTTCCACTGTGTTCGAGTTTTCACTAGATTCTCCATGACTAATTTCTTCCTTACCCTTTTTGATGGAGTTGAAAGCAACCTCTTTCTTTGAAGTTCCTTCACCGGTTGTTCTCATCTCATAAGCGGTTAGGGACCCGAACAACTCATTCATTGAAAAGGTTTTCAGTTCCTTGGCTTCTTCTATTGTAGATATCTTTGTGTTATACCTAGATGTGAGTGATATAAGTACCTTTTTGATAATCCCTTCATCAACTATATCTTTTCCAAGTCCTCTAATAGTGTTCACCATTTCATCAATTTTGTGAAGATAATCAGCAATCTTTTCTTCATCTTTCATCTTCAAGCCTTCAAGTTGACCTCTTAGTGTTTGCAGTTTATTCTCCTTGAACTTGACATCTCTTTCAAACAATATTTTCAACTTATCCCAGGTTTCCTTGGTGGATGAGCAATGCATGACCTTAAGAAGCTCATTATCAGACAAACCAATGAGAATAGCATGCTTGGCCTTGGCATTGTTTTCATACTCCTTCTTAGCATCTGGATCTATAGGAGGATTGTTAGGGATAGTATACCCATTGTGCATAGACATCCAAACATCAAAACCTAGGGAGAACATATAGCTTTCCATTCTTCTTCTCTATAAGGCATAGTTGGTACCATCAAACATGGGAGCTTTGGAGGAGGAGGACTCATTCCTTGCCATTGTGTTCTTAAACTAGAATCTACCCAAGCTAGAGAAACATTTGAAAAATAGGCAACCTAATGATTTGATACCAATTGTAGAACACAAAATATCACTGAGAGGAGGGGTGAATCAGTGATTATAAATAATTTCAAACAATGTGTGCAACTAGTAGGATAATGAAAGCATTAACAAGAAACCACACAAGAGCACATCACATAAAACCAGATATACGAGGAAAAATCAATGTGGGAAAAACCTCGATGATAAAATTTGTTGGAGATCTACTACTCTAATCTAGCCTCATAGTGAAATAACAGTCTACATTGTCTAGGGAACCAACCCAAGGAGCACCAACCCCTAGTGGTTTATGGGACCTACATAAAGAAGCACCAACTCAGGAGAACCAACCTCTACATCGAGCACCCACTTAATGAATTACAATGAGATATAAATCAATACAATGATGAACACCTAGTTACAAATGAGTTTTGTAACACCTAGAAACTATTACTTTGTTAGTTAAACTTCTTTTCTGTATTAATGCTTCTTTGTTCTACTGGTCTTCTGTTCTTACTCTCTAAATCCTATATCAACTTAGTTTCAGCCTTTCTAGATCTTCACTGAAAACTCATTCTTCTCTCCTTCACTTTCTGTGACTCTCTTTCTGGTTCAGACTGTCGGTTTAATAAACTATTATACTATGTAACAGTTTACTCGTTAAACCTTCCTTACCGATTCTTTTCCAACACTCAATCGCTTCAATATTTTCTCTCTCACTCAAGCTGATCAACTCTTTCCTTGGAGAGATTCACTGTATCATAAATCTCTCATCAAACATACTCTCTCTCAACACACCCTTTAGTTTTTTATCTGCATACTTATATATATGTTTTCCCTCCAAAAACATAAACTCAAACTTGACACGCTTAGGGTTTTCTTTACCGACCTCAATCCAAATCAGATCAGATCTCATCTTTCCTGAATCGATAGCCTGAAATAGTACAACAAAAAGCTTTGTCATATTTTTATTCTTCCTATGAGCATTTACTATATTTAATAAAATCAACCCTGTTCATCAGTCTTGATTTTGTAGATCAATAAATGATTAGCAGTTTCTTTCTCCAGATCAACTAGACGATCAAATATCCTGCTTCAATCATGATGCCAAAGAATCAAATCTCTACCCTTTGATTTTCTTTGAGCCGCAATCCTCTGCAACTGATATGTGATTTTTGCTGTTGACTTTAATATGGACTTAGTCAACAACTACCTCATCGACACACCATTCACCTACCCAATGCATGTTTTCCACTTGGAGTCCACCTGACATCTTTTTTGGCATCCAGATCACTTGATTTTGTCAGTTCAACTTTAGTCACCAACTGAACATGCTACTGGTATACATTAACTGATTAACCTTCATATCATGCACTTCACTATTCTATCAGTTAGGTCATGTTATATTGGACCGCACTTACTAAGTTTTCTTTCTTATCAGTTGGTAGACTTACCGGTTGACATCCCATACTGGTTGACATCAACATGCCAACAATTTCCAATGCTGGTAACAATATCTTGCATACCGACTTGCTTACCAGTTGGCAGACTTATCATTTGACATCAATGACAATACAATGCCAACATCTACTACCACAAATATAGAATCATTTCCTCTCCGAGTCTTAGGTAACCCCAATATGAAATCCATGCTCAGGTCCTCACAAGGTTTCTCTAGTACTACTAAATTTTTATACAATCCCAGATTCTGACTACTCCCTTTTGCAACTTGACAAATTCTGTAACTTTGAACAAATTTCCTTACATTCTTATGAATCTAAGGGAAAAAGTAATTTTCACTTACCAAAGCCACTATCTTATTAATGCCAAACTATCTTGTTAATCCTCCACTATGATTTTCTTTAATCAGACTATCTCTCATAGAACTCTGGGATATAAACAACTGACTTCCTCTAAAAAAAATCTCATCTTGAAGGAAATAATCCAACCATCTGCTCTGGTCTGTCACAATAGGTTTTTTACAAGCTCTCCAAGGTTTTGCAAAATCTAGGTCTTCCTCATACAGGGTCTTTATTTCATCAAATCCCAACACTTCAACTCTCATCTTTGCCATCAAATTCCTTCTTCTACTCAGGGAATCAACAACCTTATTTGACTTCCCACTTCGGTGTTTCAAAACAAAATTGTAACTCTACATAAACTAAACCCATCTCATGTGTCTCTGATTCAACTTATTTTGACTTCTCAAAAACTACAATACTTGATGGTTTGTATACAACACAAACTCCTTAGGAAACAAGTAATGTCTCCATTTCTTTAGGGCTTGAATTATGGCATAGAATTTTTGATCATACACTAAATATCTTCTCCTCACATCATTCAATTTTTCACTGAAATAAGAAACAAATCTTCCTTCCTAGGTTAATACTCCTCCAATTGCATTATCATTAGCATCATAATTTACCTAAAATACTTTTTTGAAATCCGGTAAGGCTAACATAGGTTGTTCTGTCACTTTCTGCTTCAACAATTTAAAACTTTTGCTTGCTCCAGATGTCCACCTACAATCCTTCTGGTCTCCTCTCATTCTCTCAGTCATAGGGCTGAAAATTGCACTAAAATTTCTAATGAACTTCTGGTAGAAATTAGCCAGTCCATGAAATGATCTTACCTCTCCAATACTCTCTAATGTGGGTCATTCAAAAATTTCTCTCACTTTCTCGAGGTCCATCTTCAATCCAGTTGCAGATATCATAAAACCCAAATATACAAGTTTCTCTTTCATGGAACTAGACTTCTTCAAATTTATCAACAACTTCTCTTCTCTCAACCTCTGCAAAACTTGTCTCACATGCAACAAATGTTCCTCTTATGTCTTACTGAAAATCAAGATGTCATCCAAATACACAATCACAAAATTACCCAAGAATTTCTTCAATACCTCATTCATCAACCTCATGAAAGTACTCAGTGCATTAGTAAGTCTAAAAGGCATTACCAACCACTCATAGAATCCTTCATTTGTCTTAAATGTTGTCTTCCATTCATCCCCTTCTCTAATTCTGATATGATGATATCCACTCTTCAAATCTACCTTTGTACAATATCTAGCTCCACTTAGACAGTCCATTATGTCATCCATCCTAGGCAAAGGAAACTAGTACTTCATGGTAATTCTATTTATGGCTCTAGAATCGGTACACATACTCTACTAGTTACTATATTCCACCTTCTAGACTTGTGCCTCATGAACAATGCAACTTCTAGTAAATCAAATCTATGTACACCAGATATGATTTTTGAACTGAGTTTCCATCAATGACAACTCCTAAGCATCTCTCATGCATCAATATTCATCGGAACAGTGTCTCTTGTAACAATCTCTCCCTTTGGTATTGATGGCAACACTGTGAAAAATGAATTGTACACTCAAAGACTATAAAAATTCAAAAATTCAAGAATCGCTAAAACTTAACAAGACTCAACAAGCTCAATAAGCTCCCCCTAAGGATTTGCACCATTTTTCACTATTCTCTCTCCCCCTTTGACAACAATGCCAAATATAAGATTGCGCCAAAATTATATATAGGGATATATCCAATTACAAAAATTTGAAGATATCAGCAAAAATTATCTTTAGGCTCAGCTAGTGGTTATCCCAACCCTTCTTCAAACTCTCCAAAATACTAATTATCCCACTAAAAAGATATGCATGCATCTCTGCTCCTCTTCTATCTATCAGAACACTCTTATTCAAAGCATCCTTTGCATCTTGCATACTTTTCATCAGTGAATCTATCTAGGGAGTGATATGGCTTCTTACCTCTCCCACTTTGCCCAAAATTTTGTCCTTTTCCTTGTTTAAACTCTTAATACTATCCAATATACTCATAACTTGACCTTCAAAATTTCCAGCTGGGACTGATTAGGGTGCATATTATTGTAATATGATAGCTAACTGGCCTTCACACTCTCTTATTTCTTGTCAATGTCAATGGTAAACTTTGGAAAAATTAGACACAAATTGTATATTTGGCCACCTTCATCTAATGCATCTTGAACTCTCTTCATAGAAGTTATTAAACTTACCTTATATCCCTCAATCATCTTCAAAAAAAAATCCAGTCTCATAGCATTAAACTAAGTCAAAACTCTAGCATCTGCAACATTCTCCAAAGACACAAAATAAGATTCTACAACATTCAACATGTTGGAGATTGTTGGTCATTGTTGCTGCTAGGATATGTTGTTGTTATTGATGTCAACATATTCTTGTGATTTTATCTGATGTTTGCAGATTGAGAAGATCTTATGATCCGATTTGTAGTTTTGTTTTGTTGTATTGGTACTTTGCAGAGTTCGGTATTTCCTTCGATATATTCTAGTGTGATCAGATCTTGAGCTGATATTTTGGGATATTGTTTGGGATTTTCTTGTGTATTTGTTGTAGATGGTTCATTATTTCGTGGTCTGCAAGTTATCTTTCTTCGTGACAATTGCTAATTGGTTGTGTTCTTGAGTTTCAAACATTGGTAGATGAATATTTGATAAGTGGTGTTGGTACAGCTGTTACTGATGATTCTAATGTGCTTGTTGGTGTTTTCTAATTGTGTCCTATTTTTTTTTTTGATTTGCATTGATCATTGTGCAAGTTTTTGGTGGTTTTTATGAACTATTGATATTCTTCATGTTATGCAGTTGAAAGGGCATGCTTCCTTATGGTGGAAGGAATTGTAGAAAGATAGAGTGGAGAATGGTGAAATGAAGATCACCTAGTGGAGACATATGGTTGCAAGATTGAAGGCCAAGTTCATACCAGGAGACTATGAGTTGGAATTGTTCAAGAAGTTATAGAACCTAAAACAAACAAACATGATTATGAAAGAGTACACTGAGGAATTCTAAAAGGTGATGATTATATCTGGACATAGAGAGATAGACAGAGAAAAGGTGGCAAGGTACATGAATGGACTTGCATTTAACATTTAGGATGAGATGAGTATGTTGAGGGTTTCCACAATTGAGGAAGCTTACTAGTATGCTTTGGAGGCTGAGGAGAAGATGAGAAAAAGATAAACAAATAGAGGGAAGGAGAAATTCAAGGGACAAATGAGTATAGAGAAGCAAAGTGTTGAGGAGAAATTGAAACCTAAGTGGAGTAAAGAACCAGAATAGAAAGTATAGAGGAAAGGCACTAGCAGTACCGGTAGAGAATTTCTTGGCAAATGTTTCAAGTGTGGAGAAACCAGGCATAGACTTTATGAATGTAAGCAAGGAATGGCAAGAAGTTGTGTCACAAGTGAGGAACCAGAAGGAGAAGGTATTGGATCTGATTTTATAGCAAAGAAAGGACAATCCCTTATGTTCAAAAGAGACATGATGGAGCAGAGTAGTTAGGATGCCAAATCTACTCAGAGGAAGAGTCTTTTCTGGACTATGTGTAAATCAGGTGGTAAGTGCTGCAAGTTTATTGTGGATGCTGGGAGTACTAACAATTTGGTATCTGAGGAGATGGTTGTGAAGCTTGGATTAAAGGGGATTGAGCATCCTTGTCCTTATGAGGTGAGTTGGTTACAAGATGATAAAAAGATAGAAGTGAAGGAGCAGTGTTTAGTGAATTTTAATATTGGGCCTTTCAGGGATGAAGTTTTGTGTGATGTTGTATGTATGAGCATTTGTCATGTATTGTTGGGAAGACCTTGGTAGTTTGATAAAGGAGCTATTTATTACTATAGAAGAAAAATAGTCACTATTGAGAAAGATGGGCAGAAGTTCACATTGATTTCTTTGAAGGAGAAAGAGAAGGAGGTGAAGAATCTAAGTCCTGAGAAAAGTTGCAGTACTAAGAAACTAGTGGTAGAGGTTATACCGAAAGGTTTCAAAGATCTGATAAAGTTAGTTGCAGAGTTTATACCAAAAGGTGACCTGAAGAAATATCTGATAGAACCGGTTGCAGAGGTTATACTGGAGGGTGACATGAGTTTGCAGAAGGACCTCACAAATAAGCATGACAGATATATAGAGTCAAATGATAAAGAGCTTATGATGACAAACATGATGAAGTCTTGTGGTAGAAACAAATTAGAGTTGCAGAATAAAGAGAGCAGTAAATAGAGAAAGTGTACAGATCTAAAGAAAAGGAAGAGAAACAAAGAGAGTCATGGGTTAGAGAAGTCGGTTGATAGATAAAGAAGATGTTTGGATCAGAAATGGGCATGGAGTCTTTATTCTGAATCCTTTTAGATGCTCATGAGTTGCCTCTCATGGAACATATTCTTTCTACCTGGGGTGTCTGATGTAGGACCATCCCCAATCGATGACCAATCTTGCATCAACCAAAGATATTTCCTTTCAGTTTTGTTCTTGTTTAGTTCAATGTGCAGTTTTATGTGTTCTTACCGATTAGTACTGGTAGTTGCTTGCTTTTCATGGCAAATCTTATTTTTGGTTTCCAAGCTAGTTCATGTGCTTAATTATAGATTTTCATTTCATTTGGGTCCTTTTCTGATCAATTATCACTTATGGTTGATTGTTTCTGGGTTCCAGGATAGTTCTTGTGCTTATCGGTTGGTTTTCCTTTGTTACTGGAGCATTTCTTGCTATGTGGATCTATTTTGGGTCTTGTCTGATGTTATTTGGCATGTGGTCGACCTTCCTACTCAACCACACCTCTTGGTTGTTATTTTCCAGAAAGATTTCTTTAATTCTTAGGGCCGACCTAGTAACACGTTTCATTTTCCTGCATTGGTAAATGTAATCTTATGAGGCTAACCTAGATATGTTCCGGTGGGTATAAATATGTTATTATGTAATCATTTGTAGGGGCAAGGGAAGTAGAATTGTGAATAAGGATTGAGATTCACATTTAGTGATCCGGTTGATTCTTAGAGTCTCAGTTGGATTGTATCTGGCTTGAAGCCTGTATGTAACTGATTAACTATCGGATGTTCTATGATGATTGTATGATGATAACCAATGGGTTGCTGGAAGTTATAAGGCAATAATATGATCTGTTTATGTAATCGTACTATGTTTCCTTTTTTCTTTCATTGTGTTAATCCTGTTCATAAGTTGGTTGATTCTCTTTGAGGGTTTTACTAGTTATGGCAATATCAGGTTATGCCTGCATTATCAGAGAGAGGTTTATGTGCAAACAACGATTCATCCTTCAGTGTTGTGATTGAGAAGATATTGCTATTGCAAGGCAGACATTTGTGCTTAACTAAAATTATCATCAAGCATTTAGAAATGCTATTTTTGCAGTTCATTTCTTCTAGATTGTAGTCTGAATCTTATTGTAAGTTGGTGAGACTTCCCTGAGGGTTGTAGCCTTCTGGGTCATTATATTTTAAGCAATGAGCTCTAGGAAGTGTTCTTGAATGTATGTGTATTCCCCATTGTAATATTTACACATACCACTGCAGACTATCATCTTACTATTGGTAGGTTCCCACCATGGTTTTTCCCTTAACCGAGTTTTCAACGTCAAAAATCTTGGTGTTGTGTGTTGTGCTTTCAATTTTCCTATCTTTGTTATTACTATAGTTTATCAGATCTGTATTTGTGATTAAGTTTCTAGATCTGGTGAAGACTGATTCACCCCCGACCCCCCCGCCCTCTCTCATTCTTCCTTCATTGTTGTTGCCAATAATCGATATCAAGGATAGATCCTCCAGAAGAAGCTTAACTGCTTAAGGAGATGCAGGATGGCAATTGAAACTAGAAGTGTTATCTTTAAGAAGGACACTCCAAGATTTAATGGAAGTAACTATGCTATATGGAAGAATTGGATGGAAGTGCACTTGAAATGTCTTGGAGAAAATTACTGGAAGATTACAAATCATGCATATTCTGTTCCTCAGAATGGACCGGTTACTGCAGATGAGATCAAGGAAGATGAACATAATATTAGATCTAAGGAAGCATTTCTTAGTGCCCTAACTGATTCAGAGATAACAAATGTAATGGGACTTTAAACCGCACATGAGATCTGGGAGAAGCTTGAAATCCTATATGAAGAAGACAAACAAGTGAAAGTTTCTAAGCTACAGAGTTTGAAAGGAAAGTATGAGATGTTAAAGATGTGAGAAGATGAGAACATACACTCTTTCATGGCTAAGGTGAATAACCTTGTCCTAGGTATCAAATGTGTCGATGGAACCATTAAGGAAGATGACATTGTTGCTAAGGTGTTGAGATCTTTGCCTCCTTATAAACATAAGGTAGATTCTATTGATGAGATCTAGAGTGTGAGAAGAATTAGAAGGAGATGAAGTTGTGTTTATTACCATTAAAGAAGATGGACCGATACCTATTGATTCCACAAGCTTCTTTGTTAAGGAGAAAACCTTAGCTGCTAAACTTGAAGAGAAAGATGAATGAGTGATTGACA
This sequence comes from Cryptomeria japonica, assembly GCF_030272615.1. Lineage (NCBI taxonomy): Eukaryota > Viridiplantae > Streptophyta > Pinopsida > Cupressales > Cupressaceae > Cryptomeria > Cryptomeria japonica. The sequence goes on along the minus strand of NC_081405.1, from coordinate 402,123,673 downwards.
GTGGTTGTTCACATCACATCACCGGTGATAAGAAAAAAATTGTGAGTATGGAAAGATATGATGGTGGAATAAAAACATTTGGAGATGACAAAGCCTATGTAGAGGTTCTATTTCTTTTTATGGTAAGCATGACACTAATGATGTCTTGTATATTGAAGGTTTGAAGCATAATCCTTTTAGTGTTGGATAGATGGTTGATTTAGGTTATGATCTCCAATTCAAGAATGGAAAATGCAAGATCCTGAATGCCTCTGGTATAGAGATTACATCTGGAACTAAAACTAAAGGTAACATTTTTCACTTGAATGTTGGTCAGAAAAGTTGTTTGATTGCTCAGATTAATGAGAGTTGGTTGTGGCATAGGAGAATGTGTCATGTAAATTTTGGTCAATGATTAAGATCAGTTCTACTCAAGTTGTTATAGATCTTCCTAAGATTTTTAAACCTGCTAATCCAGTATGTAAAGAATGTCAGTTGGGTAAGAAAACAAGAATTTCTTTCAAGAGAAAATAGTATACATCTGATGGATTGCTAAATCTTGTGCATACTGATGTATGTGGACCTACAAATGCTAGAAGTGTGTAGGGTGACAGATATTTTAGGTTGTTGATTGATGATTATTCTAGGATGATGTGGGTTGTCTTTTTGAAGGAGAAATCAGAAGCATTGGAAAAATTCAAGATATTCAAAGTGAAGGTTGAGACTACATCTGGATTGAAGGTGAAATGACTGAGATATGACAGAGGTGAAGAATTTTGTTCTGGTGAGTTTAATTCATTATGTGAGAAGCATGGTATTAGAAGACAATTATGTGCTCCTAGAACCCCTTAGCAGAATGGAGTAGTTGAAAGGAAGAATAGAACTATTTTGGATGCTGCAAGGACTATGCCTATTGAAGGGAATGTTCTGAAGATATACTGGAGAGAATCTATTAGCACTTCTATTTACAAATTCAATAGAGTTCATATTAAAGGTGATACCGGTAAGACTCCTTATGAGCTATGATTTCGTCATGTTCCTACTATGAGATATTTCAGAGTATTTGGTAGAAAATGTTATATAAAGAGAGATGAGGATATATGAATGTTTGATGCTAGAAGTGATGAAGGAATTTTCTTGGGATATTCAACAAAGAGAAAAACCTACCGATGCTACAATAAGAGACTAAGGAAGATACTAGAAAGTGAAAATGTGAAGGTGGATGAGAACCTTGGGAAAGAGATCAGAGCATGCAGATTAGATGATGGTTAGCATATTTTTCTAACCCCTATTCAAACTAAAGAGCTTGATGGTATGATGAAAGAATAAGTATCTAGTAGATTACTGAGAGGGGGGGGTGAATCAGTAAACTGATACAAACTTCCCAATCTCAAACTCAAACTCACAAAGTAAACTTTCACTATCAAGGTCAATACTCATAAGAATACTCAACATCAACCGGTTAACTGTTACAACAACTTAACAGTAAATAACTTCAATCTTGTAAAGATAAAAATGCTTAATCATATATCAACATACTTCATCTCTCAATGCTTCTAGTTATCATGCCTTATCATAAGTTAATCAAATCAACAAATAAGATCATAATCACAAAAACATTCACCACTTGACACAAATGTTTATACGTGGAAAACCCAAATAGGTCAAAAGCACGGTGAGATGAGACTCATAAGATAGCTATCTGAACTCTTCTGAAGTGCGCCCTGTTAGGAGCTAAGCCTGTTAAAGCTTTTACAATAAGTCCTGTTAAGAACTGATCCTGTTAGGAATCACCCAGTTAAGGGATTTACAAAATGCCTTGATAAAAAGAAAATACCCTTTTAGGAGTAACCTTGGTAGAGGATTTGAGAATCCAAGATAATGGACAACCTTGTTAGAGGATTTAAGAAGTAACCAAGCTTGTTAGAGCTTGCCTGGTTAGGGGATTTCACTTCTACTGTAATTGTTAGAAAACAACAGGTTTTCTTGATCTATTTGAATATCACTACATTTACTTGATCAGATCCTTTTAAGCTTCAATCTGCCTTTACTCAAACTGCAGATCCATTCTCTGATTAGGCAACCACACACTCAACTAATTTTTACCAACACTTTGCCAAAAAATTTACAAACAACTTCATCAATATTAAATACAAATCAATTAGGTCGATAACACAATAAAAGCCTAATTCTCTCATAGAGATTAGAAACAAATCGGTTCAAGTTGTAAAGCTCTGATGCTAATAGTAAACAAGATGAGAGGGGGGGTGAAACATACAAACTTAATCATCAATATATTCAACAAATTCAACCTCGGTAGCTTATACTTCATAATACATAACAAAAACTGTAAACATTCAAACTCATGAACAGATAACATCACAACACATATAACACCAGATTTAACGTGGAAACCCAAATAGGGAAAAACTATTGCGGGATTTCAAACCCATTAAGAACTATACCCTTCTAGAGTATGCTCAGTTAAAAGAAAATCCTGTTAAAGATTACAAACACATTGCTAGATGTGACCCGGTTAAGGGATTTCCCTCAGACTTGTTAGAGTCTTGTACTTTGTTAGAAGTGACCTTTTCAAAGGATTTCAAACACTCATTTAGAATATTACCTTGCTAGAGGGTTTACAAATAAGACTGTTAGGTCCACTCAGTTAAGAGATTTCCTGTCACTTACAAAATAAACAATAGTAATAAAATATATCTACAACTTCACATCTGAAATGCTAAAGCAGATTCTTATTTGCTCAAAACAATCTTGTCATAAGACTTATCTAATCCCTTGATGGGCTTGTTGGGCTTCTCAATCTGTTTTTCAATCAGATCTTCAAGCTTCTGATATTGGTAAACATTCTTGTAGCATCACTATGCATACATTTGCCTGCATCTAGTGTTTATCAACAATTCCCTATTTATAAACAATTTTTGGCCGCTTAATCTCCTTGATCACATTTCCCATGATCAATCTTAGACATCAGATCATCAAACTTGACTAGGTTCAATGTATCCTTCGATCTGAAAATATTTTACCTTTCCTTGGAACTTGCATTCCTTCCTAGAAACTTGTGCTAGGTTATTGCGGTTCAATCTGTGCTATAGATCTTCCTCCTGTATTTTCATTGCCATAGATTCTTAACAAACTTCTTGCATGACAAACCAATCATTTATTCATCTCCAGCTCATCAGCATCCTTCATTAAATAATTTTTTTATCCATCCAATGCAATCTATTATAACTCGGTTGTTACTCGGTAGACATTCTACCTTCTTTAACCGATATTGATAACCTTAGGGTTTACCGACTAGGTTCCTTGCTCAGTGACATAATATAGTATTAAACTTATAATCAACAACATGTGTAGGATATCAAAACAATCAAAACAACATGATCTCATCATTTACTAACTCAGTAATAGTTGCCCATTGAATAACTTATATCTCCCCTTTATTATCACATTCTTTCTGTGTCACTTACCGACCTCCTAATACTCATCAACACATACTTCTCAAGATATGGCAACATCATACTAAATCAGAAAATCAATTTCTTGACATCAAGGAAAAAATAATATTATTAAGACAGTAATCATCCTTCTTTAGTTATATCAACAATCTCTAACAACCTTCTCAATATCCTTATTGAAATGCCAATAATCTCCTTTCTATTGTAATGCCAACAATCTCCCCCTTTGGCATTGATGGCAAAACCAACAATTAAATGGTAATACCAACTTGATTTGTTCCAACTTATTTGGATTTAGATTGTTGTTTAATCTTCTCCTGTTATCCTTGAGCTGATTGAACCTTCTCCTGAAGTCTTCTCCCACTGGCATTGGTTTTCTGTTATCTTCTCCATTTAGTCTAACTTCCCCATTTAGTCTTCTCCCCCTTTGACAACAATGCCAAAAAGAAAAAGAGTTAATTCATGGTTTCTTCCCCTGTGAAGTGATTTGCCTTGTTGTGTTACACATGCATTATCTCAGTCTCGGTCAGAGCAAGTTGTCTCCAATTACTATTTCCTGCACACCTTTAGAAAACCTCCTAAAGTGCGTAAATCAGCATCAATCCACAAATAATATTTGATAGAGTCATCGAATTGATGCTTTCACTGAACTCTGTCAGTGAGTAGAAGATAGGGGTAGGACCCCTAACTTGCTTCTAAGATACTCAAAAGTGTCCCTTGGCAGTGGCTTTGTGAAGATGTCTACTATTTGCTCCTTTGAACTGATATATTCCAGCACAACTTTCTTCTCTTGAACTTTTTCTCTGAGATAATGATACTTTATAGAGATATGTTTTGTCTTAGAGTGTATTACCGAATTCTTTGAAATGTTAATGGCACTAGTATTATCACAGAATATAGTTACTGGCTCAGTAAATTTCTCATTTATACCTTCCAATAGTTGCTTGATCCATGCTATATTTGTACAATTCAATGTTGCAGTGACATATTCAGCTTCAGCTGTTGATTGTGAAATGCATCCTTGTTTCTTGCTAAGCCAACTTACTAGTCTATCTCCTAAGAAGAAAGCTCCACCACTTGTGCTTTTCCTGTCATCAATGTTTCCTGCCCAATCAACATCAATATAAACTTTAAAATCAAAATAATTCCTCTTTTCATATACTAAGCCATAGTCTTCAGTGCCTCTCAGGTATCTGAAAATTCTCTTGATTGTTGTCATATGGGTTTCTTTGGGATCTGCAGAAAATCTTACAACTATTCCTACTGCATGTGCTATATCTGGCCTGTTGTGAACAACATATTGCAGCTTTCCAATCATAGATCGGTAAAGTGTCTCATCAATAGATGCAGATTCATCATTCTTTGATAGTTTACAGTTAGTAGTCATAGGAGTACTTACAGGTTTAGAATCCTCCATTCCAAATTTCTTCAAGATTTCCTTTATGTACTTGGATTGAGTAATGAAAATCTCATCTTTCATTTGCAGTATTTGTAAACCTATAAATTATTTTATCTCACCAATTAATGACATCTCAAATTCTTTGCACATTTCATTTCCAAAGTTCTTGCATAGAGAATCATTTCCACAAAAAATAATATCATCAACAAATATGGCTGAGATCAGTATTCCACTATCCTTATCATTCTTCATGTACATATTATTGTTTTCACTTGTCCTTATAAATCCAATCTTGATTAAGTAAGAGTGTAGTCGCTCATACCATGCTCTATGTGCTTGTTTTAGACCATATAAAGCTTTGTTTAATTTACATACCTGATCTTTACTCTTGTCTTCAACAAATCCTTCAGGCTATTCAATATAAGCTTCTTCTTCTAGTATACCATTCAAAAATGCAGATTTAACATCCATTTGATATACCTTGAAATTTTTGAAAGTAGCATATGCCAACAATGTTCTTACTCCCTCAAGTCTAGCCATAGATGCAAAAGTCTCACCATAATCTATTCCTTCTTCTTGAGCATAACCTTTGCAAACTAGTCTTGCTTTGTTCCGAATGACTTCACCTTTTTCATTTAGCTTGTTTCTAAAAATCCACTTTGTACCAATTACATTTTTGTCCTTCGGTCTTGGGACTAATGTCCAAGTTTCATTCTTCTTGGTTTGATCAATCTCTTTTGTCATAGCATTTACACAATCTTCATTGTTAAATGCCTCTTTTACTATTCTCAGTTCAAATTCAGATATCAGACATGTGTTCTATCTCAGTTTGTTCCTTGTCATCACTGGATCGTCCTTATCTCCTATAATCTGACTTGATGCATGATTTCTTCTAACATATTTGGCTAATATAGGCTTGGTAGGCTTTGTATGTTCTTCTTCATCACTCGGTAACTGGATATTATCTTCATTTTCTTTAGCAAATTTCTTGGTAGGACTTCTCGGTTAAACAAAAACATATTCTTCATAATTTTCTGGTTCTTTGGAATTTCCTTCATCATTTCTTTCTACAAATTCATCAATTTTCACATTTGCACTTTCTACTATTTTGTTAGATGATTTGATCAGACATTTAAATGCTTTACTTCTAGAAGAATAACCAAGAAATGTTCCTTCCTCACTTTTTTGATCAAACTTTCCATTTTTGTCATCTTTGTGAACATAACATCTACTTCCAAAGATTTTAAAATAACTTACATTAGGTTTCTTGTCATACCAGATTTAATATGGTGTCTTCATAGTTCCTTTCTTCAGTTGTACTCGGTTTAGGGTGTAAACTGCAGTGCTGATTGCTTCTCTCCAAAATGTTTGAGGTACCTTCTTTTCTATCATCAGGGTTCTAGCACAATCTACAATTGATCTATTTCTTCTCTTAGCTATCCCATTTTGCTAAGGTGTTCTCGGTGCAGACACTTGTCTTTTTATACCATGATCATTGTAGAATAAGTTAAATTCATCAGAAGTGAATTCTCCTCCGCTATTAGATCTAAGACATTTCAGCTATCTTCCTGTTTCATTTTCAACTCTTGCCTTGTACCATTAAACATTTGAAAAGCTTCTGATTTTTCTTTTAAAAACATAATTGACATCATCCTTGAGTAATCATCCACAAATAATATGAAGTATTTGTCACCATAATAACTTTGAACTTTCATGGGACCACAAAGATCAGTGTGTACTAGATCTAAAATTCCTTTAAAAGTGTAGGACTTACTTGTAAAGCTTTATATTGTCATCTTACCCATCTGGCACCCTCGACACATAGCATTCTTAGGTTTTTCCAGGGTCGGTAGACCTCTTACTTTGTGCTTCTTACTTATTTTGATTAGATTATCAAAATTTACATGAAAAAACCTTTTATGCCATAACCAGGTATCTTCTATTTTTACATATAGACATTTGTTTTGAGTTGAGTCAAGATGAAATGTATTACCTTTTGTTTGTGTCTTGGTAGCAGCCAGCTTTCCATGTTTGTCATGAACTTTGACACATCCCTTCTGGAATTCTATTCGGTATCCTGTATTGTTTAGTTGTGCTACACTCAACAAATTGTATTTCAAACCTTCAACCTAGTATACATCATCACTTTTAGCATTGTCAAGAAGTGTTATAGATCCTTTACCTTTCACTAGACATGGTGCATCATTACCAAATCTTACATATCCTCCATCATAGTCTTCTAATTTAACAAGCTTGTGTTTATCACCTGTCATGTGATGTGAGCATCCACTGTCTATGATCCAAGAATCATTATTATTTATGTGAGATATTAGGGCTTTTTCTTCATACCTTTCTTCATCTGATCCATCTTTAATAGCCACATAAACAACTTCCTTTGTATCAGTTTCATCAGATTTATCATCGTTGGATTCCTCATCAGCTACTAGGCATGTCTTTCTATCTCTTCTTCTGAAGTCTCGGTGTCCTCTGTAGTGATTGTCTTTATGTCTATCTTCTCGATATTCTCTCTTCTAACTATATTCTTTGGCAGGGCAGTTAGAAGCCATATGTCCTATTTTATCACAATTGAAACATTTTAAAGGTAGCTTTCCTTTATACTTACCTTTGCCTCTTGGTAACCTTCTGACCAATAGTGCTTCAAACTCTTCTTGCTTTCTGATCTCCTCATACAACTTGTGTACTTCTTCCATGTTTTTATGAAATCTCTCACTTGCTCCACTGTGATTTCCTTTAGAATACTTATTCATTCTATCATTATAGTCATTAGATTCACCAATATGAAAAGAATTGAATGCAGATTCTACTTTATTTACCGAAGACCCACTATTATCAAAATTACTTAACTCAAATGCATGTAGCTTACCGATAGTGGCATCCAAAGAGACTAGCATGTTTGGTACAAACCTTAATTCATTGATTGTAGAGACTCGAATGGCATAAGCAGGTAGAAGGGTTCTCAACAACTTACTTGTTACATCCTTTTCTTCAATAGTTCCTCCTGCTCCTTTAATTTGATTGACAATTTCCTTTAACCTTGTACTGTATTGGGTTATGTTCTCACCTTCATTCATTCTCATGGATTAAAGTTGTCCTCTTAGACTATCTACTTTTGCTCTTTAGACATGTTCATCACCGCCATACATAGATATGAGCTTGATCCACATTGCTTTTGCATCATTACAGCCTTCTAGATCATTAAACTCTAAGTTGGTCAATGCTGATGTTATTTCAATCATAGCTTGAATATGTTCTTGCTTTGCCTTTATCTCTTCTAAGGTCATTAGGTTGGTGCTAGGTGCTATGTAATCATTCTCCAAATAATATGTTGCATATTCTCTAATTCCTTATAAGTGCAGCTTCATCCTTTTCTGCCATGTGGAGAAACTTGAATTGTTCAGCTTTGGTGCATCCCTTTTATACATCTTCAGATCTTTACCTCAAGTACCTTTAAACTTTTCTTTCAGAGTCCACAGCTCTGATACCAATTGTAAAGATCTGATGCTAATAGTAAACAAGATGAGAGGGGGGGTGAATCATACAAACTTAATCTTTAATATATTCAACAGATTCAACCTCGGTAGTTTATACTTCAAAATACATAACCAAAACTGTAAAACATTCAAACTCATGAACAGATAACATCACAACACATATAATACTGGATTTAATGTGGAAACCCAAATAGGGAAAAACCACTGTGGGATTTCGGACCCACTAAGAAATATACCTTCTAGAGTATGCTCGGTTAAAAGAAAATCCTGTTAAAGATTACAAACACATTGCTAGATGTGACTCGGTTAAGGGATTTCCCTTAGACTTGTTAGAGTCTTGCACTTTGTTAGAAGTGACCTTGTCAAAGGATTTCAAACACTCATTTAGAATGTTACCTTGCTAGAGGGTTTACAAATAAGACTGTTAGGTCCACTCGATTAAGAGATTTCCTGTCACTTACAATATAAACAACAGTAATAAAATATATCTGCAACTTCACATCTGAAATGCTAAAGAAGATTCTTATTTGCTCAAAACAATCTTGTCATAAGACTTATCTAATCCCTTGATGGGCTTGCTGGGCTTCTCAATCTGTTCTTCAATCAAATCTTCAAGCTTCTAAGCTCGGTAAACATTCTTGTAGCATCACTGTGCATACATTTACCCGCATCTAGTGTTTATCAACAATTCCTTATTTATAAACAATTTCTGATCGCTTAATCTCCTTGATCACATTTCCCATGATCAATCTTAGCCATCAGATCATCAAACTTGACTAGGTTCAATGTATCCTTCGATCTGAAAATGTTTTACCTCACCTTGGAACTTGCATTCCTTCCTAGGAACTTGTGCTAGGTTATTGCGGTTCAATCTGTGCTATAGATCTTCCTCCTGTATTTTCATTGCCATAGATTCTTAACAAACTTCTTTCATGACAAACCAATCATTTATTTATCTCCAGCTCATTAGCATCCTTCATTAAATAATGTTTTTATCCATCCAATATGATCTATTATAACTCAATTGTTACTCAGTTAATACTGAACTTCAGTCGGTAGACATTCTGTGTTCGTTAACCGATATTGATAACCTTAGGGTTTACCAACTAGGTTCCTTTCTCCGTGACATAATACAATATTAAACTTATAATCAACAACATGTGTAGGATATCAAAACAATCAAAACAACATGATCTCATCATTGTCTAACTCGGTAATAGTTGCCCATTGAATAACTTATATCTCCCCTTTATTATCACATTCTTTCTGTGTCACTTACCGACCTCCTAATACTCATCAACACATACTTCTCAAGATATGGCAATATCATACTGAATCAAAAAATCAATTTCTTGACATCAATGACAAAATAATATTATTAAGACAGTAATCATCCTTCTTTAGTTATATCAACAATCTCCAACAACCTTCTCAATATCCTTATTGAAATGCCAACAATCTCCTTTCTATTGTAATGCCAATACAATTGTGATCATTGGATTTACATAGCAATCTATACACATTCTTCAAGAAAATTCCAGTCACTCCATGATCACCACTGCATCAGACATGTAACTCATCACGCACTATGCATTAGATGCAATCCACTTGCTCTTTCCCTAGACAATCAAACAAACAAACAAACATGCCAAAACAATCTAAACTAATCCTCATACAATGATCACATGTGTCACTATCATTATTGCTCATTATTAGATCTTAAACCAACAAACTTGATCAGTTAGGATTTAACAAAAACAACTGGTAGGGTTTACCGGTTACATTGCATAAAAAAGGGTTTAACCTTATACACCAGTTTACAACATCTTCTTCAAATCTCTTCCTACCGGTTACAAGACAATATCAATAACAACAACAATATCAACAATATCATAAATACCACTACTGGTTCAATTGACATCAATGACAACATAACATATCATTAATGCAATCTACATGCAAATGCCAGTTCAATTGACATCAATGACAACATAACATATCATTAATGCAATCTACATGCAAATGCCAACAATCTCCCCCTTTGGCATTGATGGCAATACAAATATCAATGCCTTTGATTGTTGTTGTGATTGGTGAATAGGAATCCTAGTTTACATTACCAAGTATTCACCATGCTCTGTCTATCTTCAACATGTGGCTGGTTTCCCTTTGCCAGTCACATAATTATTCTCCTCAATCACATAATTCTTCTCCCCCTTTGACAGCAATGCCAAATTGAAAGTAAAACATGTAATATCAAAATTTCACTGTGCATCAACTACATACTATAACTTGATGCTCCCCTTGTGGAATACATCCACTTCTTCATCAATCCATGTAAAATTCTGCAAGTGATTTAGGGACTGATGCAATCAGCATCATGCTCAACTAACTTCATGAAGAGGGACAACTCCCAACTAACTTCTAAGATACTCAAAAGTGGTCTTAGGAAAAGGTTTGGTAAAGATATCTACAAGCTACTCCTTAGTAGAAATTTGCTCTAAGATAACATCTTTACTTTGAACTTTTTCCCTCAAAAAGTGATACTTCAATTCAATGTTCTTGGTGCGAGCGTGCAAAACAAGATTCTTAGAAATATTTATGGCACTTGTATTATCACATAAAATATTTATAGGTTTTGAGACATTCATCTTAAAACCTTCCAAAGTGTGCCTCATCCAAATAGCCTGTGTGCAATTCATATAAGCTGCAACATACTCAGCTTCAACAATAGATTGTGAAGTATAACTCTGCTTCTTACTACTCTATGAAACTAGCCTTCCTCTTATAAAGAATTCTCCACCGGTAGTACTTTTCTGGTCATCAACATTTCCTGCCCAATCAGCATCTATGTATGCCTTCAAATCAAAGTTTCCTCCATATGGATACCATAATCCATAATCAACTGTAGCTTTTAGATACCTAAAAATTCTCTTGGTTGCTATCAGGTGTGCTTCCTTTGGATTCTTCTAAAATCTTGCAACTATACCAACCGCATGGGCAATATCCGGTTTGCTATGAACAACATAGTGTAATTTTCCAATCATTGACCTGTATTCCTTTTCATCAATGGACTTATATTCATCTTCCTCGGATAACTTACAACCTGTAACCATTGGTGTTCCAACTGGTTTACAGTCACTCATGCCAAAATTCTTCAAAACCTCTTTCACATACTTAAATTGAGTAATGAAAATACCATTCTACATTTACTATATATGTTGGTATTTTGGATATGTTGATATGGTTTTGTCATTGATGTCAACACTTGTCAACACTTGTCAACCTTATCAGCACTTGGAGATCTTTGGTTATGTTCACCGGCAAGTCAGTGACTTATGCACAGTCACTGGTATTTGGTTCACCGGCAGGTTATATTATTCACCGACACTTGGAATGAATTGGAGACTACTTGGTTATGTTGAAGACATTATTTGATCACTTGGATTTGGTGATTTGGTTATTGGTCTATTCGGGTTTGCATATTTGTTGTTACCGGCAAATAGGTCCAGGTTATGCACCAACAAGTGTATCTATTCTAGATCAACATGACACATTATGGAGATGATTTTTTATTATTGTAAATGCATTGAGCTGACATGATGCATCACTTATTGATTCATTTGTAATTGATTTTATTGTAATATTCTTAGTGAGCCGACCTATTCAATTGGTCTTAGGTTATGGTATAAATGTAAGATCTCATTTATGAGATTGATATGCGATAAGGAAAAGGATTGTAATAGGATATATGTGAAAATAAGCAGAGCTATACACACAAACATCATTTGAAGGTTGAAGGAAGGTTTTTGTGAAGACAATCAGAACTTAACCGGTACTGAATCTAGCATATAAAGATGCTATTTTATGCAGTACATTATCATTGGATTTAATCATCCAATTGTAGTTAGTGTGACTCCCATTTTGTGATTGAGCAGTGAGCTCTAGGCAGCTGGCCTTTCTGCATGTGCAGACTCCATATTTTATACACATATTATCTGTAGTAGTATCATTTGATTGTGGGTAAGGCTTCCCACCATGGTTTTTTCCCTTACAGGGTTTCCACATATAAATATTTGTGTTATGTGTTGTGGATGTTATTATCTTTCTTTTTCATGCATTAATCTTTACCGGTACAACAATTAATTGATAAAACTATCTACCGACGTAAAGTTTGGTTTATCGGCATTAAGCATTAAGTTTTGGTTAATTTAATTTTGGTTTGAATTTATTGGACAACTGATTCACCCCCCCCTCTCAGTTGTCTCTAGGACCTAACAATTGGTATCAGAGGCTAGTCCTCTTTTTGCAGAAGTTTAACAGCTTGAGGAGATCCAATGTCTTCTAACTATTTCAGGAAGGATAGTTCGAAATGTGATGGAAGTAACTATTGCATATGGAAGATCAGGGTGGAGACACATTTTAATTGCATTGGAAAGGACATATGGGATGTTACAAAGAATGGTTATACTGCTCCTACTCAAGGTCAACCTAATCCACCTAACTTGGCTAAAGATGAGGAAAATGATTGCAAAGCAAGAGAAGCACTTTTGAATGCATTATCAAATCAGCAAGTCATGGGATTATCAAATAGATCTATTGCTAAATCTATTTGGGCCAAATTGGAAACATTGAATGAAGGAGATTCCATAGTCAAAATTGCAAAACTTCAATGCTCCCGAGTCAAGTATGAAAATTTGAAAATGGAAGAAGATGAAAGAATTTATGCTTTTATGGAAAGAGTAAATGAAATTATTTTAGGTATACAATGTTGTGGAGGAACCTTAAGTGAAGATGAGATTGTTTCTAAAGTTTTAAGATAATTTCCACTGGCATATAAAATGAAAGCTACTGCTATAAATGAATTAAGAACAATGCCTAATGCATCAGTATCTAGAGAAACCTTGTTTGGAAAACTTTTAGCTTTTAAACTTGAGGAATTTGGTCCTATTGCTACTATTAAGATAGATCTAGCTTTCAAATCATCATCATCATCTATAACATCATCATCATCTGAGAAATCTGATTGGAAAGCCTCTTATGCAAAGAACTTGAAGATATCAGGAAGGAGAATGAAGAACTGGAAGATCTTGAAGCACTATTTGCAAGAAAAGTGCCTAAAGGTCCAGTTGGAAGTAAGTATGAAGGTAAAGCACCCTTTAAATGTTTTAACTATAATAAGATTGGTCATATAGCTTCTAGATGTCCTGATAGACATGCAAGACTAAGAGAAGAAGCTAAAAGAACATATAAGCCTAACCCTGATTATCAGATATACAATTTTAAGAAGAATAGAGACAAATCTTGTTATTATGTTGATGAAGGAGTTACTGATGACTCTGATGAGGAACTAGCAGACAATGTATGGGATTTTGTTGCTATAATAGAAGATTAACTGACACCTATTGTTCAACTGATAGAGCAGGCCCTGGTAGCTAAAGTTGAAGATAAGGATGAATGAATTATTGATTTAGGATGTTCACATCACATGACTGGTGATAAGAGTAAATTCTTAACCTTTCAGGATTACAATGGAGGTCTAGTGAGATTTGGAGATGATAAAGCTTGTTTGATCAAAGGAAAAGGAACTATATCTTTTGATGGTAAGCAAAATACTGATAATGTTTAGTATGTAGAAAGTTTGAAGCATAATCTTTTGAGTGTTGGTCAATTAGTTGAAAAAGGATTTCAGTTACAATTCAAGAATGGTAAATGCAAAATCTTAAACAAAACTGGTTTGGAAATTGCAACTAGTAATTAGACTAGAGGTGATATCTTTTATTTGAACAAAAATGAGAAAGCATGTTTGATTGCACATAATGATGAAAGTTGGTTATGGCATAAGAGACTTTGTTATGTAAATTTTGATTGCATTGTGAAAATCAGTACAACTAAGGCAGTAAGAGATTTACCTAAGATTGTTAAACCTCACAATCCAGTATGTAAGGAATGTCAATTTGGAAAGCAAGTTAGAGAAACTTTCAAAAGTATTCCAGAGAAGTCTAACAATGTTCTTGATTTAATTCATATTGATTTATATGGTCCAACAAGAACTAGAAGTATACAAGGAGATAGGTATTTTATGCTAATCATTGATGACTATTCTAGAATGTGTTGGGTTACTTTTTCTCAGGGAGAAATCTGAAGCACTTGGGATATTCAAACTATTCAAAGTGATGGTAGAGAATGAAATCGGCAAGAAAATCAAATGTTTGAGATTAGATCAAGGAGGTGAGTTCACATCTAAAGAATTTAATATATTCTATGAAGTGATTGGGATCAGAAGACAGTTATCAGCACTCCAGACACCCCAACATAATGGAGTTGTAGAAAGAAAAAAATGGAACTATCTTTGATGCAGCCAGAAGTATGATATTAGAAGCAAATCTACCTCATATTTACTGGAGAGAAGCGGTCAATACAACAGTTTATACATTCAACAGAGTTCACATCAAAGGTGAAACCGGTAAGACCCATCATGAACTATGGTTTGGAAATACTCCTACTCTTAAATATTTCAGAAAATTCGGAAGTAAATGCTATATTAGAAGAGATGAGTATATTGGCAAATTTTATCCTAGAAGTGATGAAGGAATATTTCTTGGTTATTTATCTAAGAGCAAGGCATGTAGATGTTTTAACAAGAGATTGCAAAAAATTGTTGAGAGTGCAAATGTGAAGATTGATGAACAGTTTAGAGGAAATTCAAGGTACATGGACTCTGAACCGACAATATAGATAATCACAAATGAATCTACTATGAGTACACCAGTACAGAATGTTGATCCAGTTACACTGACATCATCTAAGGATTCAACAGTCATTGAAGAATAGCAACAAGTAGAAACACCCTGGTATGTAAGATTGAACCACTCTGAAGATCAGATAATTGGAAACAAATTTCAAGGAGTTATGACTAGAGGAAGATTGGCAAATGAAGAGGTATGTCTTATTTCTCAAATTGAACCTACATCAATTAATGAGGCATGTGAAGATAAATATTGGATTAAAGCTATGGAAGATGAATTGGAACAAATTGAAAGGAATAACACTTGGTCATTAGTTCCCCAGCCTAAAGACAAAAATGTAATTGGAACTAAATTGGTTTTCAGAAATAAACTTAATGAAGATGGCAAGGTAATAAAAAACAAAGCAAGATTAGTGTGTAAGGGATATTCATAGAAAGAAGGAATTGATTACAATGAAACCTTTGCACCAGTAGCTAGAATTGAGGCAGTCATACTTTTATTGGCTTTTGCAGCACACAAGAACTATAAAGTATATCAAATGGATGTTAAATGTACATTTCTGAGTGGACATCTTGAAGAAGAGGTTTATATTGAACAACCTGATGGATTTTCTTTGACAAATAACAAAGATATGGTTTAAGGAAAGCTTTATATGGACTAAAACAAGCTCCTAGAGCTTGGTATGCTAGATTGAACAAATATCTTTTGAAGCTTGGATACACTAAAGGTAATGCTAACATCAATCTATACTACAAAGTGACTAATGATGACATCTTGGTTATTGAAGTTTTTGTTGATGATATAATCTTTGGAGCTGAAGATGGATTGTGTAAAGACTTTTCTAACAAAATGCAGCAAGAATTTGAAATGTCTATGATGGGGAGATAAAATTCTTGTTAGGATTGCAGATTTCATAGACTGATAAAGGCATATTCCTATGTCAATCTAAGTACTTGAAGGAATTACTAAAGAAATTTGGTATGAAAAACTCTAAACCGGTAAGCGCACCTATGACTACAACTGATAAACTATCTTTGAAGGATGAATCAACACCTATTAATCTGACTAGATACAAGTCTATGATAGGAGATTTACTGTATTTAACACAAACAATACCTGATATTATGAATGCAGTATGTATTGTTTCAAGATTTCAGAGTAATCCTAAAGAAAATCATGAATCAACAGTGAAAAGGATTTTCCGATACCTACAAGGCACTACAAGTCTTGGTTTATGGTATCCTAGAGATGACAATTTTTATTTATGTGCATACACGGGTGCTAATTGGGCAGGACATGTAGATGACAAAAAAAGCACCGACAGAATTCTTGGTAGCAGATTAATTTCATGGTTGAGCAAGAAATAGAGTTGTACATCACTATCAACAGCAGAATTAGAATATGTTGCAGCAATAACTAATTGTATACAGGTGTGGGATGCAAAATTCATCTTCTATTAGCAAAGTAACCAATTAGGAACAAGGGAAATCACGAATCCCTATCCTAATCAAAATTTAACAAACAATACAATGGAATAGCACAACCAAGCAAAATAGGAATTATAAATCATCAAATCAATAAAAACTCCCTATTCCATGACTGCGTAGAACTTCCATTGCTCTTCTCCTCTTTGTGGTATGATGGCTCTCAGATATTGCACTGGTAACCTACAAGTGACACAAATATTCAAAGTTCATGATTGTTGAAAATGGAGATTGAATGCTCAATTTATAGAAAATTGGAGAAGATTGATTGAAAGGTGGAACAAAATGATCCAGAGGTGTGAACTCAGGTGAGCTCAAATGAAAATTGATATGTAGGAGTGAAACTCAATAGATTGAATAGATTAATTGAGTCAACTGATTGAGAAAAAGCTGACTAAAGGAAGAAAAAGAATGATTGGTGGAAATAAAGAAGATGACAAAGAAAGCTTAATTTAGAAAAAGCTAACTGAAAGATGGAAATAGAAGTTGAAGAGATAAATGATTTAATTAATTAATTTAGCATGTGCTTGCATTTAGATTTAGATTATTAAATTAATCTTTGCATGAGATATTATTCAAATAATTGAATTTATTAATTCAATTTAGCATTTGAATATATTTAGAACTTAACTTTGATTTTCAATTTGGTTTTTGAAATCATGCACATGTAATTGAATTTGGAAGAAATTAGAAGAATATGAAATTAAATGAAATTAGAATTTGGGGATTTGGAAGAATTAATTAGCTAATGAAATAATTTAAAGAAACTATTTAATTATTTAGAAATGGAATTTAATTAAATAATAAAGATTATTTAATTTAAAGGATTAAATCACAATTAATTATATAATTAATATTTAATTAATATTTAGAAGAGGGTTGAATGATTAGATGATTAGAGATAGAAATTGAATAATTAGTAACTTATTTAAATAATAAAGATTATTTAAATTGGGGAATTAATCATAATTAATTAAACAATAAATATTTAATTAACATTAGAAAATGATTAAAATGATTAAATGATGAAAAAATAAGAAATAGAATAATTAGTAAGATGATGAAATATGAAATTAGAAGAATAAGATTAATTAAATTAATTAAAGAGTTAAAGAATTAATTAATCAATTAGAGGAATAATTAGTACATGATCAATGAGACATTTTTTAGGTGTCTACATTTGCCCCTCTTTGAGACAAAGTTAGAATGACATTGTTTCAAAGAAAACGAAAATTTTTGCCCCAGTATGCCTTGGTACTGTTGTATAGTGTAAATATGCCCTCTTGGAAAAAGTGGTCAGAAAATTCCAAAATTGAGACCATGTTTTCGATATCAGTGTAATGAGCAAGCGTGTGGAATTTCATGTGATTTCGAGATCATTTGAGTAGGCTACGAGGTGTTTGAAGTTGGCGGGGACCACGGGCGTCAAGGTGTCAGAAAATCCTAATTTTAAGCTATAAATAGAGATTTTTAGGTTTTCATTTGCTCATTTACACTTTGGTAATTCCTTGGTTTTTTCTCTGCAATTTGTGTGTTTTGTTCTGAGTATTTGATCATCATGGCTGGTTATAGAGCTCGATTGCACCTGTCTGACCGAGTACGTTCATATCAGAGACCTCCTGGGACTAGCGACATGGTATTTTTCCAATTTTTTCCCGATATATGCCTGTTTTATGTTTATTTTTCAAAAAAATTCCATGATCAATTTTAACTATATGTTTCGCAATCACTTGTCGAAATCCATGCATTAGTGTTAAGTGTACTGCAAATGCTTTAAATGTTATGCATGCCCCCTAAGTGTTACGCATTAGCTTTATCATGCCGCATTCATGTATACCATTATGCATAAGTGTCAATCATTATGCATGCACCCCTTTCATTATGCATTGGCTTTAATCATTACGCAAGAGTCATATTTGTACCGCATAAGTCATAACTGTCACACATTCATTGTGTAATTTTTTTGTTGTCATGCATTTGAAAATTTTTAAGTTTTTCGGGATCCGATATTTGATATTTTGATCATTTTCTCGTTGCGGGAGAACATTAGAGTGTTATACTGCTAACAGAGAAAACCTAATGGACTTGATCTTCGAGCTGACTTACCGGATGAGCAGATTGAGCATATCCAATAGCTTGGTCTATACCATGTTTTACATTTGCCAAAGGTTACGACCAATAGGGCCATGATTACAACTTTGATAGAGTGGTGGCATTTCGAGACCTATTCATTTCATCTTCCGACTGGTGAGGCATCCATTATGCTAGAGGATGTATGGTGTATACTGCATATTCCCATTCATGGTGAGAGGATTATATATGACATTGATGATGGAATTGCTGGACTATGTGCACTTTTCGAGTGTGAGATTCAGGACTTGCAGATCAGTGGCCGTTATGAGATCCCTTGGGCTCGATTAGACTATGATGACCTAACCATTGTATTATACGGTATTGCTGGTGGTTTACTGATACCTGACATACAAGGTCATGGGCTTCCAGTTGGATGGGGCAGAGTGCTCCATGATATGATTGTGCATTGTCGACTATATGCTTGGGGTCCTTGTCTTTTAACCATGTTATACTATCAGATGCATGGTATAGTCTATCTAGGATACCGTTCTATTAGGTGTGGTGTTACTTTGCTTTAGACATGGGCATGGGAGCACATTTCTATTTCTAGGCCTGTCATTCATGTAGACTTGCAGCCTAGAGAGCCGTATGCCTTCAGGTATACAACAGGTATCAGACACAGGGGTTCAGGGAACACCTTGTACTAGAGACATCAGTTTGATATATTGCAGCATTTTATTTGGAGACCTTACTTAGATTGCCCCGGTTGGCCTGATGATGTAGTGCATTTGTCTTTCTGCCATCAGCAGAGATATCTCATTTGGAGAACCTTTGAGACCCAGCAAATTATCAAGATGTATCTTCCAGGGTGGGTTCTTAGACAATTCGGTGAGGTACAGGTGACACCTGTGGTTACTGCCTATTTTGCTCGTGTATCGCGAGAGGTATCTGATTTTGGTGTTTGCATATAGCCACATGTTGCTTCTGCTAAATTTGATTCTCTGCAACCATTACTCTGGGGTTGGGGTAGAGGTGGAGCGGATCCAAGGATGACGGCGGAGTATGATGCATGGTTTGCTAGGCACAGGCTAGTGCCTTTGACTGATCCTGTTGTTCCTATTACAGCACAACAAATTCGCCATCCTAGATAGTGGTTGAGGATAGACACAGGGGAGAGATTCGGAGGAGGAGGAGAGGGTGGAGCTAAGGGAGGAGATGGGGAAGATGGGGGAGATGTTGAAGATGAGGATGTAGACATTGGTGGAGACACCGAGTCTATTAGCAGTGATGATAGCGATGATTCTTCTGATTCATTGAGCAGTGAGGATGGAGGTGATGATGAGGATATGCCGGAGCTGGAGGATGTGCCTAGTGCTAAGGATGGGAGAGGACATGTTGATGATGAGCTGGAGACTCTTAGAGATTGGGTCTAGAGTTTGGAGGACAAGGTCACCAGATGAGATATCGAGCAAGATCATCTCCAGAGGGAGAGAGTTGAGGCAGTGCGGAGATGTCAGATTACTATGGATGCCTTCAATCAACTTTTTAGAGAAGGTACAAATGCGTGCGACCAGGCAGATAGGTATTTCACTACTATGCAGGAGTCTATTTATTATCAGTAGGCATATGAGAGAGTCGTCCCTGAGGGTCAAAGAGAGCCTAGCTTTAGTGCATACATGGCGAGGAGATCAAGTAGATCTACTTCATGATGGACTAGCAGTGGTGGTGTTATGGGACCACCTCGACATCCTGGGGTAGGATCTAGTGGACAAGATCCACCTACTAACAGAGGCAACACTGGTTGATCATGTTATCTGAGCCTTCGGGATTATTTATTGTATTCACACACATTATCATTTTTGAGTTATATATATGGCATGCAGGTTTTGGTAATGATCTATGTATGTTTTATATGATGTTATGAGTTTTATGATGCATATCTATTTTAATTCTATATGATTCTAAATGCAATGGTAGTACATGTATGTAGTAATGATGTAAATGAATGGAAATGAATCTATAATGAATGCAAATGAACACTATAATGATGAAATGCAAATGAACTCTATAATGAATGCAAATGAATCTATAATGAATGTATGCTTTTTGTATGATAATGGCTAAACCAATTTTAACTTAGATATAATTTGAAGAAATGTTAGTCAGATTGATAGAGAGAAAAATTGATGATAGAAAGAATGTTAGAAAGAATGCGATTTAGATAGAAGATGAGAAATCAACAAACTATCAATAAGCAATTGAGATGAGAATGAGAATGAAATTGAATGAATCACAAACCTATGTCACATATTTTATTGCATCAATATATATTCATCACTGAGCCTTATTATTGAACAATGAAGCTTTAGCACATCAGGGTATAAGGAACCAAGATGTAAAGATATCTCATTGAAGAAACAAACATGTAGCAGACAAGGAGTGAACCCTCCATTTTGGGAATTGCATTAGGGGTCAAGGTATGTGTGGCGATTTCACCTTGATGTGAAGGCTCTTATCACAAAAACCCACTAGAGAAATTTCCCTAGAATTTCATCGGTTCACACCACAAACAACAAACAAAGAAAAAGATAATGTCCATCATAGATCCTCTAGTCACTTGTGGACATCATTGAGTAGCATAGGAACAATCTATCGCCAAATGATAAAAAGATAAAGACTGACCCGGACAAAATTCAACACCTATACTGACCTTGTGCCTTCGTTCTCAATTGTTTGATGTGATGGTTGATAATGTCTGATCTCATAAAGTTGCGGAC
Source organism: Cryptomeria japonica (assembly GCF_030272615.1). Lineage (NCBI taxonomy): Eukaryota > Viridiplantae > Streptophyta > Pinopsida > Cupressales > Cupressaceae > Cryptomeria > Cryptomeria japonica. The sequence goes on along the minus strand of NC_081405.1, from coordinate 402,102,224 downwards.
CTCGTTTAAGACTGACCTGTCTGATTTCGAGTGTATCCTCTTCTGTTTAAGACAAGATAATGATCACGTTGATATGGATATGATACGATTGATAAGATAGTTTGATTAGTTGATTGCAGATGTTTGACTAGATAGTTGTATCTTTTGTTAACTTCGTGCGAATTGTTTGTTTTATATCTGCTAGGGTATTTGTTTCTCACAAGACATTTTATTGCAAGTTTTTCTGATTGATTGATTTTCAATTTTTAGTTCTTTTCCAAAAGCTTTTTCGATGTTTTTGGATTTTATAGATCAATATTTGAATGTTTTTGGTTGGATGATTTTTTCAGGACTTTATATGGATGTTTTTGGTATTTCATGATTTTCATTGTTTTTGGATTTTGAGTTTTTCAATGTTTTTTGGATTTTGAGTTTTTCAATGTTTTTTGGATTTTGAGATTTTTTATGTTTTTTGGATTTTTTCAGGACTTTATATGATTGTTTTTGGATAATTTTTTTAGGACTTCATATGAATGTTTTTGGATAATTTCAAGACATTATATGATTTTTAGGATTTTTTCAGTTATGCCCCCAGTGTGTAGACCTGTATGACATGATGATCTATAGAATGTATGTGGAGACAAATGAACTTTTGACATGACCTATGTGGATGCAACATGCAGGATGAAGATGCATTTCCTATTCGAACAAGGTTGGCTATGTTTCTTTTTGCATTTGAATACACCAATTGAAATGGAGGTGCAAAACATTTCCTAGATAAGTGGTCAATCGATCTCTAAGGCCCTTTGGAACATTCATCTTAACACACTTAGTGACTAGGATTTACAAATGGAGATGCGGAAAACTTCCCCACTGGTTCTTGAAACTTTGATCTTCTTTTGCCGATGTGTGTGCAAATGCGTTACTTCCCGCTCTTATGTTCACTAAAGATCCTTAGCATCCTATATGACTAGCTACATGATTTTTCTAACTTCAAAAGCATCCTAAATAGAGCCTCGCTGCCAGCAAGCCTTAAGAGCTCCGACAAGGTTATAGACTGTAATTTCTCAAATATTGCTCCATTGCCAGTAGGCGTCCATAGCTTTGATGGAGTTACTTGCATGTTCCCATAGTCAAGCTTTTTATCGCATTTGTATACATGATATTTCAGTTATATTTCATTGCTGTATTTGCCTTTAGATGGATATTTGGCATAGCTCTTTTTCTTTCTTTTTTTCTTTTCTTTTTTTTTTTTTTTTGCCTTGACTTGTAAGTAATGAAACCTACTTGGGTGTGATAATTATAGCAGCACTAAAGTAGAATTTTAGATTTTTCACTAGTCATATGATCAACTAGGTGTCTAGAATGAATTAGAGATCTTCTTAATGTGAGAGATATAGCAATTGATAGATTTTAGGTTAACAAGTCTCAAATAGTGAAATCACTACCCAACCATAAGTAAAGTGTTGTCATAGGGTAATGTTGAGAATGAATGACCTTAGAACCTCAAAGACTTCATGTCCAAATATCTAAGAAAGGAAATGACCCTTGTTTTCCTTAGATGCAAATAGATGATAAACTTGAACAGTTGCCTTGTTTTATTGATGTTTCTATATGAAAATGTGGAAAATTTTAAGAATGTGATGTATCTAAAAAAGAAACTACATGTAATGTTGTGTTTTAAATGATATGATGTGCAATGCAGGAAAATAAAACCTAAACTAAACAACCCTTAAGTATAATATCGCTTAAAGTGCATGTTGTTCATAGGGTCAGAGATTGGATCTCCCTCCATGGTAGCCAAATTATAGGCTCCATTGCCTATGACCCTTGTTATAAAAAAAGGACCTAGCTAGTTAGGTTTGAATTTCCCTGGCCTTTCTCATTCTGCTAGGTTCCTTTGATTCTCTTTAAGTACTAGATCTCCCACTTGAAATGTTCGTGGGCGGACCCATTTACTATAGCTTCGTCTCAGTCTATTTTGATATCCTTTTAGATGGTTAAATGTTGTTTGTCTTTTTTCATCAAGGGTTTTGAGTTCTTGTAACCTTGCTACCCTATAGTCTTCCTTTGATATGATGTTCTGTAAGGAGACTCTTAGAGACGGTATTTCTATTTCAATGGGGAGTATCGCTTTTGTCCCATAGACCAAGGAATATGGTGTTGCTCCAATAAGTGTTCATACTCCTATTCTGTAGGCCCAAAGAGCGGGATTTAACTGGAGATGCCAGTCCCATCCTGTGTCAGTGACTACTTTCTTAAGAATTTTCAATATTGTTTTATTTGTAGCCTTCGCTTGCCCATTACTTTGTGGATAATATGGCGTGGAAAATCTCTGTTGTATGTGGAACTTGTCACACAACTCTTTCACTTCCTGGTTTTTAAATGGATGCTCGTTATCTGTAACAAAGCACATTAGAATTCCATATCTACATATAATGTAGTTGAGCATGAATTTTGATATCATCTTTCCACTGATGTATGTTAAAGGAATCGCCTCAACCCACTTAGTAAAGTATTCAGTGGTTGTCAAGATAAATTTGTACCCATTAGAAGAAGTAGGGTTAATTTTACCTACTAGATCTAATCCCCATTGTGAAAATGGCCATGGTGATGTGATGGGTTGAAGATCTTGTGCTGGTGCATGAATAAGGTCTCCATGCATTTGGCATTGTTTACACTTCTATACATACTTGTAAGCATCTTTTTCCATTGTTGGCCAGTAATACCCTGTTCTCAGCAATTTCTTTGACAATGGCGGACCACTTTAGTGAGCCCCACAGATTCCATCATGGACTTCTTTTAAAACAAGGTGTGCTTCATTCTCATCCAAACACTAGAGAAGAGTTCCATCGAAACCCTTTCTATACAAAGTATCAGCTATAATGGTGTATCTAGATGCCTGACGAATAAAGGTCTTCTTTTGATTTCTAGATAGATCTGGTGACATGTATTGGGTGTGTAAATATGTATATATTTCATTGTACCAAGGTGATTCTGGACCCATGATTGCACATACATAGTCTGATAAGGGAGTCACATATGCAGGTAGCATTAACTATTCTATGATAAACTCAAACTGAGTTTCGATAGCAGGCATACTCAGAAGAGATCCTATGGTTGCCATTGCATCTACTACCTTGTTTTGTATTCTTGGGATTTGTTCAAAGGTAATTTTGCTGAAGTGCTCCTTGTAATCTTTGACCAACTTCTTATAAGGCATGAGTTTTTCATCCTTCATGTTGTAATCATCATTGACCTGGTTTACAATCAACTGCGAATCACCATAGACCTATAACTCTTGTATTTTCCATTGTACAGCTATATGAAGCCATATGAGGAGAGCTTCATATTCAGCCATATTGTTGGTGCATGGGAAATTGATCCTAAATGACTTAGGTATAACATCCCCTTGAGGAGTAATGAAGAGAATGCCTGCTCCAGATCCATGATTTGTATAATTTTCACATTACTGATGCAGTTAATGTAAACACGGATTCATCTGGAAAGTCTATTAGCAATGGATGATTGTTCTATATAGAAGCCTTTGCCAATTGATCTGCTATGATTTGTCCTTTGATGGGTTTTCTATCTATGTATTCTATATCAAACTCTCTCAAGATCATAACCCACTTAGCTAATCACCTAGTCAATTTTGCTCTGCTCAATAGATACTTGAGTGGGTCAAAGCATGCAATGAGTTGTACCTTATGACTCAACATGTAATGTCTAATCTTTTGTGATGCAAATATTACTGCTAAGCATGCTCACTCTATGGGGGTATAATTAAGCTCATAGCCGATCAGAGTCCTACTTATATAGTAAATGGCTCTTTCTTTTCTATTTTTGTCATGTTGTGCCAATAGAGCTCCTAAAGCTGAGTTCGTTGCTGATATGTATAACAATAGAGGTTGTCTTGGAGTAGGGGATATTAATACTGGTGTGTTCAAAAGATAATCTTTCAGAGCTTGGAAAGCTTCCTGGCATTGTTCTGTCCATTTAAAAGTAACTCCTTTCCTGAGTAAATGTTGGAATGGGTGACACTTATCTACCAACTGTGCTATGAATCTCCTTATAGATTGCAGTCTTCCTTGTAATCCTCTGAGTTGTTTAAGTGTTGATGGAGGTTGCATATCAATGATTGCCTTGACCTTAGAAGGGTTTATTTCAATTCCTCCGTTTGACACTATAAACCCTAAGAGTTTACCTATTGTTATGCCAAACACACATTTCTTTGGATTTAATATGACATTATATTGTTCTAACCGATCAAATATCTGTGTAAGAACTACAATGTGACTTTCTCTGGTTTGTGATTTAGCTCATATGTCATCCACGTAATCTTCCATTATGTTATGGATCATATCATGAAACAACACTGTCATGGCTCTTTGGTATGTTGCTCCGACGTTTTTAAGACCAAATGGCATCACATTCCAGCAGTACATTCCCCATGGGCATGTAAAGGCCATTTTATGTTGATCTTTTGGTACAATTTTTATCTGGTTGTATCTTGAAAAACCATCCATTAAGGATAGCATCTCATTTCTAGCTATTAGGTCAACTATCATGCCGATATTGGGTAGTGGGAACTCATCCTTAGGACAAGCTTTATTTAGATCTTGAAAATCAGTACAAATTCTTATGCCTCCTATGGGCTTAGTCATAGGTACCAGGTTGGATATCCATTTTGCGTAGTCAATAGGTCTAATAAAACCTACATCTAGCAACTTTTGTAGTTCTATTTTAACCAGTAATGCGATACTTGGATGGATTTTTCTCAATTTTTGCTTGTAAGGTTTAACTCCTGGTATCAATGGTAAGTGATGCAACACTAATTCAGGGTCTAAGCCTGGCATGTCTGAATAGGACCAGGCAAAGTTGATAGGCCGTTGCTTGAAAAAATGAATGAATCTATCTTTTTCTTCTTTGCTCAGTGATTTTGCCAGATGGATGTTATGTACAATCTCTCCTTCTGCTATGTTTACTTTTTTTGTTTCCTCTATAAGTAATGCTGAACTTTCTCTTTCCATAGGAAGATTACCCAAGTCACTTTTTTCATTATGGGTAGTTTGATCGTTATCTTCTGTTGGAGAAGTACTTTCTTCTCCAAAGTATGTCGTTCTATTGAGGTCTATAGCAAACCCTGCTTTATGATCACCTTGCAGAAATACCTCTCTGACTCCTAGAAATTCTGAGATTACTTCATCATTTTCAAACCAATCCAGTGTTGGTTTTCCTTCTTGCCCCCAATCAATCAACTGTGAATGTACTAGGGGTAAATCATTACTCCTTTCTCTAGTAGACTCGAATAACATGAAGACTTGATTGTTTGACTAGCTTTGTGTATCTTCATCTTGTATAAGCCTTATTTGATTCTGTAATATTACACTTTCTGGTGGGCTAGAATCATGTAGTGATAAGAATTCGTAATCATGAGTATGTCTCACTTTCAATATATGTTTCATCATATGAGTTATCATCACTTATTTCTTCTTGTTCCTGTCCCTGATTTTGTTGTAGATTGACTGGTATTCTTTGCACATTAGTAACCCTTCTTAAGCCCGGTATAAGCCTTTGCAATCTTTCTTCATCTATTTCATTAAGTTGAGCCTGAGTTGCTTCTCATGGTAGAATTAGTGACAATAACCATTGGTGGGATTCAGGTGGTGGGGGTAATCCTACATCTGTTGCCACATTAGCCTATACTATTGTGTCAATAACTGCATCATTTTATAACTCAGTGGTAGGTTCTTGCAAGAGTTGTCTCATGTCTTCCCCATCTGATTTTGTACTTGGTGATGTAGGTACCTGATTACTAATTTGAGATGAAGATGGAAGTGTCTGTGTGGACAAATTCCTATGCGATATGTAATTTGTTGTTTTGCTTGGTTGATTTAGTATATTCAGAGTATGTTGTCTTGCTTTGGTAATATTTTGTACATGCTTGTATCCCGATCCTTGATTCCTTGGATTATCATTAGGAATAATAGGTTCTAGTCTTCCTTGTTTTTGTAACCCAAGGCCTGTGGTACCATCATATCCATGTCTTTGGAGTATTTTGAATCCATTGCCATATTGGTTTGTGTGTATTCTGGGTATTGTCATATGATCTTCTTCTCTATATATCCAATGGTTAACATCTTCATTCAAGGATTCTTCTTGTAAGTCACCCCATCTAATGAAAGAGCATGAATCTGTGTATTTGACAATTTCTTTTCCTTTGTCTCACTTTTGTACTACGGTGTGAGGTTTCCCAAAGGACTTAGGAGAAAGAGACAACTATTTACCACTTAAAGTATTTGTGATAGAGTATTCTCCATAACCCATATCCTTTATTTGTAAGGAGGATGTTGTAGGCATATCTTTTTTTGTTTTTGTGATCTTTAATGCTTCCAACTATGTAGTGAGAGGTGTGGCCTGATTGATAGGTATCTGATTATCCACACCGTCTTTCAAATAATTGCAATGTTGGAACGGATTTGGATCACCCTTTATGGTGATTTCAATACCATTGTTTGGGAATTTGACACACTAATGAAATATGGATGGTACTGCTTGCATGGTGTGGATCCATGGGTGGCCCAATAACATGTTATATCCCAGTTCTCTGTCCAAGACTTGAAAAGCGACCTTTGTTGTTATTGGTCCTACTTGCATAGGTAATGTTACAATGCCTTTAGATGGATGTTCTTCATCATCATAAGCCTTGATATTTATCCTTTTGAAAGAATCAATGTGAAGTTCAAAATATCCCAGTGCTTTGATTGGCTTTAAAGTACAAATGTTGAGATCGGCTCCCCCATCTATGAGTACTCTTCTGATTCTTTTCTTATGAATGTAAGCTTCCAGATGTAGTGGGTCATTATGAAAAAATTTATCACTAGGAATATCTTGTTCTGTGAATGCAATATGTGTGCCTTGTGTCAGATTTCCTACCATAGACTGGAACGCATTTTCATCTATATCTATGTCCACTACTGAATCTTAAAGTGCTTTGTCTAGTATAGCTTTTTGATTGGGTGAAATACGTAATAGTTCAAATAATGATATCTATGTCAGAGTTTTCTTAAGTTTCTCAACTACATTGTAATTCCCTACTGTTGGTGGTTGATTTTGTGGTATCCCTTGTAAAGTTACCTTTGACCTATGAGTAACCACTGCACAGTCTCTATCTCTAGGAGTAATTGTGATTGTAACAATTGTATCATTTGTATCATAGGTTGTTTTATCAGGATTTATGTTAAATCCCTCTTCATATTCTTGATGTGAATGTTTGACATCCATAATATGTCCAATGAGTTCATCTTCAAACCAACTTGAGTGAGATGGCTGATCATGCCCTCAGTCTCTAAGACAAAGATTTGTATCATCATTGTACTTTGGTGCTTTAGATATCATGCAAATTTGGTGATCATCTCTATGAGTATCTTGATATTGGTCCTCTTGAACAGGTGTTTCTTGTGAATCATTGTTTGTTGTATCTCCTAAACTAATGGCATGAATAGTATAGTCATATGAGACCTTTGTGTAGTTAGTCATATTGTCTTCGGTACCTGATGTGGTAGCTTTTCCCTTGTCATGCTTAACAAAAGGATCCTTAAAAAGCGTATGATTTGTGTTTGCTGAGGTCTTATCAGTATCAATTGTGATGTCCTCTTGGTCTATCATATCTTGGACCAAGTTTTTCAATTTGTAGCAACTTGCCATTTTGTGACCTTTAGTCCTATGATAATCGCAGAAATCATTATCATTCCACCATGTGGGTTTGAAAGGACCTCATTCATACACTCTTACTTCAAGTAAAGTGATCATGTTTGTCTGCATTAACTTTTTGAGTGCTGACTCAATTGGTTCTCCTAAAGGTGTGAAATTTCTTCTTGGAGCGTTTACCCTGGGGTATCTTGTGTTTGTGTTTTGCCTAGAATTTACATTTGCTGATGCTGTGTTATTCCCTGTATGTGGATTTGTTGACTAACTCATTCCCAAAGATAAAACGAGTTGAGTTCTGTTTATCATTCTGGCATCTACAATACCATCACTGGTCACATTTTTGTTTGTCGACCAAAACTTAGATTTGTCATTGTTGTTGGTGTTGCCATACTTAATAAGACCCTGTTATTCTAATCCCTTCTCACATTTGAGAGCCTTTTCTCTGATTTGTTTGAATATGGTTAGACATTGCATTTGTATCGGATATTTAATCTTAGGAATCAAATTTTCTGTAAACATATCCACTTGCTCTGTTTCTGGGATAACTGTCTTGCACCTCCTATAGAGAGCCCTCCATCGTTGTATGAAGGATGCAAATGTTTTATTTTCATGTTGTTTAGTGGCACATAAGTCCATCAAAGTAACCGGAGTGTCAATGTTGTGCGAGAAGTTTGCTATAAATTATTCAACTAATTCTCCCCATGATGTCATGGTTGGTGGTAAATGTGAAAACCACTCTAAAGCCGGACCTCCTAGACTTTTAGGAAATAGTCTCATTAGATAAGTATCTTCTGAGGCAACTTCTATACATGCTATAAAAAATTCTCTGATATGATCTCTAGGATCACCCTTCCCTTGATATCTATCAAATTTGGACGTTTCAAAATATTGTGGGAAAGGTGGCATGTATAATGTATGATCAAATGGATAAGGACGTAAGTTCTACATTGTGTAGCTCTTTTTATCGTTACCAGTTTGCATTGTCATCATTTGTTGTTGCAAATTCTGTATTTGTTGTGTCAGAATATCTATTTGTGTCAAAGGTATACCTTGTATTTGTGTATGTCCCATAAAAGGATTCGTGTTTGCATAACTAGGAGGTTGATGAAAGGTACCAAGATTATAACCTTGTGTGTTGTGTGTTCCACTAGGTACTGTAAAATAGCTGATATGTGAACCCATGTTTGGTTGAGTTGTACTTGTTGTATTGGCAATACCTAGATTTGCATTTTGTTGACTATTTATGGATCCCATATAATAGGAAACTGGAGGTTGGGTTGCACTAGGTACTAAGACACTTGATATTATTGGTATGCTCTACGATGGTATACTAGCATTGATCACTGAGGATGACATGCTTGTTTGAAAGTTTGCATTTGTGTTGACATTTGTTTGGATAGGTACGTTTTGAGGAAAACTGGAGGTCATTGCTTGTATTTGTGTCAATGGTGGTGTTTGACTATTATCTTGACCTAAAGTTTTTCCTAGTGGTAAAATATTTGTGACATCAAAATCCTCAGGTAGTTTTGCCCCATTTTGTTTTAACAACGAAAGATACTTGTCCCTATCGCTATATATAAGTGCATCTAGGATCATGAGGACATGTGGGTCTTGCTGTGCAGACTCAATTTCTTCCTTTGTCAAATGCTGTTGTAATTCGTTTATGGTGGACATTGTCTGTGTACCTGAGTGTTGACCTATTGACATGTCCATGTTCCAAGTAGGGTCTATAGACTATGTGTTGTGCGGGTCCATTATTCCTTTCGCTTTCTGTGACCTTGTGACGAGCATCTAAAATTGCCTATATGAAGGTAGTTCTATGCAAGACGATGGCCTAATACTAGACTGTAGATGTAAATATGAGGTATACAAGACTATACTAGACTCTATTGAGGATTTTGATGTGAGACCTTTTTAGCATTTCTAGATTTCTCTAATGCAATTCTTTCCATTTGTTGACGAAGTTGTTCAGCCTCAATCTCTCTATCAATTATATGGGAAATCCTAGACTCAATGTTTATCTCGTGTATGAATCCCATATATTGAGGTGCGCTTCTTCTTAAATCCCAAGCTAAGTTAGCTAGACCATCAATGATTTCTTGTTGACCACCATTTGGAACTAGATTAGGTTGCTCGAAGGGGAGAAAACCATCACCTGGGAGACCCATGAATGCACATGCTATGAACCTATAACTGACAATGGATTTAGATGTATATGAGGTCTAGATGAAGACGTATGTGATGATGTAACTAATATGGATGATAATGCAAAAAAGGACTTAGGACGATAATGAGGACATAAGTAAGACTATGCAAAAGACATAGGATGATAATGAGGATGCAAGTAGGACTATGCAAAAGATGTAGGATGATAATGAGGACGTAAGTTGGACTATGCAAAAGATAGAGGATGATAATGAGGATGTAAGTAGGACTATGCAACAGATGTAGGATGATAATGAGGACGTAAGTAGGACTATGCAAAAAGATGTAGGATGGTAATGAGGACGTAAGTAGGACTATGCAAAAGACTACCTAGGGTCACAAGTATGTAAGGAATTTTGAGTTTTGGTTTCAAAATGGACTTTATTTTTTGTAACTTCATGTGTAGGACAATGTTTTGTAGTTTTCCAAATCTGAGAACAATTGTTGGTAGGTATGTATAGCTGGTTGACTCAATTTTCAAACAATCTTGGAAAATTCAGAATGTGGGATAGGGCCTGAAATAGCCCAAGAGATTGACTCAATATTGGTCTAGCACATCGATACATGAAAAAGAATAGAATACAATCTAAAGCTGGATAGTGGACACCATTCACGTCGGGTTCACCAAAATGTGGGATGCAAAATTCATCTTCTGTTAGCAAAGTAATCAATTAGGAACAAGGGAAATGATGAATCCCTATCCTAATCAGAATTTAACAAACAATACAATGGAATAACACAACCAAGCAAAATACGAATTATAAATCATCAAATCAATAAAAAATCCCCATTCCATGACTGCGTTGAACTTCCATTGCTCTTCTCTTCTTCATGGTATGATGGCTCTCAGATATTGCACTGGTAACCTACAAGTGACACAAATATTCAAAGTTCATGATTGTTGAAAATGGAGATTGAATGCTCAATTTATAGAAAATTGGAGAATATTGATTGAAAGGTGGAACAAAATGATCAAGAGGTGTGAACTCGGGTGAGCTCAAATGAAAATTGATAGTTGAATTGTTGATTGTAGGAGTGAAACTCAATAGATTGAATAGATTAATTGAGTCAACTGATTGAGAAAAAGCTGACTAGAGGAAGAAAAAGAATGATTGGTGGAAATAAAGAAGATGACAAAGAAAGCTTAATTTAGAAATAGCTAACTGAAAGATGGAAATAGAAGTTGAAGAGATAAATGATTTAATTAATTAATTTAGCACGTGCTTGCATTTAGATTTAGATTATTAAATTAATCTTTGCATGAGATATTATTCAAATAATTGAACTTATTAATTCAATTTAGCATTTGAATATATTTAGAACTTAACTTTGATTTTCAATTTGGTTTTTGAAATCATGCACATGTAATTGAATTTGGAAGAAATTAGAAGAATATGAAATTAAATGAAATTAGAATTTGGGGATTTGGAAGAATTAATTAGCTAATTAAATAGTTTAAAGAAACTATTTAATTATTTAGAAATGGAATTCAATTAAATAATAGATTATTTAATTTAAAGGATTAAATCACAATTAATTATATAATAAATATTTAATTAATATTTAGAAGAGGGTTGAATGATTAGATGATTAGAGATAGAAATTGAATAATTAGTAACTTATTTAAATAATAAAGATTATTTAAATTTGGGAATTAACCATAATTAATTAAATAATAAATATTTAATTAACATTAGAAAATGATTAAAATGATTAAATGACGAAAGAATAAGAAATAGAATAATTAGTAAGATGATGAGGAAATATGAAATTAGAAGAATAAGATTAATTAAATTAATTAAATAATTAAAGAATTATTTAATCAATTAGAGGAATAATTAGTACATGATCAATGAGACATTTTTAGGTGTCTACAATAGGTATTATGGATCAAACAAATGTTGAAGTACATAAAGGTAAAATGCAAGGAACCTATAACTATTTACTGTGATAATATGGCAGCAATTGATATATCAAAGAACCCGGTATTTCATTCAAAGACTAAACATGTTTCTATCAAATTCAATTTTCTAAAAGAGAATGTTGAAGCAAAAGAAGTGAAATTGGTTTATGTGAATACTAAAGAGCAGATTGTAGATATTTTCACTGCCTTTTCCTAAGGATACTTTTGAATATCTCAGAGAGAAGCTTGGAGTTCTACCCCCACTGGTAGACACTTGGACAATTGATGTTTTTTATCAACTGACAGAATTGATAGAAATATTTTATTCTGGCTTTGATGAGGAGAGCTACTTCTCAGGGGGAGTAGTTGGTATTTTGTAATAAGTTGGTACTTTGTATTTGGTTTTGTATTCCTTTGGCATTTAATGTCAAAAGGGGAGAGATATTATGCAAAAACATTTTGGGGAGAGATATATTTTGGGAGAAATCATTCCTAGGGGAGAGACATTATGTATTTTGATTTCTGGAGACTGTTGGTTTTTGGTTTTTGGCATTTTTGTTTTGGCACTTTGATTGTTTTTCAATCTTATGTTGTCATCAATGCCAAAGGGGGAGATTGTTGGTATTTTGGATATGTTGATATGTTTTTGTCATTGCTGTCAACACTTGTCAACCTTATTAGCACTTGGAGATCTTTGGTTATGTTCACCAGCAAGTCAGTGACTTATGCACAGTCACTGGTATTTGGTTCATCGATAGGTTATATTGTTCACCGACACTTGGAATGACTTGGAGACTACTTGGTAATGTCGAAGACATTATTTGATCACTTGGTTTTGGCGATTTGGTTATTGGTCTATTCAGATTTGCATATTTGTTGTTACTAGCAAATAGGTCCAGGTTATGCACTGGCAAGTATATCTATTCTAGATCAGCATGACATGTTATGGAGATGATTTATTATTATTGTAAATGCATTGAGCTGACATGATGCATCATTTATTAATTCATTTGTAATTGATTTTATTGTAATATTCTTAGTGATCTGACCTATTCAATTGGTCTTAGGTTATGGTATAAATGTAAGATCTCATTTATGAGATTAATATGCAGTAAGGAAAAGGATTTTAATAGGATATATGTGAAAATAAGTAGAGCTATACACGTAGACACCATTTGAAGGTTGAAGGAAGGTTTTTGTGAAGACAATCAGAACTTAACCGGTATTGAATCCAACATATGAAGATGTTATTTATGCAGTACATTATCATTGGATTTAACCATCCAATTGTAGTCAGTGTGACTCCCATTTTGTGATTGAGCAGTGAGCTCTAGGCAGCTAGCCTTTCTGCATGTGCAGACTCCATATTGTATACACATACTATCTGCAGTAGTATCATTTGATTGTGGGTAAGGCTTCCCACTGTGGTTTTTTTCCTTACAAGGTTTCCACGTACAAATATTTGTGTTATGTGTTGTGGATGTTATTGTCTTTCTGTTTCATGCATTAATCTTTACCAGTACTGCAATTAACTGATAAAACTATCTACTGGCATAAAGTTTCATTTACTAGCATTAAGCATTAAGTTTTGGTTAAGTTAATTTTGGTTTGAATTTATTGGACAACTGATTCACCCCCCCCCCCCCCCTCTCAGTTGTCTCCGGGACCTAACAATATCTGCAAGCCTATGAAATTTTGTATTTCCCCTACTAAAGACATTTCAAACTCATTTTTCATTTCATTTGCAAAACTGTTGATCATGACATCATTACTTCCAAAAATAATATCATCAACAAATACTTCACTGACCAATATTTCATCTCCTTTAGACTTGAGATAAATATTACTATCATCATTGGTTCTTGCAAATCCTATCTTCATCAGATGTGTATGAAGTTGTTCATACCATGCTCTGGGTGCCTGCTTTAATCCATACAAAGCTTTATGCAATCTGCATACCATGTCTTTCTCATCTGTCAAAGCATAACCTTCTAGCTACTCTATGTATACCTCTTCTTCCAATATCCCATTCAAAAATGCAGACTTAACATCCATCTAATATACCTTAAAATTCTTATGGGCTGCAAATGCAAGTAAAGTTCTGACACCTTCCAATCTTGCTACTGGTGCAAATTTTTTGCCATAATCTTCTCCTTCTTGAGCATAACCCTTGCAAACTAATCTTTCCTTGTTGTGAACTAGAACACCAACTTCATTTAACATGTTTCTGAATACTTGTCTAGTACCTATAGCATTCTTGTTTACCGGTTGGGGTACTAGGGTCCAAGTGTTGTTCTTCTCAATTTGATCCAATTCCTCCTCTATAGCTTTAACCCAATAATAATCATTAAATGCCTCCTTAGCACTTCTAGGTTCAATGGTGGAGATCATGCCTCTTATTTTTCTTCTAGTTAGTACTCCAACATCCTTATCCCCAATAATCTACTCAGGCCTATGGTTTAGTCTCACATACCTAGGAATAACATGATCATTCTCTTCAAGTTCAGCTTCTTCATTATCATCTTCTTCTGAATTTATTTGTTCCGGTTGAACAAGTACATTAGAATTTGCTTTACCGGTTTCTAATTTAATAGTTTCAGGTTCCAAAAGCAAAATTCAAGGATCTTCATCCTTTTTCTCTGAATTGGTTCCTTCTGAGACTTTTAAACAATCATCTTCTCAAACATCAACACTCTCAAAAATTCTTAGTGTCCGGTTGTTGAAGCATTTATAGGCCTTACTCTTGGTAGAATAGCCAAGAATTATGCCTTCATCACTCTTAGCTTCAAACTTTCTTATGTAATCACCTCTTTTAATAAAACATTTTCTACCAAATGTGTTAAAATAGCTAACATCAGGTGGTCTCCCACACCAATATTCATAAGGGGCCTTGTCCTTACCTCTTTTCATCAGAACTCGGTTCATAGTGTAGACAGTTGTACTTAAAACTTCTTTCCAAAATGTTTTCACTACATTTCCTTGTATCAACATTTTCCTAGTAGCTTCAACCACTGACCAGTTGTTCCTCTCTGCTATACCATTCTGCTATGGTGTCCTTGGTGTAGAAAGTTGTCATTTGATACCATTCTCATCATAGTACTTAGTGAATTCCTTAGAAGTAAATTCACCGCCTTGATCTGTTCTCAGACATTTTATCTTTTTGCCACTCTCTTTCTTAGCTAAGGCCCTGAATGCCTTGAACTTACCAAAAGCTTCATTCTTATCCTTGAAGAATGTGACCCACATCATCCTTGAACAATCATCAATGAAGATCATGAAATATCTATCACCTTGAATGCTTCTTATTCTTATTGGTCCACATAGATCTGTATGAACCAAATCTAACAAGTGCTCTGCTAAGAAGGACTTTCTCTTGAAAGTTGAAGAAGTCATCTTTCCTAACTCACATTCTTTACAAAAAGTGTTAACCGGTTTGTCTAGCTAAGGAAGACCTCTTACTGTCTTGGACTTGCTCACTTTGACAATGTTATCAAAGTCTATATGACAAAATCTCCTATGCCAAAGCTAGCTATCATCTATCTTTGCAATCAAACAGTTTCTAACTTTAGGATTAAGATGAAATAGATTACCTCTAATTTGTTTCCCAGTTGCAATCAATTCACCTTTGTTGTCAAAGATTTTGCACATACCATTTCTAAACTTCAGTGGGTATCCTCTGTCATTAAGTTGTGCCACACTTAGAAGATTGTTCTTTAGGCCTTCAACCCAATAGACATCATCAACACTGCTCTTCCCATTAAGAGAAATAACTCCCTTACCTTTAACCATATAGGGTGAGTCATTGCCAAATCTGACAACACTGCCATCAAATTCCTTCAAGGAAAAAAATTTGCTCCGATCACTGGTCATGTGATGTGAACAACCACTATCAATGATCCAATCATCAAAGTTATCCATCCTAGACACTAGTGCCTTCTGATCTGATATCTCTTCCTTAATAGCTACAAACACAATATCTTCAATAACATCATCATCAGACTCTTCATTAGTAATACCACTATCAACCGCTATAAGACAATCTCTCTTGCCTTTGCCCTTATACTTCTTGAATTTGTCTCTCTTGTATTCATTTTCACCATTAGGAAAGTTAGCTGCTACATGACCAATCTTGTTGCATGCAAAACATTTTAAAGGTAGTTTACCTCTATATTTACCAATGCCTCTAGGTAGTCATTTTGCCAACAATGCTTCAAGTTCCACTAATTTGTCTTCATCAGCAGCATCTCTACTGGATCTAGATTCATAACCATGACAAGTATTTCTACTTTTTCTCACAGATGGGTTAGAGACAAAAGCTCTGAATGTAGATTATGATTTCTGTACACTACCATCATAGCCATTTAATTCAAAAGCAGTAAGTTTGCTAATGATAGACTCAAGAGTTACCTTAGTTTTGTCAATGGACTTCATCTCCTGAATAGCTACAACTCAGATAGCATAGACTGGTAGCAAGGTTCTCAATACCTTATTGATCACTGCGGCATCTTCCACTTTCCCTCCTGCACTCTTTATTTAACCAACTATCTCTTTTATCCTTTGATCATACTATTAGATATTCTCACCTTCAGACATTCTCATGTCATCAAACTTTCCTCTTAGGCTCTCCCCTTTAGAAATCTTAACATGTTCATCACCGCTATAAATATCTTCAAGTTTTTTCCATACTTCATATGTAGTTTCAAGACCATGAACATATACATATTCAGCATTAGATAGGGAACTTAGAATAGCCTCCAATGCTTGATGATGTTCTTGTTGTTCTTTCTTCTAATCATCAGTTAGGGTTCCAGTAGGTGTAACATGCAGACTTTCTACATGATCCCAATACTGACTTCCTAGACTCTTAATGTAAATCTTCATTCTGTCACTCCATATCCTATAATTATCTATGTTGAACTTCAGACCTTCCTTCTTCATCATGATCTACAAGATCTTTTTCTCAAGCAGTTAGGCTTTTAGGTTAAAGAGGACCTGAGATTCTCTAATACCAATTGATGGTATGATGAAAGAATAAGTATCCAGTAGATTATTGAGAGGGGGGGTGAATCAGTAAACTAAAAAACTGATACAAACTTCCCAATCTCAAACTCAAACTCACAAAGTAAACTGGTAGACTGTTGCTTGCATATGCTACCCTTCTCTAGTGGCCAAACATGAAGCTGGTAGACTGTTGCTTGCATATGCTACCTATAAAGACGTCAAGGTATATCAAATGGATGTCAAATCTACCTTTTTGAATGGTGATCTTTAGGAAGAAGCCTGCATTGGGTAACCTAATGGATTTTCATTATCAGATGATGGAGACATGGTATGTAAACTGAATAAATCTCTTTATGGATTGAAACAGGCCCCTAGAGCTTGGTATGCTAGATTAGATAAATATTTAGTTAAATTGGGATTTAATAAAGGTGTTACTGATAGTAATTTGTACTTTAAGATTGAGAATGAAAACATATTGATTATTGAAGTCTTTGTTGATGATATTGTCTTTGGAGGTGATGATGACTTGAGTATTAAGTTTGCCGGTGATATGCGGAAAGAATTTGAGATGTGTATGATTGGTGAGATGAAATTTTTCTTAGGTTTTCATATTTCAGAGATTGGAAAAGGTATATTCATATCTCAAACTAAATGTGTGAAGGAATTGCTAAAGAAGTTTGGATTGGATGACTCTAAACCGGTTTTGACTCCTATGGTGACTGGTTGTAAATTATCCAAAAATGATGAATCTCTAAAATCTAAATCTATGGTTGGTGGACTACTATATCTTACTCAGACTAGGTCGGACATTATCCATGTTTTTGTGTATGGCTGCTAGATATCAAGTTGATCTGAAAGAGAGTAATGTCACTATTGTTAAGAGGATATTCAGATACTTGAAGGGTATTGTGGATTATGGTTTGTGGTATTCGAGGAATGATGATTTCATGTTATGTGCTTACACTGATGTTGATTGGGTTGATGATGTTGATGACTAGAAGAGAACTACCGATGGAGCATTATTTTTGGGTAAGAAATTGGTTTCATGGGCTAGTAAGAAACAAGATTCAGTGTCCTTATCTACTGCTGAAGCTTAATATACTGTTGCTGCTAGTAATTGCACTCGGGTAGTTTGGATGAAGCAAATGTTGAAGGATATCAAAATTATCTATGATGAGCCTACTGTCATATACTGTGATAATTCTAGTTCTATTTACATGTAAAAGAATCCAGTGCAACATTCAAAGACTAAACATGTGTCAATCAAATATCATTACTTGAGAGAGAAAGCTAGTGAAGAGAAAGTAAAGTTGGAGTATGTATCCACAAAGGAACAAATTGTTGATATTTTTACTAAGCCTTTGCCTACAGATACATTTATCTATTTGAGAGACAAGCTAGGGGTATCTACCCCTCCTGATGAGAACTAGAGGCATTGTGTTGCATCAATCCGGTGAATTTCATAGTCTTATCTCTTTATCCAGATTGATGAGTCGGTGCTACTCCTCTGGTGGAATAGTCTGTGTTTTAGAGGGAGAGATTCCTAAGATTCATGTTTCTATTTTTGGGGAGAGTTTTCTATTTTGAGATCTTTGGCATTTTTGTCAAAGGGGGAGAGAGATCATGTGAAAAACTACTTTATTTGTCTTTATCTTAGGGAGAGTTTGTTGGAGATATCTTCTTTCTTTGCATTGATTATTTTTCACACTCATATGTTTCCATTAGTGCCAAAGGGGGAGATTGTTGGAGATTATTGGTCGTTGTTGCTCTTAGGATATGTTGTTGGCATTGATGCCAACATATTCCTATGATTTTCTCTAGTGTTTACAAATTGGGAAGATCTTATAATCTAGTTTGCAGTTTTGTTTTGTTGTATTAGTGCTTTGCAGGGTTTGGTATTTCCTCCAGTATATTTCGGTGTGATAAGATCTTAATCAAATATTTTGGGATATTGTTTGGGATGTTCTTGTGTGTCTTCATTTTAGATGGTTTGTGATTTGGTTCTCTTCAAGTTATCTTTCTTCATGACAGTTGGTGATTGGCTGTATTCTTCAGTTTTAAATGTTGGCAGATGAAGATTTGATAAGTGAAGTTGGTGCAGTCATTACTGATGATTCTAACGTGCTTGGTGGTGTTTCCTAATTGTGTCCTATTTTTTTTTTTGATCCACATAGATTGTTATGTGAGTTTTTAGTGGTTTTTATGAATTGGTTCAATATTCTTCATGTTATGCAATGTTTTTAGTGGTGTAGCGTGTTGTGGTTGATCTTGGCATGATTTTTGGTAGAGTTGAGCATTTGGGAATTTCATTTAGGTCCATGTTATATCATTTAAATCATTATATTGGTCTGGTGGTTGATCTTTGTATTGTGTAATGTAATTTTGTAATTGTGAGTTGAGGGTTTAGCCAACCTTGTTTTCAAGGTTGATGATTTGTGTATATATAGGTGATATTGTCATGTAATTTTATGGTAGAGGTTATGTCTACATTATCAAAGAGAGGTTTATATGAGAACAAGGATAAATCCTTCGGTGTTGTGATTGAGAAGAGATTGGTGTTGCAGGGCAGACATTTGTGCTTAATCGAAACTATCAATAGGCATTTGGAGATGCTATTTTTGCAGTTCATTTCTTCTGGATTGTAGTCTGGATCTTGTTGTAAGTCAGTGAGACTTCCCTAAGGGTTGTAGCCTTTTGGGTCATTATCTTTTGAACAGTGAGCTCTAGGTAGTGTTCTTGAATGCATGTTCATTCCCCATTGTAATATTTACACATACTACTGTAGGGTATCATTTTACTATGGGTAGGTTCCCACCATGGTTTTTCCCTTAACCAGGTTTTCCATGTCAAAAAACTTGGTGTTGTGTGTTGTGCTTTCAATTTTCTTATCTTTTTATTATTGTAGTTTATCAGATCTCTATTTGTGATTAAGTTTGTAGATCTAGTGAAGACCAATTCACCCCCCTTCTCAGTCTTCCTTCATTGTTGTTGCCAACACATCATACTTCTAATCTTACTGGAGGGAGTATCAGTTATATCCAGTTTAAAAGATGGCAAAATTTTCTCCAATACATCTACCACCAATGTTATCATTGGCTTTTGCTTGTGCAAGAGTTGCTAGCTTCAATGCTTGAATAGTAGATAGAGAACTAAGGTCAATGGGTCCTTGAGTGAAATCACCAGAGTCCATGACAACATGTTTACCCTTGTCAACTACAGTGTCTCTTGTCATTATCACTAGAGCTTGATCATTCTTCTCTTCTCCTTTCTCCTTCTCTGTCACCTCTATACTTGCATCTTTTTCACTCTTCTCAGCTTCAACCTTTCCCTTTTCTTCATCCACTTTTCTAATCTCTTTAACTACTTTTAAGAAATCAATCTATATCATTGAAGCATCTTGTTTAGCTTCATCGGAGGTATCAACCTGAGTAGTATCAATGGTTTGTTCATTTGTTTGTATTGTCAGAGTGGCTTTCTTAGTTGATTGATCTCTCTACTCATTGGGAATGGTTGTATGCACTTTTGTAATGTATGTATCCTATGACTATTCTTCTAATCAGGTATCATCATGTGTCAGATTAACATCATATCTATGCTCTTTCAAAAATTCTCAAAATTGCTTCGGTCTCTTTAGCTACTACATCTATTTTACTGAGCATGACCCTATTGATTCTCCTCTTGCTTATGAATCTATCCTTAGCAATATTTAACAATCTATCAAATTCAACTTTAGAGATTACAGAGCTCAAATTAACTAATACATATTCCTTTATCCTTTCATCTTCTAAACTAGTTTTATGTCTCCTTGCATCAAAATTATCATATAGGCTCTTGGGTATCATGGATGATAATTCCATTAATGCTTTACTATAAGAATTCATATAGTGTTTAACTGCTTCTTCTAAATCTCTTTAATCATTATCATCAAAATTATCATAATATACAAGTATGTTCTTTAGATTACCTTCTTTCACCACTTGATCAACTATTTCACTTAATGGCATTGGGGGGACAACATCATATGTACCTTCAACTTTACCAAACTTCAGAGCTTCATCCAATTCATATTTTTGTTTCTTACTTGTTGTAGCTTTACCAGATGGCTCAACTTCTTCCCTTGGCTTCTTGGTTGGCTAGGCTCCATCGGATTGAGGCTTCCTCACTACCCTATCATAGGTAGCTATCTTCTTCACCTCTTTCACCACTTCATCAGATTTTGTTTCTACATCCCCAGTAGTGGCTGCAACATATTCTCTTTGTGGCTTCTCCTTCTTCCTCTTCTCTACTCCACCAATTGACTTAACTTGTGGCTTGGGTGGAGGGATAGGCTTCTAAACATAGGAGGTAGGTGTTGACTAGGCTTACCTTGTCTTAGATTGCTTGGGAGGAGTGGAGAGTGATTTTGACTTAGGATTTACCATGTCTTCCTCCTTCAATATATTCTTCTCCCTATCCCTTTGAACAGTTTCCTTGGTTATTCCCATTTATTCTACAATCTCTTCAACCTCCTTTTCGACCTTCCTCTTTCTTGTAGGATCAGTGAATTTCTTATGCAGGTCTAGGTCTTTCTCTTTGTAAGTACTGAACCTCTCTTCTTTTTCATCTACTGGTTTACTTAGAAGATGTTGTGCGTAAGCATCAAGAGTGTTTCCTTCTACTTCGACATTCCCCATGGGCATGATCCAAACTATTCTATGTTCTGCTACCTCCATATGACATTGATCTTTATCTACCATGAAACATATAGTATCCTCATATCTTTCAACAATGTCTTTTGGGATTGTCTCTTTGCTTTGCATCATTGCTTGAAATGATTTGAAGTAACCCCACAAAGAAGATTTATGAGTTACTGTATCACCCAATCCTTGCAAACCTTCTTTAATTTGGACTGCCACCGGTTTATCATAAGCCCATTGTACTTTTCCTATACCAAGGATTTCATTCAAAAAGTAAAGTGCCAAACAAAGAACCAGAGAACCGAACTTGAAAATATGTTTCTTATCTTGTTTGATCTTCTTCAAATTGCTCATTATCTCACTGAGAAGCACTCCACATAAACCATATCTTTTGTCTTCCTTGAGCATTTGACAAGCTGCAAATATTGTATTACCGAACACTAAATTCTATCTACTAGACTGGTACACCTTGTATCTCATCACCATTGAGGCAAATCTCACATCATGTTCAATGATATCACTTATTGTCATCGACCAACTGTCATGTTGTGATCCGGTAACCATTGTCACTATTGTGTTTTTAACCTTTCTCAGACCAGGGATCTTACTGTTTGCCCTCAAATAGGTTACCACTTGAACGGATTTCTTTGTGATCTTGTGAGATCTATCCAGCCATATAAACTCATCATGGATTAGACTTAAGATATACCTGACCCATTCAGGTTCATAAACTAACAAAAAGTGAAAAAATTGGATAAAACCCTTTTCATGCAATGATTTGAATTAGGGCTTTAGATTCCTCATTCCATCCATCCTATGCTTGGTGTATAGTGATAGCATGTCTGCATTCTGAAGCTCTTTGATATTACAATGAATGTATGTCCTAATGTCTTAATTGTGCAACACACCATACGACATAGAGGAAACTACTCCTTTTAGATCATCTTAGATGGATTTATGGATGTTTCTTAAACACTGGCCCTTCCCTTTTAGTAATTTCTACCACCAATGGAGTTGCTACACCAGATGCAGATGCCATTTCAAAATTAGGGTATGAACATGGGTAAATACCTTTTTAAATTCAATCTAGATGCTATGAATCATTATCAGAACACTTCAAGCTCTATTTTTGTTGCTTAATCTAGTTCATCTCACTCTTCTACTCTTTCTCTTTGTTCTCAATGTGAAGAATGAATGATATAAATCCCTTTTTAATCCCTCAAAAACCTAGCTTTCTCTGTCTTTGTCTTGCATTTGTAGGTAACACAAGCTTAAAATTTAAAGTTTTCATTATGAGCCCATGAACATGAAAGAGCGATTATGAAAAGTATCATACTCTCAAATCATAATTTTCAAGATTGTACTTCATAAATGCAAGTTTTGAAGCATCAAAATGTGTGTTTGGATGTAACACAAGCTTGAAAATGCAAGTTTTGATTCCAAAGCCATGAACATGAAAGCGCAATTATGAAACTTATCATACTCCCAAATCATTATTTTTGATCGAGCTTCTTAAACATAAGTTTTGAAGCATCAAAATGTGTTTGGTGGTAAAAACAACCTTGAAAATGCAAGTTTTGATTCCGAACCCATGAAGATAAAAGCATGAGTATGAGACTTATCACACTCCTAAATCATCATTTTCAAGCGTGT
The DNA here is from genome assembly GCF_030272615.1 of Cryptomeria japonica. Classification (NCBI taxonomy): domain Eukaryota; kingdom Viridiplantae; phylum Streptophyta; class Pinopsida; order Cupressales; family Cupressaceae; genus Cryptomeria; species Cryptomeria japonica. Next base: position 402,079,094 of record NC_081405.1, on the reverse strand, counting down.
GCTTCCTAAACACAAGTTTTAAACCATGAAAATGTGTGTTTGGAGGTAACACAAGCTTGAAAATGCAAGCTCTGATTCTAAAGCCATCAACATGAAAGTGCGTTTATGAAACTTATCGAACTCCTGAATCATCATTTTCAAGCTTGTGCTTCCTAAACACAAGCTTTGAAGCATCAAAATGTGTGTTTGGAGGCACAACAAGCTTGAAACTGCAAATTTTGATTCTGAGGCCACGTACATGAAAGCATAATTAAGAAACTTATTGTACTCCCAAATCATCATTTTCAAGCTTGTGCTTCTTAAACACAAGTTTTGAAGCATCAAAATATGTGTTTGGTGGTAACACAACCTTGAAAATGCAAGTTCTTATTCTGAAGCCATGAAAATGAAAGGGCGATTATAAAATTTATCGTACTCTGAAATCATCATTTTCAAGCTTGTGCTTCCTAAACACAACTTTTGAAGCATCAAAATATGTGTTTGGAGGTAGATCAAACTTGAAAATGCAAGTTCTGATTCTAAAGCCTCGAACATCAAAGTGCGATTATCAAAATTATCGTACTCCCCAATCATCATTTTCAAGGTTGTCCTTCCTAAATGCAAGTTTTGAAGCATCAAAGTGTGTGTTTGGAGGCACAACAAGCTTGAAAATGCAAGTTATGATTCAGAAGCTACCAACATGAAAGTGCGATTATGAAACCTATCGTACTCCCAATTCATAATTTTCAAGCTTGTGATTCCTAAATGCAAGTTTTGAAACATCAAAATGTGAGTTTGGATGTAACACAAGCTTGAAAATCCAAGTTCTTATTGTGAAGCCACTAATATAAAATCATGACTCTGAAACTTATCATACTCCAAAATCATGATTATGAAATTTATCATACTCCAAAATCATCATTTTCAATCTTGCGCTTGCTAAACAAAAGTTTAGAAACCAAGTTTAGAAATGCAAGTTCTAATTCCAAAGCCATGAAGATGAAAGTATGATTATGAAACTTATCATACTCCTAACACAATCATTTTCAATCTTGTGCTTCCTAAATGCAAGTTTTGAAGCATATAAATGTGTATTTGGAGGTAACACAAGCTTCAAAATGCAACATCTGATTCTGAAGCCACAAAAATGAAAGTGCGATTATGAAACTTATCGTACTCCCAAATCATCATTTTCAAGCTTATGCTTCATAAACTCAAGTATTTAAGCATAAAAATGTGTGTTTAGAGGAACAACAAGCTTGAAAATGCAAGTTCTGATACTAAAGCCAGGAACATAAAAGAGCGATTATGAAACTTATCATACTGCCAAATCATCATTTTCAACCTTGTGCTTCCTAAATGCAAGCTTTGAAGCATCAAAATGTGTGTTTACAAGTAACACAATCTTGAAAATACAAGTTCTAATTCTAAAGCCATGAATATGAAAGTGGGATTATGAAATAACAAAACATCATTTTCAAGCTTGTGCATCCTAAACACAAGTTTTGAAGCATCAAAATCTATGTTTGGAGATAACACAAGCTTGAAAATGCAAGTTCCGATTCTGAAGCCACGAACATGAAAGCACGATTATAAAACTTATTATACTCCCAAATCATAATTTTCAAGCTTTTGATTTGTATACGCAACAATTGAAGCACCAAAACGTGTGTTTGGAGGAACAACAAGCTTGAAAATGCAAGTTTTGATTCTGAACCCATGAACATGAAATCACAATTATGAAACTTATAGTACTCCCAAATCTTTATTTTCAATCTTGTGCTTGTTAAACACAAGTTTTGAAGCATCATAATGTATGTTTGGAGGTAACAAAATCTTAAAAATCAAAGTTTTGATTCTGAAGCGACGAACATGAAAGAGCAACTATGAAACTTGTCGTACTCCCAAATCATCATTTTCAAGCTTTTTCTTCCTAAATGCAAGTTTTGAAGCATCAAAATGTGTTTGGAGGTAATGGAAGCTTGAAAATGTAAGTTATGATTCTGAAGCCACAAATATGAAAGTGTAATTATGAAACTTATCATATAGCCAAATCATTATTTTCAAGCTTGTGCTTCCTAAACACAAGTTTTGAAGTGTCAAAATAGGTGTTTGGAGGTAACACAAGCTTTAAAATGCGAGTTTTGATTTTGAAACCATGAACATGAAAGCGCGATTATAAAAGTTATTGTATTCTCAAATCATCATTTTCAAGCTTGTGCTTCCTAAAGGCAAGTTTTGAACCATCAAAATGTGTATTTGGAGGCACTACAAGCTTGAAAATGCATGTTTTTGTTTTCATAGCCATGAACATGAAAGCCAATTATGAAATCTATCATAGTCCAAAATCATCATTTTCAAGCTTTTGCTTCCTAAACACAAGTATTGAAGCATCAAAATATGTGTCTGGAGGCACACCAAACTTAAGAATGCATGTTCTGATTCTGAAGGAACGAACATGAAAACATGATAATGAAACTTATCGTACTCCCAAATCATCATTTTTCAATTTTGTGCTTCCTAAACGCAAGTTTTGAAGCATCAAAATATGTGTTTGGAGGGAACACAAACCTAAAAATGCAAGATCTGATTTTGAAGCTACAAACATTAAAGCTTGATTATGAAACTTATCATATTCCCAAATCATCATTTCACTGCTTGTGCTTCCTAAACGCAAGTTTTGAAGTATCAAAATGTGTGTTTGGAGGTAACACAATCTTGAAAATGGAAGTTCTGATTCTGAAGCCACCTACATGAAAGTGCAATTATAAAACTTACTGTATTCCCAGATAATCATTTCCAAGCTTGTGCTTCCTAAAGGCAAGCTTTGGAGCATTAAAATGTGTGTTTGGAGGTAACACAAGCTTGAAAATGAAAGTTCAGATTCCAAACCCATAAACATGAAAGCACAATTATGAAACTTGTCATACTCCCAAATAAACATTTTAGCACTTGTGCTTCCTAAACACAAGTTTTGAAGCATCAAAATGTGTGTTTGGAGGTAACACATGCCTTAAAATGCAAGTTCTGATTCCAAAGCCATGAACATGAAAGCTTGATTCTAAAACTTATCATACTCCCAAATCATCATTTTCAAGATTATGCTTCCTAAATGCAAGTTTTGAAACATCAAAATGTGTGTTTGGAGGCACAAGAATCTTGATATGCAAGTTTTTATTCCATAACCATGAGCATGAAAGCATGATTACAAAACTTATCATACTCTCCAATCATCATTTTCGAGCATGTGCTTCCTAAACGCAAGTTTTGAACCATCAAAATGTGTGTTTGGAGGTAACACAAGCTTGGAAATGCAAGTTCTGACTCCAAAGCCATGAGTTTTGAAGTGTGTTTATGAAACTTATCATACTCGCAAATCATCATTTTCAAGCTTGTGCTTCCCAAATGCAACTTTTGAAGAATCAAAATGTGTGTTTATAGGTAACACAAGCTTAAAAATGCAAGTTCTGATTCTAAGCCTATGAACATGAAAGCATGATTATGAAACTTATTATACTCTCAAACAATCATTTTCAAGCTTGTGCTTTGCAAATGCAAGTGTTGAAGCATCAAAATATGTGTTTGGAGGTAACACAAGCTTGAAAATGCAAGTTTTGTTTCCAAAGCCACGAACATGAAACCACTATTATGAAACTTATTGTACTCCCAAATCATCATTTTCAAGCTTGTGCTTCTTAAACATAGGTTTTGAAGTATCAAAATGTATGTTTGGTGGTAACACAAGCTTCAAAATAGAATTTCTAATTCTCAATCCATGAATAGGAAAGCACGATTATGAAACTTACGGTACTCTCAACCCATCATTTATAGAATTTTGCTTCCTAAACACAAGTTTTGAAGCATGAAAATGTGTGTTTCGATGCACAACAAGCTTGAAAATGCAAGTTTTGATTCTGAGGCCACGTACATGAAAGCATGATTATGAAACTTATCATACTCCCTATCGTATGTGTGAAGTAGGGTACCTGTAGCTGCAACACAAACACTCAATAGATCATTACAATCATGGTTAGAAAATTAAAAGAAAATGAAAGATAAACCATGAAAAAGTGACCTATCGCCTCCTAAGAGATATGAGTGGATTTTCTCTCAGATCTAGATAGGCAATCTTAGTGACTTGGCTACACCTAGATGGAGGATTTTGAATGATGATGATATGCAAGCTATATGAGATTGACTATGCTAGATTGATCCAAGAGTCTAATTAAGCTAATGATATGCATTATTAAGCTATGATGATGATGCAATTAAGATATAAAAGAGATTGATTAAGTTACATGATTCAAAAATTATGCTAGAATATGATCAAATTAAGCTAGATCTAAGATGCAATTGCCTATAATAAAAATGCACAAATGATATGCTAGAATGGATATGCCTATAGTAACAATGCCTAAATTGATATAATATGGGATCCTTTGTGCTAAAAAATGGGGGATATTTATAGGATTTCCAAGGCTAGGGGTGAGGTGGCAGGAACCAATGGTCAAGATTGAGTCTGAAGATATCCAGGGTGAAATTGGAGGAGGTTGGTGAAGAGGTTGGAGGGAGGGACACTTGTAATCTCTATGGTTACAAGTGTCAAGGAGCCTTTCTCATGAGAGGGAAAGTGTCCAAGGGAGGAGACATGTGGCCTAAGTGCCATGTGTCTCAAGGGGAGAATATCCACACCATAGGAGGTTAGCATAAGGAGGTTAGGATGTGCAGGATAGGATAGGGTTGGGTGGAATGGGTTAGGTTAGGGGATGGTTAGCTTAGTTGGTTAGAAGTTAGGAGGCATGTGGGTAGTTTGAATTTAAAAAATTCCAATAATAGGAAAAGGCTAATTAACTTTCAACAACTCGTAAATTGGTTTGTTTTAATTAATTAGGGGATTAGAAGGAATGAATTAAATGGGGGGAGGCATTAATTAATTTAGATTAATTAATCAAAGGGGAACATTGAAATGAACCTATTAAATAAATCCTTAGATTTATTAATAAGTAGATGAAAGGGATTTAATCAAATTGCTAATGAATTCAATTAAATTAGGAAGGGGGACTAATTAAATAATTGCTTATTTAATTAATTATCTTCAGACCATTTTCAAGTTTATAAATTTTGCCCCTCTTTGAACTGAGGTGTGATGACGCGTTGATTCAAAGAGTAATCTCATTTTGATGATAATATTACTTCGATAGGATGCCCCAAACATTGATTTATAAATTGCAATACAATGATGGCCCCTCAGGAGATCAAATGAGATAATTGACCTTTGGAGAGTTTGTATCGTTGCGAAATTGATTTATCGAATAGAATTGATTGGATTTCTGCAACATTGATTGATGAAAGTGTGAGTTCATTGATCATGATGGTGTGGTTCTCGATGTGATGATTGATATAGCTTGATAGAATTCAACAAGATTGATTAGATTGATAAGATTGAGATTTAGTTTGGTTTCAGAAATGACACCTCCTGTATAAGACCAAGATGATCAAAGCGTCTGGTTTCAGGAACAATATATCCTGTATAAGACTTGATCAGAATGTCTGGTTCCAGGAAAGATACATCTTGTATAAGACATGATAGAATAGATTAGATGCGATCGATTGATAAAATTGATAAGGTTGAATGGATAAAGAACTGACATTTCATTGATATCAGGTTGCAGGAAGATTCAGATATGTTGATGTGGGTTCTTTTGAGGGGGTAGAATAAAATTTGTGTTGGGTCGACAATATCTGGAGAGAGATGGGTCATCATTCTGATTGTGTATACACTTATGATGATACTTTGAGGATTCATGCGATAGATTTAGCCTTGGATAAGATGAGCTTGTGGGACCCTATGCAAGAATGAAATGCAAGCTAAATGCAAAGCTACGATCAGACCAGTCACTAGGTTATTGTATTTTGTCATCATTGAGCTTTTTTAAAATCTGGGAAGTGAGTGCAAACATCGATGGTATAATTGAACCATGATGACCTGATCACTACTTTCCTAGATTTTGATATTGCAAGTTAGCACAAGAATTGAGGTAGAATTGAACCATGATGACCTCAGTGTTGCTTGCATAAAACAGATAGTATTAACCATTTCTATATGCAAGTCTAAAATTTCTGCTATGATACTCTGATGATCATGTCCTTAGACAACTTTGCACATATTAATGATTAATTTATAGATAGCAGACAAGAAAAATAGCATGTTCCTTCATTGTTCCTCTAGTCAAAGACATCATGGAGTCACTCAAAAATCATGTTAGCGAAAATCAAGATATAAAAGTTGAACCAAAGTGTTAAAGCATTATCCAAAAGATATCATCAATTGAAAAGTGTGTGATGTGCTAAGAATGACATGTGATAGCTTGATGGTTGACAATTTGATCTCGTGTTCAACATTGGATGTATCTCAGTTTTGCTTGACAAGAGTTGCCTAGCTATTGTTCTTCCTATTTGATTAAACTCAAAATGATCAAAAATTTTGCCCCCAGCTAGGTGTAGGATTTTGCCCCAAGCCTAGTGTTAACATTATTTTGAGGTTGTCCATGAGTGGCATTTTTCTATCTTTTGGTGGCCCCACCTCTATTTGTTCTTCCCTCTCACATGCATCAGGCGAGACAATTGTCAGCTCGGCAGGGGTTCTATTTGCTCGCTTTTCATTTTTGTCTTTGCAATAGTGCTGAGCTGCCATGTGGCATGCGTTCTCATGTAGCGGCATCTCTTCGATCTCTCTACCCGCCATTTTTTATCATGAATCTCTTGTCATATGTTGGCAGAGCAGATCATCATGGGACTAACAAATTTAGGAGCAATTTGTCTGGTATGACTGCAGGCATGCCATGACATACAATGGAAAGGCATTGGAGTCCAATTTGTTAGGGAGCCTGAGGCTCTATTTAGTTGAGTTTTTTCCCTATAGTGGGGGTTCAGAACTTTTCAAAGAAAACAATTAAGTTTCTAAGTAGTAATTTCAGCCTTTGAAGCTGTGACTGTGTTTTTGAAGAAGGTCAATCAAACTATGCCTATGGCCTTTGTGATGCTTCTCTCAGTATGCTTTGATAGTCTTATCTGTGCTTTTTATTAGAATTCTAATAAATTTGGGAATATATATATCTAAGACTTCACCAATTAAACTATGTTTTACACTTGTTATCTGGTGAATGCATGATAAATATTTCTTTATGTTGCAAGGAAATTTGATTGTATCTTGGTTGTGCTTCTGAATCAGACTTGTAGATGGTTAAATGGGCTCAAAAATCATATGCATTTGGGTTTTTGTATGCTTATGTCTTCTTAAAATATGCTCTGGCATGTCGCCTCGATAGTTCAGTTTTAATGTCTTAAGTGTTTCCTTCTTTCCCTTTCCTCAAAACAACAAAGAAGAGTCAGCTTCTCAATCCCAGAGGTCATTTAGTCCCTTTCCTCAAAACAACAAAGAAGAGTCAGCTTCTCAATCCCGGAGGTCATTCAGTGAACCCTACGCAATTTGTTGAATTCTATCAGGCTGTGATGATTGATACAGCTTGATAGAATTAGACAAGATTGATTAGATTGATAAGATTGAGATTTAGTCTGGTTTCAGGAATGCCACCTTCTGTATAAGACCAAGATGATCAAAGCATCTGGTTTCAGGAACAATATATCTTGTATAAGACTTGATCAGAATGTTTGGTTCTAGGAAAGATACATCTTGTATAAGACATGATAGAATAGATTAGATGCGATCGATTGATAAAATTGATAAGGTTGATTGGATAAAGAACTGACATTTCATTGATATCAGGTTGTAGGAAGATTCAGATATGTTGATGTGGGTTCTTTTGAGGGGGTAGCATAAAATTTGTGTTGGGTCGACAATATCTGGAGAGAGATGAGTCATCATTTTGATTGTGTATACACTTATGATGATACTTTGAGGATTCATGCGATAGATTTAGCCTTGGATAAGATGAGCTTGTGGGACCCTATGCAAGAATGAAATGCAAGCTAAATGCAAAGCTAGGATCAAACCAGTCACTAGGTTATTGTATTTTGTCATCATTGATCTTTTTTAAAATGTGGGAAGTGAGTGCAAACATCGATGGTATAATTGAACCATGATCACCTGAGCACTACTTTCCTAGATTTTGATATTGCAAGTTAGCACAAGAATCGAGGTAGAATTGAACCACGATGACCTCAGTGTTGCTTGCGTAAAACAGACAGTATTAACCATTTCTATATGCAAGTCTAAAATTTCTTCTATGATACTCTGATGATCATGTCCTTAGACAACTTTGCACATATTAATGATTAATTTATAGATAGCAGACAAGAAAAATATCATGTTCCTTCATTGTTCCTCTAGTCAAAGACATCATTGAGTCACTCAAAAATCATGCTAGCGAAAATCAAGATATAAAAGTTGAACCAAAGTGTTAAAGCATTATCCAAAAGATATCATCCATTGAAAAGTGTGTGATGTGCTAAGAATGACATGTGATAGCTTGATGGTTGACAATTTGATCTCATGTTCAACATTGGATGTATCTCAGTTTCACTTGATAAGAGTTGCCTAGCTATTGTTCTTCCTATTTGATTAAACTCAAAATGATCGAAAATTTTGCCTCCAGCTAGGTGTAGGATATTGCCCCAAGCCTAGTGTTAACATTATTTTGAGGTTGTCCATGAGTGGTATTTTTCTATCTTTTGGTGGCCCCACCTCTATTTGTTCTTCCCTCTCGCATGCATCAGGCGAGACAGTTGTCGGCTCGGCAGGGGTTCTGTTTGCTCGCTTTTCATTTTTGTCTTTGCAGTAGTGTTGAGCTGCCATGTGGCATGGGCTCTCATGTAGCGGCATCTCTTCAGTCTCTCTACCCACCATTTTTTATCATGACTCTCTTGTCATATGTTGGCAGAGCAGATCATCATGGGACTAACAAATTTAGGAGCGGTTTGTCTGGTATGACTATAGGCATGCCATGACATACAATGGAAAGGCATTGGAGTCCAAGTTGTTAGGGAGCCTGAGGCTCTATTTAGTTGAGTTTTTTCCCTGTAGTGGGGGTTCAAAACTTTTCAAAGAAAACAATTAAGTTTCTAAGTAGTAATTTCAGCCTTTGAAGCTGTGACTGTGTTTTTGAAGAAGGTCAATCAAACTGTGCCTATGGCCTTTGTGATGCTTCTCTCAGTATGTTGTGATAGTCTTATCCATGCTTTTTATTAGAATTCTGATAACTTTGGGAATATATATATATCTAAGACTTCATCGATTAAACTATGTTTTACACTTGTTATTTGGTGAATGCATGATAAATATTTCTTTATGTTGCAAGGAAATTTGATTGTATCTTGGTTGTGCTTCTGAATCAGACTTGTAGATGGTTAAATGGGCTCAAAAATCATATGCATTTGGGTTTTTGTATGCTTATGTCTTCTTAAAATATGCTCTGGCGTATCGCCTCGATAGTTTAGTTTTACTGTCTTAAGTGTTTCCTTCTTTCCCTTTCCTCAAAACAACAAAGAAGAGTCGGCTTCTCAATCCCAGAGGTCATTTAGTCCCTTTCCTCAAAACAACAAAGAAGAGTCGGCTTCTCAATCTCGGAGGTCATTTAGCAAACCCTACGCAATTAGTCCCTCATTACTAAATTTCCCATAAGGTTGTTTGTTTCCAAGGTAAAATTTAGAGTCAATAGTTCTTTTTCTGGCAGCATGCTCAATGGGACATTAACTTCAAAATATTTTCTGAGCTGGTTTATGAGTCATAGGCCTATCACCATGAGTCAGACAGCTTTAAATCCTCACCTTCATTTTCCACCTCTGGTGACTATTCATTCAGCCACAGCTTTATCCTCACAGAGTTTTCCCATAGTCATCCACGCTGCAATGGCACAGGTTCCCCCCAAGAATTTTGTGACCTAGGATAATGGTAGCCCTCTCATTTTGCCAACTCCACCTATGGTTTGGGGGGCCATCTCTACAGCTATGCTCAAAGTCATACCCAAGTTCACAGAAGAATGTCAGAAAACTCCTGGGGAACATTTGCAAGATGTAGCCACTATCTGCACTGTCCATGGGATTGCTGAGCAGAATGTGGCCTTAAGAATTCTCATAGCCTCTTTCAAGGAAGAGCTTTTGATTGGTTCAATTTCTTAGGCCCCAGCACCATAGGAGATTGGGACCAGTTGGGAGATCGTTTCTTTCAGAGATTCTCGGATAAGGCCGACAAGTCATGTTTGATGCACCAATTGATCACAATAAAGAGAGCTCCAGCAGAGGCAATAATTGATTTTAATCTAAGGTTTCAACAAACCTAGCAGAGGATACCTTTGTCGGTCCACCCTCCAGTGGACATGGCCTTTGTATTTTTTTTGAAAGCTTTCAACTCTGATATATCAGTGATGATTCAATCTTTAGGAGGCAATACTCTTCCACAAGCATTTGACATAGCAGTCCAAGAAAAGAATAACCTTATCGATGCTAGGAATTTAGCCCCTCATCCCACAATGCTAGTATTCCCTGAAATATCCACTCGAGTCTTAGAAGAGGCTACCCCCAGTACGTTCACCCCGTAGTCCATGTATTCTTTTCCTGCTGCCCAAACCTCCTCTCTGGCTACTAAAGTAAGTGATATGAAAAATCTCCTAAGGTCCTTCTCAAATGAGATTATCAACCTAAAAAGAGCCCAGGTCTCGCCCGCCAAGCCCCCTTTTCAACAAAATTTCCAAGGCAACCAACCTCCATACCAGCATACTAATCACCGAGCTGATAAGCCTCCTCAGCCGAATAGCCAAATAGTCCCAATTCCAAATTTGTTGTAGGCTGTTTACCCAACCACTAGTAGGGAACTCATAATGGGCCAAAATAACCTGGCAGATGACACCAACTCTTGGTGTTTTCTGTGCAACAATGCTCATACTCCAAGAAATTGCTCGAGAGGAAATTTGTAGCAAAAGGTTGTAGAACAAAGAAATTTAGGCATAACGCTGGATGATTCTACATATATATCTCTGGACATGGATAATGCAACTTTTGTCACTTAGATGCAAGGAAGGTCATTGTAACAAGAAGCAGAGATCGCCCCCGATCATGCACTTTTTTCATGGATGGAAGATGAGGATGCAATGCTGACCAACAATGTAATCGCCTCTAAAGATGGAGCCCCTCTTGTGCACTTAGATTACAACCTCCACTCTAAAAGGTGTTTGACTGGGGAAAGTGCCAGCAGTTCGAGAGCAATGCCCATGGACAAAACCTCTAAACAGCTAGTTGTCAACCCTACTTATCCGAGAAAAGATTTCATCCCTTATAAGCCGAAGGAGATGAAGATTCTAACACCTCAAGGGTTAGATGTGGTGGAACAATTGAAGAAGGCCCTAACTCATATCTCTATGTGGGATCTCTTGAGCATTCCGGAGCAAAAGAACAAACTAAGAGAAGCTCTATCTCATGGCAGAAAAGATACAAGTATGATAGCTCCATAATCTCTTCGGACCGACGGAATGGATCTCCAACCCATGGCCGGCAAAGAATGCTCTCTGATCGTATTGACAAATGAAGACTCACCCCCTGCTACCCACGGAATAGGTAAGCCTAAGACAAATCCTTTCTACCTCACCCTTATAGTTGGAGATAAACTATTGCATAACTCTATGATAGATTTCAGAGCTAGCACCACCGTCATGCCTAAACAAATCACCGAGGTATTAAACATCAAGTACGAGCCTTTGAATAGGGGGTTATGCACCTTGACAAGAACAAGGTTCAGATGGTAGGTCTTATTAAAAGCCTTACCCTGACGTTGTTCGCATGTCCAAGTGTTACAGTATCTCCAGAAGTAGTGGTCATCAACATCCCGCCTGTCTTTGGGCTCTGTCTTTCCCGAGACTTCACTGCTAAAATAGGAGGCTATATGTCCTTAGATTGATCCCACCTCATCCTTCATACCTAGCACAGTGACAAGCTAAAGATTCTCTTAGAACCCCTCCATGCTGAACATATAGCTAATCAGGCCTTGATCAATTTTGAGCCTACACACACCTCCATATCAAATGATGAATGAAAAATGGTAGAGTTTTTAGAATATGAGGAAGTAATGGGGGAAATCTCACCTTAGCAAGAAGTTTTCTTGAATGAGTTCATCGGTTTAGACCCTTTTTCTAACTACCATGTCACCGGTCTTGGTACTTACTACATTTTTTATGAAGGTTAGGTTATCCCAAAACTAGTTAAAGATCCCTCTACCCAAGAAGATCTTTCCTCTGAACTCTAGACCCTACATTTTGATGGTGCAAGATGCAAAGTAGGCTCAAGAACTGGGATTTGTTTTACTTCACCTTCGAGCGAGCAGATCCTAAAGTCTTTTCATTTGCAGTTCGCGTGTTCCAACAATGAAGCAGAATACGAAGGACTGATTTATGGCCTGATGTTGGTGGAGAAGATGGGTATAAAGAAATTGAAAGTTTTGGGTGACTTAGAATTGGTTGTTCATCAGATTCGGGGAATATCGAGCACAAAACATGTTCGTATGAGGTCTTACCACCACAGAGCTTGGGATCTGATTGAAAGCTTTGATGATTTCAACATCCAAAGAATTCACCGCAAGGCAAATGCTTCTGCTGACCGAATGCCCACTATTGGGTCACATTTTGACCCCACGGTAGATCTTCAAATCAACCCCCAAGCAATTGGTGTCATCGTACGGCCAGCTCTCCCTAATAATGATACTCACTGGCAGTTTTTTTAGAGTAACAAGCATATTGCTCTGTTCATTCAAAATTTAGGAGAATTTGCAAACCAGTTACAACCTAAGGTTAAAGAATCTTATGGAGATCAAATCATACAGTTGAGGTCCAATAAGCTCCCCAATGGGTTAATCACCTTAGAAAACCTTTTTGACCACAATGATGCCAAAAGTGATAAGCAGAAGCTTACGGCTGATGAAGGAGACTATACCGACATGTCGGTAGGTCCTGGTAAGGTACTCAAAGTCAGAAAGGAGATTTCCGCCCAAGATTGAAAGAAGTTGGCTCAATACTATGATAAATATGTGGGAGTGCTAGCATAGTCTAATGAGGATTTGAAGGGATACAATCCTTATATCATTCAACATACTATCGAACTCATAAAGGAGCCAAACCAGTCCTACAGAAGCAAAGACCTATTAATCCAAAAATTGAGTCACTCATGGCACAAGAGCTAAGGAAGTTGATAGAATCAAGAATCATCTATCCCATCAAACATAGTACATGGGTATCCAATCTAGTCCCCGTGAGGAAAAAGAATGGAGATATCCGACTATGCATGGATTTTAGAGACTTAAACCAAGCATCTTTAAAAGATCATTACCCTTTACCATCAATGGAACAATTGTTAAGCATAGTGGCAGGATCATAAATGTTCTCGATGTTGGATGGTTTCCTGGGTTACAATCAGGTTCTACTAAAAGGGGAAGACCAGCATAAGATGAACTTTACAACCAAATGGGGAACGTTTGCCTATCAAAAGATGCCATTTGGATTGTCGAATGTTGGTGCAACTTTTCAAAGGGTAATGGACCTAGCTTTCAAGGAGCTCATTAACAAAATCATCCTTATCTATCTGGATGACCTCATTGTGTTTTCAAAGTGCAAAGAAAACCATTTTGATCATTTAGAGCTAGTTTTCCAAAAGTGTTTGGAGTTTGGAATCTCTTTGAACCCAAAGAAATGTATTTTTGGTGTCCCGCAAGGCAAATTTCTAGGGCATGTTGTATCCAAGAAAGGAGTCTCCATCAATCCTGATCAAGTCAAGGCGATAAAACATTTTCCCCTCCCTGTAAATAAGAAGGGAGTCTAGTCTTTCCTAGGCATGGTTAACTTTTTCAGCCACTTTATTCTAGATTTCGTAGGAATGGTGAGGCCCTTCACCCTGATGCTTAAGAAAGACATACATTTCAAATGGACTTCTGATGGACAAGATGCCTTCAAGAAAATTAAAGAAGCTATTTGCTTGGCTCCTGTACTATCCAACCCTGATATGGCTAAAGACTTCATTATGTATGTTTTCTCTAGCCCATACAACATCGTTGTGGTCCTAACGCAGAAAGAGGCAGGGATAGGGGGAGAGCACCCTATAGCTTTCCACTCCAAGACTCTAAAGGAATATGAGGCAAAGTACAAATTCATCAAAAAACAAGCTCTGGTTGTAGTCAAGGGCCTCAAGAAATTTAGGCATTTCATCGCCTGCAACAAGACCACAGTGTATGTCACTCACCCTTTAGTCAGAGAGTATATCATGGAGGGAAACATCACTGAGAAGAGAGCGAATTGGATCACAAAAATATTGGAGTGTGATGTTGATGTCAGGCCTACCAAGACAGTCTGCAGTAGAGGTTTGTGTGAGTGCTTAGCCTAGGATCTCAGTCCCCAGGATCCCGAGATAGCCACAAACAAATCTGTCATGGCCGTTTCAAAACACAAAAGGGAGGCATGCTGGTTAGAGGAGCAGAGAAATTTCATGAAGACAAGAATTTTTCCCAAGGGCCTCCCCCCCCAAAAAGGAGGTTCTATAGGTTACAGAATAGCGGTTTTTGATTGATAGTTGATGTCCTTTTTAAAAGGAATTTTGATGGAGTCCTGCTCCACTGTGTGAATCGAAGCCAAGCTGACAAAATTTTACATGAATTTCATCACGGTTCATCAGGAGGCCACTTTTTGGCTCCAACTACCATTATCAAAATCACACGTGCCAAATATTTCTGACCATCTATGTTTAAAGAGGCTCATGCCATGGTGAGAACGTGCAAGGAATGCCAGTATTATACTGGCAGATGCAGGAAAGTAGCGATGCCACTTCAACCCATAGTGGTGGATGAACCTTTTGCACAATGGGGACTCGACTTCATAGGGATGATCAATCCCCCAAGTTCAGCTGGACACAAGTGGATCTTGACCACTATTGATTACTTCACTTAATGGTCTGAGGCTGTCCCCTTAAAAAATTCATCCTAGTCCAAAATCTCAGCTTTCCTAGGAGATCTAGTATGTCATTATGGTCCCCAAAAGACCATAATTTTAGATAATGTGCATGCGTTCGTGGGCACACAACTCACCCAGTTCACCCTCAGTAAAGGTATATATCTAAAGACCTCCTCAAACTATTATCTACAAAGAAATGGACTCACGGAGTCTACCAACAAGAATCTTATCAGACTCATCAAGCAGATAGGCTCAAAACACAAAAGGGATTGGCATCACCATTTGAGGAGCACGCTATGGGCATACCGGATAACACCAAAGTAGGTTTTAAAAACCTCCTTGTATAAGCTAGTTTACAGGAAGGACACATTGTTCCTTGTATCCCTAGAGATCCCAGCCTTGTAACTACTTAAGTCTTTTGAGATAGCAGAGAATGGCCCCATGGACATGAGGTTGGCTGAAATTATGGAACTAGAGGAAGCAAGGGAAGCTATGTTTGCCTCTCTCTAGACATGTTAGCAAACCGTAAAAAGGTGGTTTGACAACAAAAACAGTTTTGCCCCACAATTCCAACAGGTCAACCTAGTTCTAAAGTTCAATGAAAGGGCTACCAAACCCAGTCAGCATGCTAAATTCGATGGGCTATGGGAGGGCCCTTTCCATATAGCGAGTTGCAAAGGTTATAATGCTTTCAATCTTGAAGATATGCAGGGAGATCTTCTTGCGATCCTGGTTAACAGGTTCCACTTAAAACCTTTTCATTAAGCTTGGTTCCTTTGATGTACATAATGTAATTAGTGCTCTTGTGTGTGCTTTTATTTTATTTTATTGCTTTCTCTTCGAGTAAGTTGCCAACTCAAATATGTCACTATTAAGGAAAAGAAAGAGATGCTCAAATATGCCATTTTTAAGGAAAAGAAAGGTATGCTCAAATATGCCATTTTTAAGGAAAAGAAAGAGATTATCATATTTCAAATTTGTCTACAGAAATTTACAAAGCATAGAGAAAAGCCTTCGGCCACATTTGTCAAAATCAAAACAGAGAGAAGTTGAGGCTATCTCTAAGCAAGACGTAGAACAAGAAGAATGGAGGCTATGTCACGGCAGAATCATCTTCGTCTTCTTGCTCCCCCATGAGGAAGTCAGAGTCATCAGTATCATCCTCTGTATCATCCCCTCCTGACCACTCCTAGTCTGAAGTAATGCCAGATTCTTCAGCCGTGATCACAAGGACCAAGTCAGGAAGAACATCTAGCGTCAGAACCCATGGGAATATATAATCCCTAAAGTGAGTATACCATTCAGTCCCAGCCGAAACAAGTATGATCAGGTAGATGCATAGGAGAAACTCAGTAGCAAGCTCTGCCTGTAAGTGATGAGAAAATAGCAACATGGTCCCCAGTCCGCTAACGAGTGGATGTCAGGGCACCTCTTCCCCAAATGTGAGGAACCTTTGTAGGTCCAACGCCAGAGGTAGACCCTAAAAAGGAATGTAGTAGGCTATAACCTCCTCCAAACCTTTGAGATAATCTCCCGAGAAGAGAACTCTTGTAAGCTCTGGGGCCTCGTATCCACCAATCCCAACATCGAGCAGAGAAGCCATGAAATGTGAGAAAATGTTCGATTTTACTTGGTAGCAGTCTACATTATCTATGAAATCCTCACCTAGTACCCATTTGATGGCGGCGATGATCAAAGGATTCTTCCTCTTCATCATCCTCTGTAGCCTCTGATCGAAAATGTTGCCAATAAAAGCAACCTACACCTTACTACTGATGAGTCAAACATGAGTATCCATCTCTCAGAAACTTCATCATTGAAGCTAGTGATATAAACAAGAATGTCCAAAAAGACATATTTATAAAAATTCTCAGCTTTAGGTGACGATTGATGACAATGCCAGTACTCTTGATCTCCAACGCACCCACCTTTCTGCATAAGTTGACACATGTAAAAGGGTACCTACTGACAGGTCTTCATAAATGGCAAGCTATCAAGCTGGTACCTCAATTGAAATGGACATATAATTGAGTGCCACGCATTTTGTTAGAGGTACATTACTTTTAAAGAAAAGTCCCCATAGGACTGCCTCACCTTGTGCCAGCCTAGTTGTCATGAGATTTTCTTAATTAAGGGAGAAGTCATTCGTACAAGAAAATCATCTCAAGTGACTTCAACTAATGGTGGGTAGTGCAAACATTATCCTTGTAATTGCAAATGATGGGGCCAGTCATCCTCATCAGTATTCTCAACCCGAAAATGAGCTGGCATATGTGCGAAGTGATCATCCATTCTTAAGTAATTTTCTTTCATGGCGATCTAGGCATGCCATGCATTAAAGAGAAAGGTTTGTTGGATTTACTTTCATTCTATCAACTCATCCTTCAGTCAGAGCTGGGTAGGGAATTCAGAAAATAGATTTTCACAAGTAAGAGATGGAAGCTAAAGCTACCTCTTCGGCCCCTTCTTAGGGAGAAATATGGGTCGATGTCTTTGGCGAACTCTTATATGCCTCTCATGCTTTTCCGCCCAAGTCAGAATATCCAAGGACCAAAGCCAAATCAAAGAAAGTTACCTGCAATACCACAATAGTAATAGATCTATTCAAAGATGTGATGGAACCAGAGCTCCACAAGTAGCCTAAAAACCTAAGGGAGGGTGCATACAATAGGATGATTCACCATAGAGCAGATCCATTTTCCACAGTAGCCCATTTCTAGCAAAGTGGAGCTCCTCAATTCATAGTCCCAATGGTCCCACACTGCCCAAAGCTTGTGGCAGCGATTGCTAGTGGTTTTGACCTCATTTCCTATTCTACCAGTGGCTTTTCTTTGAGGGTGGTCGTATCACTAGATGCAATAAGGGACATGATGTGTTGTCCTATTTTTGAAGTGACGAAAGTCTTCTCAGCATGGAGGAATACAGGAACTCAAGAACAGATGTAATCCCTTTCTGTAACAACGCCCTAAATCAGAGCTAGTCAGCAGACCCCCCAAAGCTACCAGTGTCTTATAGCAATGTAAGGCATGAAGACCTTAAAGACATTTCATCCATTCTCACCTGGTTGTGTGGTCATGAAAATGACCAAGAGATTACGGCTGCAATGATAGGTTTTCTGTTTAAATGCAGAAAACAGAAAGAACCTTTTCACTTCGACTTCTTTGTCCTAATAGCCAACAAAATGGTGAAGCAATTATCTAAGTTCCACCAGCTTCAACATTTTAAGTTCTCCTCAATCTTGGTTCACCTACTCTTACATTAGAATGAATCCTTCTTCAGCCAGTTTATAAAACTAGCCAGTAGTGATGAAGCAGCAAATAGAACGCCAGTTTCAGTCTGGACGCCCGTTATTTTGTCCTCCTATGATGCTTATCAATTTTTTGATTGTTTCCTAACTCCTCCCTTGTAGGATTTTGGTTCCATTCCCAGTAAGCCACTCTCCCTCTTTTCATAGGTCCAAATGAACTGGATGAGCAACGAACGGCCCCCTTGTGACTGGTTCATAGGTAGTAATTTCTCTTTTGTCCGAGTCCATGGTTTCTTTGAGGAACCTTTCTGTCTGCCTACATATGTCACAGAGAGGACTCTTGCTCTTGAGATTGCTCACTAGCTAGTAAGGGTGGAGAAAACTATAGGGTCTAGAAAACATGACACCTCAATCACCGAAGACAACAAGGCTATCGATTCCATCACCCTAGTTTGGCGGGGTATCGTGGAGAACGTCCTGACATCAAAGCTGGTGAAGCTTGGGTTGTTGGTGATTGACGACTTTTGGAGTTATGACCTAGATGGGTGCTTGTATTGTAGGAAGAATGGAGTTAAACATGAGCTGCAGAGTGTAATGGAAGAATGCGCTAATCCACAGGTAGATGACCCAAGCTTGTATATGGGTCTCAACGATTTTCCCATGCTCGAGCGCCCTCCCTGGTTGAGTTTTTACTCTGTTTTACAAAGATACAACCCCGCAAAGCCCATTCCTTGGGCTATGCATAAGACCATGGTGGAAAATGCATGGTCGTGAAGAAAATGGGAGGATTTTTGGATCTACCAACAGGAAGTAAATCAACCCAAAGCAAACATTGGAAATGCTCCTTTAGATGAGTGCTTTGATTTTGAATGGCGTCAGCGCAACGGATCTGATGAGGGGATAGGAGATAGCTCACCACATGGATATTCATCTCTCAAGGTTGCCCAGGAGTAGGATGTTGAGTGTCGTGCCCAAACTTTAGGGCACAAAAACGGAACAACAAATTTTTTTTTGACGTCATGAACTCGCTATAAATCCTAATACATAACGACTGTATTTAAAGTTTTGTCTTATCTAGGAAGTAATTAACTTACTTACTAAGGTTAAGTTAAATAACCAACTCGAGCGAGTGACTTGATTGATGAAGATTAATTTGCATTGCCGATTAGTTAGCTAGCTCAATTACCTAAGACAAGTTGTCGCTAATTAAACCAAGGAATAATTGGTTACCTTAAGGTATTAAATCATTCCCAATCCATATAAGGATAATGCTATTGATTAATTGATACACCTGCGAAATTATTATATACATCCAACTGATGAGGGTTCGAATTACTACAATGTCGTTTGTCCACTAAAACCGACAATAAGCTAAGGCCAATTCCAATTTTCCCTAACTTCTTAATTTGTCGATTAAATTAAATTTGGCCCAAGCTTACCCCCAAAGGGTTTATGGTCCATAAAATTGGTTCTACAAATTCCCTTTTTTTTTAAATTTTCCTAATACCCCAAATATAATTAGGGAAGTCTATTGATTAATTAATTAAATTATTCGAGTTGATGTATGGTGTTTCCGATTTTGATAACCCCTTCATTCTTAAATCCTTTTTTTTTTTAAATTTCAAATCTCCTAAGGAGTAAATGGACGTATAATAATCCTATCATTAATTAACCCCATTTCATATATTAAAATCAATGTTTAAAATTTCCATAATATTTCAATTATAAACTTAACCCCAAATTTTATACTAAAATCTAGCTTTAAATTTCCAATTTAATTTCCCTTTTATATATATATATATATATATATATATATATCACATTATAAATTCTTAAATTCTAATCCTCATTATAAATTAAAATCAATTTAAATGTCCCCAAATCTAAATCTCCAATATGTATATAAATATATATGTATATATAAATATACATATATATATATATATCAATATATTCATTTATATATATATACATATATATATGTATATATATATATTCTTATAATGCTAACCCTAACCCGAAATGGGGTTAGGGTTGCATTTTTACATATTACACTTGTCTTATGTTATTTTTACCCCTTATTTTTTTTTACATATTATACCCTAACCCGAAATGGGTTAGGGTTTTATATTAACCCTTTTTCTTTGTTTTGTTTTCTTTCTCTTTTTTTTTGTTTTGAAATGTGACTGCAGGTACGGAGGCGGAGGGTTTCATGCGGGGAGAGCGGAGGTTTTCGCAGGGGTTCGGGCGCCGCTGTGCATACGCACAGTGGCGGCAGCGCCGCCCACTGTGTGTACACACAGTGGCGGACGGCATAGCCGCCGCCCACTGTGTATACACACAGTGGCGGGCGCCGTTCACTGTGCGTAGCACAGTGGCGGCCGCGACCGCCCACTGTGTTACACACAGTGCGGTGCCCTTCGGCGCCGCCCACTGTGTGTAGCACAGTGGTTCGGCCGTGGCCGTCCACTGTGTTGCACACAGTGGCCCGCGAGACTTGCTTCCCTTTTTTTTTGCAACATTTTAATAAGTTTCGTGGGTTGATAAAAATGGTATAAGATGTAGTTTTTTTTCATTTTTTAATTTCCAATGTATATTATGTGTATTATATATATATATATATATATATATATATATATATAATATGCATAGTATCGTTTATGAATATGCAGATATTTTCTTCTACAGGCATCCACAGAGCATATTTTTTTTGATGCAGAATATATATATATATATATATATATATATATATATATATATATATATATATATAGGATAAAAGGGTTTATTCTGCATTATATTTTATATGATTTGTAACAGAGATGCACAGGATTCAGAATACATGTTTTTGTTTCTTTTTAAATTTCGTTGTTACAGAGGTATACATATACAGGAAATCTTATATATATATATTTTCTATATATATAGGTATATATTTTCAATATATATACTTATATACATATAGAAATATATATATGACTAAATGTTGAAGTAATAGGGTTAAAACCCTTATATTGATCTGAGTTTTTTTGTTTTTTTTTAAACCATCTACATTCCGTTTTAGTCTTCTAACAGCATTTAGAATAGATCTATTTATTTATTTCTTTTATTTAAACTTGCTACAGAAATGAAATAGTTCTGGTTTTCTTTTAACAGTCATAAAATAACAAAATCTAAACTATGCAAGTAAATAGTGAGAAATAAATAAAGAAACAATACTAGTTCACTCCTTTTTTTAAAACAGTCATAAAATTACAGAATTTACACTATGCAAGTAAATAATAACCCTACTGCACTTCTTTTTCTTTTCCTTACTAATGCAGTAAATAAACTAATGAATAGTAAATAAGGAATCCTAATGCATTTTTCTGTTACTTTTCTTTAATATTGCAGTAACTAAACATGTTACAGACCAAATTTAAATGTAGTCTTCTACAACACAATAGGCATCAAAATATAATAAAAATTTACATTACTTTCCAGAATGATAGGTTACAATAGCCCAATATAAAAATGGGTAGAATTTCTAAACAGTCATCTTTCTCTAATCTTTACACAGAAAATAAAAATTACATTTATTCAAATAGAAACAAAATCATTTTAAGTCCTATATTTACATCTGCACTTTCTCTTCTTTTTCTTTTTCTCTTTTTTTTTTTTGCATTTAAATAAAAATAAAAATCCTGAATAGAAGTCTGCAACACATCAATCTGCAACTCCTAATCTTTTTCCCAAGCCACCTGCAAGTAAATTTTAGGACTGTGACCATGGGATGCTCACCTCCCAGCCTAGGCTTACCAGAAGCCACCCCCGAGCTAGGAGAATCAAGGCGTAGACGGGTTACAACCAAGCAATACAACATAACAATAAGGAAAACACACAACACATACACTTTCCCATCCCAAGCTACACTATCACCACATTTGTGGAGATAAATCTATGGGTGGAAGTGGACCAAGTACCGTTGGGGAGACTGCAGCCAAAAAGAATATCACAAGCCACCTCATGGCAACACAAATACTCAATCAGAATTCATCCCAACCACCTTATGCCCCCCCAAAGGCTCAAAGCCATTTCTCTCCCCTTATGACCCCCAAATGCATACACAAGGCTATGCAGCAAGGGTCACAAAGGACACCCTTGAGATCACTCTCCTTAAGGAGAGCCTCTCACCCAAGGCTGTCATGCTTCTTCCACCCCAAGATCATCCTACTCTCCCAAGAGTAGGAGATCTTGGACACTCCCAAAACAAAAACACAAAACAGAAAAAAAAACATAGAAATAAAACTACACATTATTTCCTTCTACAACATTATACATACACACTTCCTTTACAAGCAAATCTTTCCTTCAACAAAACAACATAGCTAACATAAACAACATAAACAAGAGGAGATAACAACCAACCTTATTCTGCCAATAGGTATTCTAAACTTGGTTGAAGATGAGCTGCCCAATCCACACAACTTTCTGCAAATCTTGGCCACCAAATTCCTCTCAATTTTCTAAAACTGGTTTTTCCCTTTCAAATTTTTCCAAAAATCTCCAAAAGTGGAGAGTGGGTGATTAGCTCACTAAGCTTCCATTCTTAGCCTAAGAAGGCCTCTCTCACTCCTTCCAACCTCTTGGGTAGAGTGAGTGATCTCCCATTGGGTTGGTCTTCCCTAGGTCTTACACACTCCCTAACCTAGGTGCCTAGAGAAGGGAAATGGAATGGGGAAGAGGGATTACTATCTCCAAGAAGGTTATCCTACCAAGGATGGCACTCCTATAGATGGAATTCGTCCATCTTGGGAAAACCACTTTTTTGGGTGGTTAAACAAGTCCTAAGGGAAAGACACATGGCCAATTTTGGCCTTCACCCATAGGTACCCCATGAGGCCTAATAAAAAAGCTCTAAAATTGACTCTAGGAGTTGATTTGACCTTCAGAAAGTCCACCTGAAGTTAACCTACGGGTCAACTCTGAGTTGACCTTCCTTGTGGCTCTCTAACCTAGATTTCTTGGTTCCTTCAAGGATAATTAGGGGATATAACCATTAACAAAAATAAAACCTTCAAAAAGGTGACATGACAAATTGCCAACACAACATACTACATAGGTGTCAAGTGACACTACAACATAATTCCACATCACAATAAACACATGGCAATTGTCCCTTAAACAATTTAAATATTCCAATAAATACAAATTACACTCATGCAACATTTTACATTTACGAATAAAATACAGTACATACGGGGTGTTGTCTCTCCAAATAGACAACCCCTGGTTTTACTAATGCACATTGGCCTAGGCTTGATTCTCCCTAATATTTCCATGGTCACATGGATATTTTCCTGCACATCTCAATTTAAACATTAGTACTTCCCAAATAGCCTCATATAAAATATAAAATCACATAATCAGAATACAATACATTCATTCTACAAAGACTTGACATTATGAAATATAATTTGTCACAATTCAAAGCAATTTCCTCATAATCCTCAAAATTTGATCCATCTACAATATATGCAAACATTTTCCAAACATTATATCTAATCCTGAAATTCAGATAATAACCTGCATCATCACAACATTACCCTAATCTAGAATCATATAATATTCTATAATCCACAAGGCATAGAAATGAAGCATCCACATATATCAATGTTACCAAAATCGCGGAATCATGAAAAGTTCTATATCCATAGTGTGTCCAAACTAGTATCCAAAATAGTTCCAAAATGAAAATAACTGAAGAGATAGGATGGGTTGGGGTAGGGCCTCACACCCTCCCCCTCTAGGTATGAACGTCCTCCTGGAGTTCATCAAAAAGATGAGGGTACTGTGATCTCATACGTGCTGCATCCTCCCATGAAGCTGTAACCTCATCATAGCAATCCCACTGGACCCTAACCTGGTCCAGCTCTCGACCTCGAAGGGCCAACGTCCGGCGTGCCAAAATGCGAATGGGCTCCAAGGCTAACTGCCCGTCCGACTCCACCTGCAAGGCATCCCAATCTAAAATATGAGACTCATCATAGATATATTTTCTCAAAACTGACACATGAAACACATCGTGGATGCGTGACAGGCTAGGTGGCAAAGCTAGGCGATAAGCAACTGGTCCTATCCTCTCAAGGATCTCGAAGGGTCCAACAAAGCGAGGTGCGAGCTTAGAACCCTTTCCATAGCGGATTGGACTCTTATGCGGTCGCACTCTCAGGAAAACTCTGTCCCCAACCATGTAACTCCGGTCTATCCTCTTTGCATCGGCATATTTCTTCTGCCTATCCTGTGCCTCTCTAAGGCGCTGTCTAATCAAAGTTACCTGTTGCTCCATATCACGGACCAACTCAGGGCCTATGGCCACTCTGTCCTCAATACGATCCCAACTCAAAGGTGTCCTGCATGGTCTGCCGTACAAGGCCTGAAAGGGTGGCATCCCCAAAGAAGTGTGATGCCCATTATTATAGGCAAATTCTACTAAATGCAGGTACTCCTCCCATCGGGTCTGATGATCCATGACGTACATGCGGAGCATATCCTCTAACACCTGGTTAACCCGCTCTGTCTGGCCATCTGTCTCTGGATGGTAGGCTGTGCTGAAGTTGAGCTTAGTGCCCAACGCTGCCTGTAATGCCTTCCAAAAGGAAGATGTAAAGAGAGAATCCCTATCAGAGATAATCTTGCGTGGGACACCATGAAGCCTAACAATGTCTCGTAAGAACACCTGTGCCACTGCTGGAGCTGTGAAGGTAGTCCGAACTGGTGAGAAGTGGGCTACTTTGGTCAATTTGTCAACTGTCACCAAGATAGCATCATGGCGACGCGATGACATAGGAAGACCAATAATGAAGTCCATGGATATAGTATCCCACTTCCACTCTGGTATAGCATGGGACTGGAGTAACCCTCCTGGATGGCGGTGCTCTGCCTTGACTCTCTGACACTCAAGGCATCGGGCTACTAACTCGGCGATAAGCTGCCGCATTCCTGGCCAATGATATAACTGCCTCAAGTCAGCATGCATCTTCTTAACCCCAGGATGTGCTGCATAAGGAGCTCTATGAGCCTCCATGACAATGAAATCTCGCAAACCCCCAGAAGAGGGTACATAAATGCGCCCTCTATGGCGTAATAAACCATCAGACTCCAAAGAGTAGTCCACAAACTTCCCCTCCAGGGTCTCCTGACTACGGATCCTCTGACAAACCTCAAGATACCAATCATCCTCTGGCAATTGCTGCAAAATACGGTCTCTCAAATCAGTGCTCATGGATATGGTGTAAACCTCATGTCGTCTCCTACTTAGGGCATCTGCGACCACATTCTCCTTTCCTTTGATGTAATGAACATCAAAATCATACTCACAAAGGAACTCCATCCATCTCCTCTGACGTGCATTAAGGTTAGGCTGGGTGAAGATATACTGCAAACTCTGATGGTCTGAATGAAGCTCGAAGTGATGACCTAAAAGGAAGTGTCTCCACCTCACAAGTGCATGTACAACTGCCGCAAGCTCTAGGTCGTGCGTAGGGTAGTTAAGCTCGTGAGTCTTAAGTTTCCTGGACTCGTATGCTATAACCCTACCCTCCTGCATAAGAACTGCTCCCAATCCATCTAAGGAAGCATCCGTGCATACCATGAAGTCGGCCGTGGGGTCTGGCACGATAAGAATAGGTGCACTAGTAAGGGCCCTTTTTAGATCCTGAAAAGCCCTCTCACACTTCTCTGTCCACTCGAATTTCTTCCTTTTTCGCTGGAGGGATGTGATGGGGTGTGCAACTCTGGAAAATCCCTCCACAAAACGTCTATAGTATCCTGCTAAACCCATGAAGCTTCTGACCTCTGTCACACTGGTAGGTGCCGGCCAATCCATGATGGCTCTAATCTTTGATGGGTCAACTGAGATCCCATCACCAGATATAACATGCCCTAGGTACTTGACCTCTGATCTAAAGAAGGCACACTTCGACAAACTGCCGAACAACTGGTTATCCCTCAAACACTGCAAAACCTGTCTCAAATGCTCCTCATGCTCCTGCTCATTTCGGGAATAGATCAATATGTCGTCGAGGAACACTATCACAAATCGGTCGAGGAAGGTGCGGAATACCCCATTCATGAGACTCATGAATACAGCTGGAGCATTCGTAAGACCGAATGGGACCACAGTGAACTCATAGTGGCCATATCTGGTGCGAAACGCGGTCTTGTGGATATCACTTTCCACAATTCTCAACTGATGATACCCTGACTTCAGGTCTATTTTGGAAAACACTTTGGCACCCTGAAGCTGATCAAACAAATCATCGATCCTCGGTAAAGGATAGCGGTTCTTGATGGTTACTTTATTCAGTTGCCTGTAATCCATGCATAACCGAAGGGATCCATCTTTCTTCTTCACGAAGATGACTGGTGCGCCCCAAGGAGAGACGCTAGGACGGATGTGACCCTTCTCTAAGAGTTCCTCTAGCTGCATCTTGAGCTCATTAAGCTCATGAGTGGTCATCCTATAAGGTGCTCTCGAAACTGGCTCGGCTCCTGGTACCAAATCTATGTGGAAGTCAATTTCCCTGCTGGGCGGCATACCGGGTAGCTCATCAGGAAACACGTCTGCAAATGCCTCAAGGATGGGATGATCATCTATGGAAGGCTCCTTCTCATTTTCTTCCTCTCGGTCACTGATTGTGATAGCAAACAACTGGCATCCCTTCCGCATGCTCCTCTTAAGCTGCATTGCGGATATCATACGAAGAGACACGGGTCTCTGAATCCCAGTGATTACTATGGGAGCACCATGATCATCCTCACACTCAACCTTTTTCAAGCGACAATCCATCTTGGCTCTGTGGGCGTAAAGCCAATCCATGCCAAGTACGACGCCATAAGATCCGAGTGGTGTAACTCTAAGGTCTACTAAGGTGGTGGTATTACCAATCTGGAGCGGACATCCCCTAACCTCTGAATCCACTGACACTCTAGCTCCTGAAGCTAACTCCACTTCCCAGCTGACACTTTGCCTTACTGCCACTAGCCCGCAACGCTCCACAACCAATGGAGATATAAAGGAGTCAGTCGCTCCTGAGTCAAATAATATAGAAATACTACTACCTCTGACCTTACCTGCAGCCTCGATGACTGTGGCCTGGTGCTCTGCCTGGCGGTTATCAACCGCTGCGAAGACTCTATGGGCCTTGCCCATGTCCCCAACTGTAGGCTCTGATGTTGCCATCCTCTGATTCCCTGTCATCTGTCCCTGTGGACACTCTCTCGCCATGTGCCCCATGGCTCCACACGTGAAGCAAGCACCGCGTGCCTGAAACTGTGCACCCTGAGGCCTAGTAAAAGGATGCCCACCTGTCCGGCTAGAACCACTGTACCCACCCCTGGAGGACTGCTGAGCCCGTGCCGGGGGTGTGTATGTACCCTGTACTCTCTGGTCACGCCTAGGACCCTGTGACTGCCACTGTTTGGGCCTGGAGCCCTGCTGTCCCTGAGGTGGCCTCTGTCTCTGATTCTGCTGTGACTGCTGTGGAGGAGGGGGTTTATGGGACCCCGAAACATTTCTGTGGTTGCCTTTCCAATGGGGTTTCTGAAACCCGAAAGGCTGGGGAGCTGGGTTTCGGTTCTGGAACCGATCCCTCGTGTCCTGTGGCCTGATCTGAATCTCCTCGGCTATAAGGGCCTTCTCTACGGCAACCCGAAGGCTCCCTGGAGCGGCCATCCTCACTGGTCCTGCTATCCCAGCATTAAGCCCCCTAACAAAACGGTTGACGAGTAGCTTCTCGTCCTTTAGGTAATCTACATAAGGTAGGAGCTCAATAAACTTACTCTCGTACTGGGTCACTGTGAGACCCTTCTGCTGGAGGTCATGGAACTCATCGATCCTACGCTGCCGGAAATGCTCTGACAAGTACCTCTCTCTGAACCTCTCTGTGAAGATTTCCCATGTGATGGTATCTGCAGTGAGTCCGCACTTGAATTCCTCTTGCTTCCACCATGTGGAGGCTGTCGATCTCAGAAGGTGGACTGCAACGCGTGCCTTCAGATTGCTTTCATAAGATCGCAATGCGAAGCACCGATCTAGGCTTAAAAGCCATGCCTCAGCCTCTACTCCGTCAGTAGTGCCTCCAAAAGATGGCAGCTGGAGGCGTAAAACCTCTCTAATCAGGTCTCCTGGTTCCTGACGTGCTCTCTCAAAGTACACAGGTGCTGCTACTGGAGGGGGTTCGGGCAGGTGAACGGACTCTGGCTCATGCTCTGCCTCACCCTCTACAGAATTAGGAGGTGGACTCCTACTCCGTTCCCTATCCACTGATCTATGACTCCCTGAGTTCTGATTGTCTGCATGACGGTCCACTGCTGGAAGCCTATCCTGCACGATCCCGATCAAGTTCTGAAGAGCTAGCAAGATGTCTCGGTTAGGGTCAACCGGTGGTTCGGGAGGTGCTTCCGGGTTCCCTTCTGGAACCGGTTCCTCCCTAGCAACATCCTCGCGTGCCATACGTGTACGCCTAGGACCCCTTCCGCGCTTGCGAGCTTGTCGCGTAGTCGGAGGCATCCTATGAGGAAACAAAAATAAAATAAATAAACAATTAATTTAAACAATTCAATTTTCATATATTTATATTTTTATTTTCCGTTTAAGAAAATATTTGATTAATTTAGATAATTAAAGCGAAACGTAATGGAGAAAGGTTCCTAGTGTTGGAAACCTTGCTCTGATACCAAGATGTCGTGCCCAAACTTTAGGGCACAAAAACGGAACAACAAATTTTTTTTTGACGTCATGAACTCGCTATAAATCCTAATACATAACGACTGTATTTAAAGTTTTGTCTTATCTAGGAAGTAATTAACTTACTTACTAAGGTTAAGTTAAATAACCAACTCGAGCGAGTGACTTGATTGATGAAGATTAATTTGCATTGCCGATTAGTTAGCTAGCTCAATTACCTAAGACAAGTTGTCGCTAATTAAACCAAGGAATAATTGGTTACCTTAAGGTATTAAATCATTCCCAATCCATATAAGGATAATGCTATTGATTAATTGATACACCTGCGAAATTATTATATACATCCAACTGATGAGGGTTCGAATTACTACAATGTCGTTTGTCCACTAAAACCGACAATAAGCTAAGGCCAATTCCAATTTTCCCTAACTTCTTAATTTGTCGATTAAATTAAATTTGGCCCAAGCTTACCCCCAAAGGGTTTATGGTCCATAAAATTGGTTCTACAAATTCCCTTTTTTTTTAAATTTTCCTAATACCCCAAATATAATTAGGGAAGTCTATTGATTAATTAATTAAATTATTCGAGTTGATGTATGGTGTTTCCGATTTTGATAACCCCTTCATTCTTAAATCCTTTTTTTTTTTAAATTTCAAATCTCCTAAGGAGTAAATGGACGTATAATAATCCTATCATTAATTAACCCCATTTCATATATTAAAATCAATGTTTAAAATTTCCATAATATTTCAATTATAAACTTAACCCCAAATTTTATACTAAAATCTAGCTTTAAATTTCCAATTTAATTTCCCTTTTATATATATATATATATATATATATATATATATATATCACATTATAAATTCTTAAATTCTAATCCTCATTATAAATTAAAATCAATTTAAATGTCCCCAAATCTAAATCTCCAATATGTATATAAATATATATGTATATATAAATATACATATATATATATATATCAATATATTCATTTATATATATATACATATATATATGTATATATATATATTCTTATAATGCTAACCCTAACCCGAAATGGGGTTAGGGTTGCATTTTTACATATTACACTTGTCTTATGTTATTTTTACCCCTTATTTTTTTTTACATATTATACCCTAACCCGAAATGGGTTAGGGTTTTATATTAACCCTTTTTCTTTGTTTTGTTTTCTTTCTCTTTTTTTTTGTTTTGAAATGTGACTGCAGGTACGGAGGCGGAGGGTTTCATGCGGGGAGAGCGGAGGTTTTCGCAGGGGTTCGGGCGCCGCTGTGCATACGCACAGTGGCGGCAGCGCCGCCCACTGTGTGTACACACAGTGGCGGACGGCATAGCCGCCGCCCACTGTGTATACACACAGTGGCGGGCGCCGTTCACTGTGCGTAGCACAGTGGCGGCCGCGACCGCCCACTGTGTTACACACAGTGCGGTGCCCTTCGGCGCCGCCCACTGTGTGTAGCACAGTGGTTCGGTCGTGGCCGTCCACTGTGTTGCACACAGTGGCCCGCGAGACTTGCTTCCCTTTTTTTTTGCAACATTTTAATAAGTTTCGTGGGTTGATAAAAATGGTATAAGATGTAGTTTTTTTTCATTTTTTAATTTCCAATGTATATTATGTGTATTATATATATATATATATATATATATATATATATATATATATATATATATAATATGCATAGTATCGTTTATGAATATGCAGATATTTTCTTCTACAGGCATCCACAGAGCATATTTTTTTTGATGCAGAATATATATATATATATATATATATATATATATATATATATATATAGGATAAAAGGGTTTATTCTGCATTATATTTTATATGATTTGTAACAGAGATGCACAGGATTCAGAATACATGTTTTTGTTTCTTTTTAAATTTCGTTGTTACAGAGGTATACATATACAGGAAATCTTATATATATATATTTTCTATATATATAGGTATATATTTTCAATATATATACTTATATACATATAGAAATATATATATGACTAAATGTTGAAGTAATAGGGTTAAAACCCTTATATTGATCTGAGTTTTTTTGTTTTTTTTTAAACCATCTACATTCCGTTTTAGTCTTCTAACAGCATTTAGAATAGATCTATTTATTTATTTCTTTTATTTAAACTTGCTACAGAAATGAAATAGTTCTGGTTTTCTTTTAACAGTCATAAAATAACAAAATCTAAACTATGCAAGTAAATAGTGAGAAATAAATAAAGAAACAATACTAGTTCACTCCTTTTTTTAAAACAGTCATAAAATTACAGAATTTACACTATGCAAGTAAATAATAACCCTACTGCACTTCTTTTTCTTTTCCTTACTAATGCAGTAAATAAACTAATGAATAGTAAATAAGGAATCCTAATGCATTTTTCTGTTACTTTTCTTTAATATTGCAGTAACTAAACATGTTACAGACCAAATTTAAATGTAGTCTTCTACAACACAATAGGCATCAAAATATAATAAAAATTTACATTACTTTCCAGAATGATAGGTTACAATAGCCCAATATAAAAATGGGTAGAATTTCTAAACAGTCATCTTTCTCTAATCTTTACACAGAAAATAAAAATTACATTTATTCAAATAGAAACAAAATCATTTTAAGTCCTATATTTACATCTGCACTTTCTCTTCTTTTTCTTTTTCTCTTTTTTTTTTTTGCATTTAAATAAAAATAAAAATCCTGAATAGAAGTCTGCAACACATCAATCTGCAACTCCTAATCTTTTTCCCAAGCCACCTGCAAGTAAATTTTAGGACTGTGACCATGGGATGCTCACCTCCCAGCCTAGGCTTACCAGAAGCCACCCCCGAGCTAGGAGAATCAAGGCGTAGACGGGTTACAACCAAGCAATACAACATAACAATAAGGAAAACACACAACACATACACTTTCCCATCCCAAGCTACACTATCACCACATTTGTGGAGATAAATCTATGGGTGGAAGTGGACCAAGTACCGTTGGGGAGACTGCAGCCAAAAAGAATATCACAAGCCACCTCATGGCAACACAAATACTCAATCAGAATTCATCCCAACCACCTTATGCCCCCCCAAAGGCTCAAAGCCATTTCTCTCCCCTTATGACCCCCAAATGCATACACAAGGCTATGCAGCAAGGGTCACAAAGGACACCCTTGAGATCACTCTCCTTAAGGAGAGCCTCTCACCCAAGGCTGTCATGCTTCTTCCACCCCAAGATCATCCTACTCTCCCAAGAGTAGGAGATCTTGGACACTCCCAAAACAAAAACACAAAACAGAAAAAAAAACATAGAAATAAAACTACACATTATTTCCTTCTACAACATTATACATACACACTTCCTTTACAAGCAAATCTTTCCTTCAACAAAACAACATAGCTAACATAAACAACATAAACAAGAGGAGATAACAACCAACCTTATTCTGCCAATAGGTATTCTAAACTTGGTTGAAGATGAGCTGCCCAATCCACACAACTTTCTGCAAATCTTGGCCACCAAATTCCTCTCAATTTTCTAAAACTGGTTTTTCCCTTTCAAATTTTTCCAAAAATCTCCAAAAGTGGAGAGTGGGTGATTAGCTCACTAAGCTTCCATTCTTAGCCTAAGAAGGCCTCTCTCACTCCTTCCAACCTCTTGGGTAGAGTGAGTGATCTCCCATTGGGTTGGTCTTCCCTAGGTCTTACACACTCCCTAACCTAGGTGCCTAGAGAAGGGAAATGGAATGGGGAAGAGGGATTACTATCTCCAAGAAGGTTATCCTACCAAGGATGGCACTCCTATAGATGGAATTCGTCCATCTTGGGAAAACCACTTTTTTGGGTGGTTAAACAAGTCCTAAGGGAAAGACACATGGCCAATTTTGGCCTTCACCCATAGGTACCCCATGAGGCCTAATAAAAAAGCTCTAAAATTGACTCTAGGAGTTGATTTGACCTTCAGAAAGTCCACCTGAAGTTAACCTACGGGTCAACTCTGAGTTGACCTTCCTTGTGGCTCTCTAACCTAGATTTCTTGGTTCCTTCAAGGATAATTAGGGGATATAACCATTAACAAAAATAAAACCTTCAAAAAGGTGACATGACAAATTGCCAACACAACATACTACATAGGTGTCAAGTGACACTACAACATAATTCCACATCACAATAAACACATGGCAATTGTCCCTTAAACAATTTAAATATTCCAATAAATACAAATTACACTCATGCAACATTTTACATTTACGAATAAAATACAGTACATACGGGGTGTTGTCTCTCCAAATAGACAACCCCTGGTTTTACTAATGCACATTGGCCTAGGCTTGATTCTCCCTAATATTTCCATGGTCACATGGATATTTTCCTGCACATCTCAATTTAAACATTAGTACTTCCCAAATAGCCTCATATAAAATATAAAATCACATAATCAGAATACAATACATTCATTCTACAAAGACTTGACATTATGAAATATAATTTGTCACAATTCAAAGCAATTTCCTCATAATCCTCAAAATTTGATCCATCTACAATATATGCAAACATTTTCCAAACATTATATCTAATCCTGAAATTCAGATAATAACCTGCATCATCACAACATTACCCTAATCTAGAATCATATAATATTCTATAATCCACAAGGCATAGAAATGAAGCATCCACATATATCAATGTTACCAAAATCGCGGAATCATGAAAAGTTCTATATCCATAGTGTGTCCAAACTAGTATCCAAAATAGTTCCAAAATGAAAATAACTGAAGAGATAGGATGGGTTGGGGTAGGGCCTCACATTGAGGTTATAAGTATTGAAGAGAAAGACAGTGAGCCTAATACTCTCCTCCCTCTCGATGTTTCTGCTCATAGGCCCCGCTCCCAAATAGTTAAAAGACAAGCTGAGAATAATTTTCAGGACCCTCTTAGCAAAAAGTAGTATTTGGGTTTTAGAATGAAGGGTTCATCCTCTCAAGTCCCAGATAAGCCCTCAGACCCTCCGAGGTTGATGACCCGTGCCGTCCAGGTACACTCTTCTTCACCATTTTCCTCTTCTCAAGCTGATATTTCTTTCACTTCCCACACCATAGAAATGCATGCTCAAATTCCCACTTCCCTTATGCTAGCACCAGTCGGAACCCCAGTTGGTCCCTATGATACACTCCTGCAAGTTTCAACCCCACTTCAAGCCCTAGTCTTTGTACCTGTAGCTTTTTCTGTCCAGATGCCTAAAGCAGCCATCGTCTCACGCAGGATTGGTTTTGGAGAGTCCACTCCTCCCCCAAATGTTGGAGCAAATTCTATTGATCCTTTTTCCCAAGAGCCTCTCCCTTCATCCCATTATTTTCTCCCATTACGCTATCGCGTCCTATCTAGACCACTTTTGGTGGCCCCATTTCCTAGTTTCCCTTTGCAATTCCCCCTGGTGCTCCATTTGCAGGTCAAGCTATTGCCAACCTGGATGCCTACCAACAACAAGTTAGTTATTCCAAGACCACCCGTGTTGGCAAAACGGTTAAAAGAAAAGAAAAAGAAGGTGCTAGGCCAGCCCGCCTGCACCTCTAAACTCATTTCAGTGAGGAAAAGGATAGTTTGTTCTTTGCAACTAGGTTCCCCAAGGTCAACAAACTAGAGTCAGAAATGAGGCCCAATTATTATGATTTGCACGCTATCAATGTTAACCTTTTGAATGCTATGGTGTCTGATAAGGTCAAAATGATGGAGGAGACATCAAAATCTATCTCTTCAGATTTCATCAAACAGAGTCATCGCTTGGAGAAAGCCCAAGCAAAAAATGCTAAACTCCAAGAATCTCTAACCCAACAGAGAAGAGAAGACAAAGCTCGAAGTGTTGAGATCAATCATTTGTAGGGATTGCTGACATAGGCCAACATCAAAAAAGGAAAGTTGCAGTCTACCCTCAATAATGTGAGTTCATAGCTGAAAGGTCAAGAAGCAACCAGAAATGTGGCCTTGAAAGAATTGCAAGAAAAAGATCAAGAAATTCAGCAGCTGAAAGCAATTTCTAGAGATGCCATGCAAATACAGGCACAGTTGCGTGAGGAGATCTGCCTAAAAGAGGAATATGCTCAGCAATTGAGTGACGCCCAGGTTATGCTCTCAGAAGGCAAATCAAATTTTGAAGCAGAGTTGCGTGAAAAAGGAGCTAGCCTAGAGCTAGCCAAGAAGAAATTGCAAGATATGGAGTTTCTGTTGCGTCAAGAGTAGGATGGTATTGCGCAACTCCGGCAAGCCATGCAGGATGGTGATGCAAAGATTCTTGTGCTAGAGAGCTAGGTGGTCACCGAACAAAATAGATTCAGAGAGCTAGAAAGTGAAGTAACGGATAAGAACGAGGAGGTCTCGCAATTGCTAAACATTCCTCCCTCTGTGGAGATTTCTCAAGACTTTTCTCCTATTTTAATGGATCTATATGTTTCTCATTGGGAAAAGGTAAAGCAGCATTGCCCTTCGCTACAACCTATGCTAAGATTCCTCAATGATGCATAATCCCTCCATGTCGAGGCCAATGCCCTCATTAGCAATTCTATGCTTGTCATTGGTCCTAAACTCTCAGTGGCCCGGGATCTTATCCATTTGTTGTACTCTACTCAAGAGGAGGAATTAAAGGAAAAAGGGATTGTGGATCGTCGACAATTGATTAGAAGAATGAATGTTTTCATCAACTGACATAGAGAAATCATGCAGGCTTTGGCAGCTCTTGCGCCTCTACAGTTTTCGATTCCGGACATCAAGCACTGTATAGAGAGGTTTGTTTCATTGGGACTACCTTCTCCTTTTCTTGCAAATGGTACTGTGCTAGGGGTTGAGCAGATATTGAGCCAGGTTGAGCATTTACAACAAGATAGAACTTTCCTCCAATGCCTAGGCAATCCTATTTCAGCGAATGAGGTCAAACACCTTTTACACCCTCTGGCCCAACTCTCTACTCTCATAAAACTAGTCCAGGACGAGCCGACACCCTTTCCTTTTGACAAAGTGATTTGTCTGGATCAACATTTCCAGAATTTAGAAGCACAGGTGTTGCCCCCTGAAGATGAATGGTTGTCATTACACTAGGCTTTCGACCTTCTCCACCCTGTTTCAAGATGAGGCCTAGTCTATGAACCAAAGTTTTTGGGTTCTAGCTTTCTGCAGACAAAATTCCCCTTTTAGTCACCAAGAAATGTTAACATTATTTTGAGGTTGTCCGCGAGCCACATTTTTCTATCTTTTGGTGGCCCCACCTCTTTTTGTTCTTCCCTCTCGCATGCATCAGGCGAGACAGTTGTCAGCGCGACAGGGGTTCTGTTTGCTTGCTTTTCCTTTTTATCTTTGTAGTAGCACCGAGCTGCCATGTGGTGTGGGTTCTCATGTAGCAGCATCTCTTTGGTCTCTCTGCCCTTCGTTTTTGATCGCAACTCTCTTGTCATATGTTGGTAGAGCAAAGCATCATGGGACTAACAACTTCAAGAGCGATTTGTCTAGTATGACATGCAAGCATGCCACAACATACAATGGAAAGGTGTTGGAGTCCAAGTTGTTAGGGAGCCCGAGGCTCTATTTAGTTGAGTTTTTTCCCTATAGTGAGGGTTCAAAACTTTTCAAAGAAAACAATTAAGTTTCTAAGTAGTAATTTCAGCCTTTGAAGCTGTGATTGTGTTTCTAAGGAAGGTCAATCAAACTATGCCTATGACCTTTGTTATGCTTCTCTCAATATGCTTTGATAGTCTTATCTATGCTTTTTATTAGAATTCTGACAACTTTGGGAATATATATATCTAAAACTTCACCGATTAAACTATGTTTTGCACTTGTTATCTGGTGAATGCATGATAAATATTTCTTTATGTTGCAAGGAAATTTGATTGTATCTTGGTTGTGCTTCTAAATCAGACTTGTAGATAGTTGAATGGGCTCAAAAATTATATGCATTTGGGTTTTTGTATGCTTATGTCTTCTTAAAATATGCTCTAGTGTATCACCTCAGTAGTTTAGTTTTACTGTCTTAAGTGTTTCCTTCTTTCCCTTTCCTCAAAACAACAAAGAAGAGTCAGCTTCTCAATCCCGAAGGTCATTCAATGAACCCTACGCAATTGGTCCCCCATCATTGAATTTCCCATAAGGTTGTTTGTTTCCAAGGTAAAATTTAGAGTCAACACCTAGAAACAAAGTCATTATGATATACCCAATGATCCAAACCATGGTGAGAAATCACCTGCAATGCCTGCATATGTACAAAGGCTTATTATGGATATGAACAACGTTGATGGAAAATGAATTCAAGCGGAAGGATGCATGAACTAATAGATGGAAGAGCTAGCAGATGGATAGCACCTGTTTGCCAAGTTTTCACCATCTATTTTTATTGTACTTTTTCTCATATTAGATTTTTTTTTGTTTTTCACTATTTTTGTTGTTTTCGTATTTTCTGATTTTTCACTGTTTTTGGATTTTTTTGCTTTTTCATTGTTTTTGAATTTTTCTGCTTTTTCATTGTTTTTGGATTTTCCTATTTTTTTAGACAAAACTTCTTAAGATGCATTCTATTGATGGGTTCCTTGAGCTAATCTCCATCCTGTGTTGATAGTTGATATGCTCCTAACCCAAATACTACCATGACTAGAAATGGACCTAACCAGTTTGGTTCAAGCTTCCCTTTCTTTTCTTGATTTGACTGGTTTCATGGATTTTCCTTTAGTACTAGTTCTCCAGCTTGAAATGCTCTCGGTTTGACCTTGTGATTATAACTGCGGCACATTCTTTGCTGATATACCTTTAAATGATCAAAGGCATTTTGTCTGCATTCATGGATCAATTCTAGTTCCTGTATTCTAGATACTCTTTGTTCTTCATTGGCGATAAGACTGTTTAATGATACTCGTAGAGAAGGTATCTCTACTTGTACTGGCAGTATTGCTTTTGATCCATAGACAAGAGAGAAAGGTGTGGCACCTGTTGGTGTGTGGATACTGGTATAGTAGGCCCATAGAGCAGGGTTCAATTGAATATGCCAATCTCTGCCAGTATCATTTACTGTCTTTTATCTTTTTGAGGATTTTTAGAATGGTTTTATTTGATGTTTCTGCTTGCCCATTCCCTTGTGGATAGTAGGGTGTGGAAAACCTATGTTGGATCTTGAATTTCTCGCATAGCCCTTGTACTTCCTGATTCTTAAATAGTCACCCATTATCAGTGATAATGGTCATGGGTATTCCATAGCAACAGATGATGTAGCTCAAGATAAATGCAGCAATTTGTTTTCCTATGATATTGATGAGAGGTACTGCCTTAATCCATTTTGTGAAATATTTTGTAGCTACAAGGATGAATTTGTGACCATTGGATGAAGAAGGATTTATCTTTCATACTAGATCAAGACCCCATTGGCAGAAAGGCCAATATGTTGCCAAATCATGAAGTTCTTGTGTCGGTGCATGAATTAAATTTCCATGGATCT
Source organism: Cryptomeria japonica (assembly GCF_030272615.1). Lineage (NCBI taxonomy): Eukaryota > Viridiplantae > Streptophyta > Pinopsida > Cupressales > Cupressaceae > Cryptomeria > Cryptomeria japonica. The sequence continues at coordinate 402,040,720 of NC_081405.1, read as the reverse complement.
GACATTGTTTGCATGTTTTAGCTATCTGAAAAGAATCTCATTCCATAGTTGGCCAATAATAGCCCAAGCGTATGAGTTTTTTTGAAAGGGTAAGATCACTTGAATGAGTTCCACAAATGTCATTACGGACTTCATTTAAAGCCTTCTCAGATTCTTCTTGCTCGAGACATCATAAAAGAGTACTGTCTAGACCTCGTTTAAAAAGGGTATCCATGGTGAGAGTATAATTGGAGGATTGGCGAATAAAGTTTCTCTTTTGGTTTATTGATAAGTTAGGAGGGAGGATATTATCTTTCAAGTATGTGTAAGTTTGGCCATAGTAGGAGGAATCATGCCCAACAAGGTGACAAATAGTTTGGGAATCAAGACAATTATGTGTAGGGTAAAACAACTCTTCCACCAGGAATTTGTAATGCTCTTGATTTTTCTGTGTCTGAAGTAGAGAAGCAAGTGTTGTCATGGTGTCTGCTGCTTTGTTGTCATTCCTCAGAATCTGCTGAAAAGTTATTTTGACAAAGTATTTCTTGACATTATCAACCAGCTTCTTATAAGGCATTAGTTTTTCATTCTTTGTTTGATAATTGTCATTAATTTGATTGATGACAAGCTGAGAGTCTCCAAAGACTTGAAGTTGTGTAATGTTCCATTCTATAGCCATTTTGATATCTATAACCAAAGCTTCATATTCTATTGTATTGTTGGTGCATGGAAACTTAATTTATACACTTTTGGAATTGTATGACCTTGTGGTGTGATGAATAGAATGCCTACTCCTGATCCATGTTGTGTATATGAACCATCAAAGTATAATTGCCATGTTTTTGTGGTGATCGTTATGATATCAGCACCGGGAAACTCAATCTATAAGGGATGATCATCTTGAAGTGGTGTCTTTTCTATTTGGTCAGTAATGAATTGCCCCTTTATAGATTTTTTGTCAACATACTCAATATCAAACTCTCTTAGAATCATGCTCCATTTTTCTAGACTTCCTATTACTGTTGCCTTGTTGAGAAAATACTTAATTTTTGAGAAGCAAAAACTACCACCAAGCATGCTTTTTCTATCGGTGAATAGTTGATCTCATATCCTACTAATCTTCTACTGATGTAGCAGATGGATCGTTCTTTCCCTTCATTATCTTGTTGTGCAAGCAGAAATCCTAATGATACTTCAGTGGTTGATACATAAAGTAACAACGACTTTCCTAGAATTGGTGACATTAGGACAGGTTGTTGCATGAGATAGGCCTTGATCTTATTGAATGCATCCTCACATTGATGGTCCCATCTGAAATTAACATTTTTATGGAATAGATGAGTAAATGGTTGGCATTTATGTGCTAGCTGAGCAACAAATCTTCTGATTGACTATAGTCTTCCTTGGAGTGATCTGAGTTGACTGATATTCTAGGGAGATGCCATTTCCATGATTTCTTTGACCTTATTTAGATCTACTTTGATACCTCTAGCTGAAACAATGTATCCCAATAGCTTTCTTGAAGTCACACCAAATGCACATTTCTTGGGATTGAGTCATGGCTTATACTATTCTAACCTATCAAAGATCTTTTCCAGTATTCCTATATGGTCTTCTTTGTTGTATGATTTGGCCAATATGTCATCCACATAATCTCCCATGAATGTATGCATCATGTCATGGAATATCATTGTCATCGCTCTCTGATATGTAGCACCTGCATTTTTTAGTCCAAAAGGCATGACGCTCCAGTATAAAGTACCCCACAGACATGTGAAAGTTGTATGTTCTTGATCTTCAAGTGCTATTTTAATCTGATTATATCCAGAGAAACCATTGATTAGAGAAAACATGGAGTGTCCAGCAGTTAAATCCACAATGATGTCAATGTTAGGTAAAGGAAAGTCATCCTTTGGACATGCATTATTAAGATCTCTAAAGTCTGTGCATATTCTGATACTTTTATCTAGTTTGGAAACATGAGAGATGTTGGATACCTATTGAGGATATGATACAGGTTTGATGAATCTGACATCCAGTAATTTCTTTAGTTCTACTTTGACCAAAAGAGAAATATGAGGATGCATCTTCCTTAAATTATGTTTAACTAGTTTGGCTCTTGGACTGATATTTAAGTGATGCATAATAAGCTCTGGATCTAACACTAGCATGTCTGAATATGACCAGGTAAAATTGATTTGGCATCATTTGAAGAATTATATATATTACTGCATTTCTTGTTCTGATAGAGAAGTTGTTGGATATAGAATCTTTGGTTGTTCTCTTGTGCCAATGTTAACCACCTCTGTTGGTTCAATCAAAATGGATGGCCTTTCTTGATAGTGCTCAGGTAAAGTGTCAAATATACCATCTTACGGCACCTCGAGGAGGTTTTCACCATTAGATGCATCCTTCCTTTTTAATTTTCCCTGATCTAATGTTGCCAAGAAATGGTTTTCAGCATTAGACCTGATATTGGTTTCTTTATTTTTACTTTGTGACTGGGAGATTTGGCACCCACTTGACTGGAAGATGTGTTGTTGAAATTCCTAGTGAAATTTGTTGTGGGTTCGATTGCATTATGATATACAGATATGGCATGGTCATTAGGAAAGGTATCAATGGAAGTATGTCTTTCATTTTCCCAATCAATAAGTTCAGGGTGGATTAGAGGTAAGGGGTCATTAGGTTGAGATGTTTCAAGGGTATCAAGGTTCATGATAGAGATGTCAAAGTTTTCGATATGTATGTCAATTTCTAGAATGATACTCTCATCAAAATGACCTCGCGCAAGGAGCTCCTGATCATCCTCGATTAAGTCCAAGTCAGTCGAATGTGATTCTAATTCAAGTGGGCTAGTTCCTAATGTTTGTCCTGCATACATGTGAACTACATCGACATCTACATCTTCTTCAAAGAAATTTTATTCAGCTGATTCTTCAGAGTGATATGAATCCCATTCCCATTCATTATAATTTGTCTCACTTACAACTTGCAATCTATAGATTTGTTCATATAGTGTTTGATTTGTTTCATCTATTTTTCTTGCTATATCTTTTCTTCTTTCATATTCAGCTTCTTCTGGACTGAGATTGAGTTTTGTCATCCTTTCTATAAGATCTCCTTGATTAGTACTAGGTTCATGCTTGTTTTGATTGAGAGTTAATGCTTCTTGGGAGGTGCCATTAGTTTGTTTTTCCTTTTGATTTGAGGCTTGCTTCTTTTTCCATTTCATGTTTGATTGTGCTTGTTGCTTAACAGATGCTTCTTCCCTTTCAATTGCAAGTTGTTCTTGTTTGCTTTCATATTCCTCTTGTTGTTGGCTAGAAGATGTGTCTTCTGGTAGAGTAACTTGTCCATACCCTAAGCATGCTTTGTCTGTAGCTTGTTGAGTATGAGGTTGGATAGGTTCTGAGATGCCTTCTTTTCTCTTTCCTATAGAACCTGTTCTAGCCTATCCCATTTTTTGAAGAATGCTAAATCCTTTTTCACACTTTTCAGTGGGTATTCTAACATTGTTGATCTTTTGCTGGACTTCTTCATCCTTGTATAGCCATTGTAGCACATCTTTGTCTTATATTTCCTCTAATAAGCTCCCAACACTAACAAATGATCCATCAAATATTGGAAGATGTTTAACAATTGGTTGTTGTTTAGACTTTGATGGTTTTCCATAGGACTTAGAAGAAAGTGGTAGTTGTGATATTGAGTATTCTCCATTCCCTCGATCTCTTAGCTACATTTGTTTTCCATACTTGACAAAATTAAGGCAAATGATTTTTTGTTGGATTGTGTGTTCGAAGATGATGCCTCCCTATTATGAGGAACAATGACCTCTTGAGCTGGTTTTAGATTACTACAGTACTGAAATGGATTTAAAATCTACTGAGATCATGATTTCCTGCCCATTGTAGGGAAATTTTAGGCATTGATGATATGTTGATGGAACAACTTGTATGTCATGTATCCAAGGTCTTCCCAAGAGTATGTTGTATGATAAGTCCAAGTGTAGAACTTGGCATGTTGTTTCTTTCTGCAAAGGTCCCACTCTGATGGGTAATATCACAATTCCTTTAGAGGAACACTCTTCTTAATCATATGCTTTGATGGTGATCTTTTTTGGGGGATCAACTGCATCTTCTGAATAACTTATAGCACAGACAAGACTTAATGATCAAATGTTTAAGCCAACTTCCCCATCCATTAGGACACATTTAACTCACGTCTTATGAGTGAGGACTTTGATATGCAAGGGAGAATTATGGGGATGTTGCAATGACATATCGTCTTCTTTGGTGAATGATAAGCAGTGAGGGGTTTTGACATGTCCCACCATGGTTTGGAATTGATCTATATCAAGATACTTAGACAATGTTGTATCTACTAATGCTCGTTCAATAATTTCTTTGTGTGCAGGTGAAAGCTTTAAAAGTTCTAAGATGGATATTTACATGGGAATTTTCTATAATTGATCTACTAGACTATATTTCTTTGCAGTGGATGACATGTTAGTGGTAGGACCCAGCAAAACAACTTTAGCTTTGCTTCTTGTGATAGCATAAGAAAGTTCTTGATGTTGCTTTTTTTTAACTACAATCACATTTACCACATTATCATACGTATGAGTGTAGTTTACCTTTGCTTTACCCTTACCATTATATGTTGCTGATGATTCTCCCTTCTCATAGTTTGGAAGCAAAGTTTTAAAAGTTGTATCCATAGTTATTACTCCATTATCAATAAAATCTTGGATGACATGTTTCAACCACTGACAATTATCTGTGTGATGTCCCATGTTTCAATGGAAATCACAATAATGGTTGTCGTTCCACCAAGAGGGTTTCACTTGAGGTTCATAGTTTCTTCCTTATAGAAAAGTAATCATTTTGTTTGTGAGAAGCGTCTTTAGTGCTGACCCCAGTGGTTCACCAATGTTTGTAAATTTCCTTCAAAAGAAATTGTTGAAAGTTGATTTTTGGTGATTGTTGTTTTGTTGAGCCACTGCTGAGTGAGTAGATAAATTGAAAACTGGTTATTTTGGTTTTACATTGTTGTTATCCACTATTCCATCATTGACAACATTCTGATTTCTATTTCAAAATTTAGGCTTATCATTGTTATTGTTGCTAACATTGTTGTTAGGAGAATTAACTCCTTCTTTGTCTAGCTTCAACTCACCCTTCTTTGCCATAGCTTCTTCCATTCTGATACCATTATCATTATCTTTTCAAAATTTTGATGGCATTGCATTTTTAGATGATAGCTCATTTGTCCATTTAGGTTGTTGATGAATATGTCTATTTTCTCATATTCTGGCACCATTCGAGGATATTGTGAAGCTATCTGTCTCCATCTCTGTAGAAACATCATGAAAGGTTCTCCACTCTTTTGTTTAGTATTACATAAGTCGAGCATTGTTACCTCATGTTGAATGTTGTAAGAGTATTGTGAAACAAACTTATCCACCAATTTTGTGAATGATCTAATTCTAGGTGGAAGTTTGGAGAACCATTCCATAGCTAGTCCACTTAAGCTATTTGGAAATAATCTCATCAGGTAGGTATCCGTATGTGCAAACTCCATCGTGCAAAATTATTGTATATGATCCTGGGGATCAGTGCTTCCATTATATTTATCATATCAAGGAGTTTCACAACCTATAGGAAATGGGATTATGTTTAGATTTGTGTCGAATGGGTAAGGACAGATTTCTTGAAGCGAGTATCTTCTAACAGTTCCTCTCTACATATCTTGAATTTGTGTTTGTAGTGTTTGTATTTGTTGTGTAAGAGTTGTGATAGGATTATCAACATGATTTGTTCTTGTATAACCATGAGTGTGCATTTTTGTATGATCTTGATCTCTTCTTGTATCATCTTGACTCTTTCTTGTGTCCTCATTAGATTTGACATGGTTGAGAATTTCTATGTAATCTTTTTTGGGAATGGAAGTTTCCTCATTAGTTCTTGTGTTATCGGGAATTGATGTGTCATCATTTTTGTGACTAAAAATATCCTCATGTCGTTCGTTATCATGGAAAGAGTCACTTCTCTTTTGTCCTAATTTTCTCACATCAAAATCTTGGGGGAGTGTAGCACTAGATTTAGCTAACATTAGGAAGTAGTTTTCTTTTTCTCCCTCCAATATTTTTGCCATAAATTTATCAAATTTAGGGTCTTGTTTGATTTCTCTGAGATGTTGTTCTATTATTTCCCCTTCTTCTTGTATTTTGTTTTCATGTTCCATGTTCCTATAATCTTCAGTTATTTTGAATGTTTTGATTTCCTTTTCTGCAATCTTCCATCTCTACGCTCTAGTTAAAACGGGCATACACGTGTGTTGAATATTGTGCAAGGAATTGATTTTTCTAAAAGTTATTTCGATAAGTGATCAACTATAAATGTAGATATGATAGAGTGATATGACACGAAAAGATAATTCACATGTTTAAAAGTTTGCAAGTTTTTCGATCTTTGGTTTTGGAGTGCAATGATGATGATTTAATAAAACCAATTCCAATAGGAATGATATATCCTATGATGTGGGACAAGGTTATCCTCACCAAACATTGTAGTTTGTGATAGAGGATGATAGATCCTGAAGAGAAACAATGTTTTTGAGTGATCAATTTATCAAAGAGGGTGATAATGCACTTTGAGATGTTTAGATCTTGAACTTGTTGAAGGTGAATACTTTAAAATCTTGAGGTGTCTATTTCTAGAATCCAATTTGATAGAAGATAACTTGACCAAGCGAACCAAGAAGACAATCTAAGCACAGAATGACAGATATCAGGTTTTTATGCTCACTGTAAATTGACCAAGCAAACATGACAGATCTAAAAAAGACATGCAAAAAGATAGCTTTGGACTGACAAAGATAGAAATTTGTATGATAGTTTAGGCAATCCCAGATGACAATTTAGATAGACCCATACGATAAACTAGAAATCTCGCATGACAAAGGCATAAACTTGTACGACACTTACCACAGAACTAGATGACAAAAGATAACAAAAAAGTTTCTGCTAAACTAACTCGTATGACAATTCTCACTGAACCAGACAATAAACTTGATTTCTCATATGATAAACTAGAAAGATCATATGAATGAGGACAGAAAAGAGACAAAAATTTTATTTGGACAGATTTTTGATCAATAAAGTTTGATGTTTTGCTTCTGTTTTCCAGTTTTTTAGATGTCAGATTTTCTATTTCAAGGATAAAAACACAACAAAAACATGATATGATAAATGAACTCAAGCACAACATGCTAAATCCTAAGGAAGTTGGATGAGAGAGAAAACCTTTTCTTGCAAACTTAGGTACACACCCAATAGCTAATCAGAATATGGCGGCTGAGTCTTACGTACTGGATTCTCAACGTTGTATTATCTAACTCCAAATGCTAATGGGGGCATGATATGGCAAGTGTCTTGGGAGAGTTATTATCTCTCTTGCACAAAGATTATCCCCCTTTCGGAGGTGAATTGGGTAGCTTCTATCTTAGGGTTTGTAGTAAGGGTTTCCATTTGAAATTATCCCTTGTAGTCATGCAAGCGCGATTGAGGCCTATAGCCCAACAAGGTACTGAAACAAGAAGTAGTCATGCAAGCGTGATTGAGGCCATGAGGCCCTACTAAATATATGATATGAGAGATCTCAAAAGAGAAAACTCAAATAATCCCATCATCCGAGACTTTAATCCTGAGAGGCCTATTTTTTAGAGTGAGTCGGAAAGCTTAGGTCTAGATGTACTCAGTTGGGTCGTTCTCACAGAGTGATTACTTTTTCCCATTGTGACAGGCCCACTAAAGGTAATCAAATCTCAAACATAGAAGTGCTTCAAGGGTCAAGATTTCTGATTGTCCAAATGGACAAGAGCATATTCTCCTACGTTTTAGACAACTTCTCAAGCATAGAAAACAAGATTTTCATTTACCATTAGCAAAATAAGTGTTCCTAGAAAACTTAAGAATACACAAAGTCTTGTTGATTTTCCTTAGGCAACTTGCAAAACAGATACATTAGTAGTCATGTTGTTTTGATGAAATGAAGCTTTGACAAGCGTAATCTTTGACAATCGTCCAGTAAAAACCAGCTAGGCTGCTAGAAAATTCACAAATAGACCAGGGTTAGCATTAGTAATAGACAAATTGAAGCATAAAAACCTCAAAATGCAATATGTTTCGAAAACACATAAGTAGAAATTTGTACGACTCACCTGCTCATATGAGTATTCTCACATATCTGTATGAGTGCACAAAGAAACTTGTATGGTACTGTAAAGTTACTCGTATGAGATTCTGAAATAGACTTGGCTAGAAACCCATGAGATTGAAAATTTGATGATGCAAAGAGGCCAAAATGAGATTTTTGGCCCCACGGTGGGCACCAAAATGTCATGTGTGTGAAGTAAGGTACCTACAGCTACAACACAAACAAATAGATCATTACAAGCATGGTTAGCAAATTAAAAGAAAATGAAAGATAAACCATGACAAAGAGACCTATCGCCTCCTAAGAGATGCGAGTGTGTATTTTCTCTCAGATCTGGATAAGCAATCCCAGTGACTTGACTACACCTAGAAGGAGGATTTGAAATGATGATGATATGTAAGCTATATGAGATGGACTATGCTAGATTGATCCAAGAGTCTAATTAAGCTAATGATATGCATGATTAAGCTATGATGATGATGCAATTAAGATAGAAAAGAGACTGATTAAGCTACATGATTCAACAATTATTTTAGAATATGATAAAACTAAGCTAGATCTAAGATGTAATTGCCTATAATAACAATGCTCAAATGATATGCTAGAATAGATATGCCTATAGTAACAATGCCTAAATTGATATGAGATGGGATCCTTTGTGCTCCAAAATGGGGGATATTTATAGGATTTCCAAGGTCGAGGGTGAGGTGGCAGAAATAAACGGTCAAGATTGAGTCTAAAGATATCAAGGGTGAAATTGGAGGAGGTTAGAGAAGAGGTTGGAGGGAGAGACACTTTTCATTTCTGTGGTGACAAGTGTCAAGGAGCCTTTCTCATGAGAGGGAAAGTGTCCAAGGGAGGAGACATGTGTCTCAAGGGGAGAATATCCACACCATAGGAGGTTAGGATAAGGAGGTTAGGATGTGCATAATAGGATAGGGTTAGGTGGAATAGCTTAAGTTAGGGGGGTGGTTACGTTAGCTAGTTAGAAATTAGGAGGCATGTGGGTAATTTGAATTTAAAAATTCAAATAATAGGAAAAGGCTAATTAACTTTCAACAACTCATAAATTGATTTGTTTTAATTAATTAGGGGATTAAAAGGAATGAATTAAATAGGGGGAGGGATTAATTAATTTGGATTAATTAATCAAACGGGACCATTGAAATTGTTGGCAATATTACATTATTACAGATAATGAAAGATTGTTGACATTTCAATAAGGATATTGAGAAGGTTGTTGATGATTATGGACATAACTGATTAAAGATGTTTTACTATCTTGATATTATTATTTTGTCATTTATGTGAAGAAATTGATTTTCTAATTCAGTATGATTTTGCCATATCTTGAGAAGTATGATATGAAGATTATAAAGAAGTCGGTAAAGACACAGGAAAGAATATGATGAATAAGGGGATAAGTTATTCAATGGGCAACTCTACCGAGTTAGACAATGATGAGATCTTGATGTTTTAGATTGTTTTAACATCATACATATGTTGTAAAATGTAAAGGTTAATACTATACTATGTTATCAGGCAAAGAACCTAGTCGGTAAACCCTAAGGAACCTAGTCGGTAAACCCTAAGGTTATCGCTATCGGTTAATGAAGTCAGAATGTCTACCGAGTGAAGTCTAGTATTCACCGAGTTGTAACCGAGCTATAATAGAATGCATTAAATGATTACATGTGATATTTAATGAAAGAAGCTGATGAGCTGGAGTGGATCAATGATTGGTAAGCCATGGAAGAAGTTTGTTAAACGAATCTAAGGCAATGGAAAGTCGGCAGGAAGATCTACAGCTCAGATTGAACCACATTACCCTAACACAAGTTCCAAGGTGAATGTGCAAGTTCCAAGGCGAGGTAAAACATTTTTAGATCGAAAGATATAATGAACCTGGACAAGATTGAAGATCTGATGGCTATGATTGATCATGGGAAATGTGATCCAGGAGATTAAGTGGTTAGAAGATTGTTTATAAATAGGAAACTGTTGATAAACAATGTATGTAGGCAAGTGTATGCACAGGGATGCTACATAGTGATTGCCAAGCACAAAAGCTTGAAGATCTGTTAGAATAATAGAGTATTGATGCCCAGGAGATAGACAAGATTAGTTCTATGTCTAGATTGTATTGAACAAATAGGAATCTTCTTTAGCATATTAGATGTGAAGTTGAAGATAGATTTTCATTACTGTTATTTTGTGAAAGTGACAGGAAATCTCTTAACCGAGTGGACTTAACAGTCTTATATGTAAATCCTCTAGCAAGGTGACATTCTAATTGAGTGTTTGAAATCCTTTGACAAGGTGACATTCTAATTGAGTGTTTGAAATCCTTTGACAAGGTCACTTCTAACAAAGTGAAGATCCTAACAAATCTGAGGGAAATCCCTTAATCGGGTCACATCTAGCAATGTGTTTGTAATCTTTAACAGGATTTGCTTTTAACCGAGCATACTCTAGAAGAGTATATTTCTTAGTGGGTCCAAAATCCCACAGTGGTTTTTCCCTATTTGGGTTTCCACATTAAATCTGGCATTATGAGGTTTATATTGTTCATATGTTTTTGAGTTTGCATGTTTTACAGTTTCTGGTTATATGACTGATATATATGTTACCGAGGTTGAATCTAATGTTTTTATGGATGCTTAAGTTTGTATGATTCACCCCCCCTCCTCTCATTTTGTTGGCTATTAGATCTGTACTTATATTAAGTATCAGAACTATCAATTGGTATCAGAGCTTTGGACTCTGAAAGGAAAGTTTAAAGGCACTTGAGTTAAAGATCCAAAGATGTGTAAGAGGGATGTACCTAAGCTGAATAAGTCAAGTTTCTCTACATGGCAGAAAAGGATGAAGCTACATTTATCAGGAGTTGGAGAATATGCTATATACTATTTGGAGAATGATTTTGTTGCACCAAGCACCTATCCATTGACTATGGAAGAGATAAAGGCAAATCAAGAACATATTCAAGCAATGATTGAAATAACATCTGCATTGACCAACTCAGAGTTTAATGATCTAGAAGGCTGCAATGATGCAAAGGCAATATGGACTAAGCTCATATCTGTATATGGAGGAGATGAACATGTTCAAAGAGAAAAAGTAGATAGTCTAAGAGGACAAACTGAATCTATGAGGATGAATGAAGGTGAGAACATAACCCAGTAGAGTACAAGACTAAAGGAGATTGTAAATCAAATCAAAGGAGCAGGAGGAACTATTGAAGAAAAGGATGTAACAAGTAAGTTGTTAAGAACCCTTCTACCTGCCTATGCAATCCAAGTCTTTGCAATCAATGAATTGAGGTCTGTATCTAATGTGCCAGTTTCCTTGGATGCTACTATTGGTAAGCTACATGCATTTGAGTTAAGTAATTTTGATAACAGTGGGTCATCGGTAAATAAAGTTGAATCTGCATTTAGTTCTTTTCATGTGAATAAATCTAATGATTATAATGAAAGAAAGTATAAGTACTTTGAAGGAGATCACAGTGGAGCAAGTGAAAGATTTTAGAAGAACATGGAGAAGGTACACAAACTGTATGAAGAAATCAGAAAGCAAGAAGAGTTTGAAGCACTATTGGCCAAAAGGTTACTGAGATGCAAAGGTAAGTATAAAGGAAAACTACCTTTGAAATGTTTCAATTGTGATAAGATTGGACATATGGCTTCTAACTATTTTGACAAAGATTTCACTGAAAAGAGAGATTACTGAGATGACAGACAGAAAGATAACCATTACAGAGGACACCAAGACTTCAGAAGAAGAGATAGAAAGACATGCTTAATTGCTGATGAGGAATCTAATGATGATAAATCAGATGAGACAGATATAGAGGAAGTTGTTTATGTGGCTATCAAGGATGGATCAGATGAAGAAAGGTATAAAGAAAAAGCCCTTATATCTCGCATGAACACTAATGATTCTTGGATTATAGATAGTGGATGCTCACATCATATGATAGGAGATAAACACAAGTTTGTAATGTTAGAAGATTATGATGGAGGCTATGTTATATTTGGTAATGATGTACCATGTTCGGTAAGAGGTAAAGGATCTATAACACTTCTTGATAATAAAAGATGCAATGATGTTTATTGGGTTGAAGGTTTGAAATACAATTTGTTGAGTGTAGCACAGCTAAACAACACAAGTTACCGAATAGAATTTCAGAAAGGAATTGTCAAAGTTCATGAAAAGAATGGAAAGTTAGCTGCTACTGGGACACAAACAAAAGGTAATACATTTCACCTTGACTCAACTCACAATAAGTGTTTGCATGCAAAGATTGATAATACCTGGTTATGGCATAAAAGGTTTTGTCATGTTAATTTTGATAATCTGATCAAAATAAGTAAAAAGCACTGAGTAAGAGGTCTACCAAGTCTTGAAAAACCTAAGAATGCTATGTGCCAAGGATGCCAGATGGGTAAGATGACAAGATCAAGCTTTACAAGGAGACAACTGAAATGTCTTAGATCAGATAGAGGAGGAGAGTTCACATTTGATGAGTTCAACCTATTTTGCAGTGATCATGGTATTAAAAGACAAGTCTCTGCACCGAGAACTCCACAGCAGAATGGAATATCTGAAAGAAGAACCATATCTATTGTGGATTGTGCTAGAACACTGATGATTGAGAAGAAGGTTCCACAAAAATTTTGGAGAGAAGCAATAAGCACAATTGTTTACACCTTGAACCGAGTTCAATTGAAGAAAGGTACTTTGAAGACACCTTATGAAATTTGGTATGGCAAGAAACCTAATGTAAGTTATTTTAAGATCTTTGGAAGTAAATGCTATGTTCATAAAGATGATAGAAATGGCAAGTTTGATCAGAAAAGTGAAGAAGGAACATTTCTAGGATATTCTTCTAGAAGCAAAGCATTTAAATGTCTGATCAAATCATCTAACAAAATAGTAGAAAATGCAAATGTGAAAATTGATGAATTTGTAGAAAGAAATGATGAAGGAAATTCCAAAGAACTAGAAGACTATGATGAATTTGTCTATGTGCAGCCAAGAAGTCCTACCGAGAAAACTGTTGAAGAAAATGAAGAAGATATCCAGTTATCAAGTGATGAAGAAGATCATACAGAGCCTACCGAGCCTGTAATAGCCAAGTATGTCAGAAGGAACCATGCACCAAGTCAGATTATAGGAGATAAGGATGATCCAGTGATGACAAGGAACAAATTGAGACAGAACACATGTTTGATATTTGAATTTGAACCGAGAATAGTGAAAGAGGCATTTAACAGTGAAGATTGAATAAATGCTATGATAGAAGAGATTGATCAAATCAAGAAGAATGACACGTGGACACTAGTCCCAAGATCGAAGGACAAAAATGTAATCGATACAAAGTGGATCTTCAGAGACAAGCTAAATGAAAAAGATGAGGTCATTCGGAACAAAGCAAGACTAGTTTGCAAAGGTTAAGCCCAAGAAGAAGGAATTGATTATGGTGAGACTTTTGCACCTGTTGCTAGACTTGAAGGAGTTAGAACATTGTTGGCATATGCTGCTTTCAAGAACTTCAAGGTATATCAAATGGATGTCAAATCTGCATTTCTAAATGGAATATTAGAAGAATAAGTTTTCATTGAAGAACCTGAAGGATTTGTTGAAGACAATGATAAAGATCAGGTATGTAAATTGAACAAAGATTTATATGGTTTGAAACAAGCACCTAGAGCATGGTATGAGAGATTGCACTCTTATTTGATTAAGATTGGTTTTATAAGGACAAGTGAGAATAGCAACATGTACATGAAGAATGATGAAAATGGAATACTAATCTCAGCCATATTTGTTGATGATATTATATTTTGTGGAAATGACTCTTTATGCAAGAACTTTGGAAATAAAATGAGCAAAGATTCTGAGATGTCATTAATCGGTGAGATAAAGTATTTTATAGGTTTACAGATACTGCAAATCAAAAATGAGATTTTCATTACCCAATCCAAGTACATAAAGGAAATCTTGAGGAAATTTGGAATGGAGGATTCAAAACCAGTAAGTACTCCTATGACTACCAACTGTAAACTATCAAAGAATGATGAATCTGCATCTATTGATGAGACACTCTACCAATCTATGATTGGAAAGTTGCAATATGTTGTTCACAACAGGCCAGATATAGCACATGCAGTAGGTATTGTTGCAAGATTCTCTACAGATCCTAAGGAAATACACATGACAACAATCAAAAGAATTTTCAGATACTTGAAAGGCACTGAAGAGTATGGCTTAGTATATCAGAAAGGAAATGATTTTGATTTAAAAGTTTATACTGATGCTGATTGGGCAGGCAACATTGATGATAGGAAAAGCACAAGTGGAGGAGATTTCTTCTTAGGAGAAAGACTAGTGAGTTGGCTTAGCTTGAAACAAGGATGTGTTTCTTAGTCAACAGCCAAAGCTGAATATGTTGCTGCAGCATTGAATTGTACCAACATTGCATGGATTAAACAACTATTGGAAGGTATAAATGGGAAAGTTACCAAGCCAATAACTATATTCTGTGACAATACTAGTGCCATTAATATTTCAAAGAATCATGTTATGCACTCTAAGACAAAGCACATATCTATCAAATATCATTATCTTAGAGAAGAAGCTCAAGAGAAGAAATAGGTGTTGGAATATGTTAGCACAAAGGAGAAAATAGTAGATATCTTCACCAAGCCACTACCAAAGGACACTTTTGAATATCTCAGAAGTAAGCTAGGGATCCTACCCCTATCTTCTACTCACTGACCGAGTTCGGTGAAAGCATCACTTCGATGACTCTATTGAATATCTTTTGGGGAGTTGATGTTGGAGTGATACACTTTAGAATGTTTTTCTAAAAAGTGTACTAGAAGTAATACTGGAATAATAAAGAGAATGATACAAGGAACAGAAATTGAAGACAAATGCTCTAACCAAGACTCAGTTGATACACAACAGCAGGAAATAACTTCTTACAGAAACAAATTATGTTTTAGTTCTTTTCTTTTTGGCATTGTTGTCAAAGAGGGAGAAGACCTACCAAGAGGGAGAAGACCTACTAAGGGGGAGAAGACTAAGAGAAGACTACAGATTGAAATAAAGACTGAAAATAGAAGAGAAGTCTAATGTATGGGGGAGAGCATTTCAGCATTTCAGAATCATAGCAATCTAAATCTTTTAAAGGTCAAATCAATTGGTTTTGCCGTCAATGCCAAAGGGGGAGATTGTTGGCAATATTACATTATTACAGACAATGAAAGATTGTTGACATTTCAATAAGGATATTGAGAAGGTTGTTGATGATTATGGACATAACTGATTAAAGATGTTTTACTATCTTGATATTATTATTTTGTCATTTATGTCAAGGAATTGATTTTCTAATTCAGTATGATGTTGCCATATCTTGAGAAGTATGATATGAAGATTATAAAGAAGTCGGTAAAGACACTGGAAAGAATATGATGAATAAGGGGATAAGTTATTCAATGGGCAACTCTACCAAGTCAGACAATGATGAGATCTTGATGTTTTAGATTATTTTAACATCATACATATGTTGTAAAATGTAAAGGTTAATACTATACTATGTTATCAGGCAAAGAACCTAGTCGGTAAACCCTAAGGTTATCGCTATCGGTTAATGAAGGCAGAATGTCTACCGAGTGAAGTCTAGTATTCACCGAGTTGTAACTGAGCTATAACAAAATGCATTAAATGATTACATGTGATATTTAATGAAAGAAGCTGATGAGCTGGAGCGGATCAATGATTGGTAAGCCGTGGAAGAAGTTTGTTAAACGAATCTAAGGCAATGGAAAGTCGATAGGAAGATCTACAACTTAGATTGAACTGCATTACCCTAACACAAGTTCCAAGGCGGGATAAAACATTTTCAGATCGAAAGATACAATGAACCTAGACAAGATTGAAGAGCTGATGGCTCTG
Source organism: Cryptomeria japonica (assembly GCF_030272615.1). NCBI lineage: Eukaryota > Viridiplantae > Streptophyta > Pinopsida > Cupressales > Cupressaceae > Cryptomeria > Cryptomeria japonica. The sequence goes on along the minus strand of NC_081405.1, from coordinate 402,024,557 downwards.
ATTGATCATGGGAAATGTTATCAAGGAGATTAAGCAGTTAGAAGATTGTTTATAAATAGGAAACTGTTGATAAACAATGTATGCGGGCAAGTGTATGCACATGGATGCTACATAGTGATTACCGAGCACAGAAGCTTGAAGACTTGTTAGAATAACATAGTATTGATGCCCAACAGATAGACAAGATTAGTTCTATGTCTAGATTGTATTGAACAAATAGGAATCTACTTTAGCATATTAGATGTGAAGTTGCAGATAGATTTTCATTACTATTATTTTGTGAAAGTGACAAGAAATCTCTTAACCGAGTGGACTTAATAGTCTTATATGTAAATCCTCTAGCAAGGTGACATTTTGATTGAGTGTTTGAAATCCTTTGACAAGGTCACTTCTAACAAAGTGAAGATCCTAACAGATCTGAGGGAAATCCCTTAACCGGGTCACATCTAGCAATGTGTTTGTAATCTTTAACAGGATTTGCTTTTAACTGAGCATACTCTAGAAGAGTATATTTCTTAGTGGGTCCGAAATCCCACAGTGGTTTTTCCCTATTTGGGTTTCCACGTTAAATCTGGTGTTATGAGGTTTATATTGTTCATATATTTTTGAGTTTGCATGTTTGACAGTTTTTGGTTATATGACTGATATATATGTTACCGAGGTTGAATCTGATGTTTTTATGGATGATTAAGTTTGTATGATTCACCACCCCCCCCTCTCATCTTGTTGGCTATTGGATCTATACTTATATTACGTATCAGAACTATCAGAAATGAACCTATTAAATAAATCCTTAGATTTATTAATAAGTAGATGAAAGGGATTTAATCAAATTGCTAATGAATTCAATTAAATTAGGAAGGGGGACTATTTAAATAATTTCTTACTTAATTAATTATCTTCAAACCATTTTTAGGTGTATACACTCCCAAATCATCATTTTCAAGATTGTGCTTCCTAAATGCAAGTTTTGAAGCATCAAAATGTGTGTTTGGAGGCACAACAAGCTTGAAAATGCAAGTTTTGATTCCCAAGCCACAAACATGAAAGCGTGATTATGAAACTTATTGTACTCCTAAATCATCATTTTCTAGTGTGTTCTTTCAAAACACAATTTTTGAACCATCTAAATGTGTTTTGGGAGGTAACACAAGCTTGAAAATGCAAGTTCTGACTCTGATGCCATGAACGTTAAAACACATTTATGAAACTTGTCGTACTCCCAAATCATCATTTTCAAGCTTGTGCTTCCTAAATGCAACTTTTGAAGCATCATAATTTCCATTTCTAGGTAACACAAGCTTAAAAGTGCAAGTTCTGATTACGAGCCCCTGAACATGAAAGTGCAATTATGAAACTTTTCGTACTCTCAAATCATCATTTTCATGCTTGTCCTTCGTAAATACAAGTTTTAATGCATCAAAATTTTTGTTTGGAGGTAACACAAGCTTGAAAATGCAAGTTCTCATTCCAAAGCCACAAACGTGAAAGCGCAATTATGAAACTTATCATACTCCTAAATCATTATTTTTACTTTTGTGCTTCTTAAACGTAAGTTTTGAAGCATCAAAATGTGTTTGTGTGATTATGAGACTTATCACACTCCCAAATCATCATTTTCAAACTTGTGCTTCCTAAACGCAAGTATTGAACCATGAAAATGTGTGTTTAGAGGTGACACAAGCTTGGATTCTAAAGCCACAAACATGAAAGCGTGATTATGAAACTTACCGTACTCCCAAATCATCATTTTCAAGCTTGTGCTTCCTAAACACAAGTTTTGAAGCATCAAAATGTGTGTTTGGAGGCACAATAAGCTTGAAAATATAGATTTTGATTATGAGGCCACCTACATGAAAGCATGATTATGAAACTTATTGTACTTCAAAATCATCTTTTTCATGATTGTGCTTCTTAAAGGCAAGTTTTGAAGCATCAAAATGTGTGTTTGGTGGTAACACAACCTTGAAAATGCAAGTTCTGATTCTAAAGCCGTGAAAATGAAAGGGTGATTATAAAACTTATCGTACTCCCAAATCATCATTTTCAAACTCATGCTTCCTAACTGCAACTTTTGAAGCATCAAAATATGTGTTTCAAGGTAAACCAAGCTTGAAAATGCAAGTTTTGATTCTAAAGCCACAAACATGATAGCACGATTATCAAAATTATCGTACTCTCCAATCATCATTTTCAAGGTTGTGCTTCCTAAATGCAAGTTTTAAAGCATCAAAGTGTGTGTTTGGAGGCACAACAAGCTTGAAAATGCAAGTTCTAATTCTGAAGCTACCAACATGAAAGCGCAATTATGAAACATACCTTACTCCCAATTCATCATTCTAAAGCTTGTGATTCCTAAATGCAAGTTTTGAAGTATCAAAATGTGAGTTTGGATGTAACACAAGCTTGAAAATACAAGTTCTTATTGTGAAGCGACTAATATAAAATCATGATTATGAAACTTATCATACTACCAAATCATCATTTTCAGGCTTGTGCTTGCTAAATGTAAGTTTTGAAGCGTCAAAATGTGTGTTTGGAGGTACAACCAAGTTTGGAAACGCAAGTTCTTATTCCAAAGCCACGAAGATGAAAGTGCAATTATGCAACTTATCGTACTCCCAAACCATCATTTTCAAGATTGTTCTTCCTAAACACAAGTTTTGAAGCATGAAAATGTGTGTTTGGAGGTAACACAAGCTTCAAAATGTAACTTCTAATTCTAAAGCCACAAAAATGAAAGTGCGATTATGAAAGTTATCATACTCCCCAATTATCATTTTCAAGCTTGTTCTTCATAAACTCAAGTATTGAAGCATCAAAATGTGTATTTAGAGGCACCACAAGCTTGAAAATGCAAGTTTTGATTCTAAAGCCAGGAACACAAAAGCATGATTATGAAACTTATCGTATTACCAAATCATCATTTTCAAGATTATGCTTCCTAAACGCAAGTTTTGAAGCATCAAAATGTGTGTTTGTAGGTAACACAAACTTGAAAATGCAAGTTTTGATTCCAAAGCCATGAATATGAAAGTGTGATTATGAAACTTATCATACTCCCAAATCATCATTTTCAAGCTTGTGCATCCTAAATTCAATTTTTTAAGCATCAAAATTTGTGTTTGGAGGTAACACAAGATTGAAAATGCAAGTTCTGATTCTAAAGCCACAAGCATGAAAGGATGATTATAAAACTTATTGTACTCCCAAATCATCATTTTCAAGCTTGTGCTTCATATACACAAGTTTTCAAGCATCAAAATGTGTGTTTGAAGGAACGAGCTTGAAAATGCAAGTTCTGATTCGGAAGCCACAAACATGAAAGCATGATTATAAAACTTATTGTACTCCAAATCATCATTTTCAAGCTTGTGCTTCATATATAAAAGTTTTGAAGCATCAAATTGTGTGTTTGAAGGAACAAGATTGAAAATGCAAGTTTTGATTCTAAACCCATGAACATAAAAGCGTGATTATGAAACTTATCGTACTCCCAAATCATCATTTTGAACCTTGTTCTTGCTAAATGAAAGTTTTGAAGCATCATAATGTGTGTTTGGAGGTAACAAAATCTTAAAGATGAAAGTTCTGATTCTAAAGCCACGAACATGAAAGCATGATTATGAAACTTATCATACTCCCAAATCATGATTTTCAAGCTTGTGCTTCCTAAGCACAAGTTTTGAAGCATCAAAATGTGTGTTTGGAGGTAACGGAAGCTTAAAAATGCAAGTTATGATTCCAAAGGCACGAACATGAAAGCATGATTATGAAACTTATTATACTCCCAAATCATCATTTTTAATCTTGTGCTTCCTAAACAAAAGTTTTAAAGCATCAAAATATGTGTTTGGGGGCAATCCAAGCTTGAAAATCCAAATTTTGATTCCGTAGGCATGATGAACATGAAAGCGTGACTATGAAACTTATCGTACTCCCCAGTCATCATTTTCAAGTGTGTGCTTCCTAAATGCAGGTTTTGAAGCATCATAATGTGTGTTTGGATGTAACACAAGCTTGAAAATGCAAGCTTTGATTTTGAATCCATGAACATGAAAGCGTGATTATGAAACTTAGCATACTACCAAATTATCAATTTCAAGCTTGTTCTTCCTAAACACAAGTTTTGAAGCAACAAAATTTGTGTTTGGAGGTAATACAAGTTTAAAAATGCAAGTTCTTATTTTGAAGCCACGCAGATGAAGTGCAATTATGAAACTTGTCATACTCCCAAATCATCATTATCAAGTTTGTGCTTCCTAAACACAAGTTTTGAAGCATCAAAATGTGTGTTTGGAGGTAACACAATCTTGAAAATGCAAGTTTTGATTCTGAAGCCACAAACATGAAAGTGCAATTATAAAACTTATCGTACTCCCAAATCATCATTTTCAGACTTGTGCTTCCTAAACGCAAGCTTTGAAGCATCAAAATGTTTGTTTGGAGGCACTACAAGCTTGAAAATGAAAGTTCTTTATTATGAAGCCATGAACACGAAAGTGTGATTATGAAACTTATCATACTCCCAAATCCTTATTTTCAATCTTGTGCTTCCTAAACACTATGTTTTGAAGCATCAAAATGTGTGTTTCGAGGTAACACAAGTTTGAAAATGTATGTTCTATTTCTGAAGCCATGAAGTTGAAAGCACGATTATGAAACTTATCGTACTCCCAAATCATTATTTTCAAGCTTGTGCTTCCTAAACACAAATTTTGGAACATCAAATGTGTGTTAGGAGGCAACACAAGCTTGAAAATGCAAGTTTTGAATCTAAATCCATAGACATGTAAGCACGATTATGAAACTTATCATACTCCCAAATCATCATTTTCAGACTTTTTCTTCCTAAAGGCACGTTTAGAAGAATCAAAATATTTGTTTGGAGGCACTACAAGATTGAAAATGCAAGCCAAGAATATGAAAGTGCGATTATGAAACTTATCATACTCCCAAATCATCATTTTCAAGCTTGTGCTTCCTAAACACAAGTTTTAAAGCATCAAAATGTGTGTTTAGAGTTAACACAACCTTGAAAATGAAAGTTCTTATTCTTAAGCCACCAAAATGAAAGCGCAATTATGAAACTTTCTGTACTCCCAAATAATCATTTTCAAGATTGTGCTTCCTAAATGCATGTTTTGAAGCATCAAAATTTGTGTTTGGAGGTAAAACAAGCCTGAAAATGCAAGTTCTGATTCCAAAGCCACTAACATCAAAGCGCAATTATGAAACTTATCGTACTCCCAAATAATCATTTTCAAGCTTTTGCTTCATAAACACAAGTTTTGAAGCATCAAAATGTGTTTTTGGAGGTAACACAATCTTAAAAATGAGAGTTTAGATTCCATAGCTGCAAAGATGAAAGTGTGATTAAGAAACTTATCATACTCCCAAATCATGTTTTTCAAGCTTGCGTTTCCTAAACACAAGTTTTGAAGCATCAAAATGTGTGTTTGGGGGTAACACAAGCTTTAAAAATGCAAGTTTTGATTCTGAAGCCAAGAATGTGGAAGCATGATTATGAAACTTATTGTAGTCCCAAATCATCATTTTCAAGCTTGTGCTTCCTAAATGCAATTTTTGAAGCATCAAAATGTGTGTTTGGAGGCACAACAAGCTTGAAAATGCAAGTTTCGATTTTGAAGCCATGAACATGAAAGTGCGATTGTGAAACCTATTGTACTCACAAATCATCATTTTCAAGCTTATGCTTCCTAAACACAAGTTTTGAAGCATCAAAATGTGTGTTTAGAGCTAACAAAAGCTTGAAAATGCAATTTTTGATTCTGAAGCCATGAACATTATTGTGTTATTATGAAACTTATTGTACTCCCAAATCATCATTTCCAAACTTGTGCTTCCTACACAGAAGTTTTGAAGCATCAAAATGTGTGTTTGCGGGACCTAATCCACTCTCATGCACACATTGGAATACGAAATCTCCTAAGGAAGTGATTCACTTTGACTATTTCTTGTGAAAGGGAGTCAAGGAATACTCTTAGGGTTTCTATTCCTTTGTGTTGGCATTGAGTTGTCATTGATGTCAACTGGTACTACAGGCTACCGGTAGGGTATGTCAATCCGATATGAAGAAGATTGAACCAACATAAGGAAGATTAACATGAAGGCTTGTCAACCGGTATGGTGGAAGAAAAGTAGGCATTGAGACTGTCAGTGACATCATCAGTAAGAAGACTGAATTGACACAAGGAAGATTAACATGAATTCTTGTCAACTGGTATGGTGGAAGACAAGTAGGCATTGAGACTATCGGTGACATCACCGGTAAGAGGTGATATGAAGTTGTGTGTTGACATGACAAGTTGTAACTAGTATAAAGGTTGGTCATTTTGTTTGTGATAATGTTTGTGATAAAGAGGCAAAGTGACAAAGAGATCACAAACCATCAAAGGTGAAGTTGTGCTACTGGTGTAGTGTATACTGTCGGTTAGCAGCAGGAGAAAGTCTCATCGGTAAGGGCTTGTACCGGTATGAGTTTGTTGAATGTTTAGGTCCAAACCAATCCTATGTCGGTGAGCTGAGTGTATGCCAATGTGATGCCACATGGAGCTGAGGTGGCAAGCATGCAGAGGTTGGTGAAGTTTCCATCAACATGGTTGCTGGAGCAGTTAGTCGATGTTAACAAAACAACCACAAATCACGGGTCGATAATAGATTGATGTGGGTTGAGGAAGAATGAATGACAGAGAAAGATTAGGGAGTTGTTGGTGCCTGGATTGAATCAAGGAAATCGGATTGCAAGAGGACCTCAAGAAGGAAACAGTTGGGTCATAAATGAGTCGACAGATTTCAAGGCCAGAAACAATGGTTGGGTTTGCCACTTTTGGCAAACATACTTTGGATAGATAGAAAAAATGTGATGGTTTATTCCTCCAATGTAGGTGTGTGATCCAAGGCGGATCAGATCAGATTGGATGCAAATTTAATCAGTAGAAGGAAACCCTAGCCACCCTCTATTTGAATTGATTTTCAGTAGGAAAGCTTCAGTTTAAATACCACCTAAGACAAATAGCGATGTTGTTGAAGAGTAAAATTGTTGTATGAAAGAAAAAGAGATGAACACTTGAAATATTTTATGAGTGAAGATTGTACTGGTAAGGAGAAGTAGGGTAAATCGGTGTAAGGAACAAACTGACAGAGTGAGCATAGAATGTAGAGGTGGCAAACTGAAAGAAGCAGTACCTGATAGAGAGTGACCAAGTGTGATTTAAATTTAGTAGAAAAAAGGGAGAGAAGATTAAGTAGAGTTAGAACTAGTAGGAAGGCTAAGTTTCAGTGTGTGTTGAGTTGATATAGATCAGTAAGATAGAAACCGACATTGTAAAGCTTTAAAAGGTTGCAAAACTTCATTTATAGCAAGGATCTCATTTGTATATCTGAGTTTTAATATTGTTTTCACTAAGTAGGTTCTTAGTGTAGGGGTTGTAGCTCCTTTAGGTTGTAGCCTATAAATTGTGCAGGGGTTGGTGCTCATAAATAAAGGGTTGGTGCTCCTTGGGTTGGTGCCCTAAAATTTGTAATCAGATCTTTTCATTGTGAGGCTAGATTGGAGCAAAAGATCTCCATCAACTATTCTCACCAAGGTTTTTCCCACATTGGGCTTTCCTCGTACATCTGGTGTTATGTGTTACATATTCATTTGTGTGAATTATTAATCCTTTAGTTATTTCTCCTACACACATTGTTTGTATTTTTTTGGTAATCGGTTTGCATCTTGTGTATTTCATATTGAACTGGTATAGTTCTTATTAAAGAAAAATTATTTAAATCACTAATTCACCCCCTCTCAATGATCCATTTTGTCAAACACTTTGTTTCTATGAAGAGGAGGTGTGCAAAATGTAATGAAATGATCAACTGGGATAGGGAGATAAGAAAAAGTCCAGATATAAACTGAAATACAAAAAAATGCAGATTTGAAAGTAACACACAAAGTAAAGAGCAAGAAATTAAATTTAGATGTGCACCTATCACCAAAAGTTGGGCCTGACTAAGAAAGAATAGGGTTCCATGCCTTGGTCCCTAATACTGCACAGAGGTGTACTTCTAGAAATTGTTGTCCGAGACTTTGCACTATCAGACTGCCAAAAGAAGCAAAAACCTGGGAGGACCAGGTCACCGTACCTTGGTCATAGACTAGGGCACCACGCCTTGGTCTCAAAAATCTAAGATCTATTTATGCCCTTGAATCTACACCTGTGTGTTGAGTCGGTTCCAAAGATCATGCATCCTTTGGATTTTTGTATCTACATCTAAAACTTGGAAAAATGGTGTTTGGGTGGCTATATGGGGTTTTGCCTTAGTTAAACCCCTTGTTTTGGTGATTTCCACCTCCACAAATAGTCGATAATGTACTGAAAATGTGTGTGCAATAACCTTGTGTGTATGCAAGATCCTAAATGAACAAGAATGTAAATCTAGAGTTCTACCCTACGCTTGGAGAGTAAACCCTAAAAGAGTATAAATGTAAATGTAAATAATTCAATTAACAAATGAATTAATGGATCTAAATCATGAATGTAAATTTGAAAATGATTGTTGTGAAACTCATACAAAGATATGAAAATAACATGAAATCATACCAAACCCTAAGGGAGATGTGCAAGCCAATCAACAGTCAGTGATCTCCTATTATTTTTCAATATCTTCAAAGCTTCCATTGATGATGAAACTGGCATGAAAATGGTTGATGTAGACTTGATAGATACTTAATTTGTTGATTGAAGAATTCACATAAACTTGCACTTTCACTTCATAAGAGGCTCCTCCAAAATTGCTAGATGGATCCTTCAAATGAGGAAAGAAAAGGCTATATGTATGTAACCCTAACTTTTTTTTTTTATCATAGGCCGGCCTAGAATCAATATGATTTTTTAATCCTTTGTATTCAAACATTACATTACTACCAAAACATGATCCCAAAATTCGGGGAGAAAAAGTAGGGACCAAGAGGTATCACATTAGTCCAACCAACTTTTTTCCAAATTTTTAGGGAAGCAAGGTATCGTGATTCTAAAGTCAATTCTAAGAGGATGCAACGATTCAAGGTGTTTAGATATATGAAATTGGGCCTTGAAGGTTGAAATAGGACATAATTAGGGCTTTTGATGAATTAATTAATTGAAAGATTAAAATAAAAAGGGGCACACTTAGGGTTAAGGGCCCAATTTTATGATGTGCAAAGGGATGTAAGAGGAATTTAGATTTAATTAAATGCTTAAATAGAATTTGAAATGCAAGATGCAAACACACTAGGGCAGGTGCTAACCTAAGTGTGGAATTGTACCACCCAATTAAGGGTGTACAATTTATGATGCTACAACCCTAATCTTGGGAGAAGGTTTCCCAGAGCACCCCAGTCCCTCCATTTCTACCTCAAATTTGGATTGCAAGTCAGTTATAGTTTATTTTGTAGTCGCGTCTTATAAATTGGTCAGCCGATTTTTTGTCTTTCTATGTATGCTAAAAGTAGTGAATGTAAGCCTTTTTTTTCCTAGTTCATTTAATTCTCATATATAGTTACATATTCATCTTCAAGTACCGCATAGTGAAGGATCATTGCATCCACTTAGTTCTTGAGCCTTCTTAAGCCTAGTGGATCATCTTCCTTCCAATGTAAGGTGGGGAATTGAAATAGGTTCCTTATTTACATGCATAAACTTGTGAATCCTATTTTCCCACCATTACATTTTGGTGTGCCCTACATATCCTATTTTTACTTGTGATTCAAATGTCTTGATCTAATTTGTATTACATTTTATGCATTTAGAGAATCAAATTTTCTTCATTTTCTGTAATGTTTAAATAGTTAATTTGTTAAAATTTGTATTCTTTACACATTTCTTTTGTGTATGATTTTTTATAACTTTGAGCCCTACATATAATATCCTCATGAGAAGAAGTTAGAATTATGGCATCCCTAAGAGGTGTAGAGCCTAAGTTAACTAACATTTTCTATGGGAACTCAGGTGAATTTTCTATGCCTACACATAAAATACCTAACATTGTTGACAATAATTCTTCCCACACTTCTCATGATGAGGAAAACTCCCTAACATGAGGATCTCCTAACCAAGTAGTAAATCTTGAACATTGGATGGGTCAAGAACACTCAAATAGTGAGGAAAACCCCTTGATTGAAGGGTTGAGGAGGATGGTTCAAAATGATAAACATGGTGTGGTTTTTTTGTGTGGCATATCTCATATTGTGAACAATAATATCATGTCCATGCAAATTTGTGTCGAAAATCTTAACTTTTCTAATCCCCCTAATACCATTGAAAATACCATTCCTAACCCAACATCTAATTTGCCTAATCTGCCTACTTATACTCCACCTCTCATGGCTACATCTACACAAAATTTCAATCCTACACATTTTTTATCTTGGAGGAATTCCCATCATACTCCTTATGTGAGTGTTCCAAGTATTTCCCAACCATCTCCTATACCTACTCACCATAATGTCTCACTTTCACCAACTCACTTCCATGACCCAATCCAAGTTCAACATTCCCACTTTTGATATTGCTAGCCCACTTTCCCAAGACATCATTCATACCATTATCCCTCAATACATGTAAATACCTCACCTAGAGACATACAATAGAAAATATGGTCCCTTGACACATGTGAAAACATTTCAAACCTTGTGTAGTGACTTCGCAAATGATCATAGACTTATGGCTAATTTATTTGCTAGGACATTTCAAGATAAGGCCTTGCAAAGGTTTTGTTCTTTTTCTCCTTATTCCATTGTTTCTTTCCAAAATTTAGCTTATGCTTTCATTCAAAAAACTCAAAATAATATTGGTCCTCAAATTTCTTTAACTGATTTAATTCAATATAAACAAAGTGTTAAAGAAAAAGTTATTGATTTTATTAGTAGATTTAAATATTTATGTGCTCAAATATCTTATCCTATGCTTTATATGGATGTTCAAAGAATTTTCATCTCTAATTTGAAAAAAGACATTAGAGATAAGTTATTGTTTTCTGAGTTTACTTCTTTCATCCAATTGTGTGTAGTGCTTCATAATTATTAGCTTCAAGTGACCCAATTTAAGTCATCCACTTCAATGGATCTGGTTGTAAAGAATGATTCCACTTAACAAGATTTCCAAAATTTTCCAAAACCAAACAAAGGATTCATTAAGATCAATAATTCCTCAAACAATGTTGATGCACAAGTGGTGGCTGCAACACTAGGTGTGGCTCCTTCATCGTCTATTTTTAAACTATCTCACAATTTTACACCTCTTTTTGAATCTTTTCATAATATTATGTTGTAATTAATTAATGCTAACATTTTGAAACTTCCTCCTATAAAACCATATGACCCTTCAAACCATTGCCAACTTCCCATGATCCCAAAGCCTTTTGTCAATATCACCGTCAACCTAGCCACAATACTAACAAGTATTATAGGTTGAAACATCTTGCCGAAGACCTCATTGATTCCAATACCATAATTTTTGTAGGTGTTAATGACAAAGGAAATAAACCAATTTTACCTCATAACCAAAATTTGCAATTTTATACCAATCCTTTATCATCTCATTCTACCAGCTCCATCGAGCCTACCAGCTTATTTCCTTCATCTTCCACCAATGTTGTTGTGCCTAATGTGCCTACTTTTACTCCACCTCTCATTTCTACATCTATACAAAATGTCAATCATAGCTACATCTACACAAAATTCTAGAGTCAAGGTTACACCAATTTGTATTATGTTCTCCACATAATTGAGCATCAAGGATGGTGAAAAAGAGAATTATGCCCATTAGTGTTGAACACTTCGCACAAAAATACTCTGGTGATCTCCAAGAGTGTAGCACAAAATAAATTTCACCATCTAGTTATCAAGGATAAAAAAGTATATATTTGAAGGCTCATGAAGAGAAGCATTGACAATTGGTAAAAAAGTGTCGGGTAACCACCATAAGAAACCTGCAACCATATTCTCAAGATGAAGGATATCAAGTATAGTAATATAATATCATCTATTTAATAACTTCACCATTATAATTGATTTATTGATTAGAAAATGAATGGAAAAATTATATATATGAATGAATATGTAATAATATGGATGAATTACAATCAATTCTTGTGTAAACATAATATGAATTTAGTGCTAATTAACACAAGAATTCGTACCTTGATTTGGTCCAAATCTCACACAGGTAGTCTTATCAATAAAGACTTTATCAAGAATCAACCAATGGTTTCCAAAATTTAATGGATTCACGCCTAACTTAATTTCATACCACAATATCATGAGGGTTTTAGGATAATCCAAGGAATCAAGAAATACAATGATATAAAAACACCTTGAGCCTTTTCAATGAATGTCCATCTTAAGATAATCCAAAGAATCAAGAACAAAAAATATATGTATAGATTAAAATCTTGATCCTTGTTTAATAAATGTGAAGGAACACAATGGACCACCAAGAGGGGGGTGAATCAGTGGTAATAAAAAAAAAATTCTTTCTAGATAATCTAAGCTATGATAGTAGCACTCATAAAAATAATAGGATGGAGATCAAACACATTAGCACACACACACAAGAGGCAACCCATAACACAAGAGTATATGAGGAAAACTTGCGGTTGGGAAAAACCTTGGTGAGAAATGTTGTTGGAGTCTATTGCTCCAATCCAGCCTCATAGGTAAAACATATTACAACATTTAGGGCACCAACCCCTAAACTTTAGGGTACCAACCCAAGGAGCACCAACCCCTAGCTCCGAGCACCCACTCAGAGATTACAATGAAGATGTATTTAAAACAAATTGATCACCTTGTTACAAATGAGATTTTGTAACACCATACTAATCTGCCCTCTCTTTGATCTTTTCTTCTATTTGTTCTCTACTCTTTTTCTTCTGTGCTCTTCCTTCTTTGATCTCTATTGTCTTCTCTACTTTCTTTCCCCTCCATTCTACTCTTATATTTTCTTCTTTGCCTCAGTCCTACACACTCTAGTTTTCTACACCTTATTGATGCTTGCCTTTTTCTTTTCTCTTGTTAAACCTTGCTACACTCTCTATACTTTTTAACTTTTTGTTTGTCTTTTGTATATCCTACAACTATTGTTATTCTTCTCAACCACACATAAGCTTACTCTAACATGCACTACACATTATAGTCGCAAGTCACTGTTCAGCCATGCTCTCAATCTCTATCTCCACTTGGCAGCAACACATTGTTCTTCACAACAACCTATATCTTTGTTGTACACAACTTCTCTCTCTTTGTGTTTTGTACACACATCAACACCCTATAGTCATTCAGTCATAGGACTTCCTATCTTATTTGTAATCTATACACTTCTAGGTCACACATATTTATTCTTCACAGCTGATAGTTTTGATACTTAATGTAAGTACAGATCCAATAGCCAACAAGATGAGAGCGGGGGGGGGGGGGGGTGAATCATACAAAATTAATCATCCATAAAAACATCAAATTCGACCTCAGTAACATATATATCAGTCATATAACCAAAACTGTTAAACATGCAAACTTAAAAGCATATGAACAATATAAACCTCATAACACCAGATTTAACGTGGAAACCCAAATAGGGAAAAACCACTGTGGGATTTCGGACCCACTAAGAAATATACTCTTCTAGAGTATGCTTGGTTAAAAGCAAATCATGTTAAAGATTACAAACACATTGCTAGATGTGACCCGGTTAAGGGATTTCCCTCAGATCTGTTAGGATCTTCACCTTGTTAGAAGTGACCTTGTTAAAGGATTTCAAACACTCAAATAAGAATGTCACCTTGCTAGAGGATTTGCATATAAGACTGTTAAGTCCACTTGGTTAAGAGATTTTCTGCTACTTCTCAAAATAACAGTAATAAATATATGTCTGCAACTTCACATCTAAAAATGCTAAAGAAAATTCCTATTTGTTCAATACAATTTAGACATAGAACTAATCTTGTCTATCTGCTGGGCATCTATACTCTATTATCAAAATAGGTCTTCAAGCTTCTGTGCTCGATAATCACTATGTAGCAACCTTGTGCATACACTTGCCCGCATACATTGTTTATCAATAGTTTCCTATTTATAAACAATCTTCTAACCGCTTAATCTCCTTGATCAATCATAGCCATCAGATCTTCAATCTTGTCCACGTTCAATGTATCCTTCGATCTAAAAATGTTTTACCCTACCTTGGAACTTGCATGTTCACCTTGGAACTTGTGTTAGGGTATTGCGGTTCAATCTGAGTTGTACATCTTCCTGCCGACCTTTCTTTACCATAGATTTTTTAACAATCTTCATGCATGGCTTACCAATCACTTAATTTGCTCCAGCTCATCAACTTCCTTCATTAAATATCACATGTAAACATTTAATGCATTCTGTTATAGCTCGGTTGTAACTCGGTAAATACTAAACTTCACTCGGTAGACATTCTGCCTTCATTAACTGATAGTGATAACCTTAGGGTTTACCAACTAGGTTCCTTAGGGTTTACCGACTAGGTTCTTTGCTCGGTAACATAGTATAGTATTAACCTTTCAAACAATAGCATATGTAGGATATCAAAACAATCTAAACATCATGATCTCATCATTGTCTGACTCGGTAATAGTTGCCCATTGAATAACTTATCCCCTTATTCATTATATTCTTTCTATGTCTTTTACCGACATCTTTATACACATCAAATCATACTTCTTAAGATATGGCAACATCATTCTGAATTAGAAAATCAATTTATTGACATCAATGACAAAATAATAATATTAAAACAGTAATCATCCTTAATCAGTTATATCCATAGTCATCAACAACCTTCTCAATATCCTTATTGAAGTGCCAACAATCTCTCATTGTAATTGGAATGCCAACCTTCTTCTTGTCTAATATAATGCCAACAATCTCCCCCTTTAGCATTGATGAAAAAACCAATTGATTTGACCTTAATAGATTCGGAGTGCTATGATTCTGAAATGTTGAAATGCTCTCCCCCGTACATTAGACTTCTCCTATTTTCTCAGTCTTCTTTCCAATCTGTAGTCTGCTTTTCTTATGTATTCTCCCCCTTTGACAACAATGCCAAAAAGAAAAGAACTAAAACATAATTTGTTTCTGTAAGAAGTTATTTCCTGCTGTTGTGTATCAATGTAGTCTCGGTCAGAGCATTTGTCTTCAATTCCTATTCCCTGTTTATGTTTTCCTCCACACCTTTAGAAAACCTCCTAAAGTGTGTAAATCAACATCAACTCCTAAAAGATATTCTGTAAAGTCATCAAATTGATGCTTTCACCGAACTCGGTCAGTGAATGAAAGATAGGGGTAGAACCCCTAACTGACTTCTAATATACTCAAAAGTGTCCTTTGGTAGTGGCTTGGTGAAGACATTTGCTATTTGCTCCTTTGTACTAACATATTCCATCACCACTTTCTTCTCTTGAACTTCTTCTCTAAGATAATGATATTTGATAGAGATGTGCTTTGTCTTAGAGTGCATAACAGGATTCTTTGAAATATTAATGGCACTAGTGTTATCACAAAATATAGTTACTAGCTCAGTAACTTGCTCATTTATACCTTCCAACAGTTGTTTGATCCAAGCTATATTGGTGCAATTCAGTGCTGCAGTGACATATTCAACTTCTGCTATTGACTGAGAAACACATCCTTGTTTCTTGCTAAGCCAACTCACTAGTCTTTCTCCTAAAAAGAAAGCTCCTCCACTTGTGCTTTTCCTATCATCAATGTTGCCTGCCCAATTAGCATCAGTATAAACTTTTAAATCAAACTCATTTCCTTTCTGATATACTAGGCCATAATCTTCAGTGCCTTTTAAGTATTTGAAAAATTCTTTTGATAGCCGTCATGTGTGTTTCCTTAGGATCTGCAGAAAATCTTGCAACAATACCTACTACATGTGCTATATCTGGCCTACTGTGAACAACATATTGCAACTCTCCAATCATAGATCGGTAAAGTGTCTCATCAACATATGCAGATTCATCATTCTTTGATAGTTTAGAGTTGGTAGTCATAGGAGTACTTACTAGTTTTGAATCCTCCATTCCAAATTTCTTCAAGATTTCCTTTATGTACTTGGATTGGGTAATGAAAATCTCATCTTTCATTTGCAATATCCGTAGACCTATAAAATATTTTATCTCACTGATTAATGACATCCCAAACTCTTTACTCATTTCATTTCCAAAGTTCTTGCATAGAGAGTCATTTCCACTAAAGATAATATCAACAACAAATATGGCTGAGATTAGTATTCCATTTTCATCATTCTTCATGTACATATTGTTGTTTTCACTTGTTCTTATAAAACCAATTTTGATCAAATATGAGTGCAATCTCTCATACCATGCTCTAGGTGCTTGTTTTAGACCATATAAGGCTTTATTCAATTTACATACCTAATCATTATTTTCTCCTTCAACAAATCCTTCAGGTTGTTCAATGAAAACTTCTTCTTCTAATATACCATTTAGAAATGCAGATTTGACATCCATTTGATATACCCTGAAATTCTTGTAAGTAGCAAATGCCAACAATGTTCTTACTCCTTCAAGTCTTGCCACAGGTGCAAAAGTCTCACCATAATCAATTCCTTCTTCTTGGGCATAACCTTTGCAAACTAGTCTTTCTTTATTTCTAATGACCTCACCCTTTTCATTTAGCTTGTTTTTGAAGATCCACTTTGTACCGATAACATTTTTGTCCTTCAGTCTTGGGACCAATGTCCATGTGTCATTCTTCTTGATTTGATCAATCTCTTCTGTCATAGTATTTATCCAATCTTCATTGTTAAATGCCTCTTTCACTATTCTCGATTCAAATTTAGATATCAAACATGTGTTCTGTCTCAGTTTGTTCCTTGTCATCATTGGATCATCCTTATCTCCTATAATCTGACTTGGTGCATGATGTCTTCTGACATACTTGGCTAAAATAGACTTGGTAGGCTCTGTATGATCTTCTTCATCACTCGGTAACTGGATATTTCCTTCATTTTCTTCAACAATTATCTCGATAGGACTTCTCAGTTGCACATAGACAAATCCTTCAAAATCTTCGGATTCTTTGGAGTTTCCTTCATTATTTCTTTCTGCAAATTCATCAATTTTCACATTTGCACTTTCTACTATTTTGTTAGATGATTTGATCAGACATTTAAATGCTTTGCTTCTAGAAGAATAACTTAGAAACATTCCTTCTTCACTCTTCTAATCAAACTTGCCATTTCTATCATCTTTATGAACATAGCATCTACTCCCAAAGATTTTAAAATAACTTACATTAGGTTTCTTGTCATACCAGATTTCATAAGGTATCTTCAAAGTACCTTTCTTCAATTGAGCTCGGTTCAAGGTGTAAATAGTTGTGCTTATTGCTTCTCTCCAAAATTTTTGTGGAACTTTCTTTTCAATCATCAGGGTTCTAGCACAATCCACAATAGATCTGTTCCTTCTCTCGGCTATCCCATTCTGCTGTGGAGTTCTCGATGCAGAGACGTCTTTTTATACCATGATCATTGCAAAATAAGTTGAACTCATCAGATGAAAAACTCTCCTCCTCTATCTGATCTGAGACATTTCAGTTGTCTTCCTATTTCATTTTCAACTCTAGCCTTGTACCATTTAAACATTTGAAAAGCTTATGATTTTTCTTTTAAAAACATTACTGACATCATCCTTGAGTAATCATCCACAAATAATATGAAATATTTATCACCATAATAACTATGGACTTTCATAGGACCACAAAGATCAGTATGCACAAGATCTAAAATTCCCTTAGAAGTGTAGGACTTACTTGTAAAGCTTGATCTTGTCATCTTACCCATCTGGCATCCTCGGCACATAGCATTCTCAGGTTTTTCAAGACTCGGTAGACCTCTTACTCGGTGCTTCTTACTTATTTTGATCAGATTATCAAAATTAACATGACAAAACATTTTATGCCATCACCAGGTATCATCTATCCTTGCATATAGACATTTATTCCGAGTTGAGTCAAGATGAAATGTATTACCTCTTGTTTGTGTCCTGGTAGTAGCTAACTTTCCATGCTTGTCATGAACTTTGACAATTCCTTTTCCAAACTCTATTCGGTAACATGTGTTGTTTAGCTATGCTACACTCAACAAATTGTATTTTGGACCTTCAACCCAATAAACATCATTACATTTAGCATTGTCAAGAAGTGTTATGGATCCTTTACGTCTTGCCGAACATGATGCATCATTACCAAATCTTACATAGACTCCATCATAATCATCTAATTTAATAAACTTGTGTTTATCACCTGTCATGTGATGTGAGCAACCACTATATATGATCCAAGAATCATTAGTATTTATATGAGATATTAAAGCTTTTTCTTCATACCTTTCTTCATCTGATCCATCTTTGATAGCCACATAAACAACTTCCTCTGTATCAGTTTCATCTAATTTATCATCATTAGATTCCTCATTAGCTATTAGGCATGTCCTTATATCTCTTCTCTTGAAGTCTCGGTGTCCTTTGTAATGCTTATCTTTATGTTTGTTATCTCGATAATCTCTCTTTTCACTAGATTCTTTGTCAAGACAGTTAGAAGCCATATGTCCAATCTTATCACAATTGAAACATTTTAAAGGTAGCTTTCCTTTATACTTACCTTTTCCTCTCAGTAATCTTTTGGCTAAAAATGCTTCAAAATCTTCTTGCTTTCTGATTTCCTCATACAGTTTGTGTACTGCTTCCATGTTCTTTCGAAATCTTTCACTTGCTCCACTGTGATTCCCTTTAGAGTACTTATACTTTCTATCATTGTAATCATCAGTTTCATCGATATGAAAAGAACTGAATGCAGATTCAACTTTATTTACTGATGACCCACTGTTATCAAAGTTACTTAACTCAAATGCATGTAGCTTACCAATAGTAGCATCTAAAGAAACTGGCATATTGGGTACAGACCTCAATTCATTGATTGTAGAGACTCGGATTGCATAGGCAGGTAGAAGGGTTCTTAACAACTTACTTGTTACATCCTTTTCTTCAATAGTTCCTCCTGCTCCTTTGATTTGATTTACAATCTCCTTTAGTCTTGTACTGTACTGGGTTATATTCTCACCTTCATTCATCCTCATAGATTCAAGTTGTCCTCTTAGACTATTCACTTTTGCTCTTTGAACATGTTCATCTCCACCATATACAGATATGAGCTTAGTCCACATTGCCTTTGCATCATTACAGCCTTCTAGATCATTAAACTCTGAGTCGGTCAATGTAGATGTTATTTCAATCATTGCTTGAATATGTTCTTGCTTTGCCTTTATCTCTTCCATTGTCAATGGATAGGTGCTCGGTGTGATGAAATCATTCTCCAGATAATGGACAACATATTCTCCAATTCCTGATAGATGTAGCTTCATCCTTTTTTGCCATGTAGAGAAACTTGACTTGTTCAGCTTTGGTGCATCCCTCTTATACATCTTTGGATCTTTAACTCATGTGCCTTTCAACTTTCCTTTCGGAGTCCAAAGCTCTGATACCAATTGATAGTTCTGATACTTAATGTAAGTACAGATCCAATAGCCAACAAGATGAGAGGGGGGGGGGTGAATCATACAAACTTAATCATCCATAAAAACATCAGATTCAACCTCGGTAACATATATATAAGTCATATAACCAAAATTGTCAAACATGCAAACTTAAAAGCATATGAACAATATAAACCTCATAACACCAGATTTAACATGGAAACCCAAATAGGGAAAAACCACTATGGGATTTTGGACCCACTAAGAAATATGTAGAGTATGCTCGGTTAAAAGAAAATCCTGTTAAAGATTACAAACACATTGCTAGATGTGACCCGGTTAAGGGATTTCCCTCAGATCTGTTAGGATCTTCACCTTGTTAGAAGTGACCTTGTTAAAGGATTTCAAACACTCAAATAAGAATGTCACCTTGCTAGAGGATTTGCATATAAGACTGTTAAGTCCACTTGGTTAAGAGATTTTCTACTACTTCTCAAAATAACAGTAATAAATATATGTCTGCAACTTCACATCTAAAAATGCTAAAGCAAATTCCTATTTGTTCAATACAATTTAGACATAGAACTAATCTTGTCTATCTGTTGGGCATCTATACTCTATTATCAAAATAGGTCTTCAAGCTTCTGTGCTCGGTAATCACTATGTAGCATCCTTGTGCATACACTTGCCCGCATACATTGTTTATCAATAGTTTCCTATTTATAAACAATCTTCTAACCGCTTAATCTCCTTGATCACATTTCCCATGATCAATCATAGCCATCAGATCTTCAATCTTGTCCAAGTTCAATGTATCCTTCGATCTAAAAATGTTTTACCCTGCCTTGGAACTTGCATGTTCACCTTGGAACTTGTGTTAGGGTATTGCGGTTCAATCTGAGCTGTACATCTTCCTGCCGACCTTTCTTTACCATAGATTTTTTAACAATCTTCATACATGGCTTACCAATCACTTAATTTGCTCCAGCTCATCAGCTTCCTTCATTAAATATCACATGTAAACATTTAATGCATTCTGTTATAGCTCGGTTGTAACTCGGTAAATACTAAACTTCACTCGATAGACATTCTGCCTTCATTAACTAATAGTGATAACCTTAGGGTTTACCAACTAGGTTCCTTAGGGTTTACCGACTAGGTTCTTTGCTCGGTAACATAGTATAGTATTAACCTTTCAAACAATAGCATATGTAGGATATCAAAACAATCTAAACATCATGATCTCATCATTTTCTGACTCGGTAATAGTTGCCCATTGAATAACTTATCTCCTTATTCATCATATTCTTTCTGTGTCTTTTACCGACATCTTTATACACATCAAATCATACTTCTTAAGATATGGCAACATCATACTAAATTAGAAAATCAATTTCTTGACATCAATGACAAAATAATAATATTAAAACAGTAATCATCCTTAATCAGTTATATCCATAGTCATCAACAACCTTCTCAATATCCTTATTGAAATGCCAACAATCTCTCATTGTAATTGGAATGCCAACCTTCTTCTTGTCTAATATAATGCCAACAATAGCACTTCCTATCTTGTTTGTAATCTATACACTTCTAGGTCACACAGATATCTTGTTTGTAATCTATACACTTCTAGGTCACACAGATATATTCTTCACAGCTACATTCATCTACACCAATTTGCACATAGTCTATCAGATCACACCTCATCACATATCAAATAAACTTGTTCACCTCATTATCATGTCACCATATGTGCACAGGTTTCTATACAACATGCAAATCATTCATATAGTTGGTTTGCACTTTTCCATTCAGCAATTCAAGTTCCTATGCACCATTTGATATGAGCCATTGTGTGTTTTTGTCCAAATGGTCAATCTTGGGTTGGTATATGTGTATCCTTCACCTGTGCTTGTCAGGATTGTTTATGGTTGCCTATTTCGCCATAGAGTTCTCGTAGAGAGAAACATTTCCTGATAGTGCCCTAAGAGAGAGGGTGGCTTTCAAGCGGGTGCCGTGCCCGAAGTGGATGACAGGATAACCCGTCGAAAGTCAGTTAAAAAGTGATAACCTAATAATTGATTAGGGGGTGGGTAGATTAAATATTAAGTAAGATAAACGTGCCTCGTGCATAGATGAGTGCTTGTACAGGGCTCATGATGTTACGAGAAGGCCTGGAATGGCAAACTTACCACCTCGTCTTCACGAAAGGATTGGTAGGGTCCGCATGAGACTTAGTTGGAACCAAAGGCTTGGGAGATGTTACCAAGAGAAACCCGAGTATGGGGGCCGGGACCTATGGAGGCTGTACCATGGTAACCATCAAGCTATGCGATGACACTCTCTTCTTAGAGTCACTAGTGTTTTGTGAGTTGTGTTACATGGATGGTTGTAGAGTCTTGTAGTCCTTTCGTACTTGTCTTACTTTGCTTGCTTGAGGGTTTTCTACTATCTCCTAGCATGGTGGGGTGGTTCCATTTCGGGATCACATGGTTGGGTGGCAGTGCCACTTCCCATCGGATGTTCTGGATTGTATCTTCAGGTGAGGAAAGGCTTCACTGTTGTTTCTTGGATCGTGGTTTATGTACCGGCTCTTGTTCGAGATCATTGTTCAGTTGAGACCTTGTGGTCATTGTATCAAACTTTTATGTAACCTTGATATTGTATCTTTGTAACCAGTGGTGTTATTGGAAGCCATGTATTTATGGATATTGTAATATTATTATGTCAGTGAAATGAATGTTATTGTTTTGATCTTATGTTTAAATGGTTTATGGAAATTGGATACATTGGAATACTTGTATATTTTTGTTTTGGGATGTATGTGTAGTTTTAAACTTAAGTTTTCAATTTATCTTATTGAATGGATTAATTGTGGTGTTAATATAATCTATGAAATTAATCTTCATTGGTTACCCTTTGGAAAAATTATGATAGACTTCCGTTGTGCTGTTAAACATGCAATGATTATAGTTAGTATACTTAGTCTTTAACAAAAAAGAAAATTATTTCACCCTTTAGTTGCCTAGTTGTGTTGTTTTCCTTTAGGGTTCCTAGCGAGGCATTACATTTGGTATCAGAGCCCAAAGTTTCAACACTGGGTACTCTGGATTTGTAGTGTGCCTTTCATTGACCATCTTGCTTAGGTCATAAATGTTTGTATCTCTTAGGACTTATCCTTGCTATGGATCTGAACCTTTTTCTCTTTTATGGTACTAGGTCATGGCTAAGAAAGCTAGAGGAGGTGGCCGTATGGGTGGTTGCCAAGGAGGCAGAGGTTGAGGACGGGGCTATGGTTCTGACCATCACATTCCTTCACCACCACCCACTCATGTGAGTGTTGAGCCAGAATAGTCAGTTCATTAGGAGTAGGAACAATCTGTTCATTAGAACTCTCAGCATGCAGGAGAACATGTTTCTGAAAGGGAAGAGCTGAGATAGATGTTTCAGGAGGTTCTGGCTAGGTTAGGCCAAAGGCCTGAGTTTGAGCAACCTATTCATGCTCAGGTTGAGGATCCACTTCAACAAGTTCCAAAGGAAAGAGAGAGAGAGAGGTCACCAAGGCGAGGGGAGATCCAGCTATCCGAGATCCACCTTCCTTAGGTCACATAAAGGACTTGATGAGGTCCAATCCTCCTTACTTTGATGGTATGGGTACTGGTCTTGAAGCAGAGACCTAGCTTATCGGCTTGGACCAGTGTTTCGCTATGTTTTTATACAGAAGGAACACCAAGGCAAGATGTGCTATTATGCGTCTAAATAAATTTGCTTCAATCTGGTGGAGATTAGAGGAGGAGAAGATCGGCATATGCATTAACACCATCACATGGGAACTATTTATGGAGAGATTCAGGGCACGATTTCTCTCACCCCAGTGGAGGCAGACTTGAGTAGATGAGTTTTATGCCTTGCGTCAGTATGCGATGACAGTAGACCAGTATGAGCACAGGTTCTATGAGCTCAAACAAAATGCCAAAAGTGGTAATGACAAGGCTATGCTTGTCCAATATTTCCTACGAGGTTTGAATGACCATATCAGTGGAGGTGTGAGGGTATTCAAGCCAGCTTCAATGGAGATAGCCATGGAAAAGGCTAGATTAGTTGAGTTGAACCTTAGTCCTGCACTTGGTGGTCAGACAGGTGTGCAGATAGGAAGTGCACCTACCAGTGGAAATAAAGCTCGGGGAAATCAATCCCAGTCAGCTACACCATTTAGAACTCCTCAAGCACCTGCTAAGAGTGGGCAACAACAGTAGCAACAGTCAAAACCAAAATAATTCCAGAGCCAACAAGGTGGCAATTCTCAGTATAAGAAGGGTAGGAACTGGCAGAGGGGGAAACAGGGCCCTACTGGGTAGGCCTCACAGAGTGCATCTTACACCCCTAGCCAGGGAAGTTTTCAGCAATCAAGTTGACCAACAGGTAATAGAGGAGCTTGCTTCTCTTGTGGGTAGTTTGGTCATAGAGCTGCACAATGCCCTCAAAATGTCCACAACATAGGTAGTCAGAGACTAGCAACATTTGAACCTACAGTAGGAGATGCAGGGAGGTCCCATAGAGTATTTGCAGTGGTAGATGACCGCCAAGCTAATCATCAGGGTATAGTCATTGAGGTAGCAGGTATGTTGCATGGAACCCCCATCTCTGTACTTTTTGATTCTGGAGCTTCTGATTCTTTTATTTCTTCATCCATTGTGGACTAGTGCAGACTTACATCTGCTAAGCGGGCGGATAGGTGGCAAGTAGAGTTGGCTACAGGTGTCCGTGTTTCTGTAGTTGCCTTTATTCCCAGTTGTGAGTTGAAATTAGGAACCATAGTTACTTCAGTGGACCTTCGGGTTATTCCTTTGGGATCTTATGGAGTTGTATTGGGGATGGATTGGCTATCATCTCACAGTGCTCATGTAGATTGTCACAAAAAGATAGTAGAGTGTTTAGATGACCTTGGCAAAGAAGTGGAGATTGTTGGAGTTCAGAGGCCGATATCCCTACGTATGATCTCCGCTATGCAACTTAAGCGGTGCATGCATAGAGGATGTCAACTTTTTGCAATCACTCTTGAGGAATTGGATGAGTCAAAGAGGTGAGAAATCACTCTTGATAGTTACCCTATTCTTAGAGAGTATGCAGACATGTTTCCATTGGATATTCCTGTTATGCCTCTGAAGCGAGATATAGACTTTCCTGTTGATTTGGTTCCTGGTGCAGAACCTATTTCAAGAGAACCATATCGGATGACTACTCAAGAGTTAAGCGAGTTGAAATTGTAGATAGAAGAATTATTGGCCAAGAGATTCATTCATCCTAGTGTTTCCCCTTGGGGTGCGCCTGTTATCTTTGTTAAAAAGAAAGATGGTTCTCTTCGGTTATGCATTGATTACCAATAGCTGAATAAGGTAACCATCCAGAATAGATATCCATTGCCTCATATAGATGACCTTTTTTATTAGGTTAAGGGAGCCAAGGTGTTCTCTAAGATTGACTTGAAATCTGGATACCATCAGTTACACATTCAGGATGCAGACATTCATAAGACAACATTTCGTACTCGTTATGGTCACTATGAGTTCACAGTGGTGCCATTCGGGTTGACGAACATGCCTTCAGTTTTCATGAGCTTAATGAACAGAGTTTTTCACACCTATCTTGATCATTTCATCATTGTATTCTTGGATGACATTCTAATTTATTCTAGATCTGTGGAGGAGCATGAGGGTCACTTACGTCAGGTACTGCAGTGCTTAAGGGAAAATCAACTCTATGCCAATTTAGCAAAGTGTGACTTCTTCCAAACTGAGGTGAACTATCTTGGTCATGTGGTTTCAGGAGAAGGTATATCTTTGGATCCTTCAAAGATCCAAGCCATTGTTGATTGGCCAGCGCCGACCAATGTTTTTGAAGTTAGGAGTTTTATGGGTTTGGCCATATATTACCGTCGCTTTGTTGAAGGCTTTTCCCAGATAGGACACCCGATTACTTCTCTTCAGAGAAAAGGGAAGAAGTTTGTTTGGTTAGAACAGTGTGAAGTAGCTTTTAAAACCTTGAAGGAACTCCTTGTCAGTGCTTTGATTTTGGCAGTTCCTGATCCATTTGGAGATTTTATGGTATGCACAGATGCCTCTTTGGAAGGTATTGGTGCAATACTTATGCAGGATGGACGTGTGGTTGCTTATGAGTCTTGCAAACTCAAGAACCATGAGTTGAACTATCCAGTTCATGATTTAGAGTTGGCAGTTGTAGTTCATGCTTTGGTTCGATGGCGCCATTTCCTATTAGGATGTCGGTTTGAGCTGCATAGTGATCACTGCAGTTTGCAGTATATATTCACACAACCAAACTTGAATGCTCGACAGTGAAGATGGATGGAATTATTTTGCGAATATGATTTTGAGGTTCGTTATATTCAGGGGAAAGAGAACATAGTAGCAGATGCTTTGAGTCGTAGGCGGCATGAAGTTTCAGCATTATCCCTCGGAGTAGACTTGAGAGAGAGAATTCTTGGAGTTCTTCCTCAGGATACTTGGTATTAGGATGTTAGAGCTGTGATAGAGTCCAGAAGGCCTTTAGAGGGTAGATTTTCTAGGTATAACCTTGAGGCAGATGGTTTTCTTCGTCACCATGAACAGATTTATGTACCTCCTTTGGAGGGTCTTCGTGTTTTGATCATGACCGAGGCCCATCGTGTACCTTATTCAGCACATCCTGGTGTCAAGAAGATGCATGTAGACCTTAGACAGATTTATCATTGGGCAGGTATGAAACGTGACATTGCTGATTTTGTGTCAAAATGTTTAGAGTGTCAGCGAGTGAAGGCAGAGCATCAGCACCTAGCAGGGCTTTTGTAGCCTAATCTAGTACCGGATTGGAAATGGGATATCATTTCCATGGATTTCATTGTTGGCTTGCCTATCTCTTCATGTCGTCATGATGCCATCATGGTCATAGTTGACAGATTGACTAAGGTTGCTCATTTTGATCCTATTCAAGCTTCCTACATAGCAGCAGTGGTGGCACGAGTCTTCTTAGAAGAAGTGGTGAGATTGCATGGAATTTCGAGGCGAATCATATCTGATAGAGATCTTGTCTTTACCTCAGCATTATGGACCTCACTTCAGCATGCTTTGGGGACTCAGTTGAATTTTAGTTTAGCTTATCATCCAGAGACAAATGGTCAGACAGAGAGAGTAAATCAGGTATTAGAGGACATGCTTTGCATGTATGTGATGGACCAACAGTCACATTGGGAGGACTATATATATCTAGTGGAATTTTCTTATAACAATGGATATCATAGCTCCATAGGTATGTCCCCCTTTCAGGCATTGTATGGTCATCCTTGCCACACTCCTTTGAGTTGGGATCGGTTAGAGGACCGGGTGCTTATAGGACCGAATATTCTTCGGGAGATGGAGTAGTAGGTAGATAGGATTCGTGAGCATTTAGTAGCAGCATAGGATAGATAGAAGAAGTATGCAGATGCTCATAGGGTAGATCATCAGCTTTCTATTGGCGATCGTGTGTTCTTGAGAGTGCATCCGCGGAAGAGTCTGATCCGTTATGGAAAGGGATCTAAGTTGGCGCCTCGGTTTGTTGGACCTTTTGAGATCCTTGAGAGGATAGGACATGTTGCCTACCATCTTGCTTTGCCACCGAGTCTATCCTGCATCCACGATGTATTTCATGTTTCAGTTCTTCGACCTTATCATCTAGATGTGACACATGTTCTTGATTGGAACTCTTTGCAGGTCAAGGATGGGCAACTTTCCATGGAGCCCATGCGCATTCTTCAGCGTCGGGATTTGATCCTCAGGGGTCATACCATCAACCAGGTAAGGGTCCTATGGGACCCAAATGATGAGACCTTGGCGACTTGGGAGGATGTAGCAAAGATGAGAGAACTGTATTCTTATTTATTTTAGGCTTCCAGGAGTAAGCCTAGTTTTGGGGGGGAAAATGTAGTACCCCTACTAGTTTGAACTCATTAGACTCATATTTTATTATTGGTTGTTTTTCAGTGGATACATTACCATGACATATTATTCAGATTTTTATGACATTATGCTTTATTTGGAGATAAGATGTATAATTAATTTGCAGTATTTCAGTACTTGTGAATTATGGCATTTTATGTATTATTGCTATGTACTGACATTTTACTTCATTTATGCAATATGGAATTGTATGTTGTGTGTTTGCGAGTGTATTGGATGCAAGGGGATGATTTTCCTTCACTCATTTCAGTGAGAAGGGGAACGTCGCGATTCTCCTTCATCGGTGTGTATGTCGTGTTTTCTATATTATATATATATATAAATATATAAATATATATATAAATATATAAATATATATATAAATATATATATATATATATATATATATATATATATATATATATATATATATGCATGTGTGGTTCGGTGATGCAGGATATTGCAGGTACAAGTACCGAGTAGGTACGGGGTATCGTCTCCACCTGGCTTCACAAGTTTGAGTGTGCCTTATATTTTTCGATGGAAGTGGAGGAGATAGTAGTTGACCCTATTTTACTCAGTTACACTCGTATGAGTGTCGTCAGTTAGTCGTTTTGTCAATTAGTTCGGTCTTCGTATTTTGTCTTTTATGGGTAATTGCTTGAGATTTTTTTAATTTGAGTGTTTTAGTGGATTTAATTAATTAATTAATTAAGTTTATGAAATTATCTCATTATTGTATTGTTTATGCATTGAGATTATAAATTGAGTTAATTAAAGAAATTATTAAATTAAGCTGCATGGTATTAAAAATATATTTTTATTTTAAAAATAAATTAGATTAATTGTATTTATTATTTTCTAAAGTTATAATTAAATAAATGAATAAAAGGATTAATTGGAATTAAAGTATTGT
Source organism: Cryptomeria japonica (assembly GCF_030272615.1). Taxonomy (NCBI): domain Eukaryota; kingdom Viridiplantae; phylum Streptophyta; class Pinopsida; order Cupressales; family Cupressaceae; genus Cryptomeria; species Cryptomeria japonica. The sequence continues at coordinate 401,996,097 of NC_081405.1, read as the reverse complement.
TTTAATTCTTTATTTAGAAAATTAATTAATTGGAATTAAAATATTGTATTAATTCTTTATTTAGAAAATTAATTAATATGCATGAGAAAAGTAAAGAAGGAATAATGTATTTTAATTACTGCATGTGATAAATTTAGAAAATAAAATAAAATAAATTACTATTATTCTAAATTTAGGTTTTTTGTTAAAAAGCTATTGAACCTAGAATTTTAGTTTAAATAGGGGTTAGGTCTTTTATTTTAGTTACACAGACAGGAACACATAGGAACAGGTCAAGAATTTAGGTGAAGAAATTTATTGGAAGTTATTGAAGGGATTAGGGCTCTTCTACAGATTTCTTCCAGGAAAGCTATACCAGGTTGGATGGTTTCTTAGTTGTGTGTATTATTACAAAATATTTCTATTCGTCTCTGCTTGATGTGTGTGTAAAATAATTGTCAAATTTAAAACCCTCTTCTAGTGAATTTGAGTTTTTTTTAAAATCCATGTCTGATGGGAATTTCTAAGTTATGGGAAGTATGTAATTTTGTGAAAATTAGGAAAATTGTTATAGATAATTTGTCGGATTTTACGATGCATGAAAATTTGCAAGATTTGTGAGAAAGGGGTATTTACCTGAGAAATGGTTTTAATTACCTTAAGAAAATAAATTTAATTATACATTAAATTTATTTAGGTTAATTAATTTTTTTTTTAAAATGAAGAAGGATTGAAATTTTTTAAGAAGGGAATTATTGGAAATTTGTTATTATTGTTGTTAAAATTTTATTAAAATGAAATTATAAAAAAATAAAATAAAAAATTTTGTACTGTTTAAAAATAAAATAATTATAAAAATAAATAAATTTTAAAAAATATATATAAAAAAAAATTAAAGCAAACTACCTATAGTAGCATCCACTACTGGCTGTAGTACACAGTACTACCAACGATAGTAGTGCTACTGGCGGTAGCCGCTACCTACGGTAGTACTAGCTACCGGCGGTAGCATAGGCTACCGTGACAGGGACTTTTTTGGTAATTATTAAAATGGTTTTTAATTTTTTTTTTAATTAATTTCTAAACCCTGTCCACTGTTTCGGGTTTCGTACCCAGGGGATTAAATAAATTAAATATTATTATGTATTATATTATATATGTATATAAATAAATATATGTGTATTCATATATGTGTTTATATATATATATATTTAATATTAGGTATGTTTCTTTTGGTAGTTATTATAATATTTTAAATGATATTTAAATTATAATTTAATTAGAGTTTGGAATGTTAATTTAAATAAATATGTTGAAAATACATTGGGAGAATTATTTGTATTTTAAATCTTTTTGGACAAATGACAAAGTGGATGTTTTGGTATTAAAAAGTTGTAAATTCTTGTTATCTGGAAATTTGTAAATTGCATGTTATTTATGCTTTGGCTGTTTTTAAGGAAAGATTATCTGTAATAGGATCTTGCGTATATTGTGTTCTCAGTCAAGTTTTATTTCATTGCAATTTTGATTAAATTGTCATTGGGTCCTATGTTATTATTTCTCCTAGACCAGGTGTTGTTGTATAGCCTATTTGATATGAGCCATTGTGTGTTTTTGTCCAAATGGTCAATCTTGGGTTGGTATATGTGTATCCTTCACCTGTGCTTGTCAGGATTGTTTATGGTTGCTTGTTTTTCCATAGAGCTCTCGTAGAGAGAAACATTTCCTGTTAGTGTCCTAAGAGAGAGAGTGGCTTTTGAGCAGGGGCCGTCGAAGTGGATGATAGGATAACTTGTCGAAAGTTAGTTAAAAAGTGATAACCTAATAATTGATTAGGGGGTGGGTAGATTAAATATTAATTAAGATAAATGTGCCTCATGCATAGATGAGTGCTTGTACAGGGCTCATGATGTTACGAGAAGGCCTAGAATGGAAAACTTACCACCTTGTCTTCACGAAAGGATTGGTAGGGTCCGCATGAGACTTAGTTGGAACCGGAGGCTCGGGAGAGGTTACTAGGAGAAACCCGAGTATGGGGGCCAGGACCTATGGAGGCTGTACCATGGTAACCATCAAGCTATGTGATGACACTCTCTTCTTAGAGTCACTAGTGTTTTGTGAGTTGTGTTACATGGATGGTTGCAGAGTCTTGTAGTCCTTTCGTCATTGTCTTACTTTGCTTGCTTGAGGGTTTTCTACTATCTCCTAGCACGGTGGGGTGGTTCCATTTTAGGATCACATGGTCGGGTGGTAGTGTCACTTCCCATCGGATGTTCTGGATTATATCTTAAGGTGAGGAAAGGCTTCGCTAGTGTTTCTTGGATCGTGGTTTATGTACTGGCTCTTGTTCGAGATCATTGTTTAGTTGAGACCTTGTGGTCATTGTATCAGACTTTTATGTAACCTTGATATTATATCTTTGTAACCAGTGGTGTTATTGGAAGCCATGTATTTATGGATATTGTAATATTATTATGTCAGTGAAATGAATGTTATTGTTTTGATCTTATGTTTAAATGGTTTATGGAAATTGGATACATTGGAATACTTGTATATTTTTATTTTGGGATGTATGTGTAGTTTTAAACTTAAGTTTTCAATTTATCTTATTGAATGGATTAACTATGGTGTTAATATAATCTATGAAATTAATCTTCGTTGGTTACCCTTTGGAAAACTTATGATAGACTTCCATTGTGTTGTTAAACGTGCAATGATTATAGTTAGTATACTTAGTTTTTAACAAAAAAGAAAATTATTTCACCCTTTAGTTGCCTAGTTGTGTTGTTTTCCTTTAGGGTTCCTGGCGGGGCATTACAGATCCCCTTTAACACTTGGATTCTGCATCTCTCATGAGCATCGATGTGAGTCACACCGATGGAAACACATATCAGCCAAAGTCTCTTTGACGGGTAGCCATTAAGTCCATTATCGTGCTTATCGGTTGAAGTCTCGTCGATCTACTTGGCTAACATCTAACACACATCAGTGACAATTACACCTATGTCCCTTTCTTACTATTATCGGGTTGATACATGTAGTTGGTCTAACCTTAAATGCATCATGTCTATTTGACCAAGTCTCACTGACAATGACAATCCTTTGTTTCACCTTATTAGGCAAATAAGTCATTCTCTTGCAGACATACTGCATGTTCTTCTTCATCAAGATGACTAACATAGTCACCCTATCCTTCCGATTTTATCCTTATAGCTCAAAGTCACATCGATCTGCTTGACATCTTACTCACATCGAAGTGACTCAACCTGATGCATCTCTATACTCAACATGTTGTTATTTGCATCGACAACACTTACTCCAATCCACCTCTCTATTTCTCATATCTAGTTGTTCATATCGAGGTGACTTATCTCGATGTACCTTCATCAGCTAGAAACTTGTTGATAACCTTCTATTGATGAAACTCTTCCTGATGCCCTTCTGATGCCTTTACTTTCTCTAGCTAAACACGTCAGACAGTGTCATCACTCATGTTCTCTATCGGTGTGACTTTCACTTACAAACTGAATCCAAGATTTTAGTCTGACAATGTGACCCCTGTCGATGCAAGAACTCATCAGCCAAACTCTTACCAATCAAATGCTTCATTTGGTCACCTCAAAACTCAACTTGTCACCATGAGTTACACCGATAGTCTTTTGTTAACTGCTCAAGCAACATCATCTTGACTCATTCTGATAGATCACCACTTGTGAATGTGTTTGCATGACACATGAAATCGGAACGAGTTCCCTATACTCACACCAATGAAGTTCCTCACATCAATGCAATGATGTCCATCTGCTTGTTGGTATGTCTCTCCCTGATCCAACTTATCGTATGTAGAGACAACTCCCTACATTAGTAAGAGTTACATAGATGAATAGAAAACTCTTCACACAACCTCATCGGCCAGATACATTCCGATGAGACAGTTTCAATCCATCATCGGCCATAGTTACATCAATCAGGTTACTTATCATTCTGATCACTGTCATTCTTCTCATCGGTATGACTTTCTAGGGGTTTCACCAATCGAGTCACCAAAGAAGAACTTCTCTAGCATGACTCAGAATAGCTAGACATCTCAAGGGTCTTTCCGATAGACTGTCAAACATAGGATTTTTGCATGTTTCACTCTGCAAATGACGTGCAACTTGTAACATAACCTTGTGATGACAAAGGCAATAAACTTCATCAGATCAGCCCTTCACACACACATGTTGACATCAATGACAACTGCAATGCCAACAAAATGATCATCCTCTAGAACATTTTTTTATTTTTTTTGTTCTGTATGTTCATTACTACATTTGAACCCATAGAGTTTTGCTTAATCAATTATCGGTGGGCCTAAATCAACAAGTATGTGAGGAATACACATTTTTACTATATGCCTCCAAATATCAAGATGTTTGAGAATAAATGCATTAAATGATGGATCTTGTAGGCTTTCATCACACATTTTTTAGTGCAAAATAAATTTCAACACACACACTTAGTAGTTCAATGATAGATGCAAATCAAAATGCTTCTTTATATGTATGAATATCTTTTAAAAGTTGTGATTTTCTCAGTAAATAAGAAGAAGTAAGTGGATCATTCAATTGAGCATATTGTTCTTCAAATGCAAACCAATCAAAATAACCTCCTTTAATTGAATCAATTTATTTCAATTGTGACTCACCAATTTCCAAAACATTATGAGCATATTGGTCAGTTTTGGAATACCTTACATCCACTTCTTTCAAAACTGATTCCATTACAAAATGCTACATAGATAATGAATATTTGAAATGTGGAGAATGAATATTTGACAAGAGGATCCATGCAATTACTGTGGAAGAACATGGTCCATCAATTTCAGAAACATGGAGAGTAAAGCTTGTAGTGTATGGTTGGAGGTTCAGGAACGCAGGTAAATGATGGATTGATCTTTGCAGCAACTCCTTGACATTCAAATATCCTATAGCTCCAATGTCAAGGTATTGAAAATAATTTGTTAACTACTTTATTTTCCAATGCTCATTAGTAGGACAATATAATAATATTTTTAATATTTTTATCATAAAACAATATTAATTACCTTTTATGTATGTTAACCATAAGCAGCATAAATGAAAGGATTTGATAGGAAATGGAATATGAGAATGGATATAAAGGTGTATGAAATAGGCTAAAATATGGAGTAAAATGGAACCATAAAGGCTTTCATCACAACCTTACTATCATGAATATTGATAATAATTGTGTTGACACCAACAATGTTGTTAAGCTTATTGATCAACCCAAACCTAAACCTTACATTACCTTTGATCCTAAGGAGACTATTAAGGCACTTGATGGACCCCTCTACATTTTAGCTAAGATTGATGGTAAATTTTCCCAAGGTGTCCTTATTGATCCCGTGTGTATGGTGAATATTAAACCTAAAGAACACATCTTTACAATACAATTTCATCAAGAAAACTATGAAAAATTTGATGTGATGATTAAGACTCATGATGGTTTTACTTGTCCTACCCATGGTTTTATTACCCTTCTCATTGAAGTTGGTAAGAAGTGCTTAGATGTTGCCTTTGTTTTTATCCCAAAAGTATAAACATGAAATGATTTCCAATCCAATAAAATCTAAGGGTGTCCCTCTCCCTCATCATAGACCTAGACTCCTTCCTACACCTTCCATTCCCCCTATTTATGCTTTAGTCCCACATCCTATATCATACAAACATCTGCATCCTCTATCTCTCAACCTAGTGAGGTTCCAATTGATGGTCAAATGGCACAAACAACACAAACCTAGTATCACTATTGGACTTCTCCTAAAAGAGGTAGGGATGAGAAATCTTCCCAAATGAATCTTAAACTAAACTTCAACAAATAAATAGAAAAAGATAGAACAAGGAGCAAGAGAAAACAAATTACCAGCACACATTCTAAGCATACATTATCAATATGATTAAAAAAAGCATTAAGTTTTTAGATCCATTTAACATGCCAAATTTAGAAAATCAACATAGAAACAAAGAAATTACATAATACCCTTCCTTTTTTTCACAAATTTCCCCCAACATCACACATGGTTAGTATGCATAGAGTAATTTGTGAAGTAAATAAGATTGAAACAAATGTCTTTAAAACATTCTTAAATCATAGAAGATATAAATGTATACACCTAAAAATGGTCTAAAGATAATTAATTAAATAAATAATTATTTAATTAATCCCCCTTCCCAATTTAATTGAATTCATTAGCAATTTGATTAAATTTCCCATTCACCTGCTTATTAATAAATCTAAGGATTTATTTAATAAGTTCATTTCAATAGGCCCCTTTGATTAATTAATCTAAATTGATTAATCCTCCATTAAATTTATTTCTTATAATCCCCTAATTAATTAAAAGAAATCAATTTATGAGTTGTTGAAAGTTAATTAGCCTTTTCCTGTTATTTGAATTTTTAAATTCAAATTCCACACATGCCTCCTAACTTCTAACCACCTAACCTAACTGCCCCCTAACCCAACCCATTCCACCTAATCTTGGCTTTAACTAACCTATCCTATCTTGCATATCCTAACCTCATGTGGGTTGGATATTCTCCCCTTGAGACACATGGCACTTTTTCCACATGTCTCTTCCCTTGGACACTTGCCCTCTTGTGAGCAATATTCCTTGACACTTGTCACCATAGAGATGATAAGTGTCCCTCCCTCCAACCTCCTCCAATTTGACCCTTGATATCTTCAGACTCAATCTTGACCATTGATTCCTACCACCTCACCCCTAGCCTTGGAAATCCTATAAATATCCCCCATTTTGGAGCACAAAGGATCCCATCTCAAGGATTGTTATTATAGGCATATCATTTCTAGCATTCTAGTTTAGCATTGTTATCAATTATTGCATTTTAGATCTAGCTTAATTTGATCATCTTCTAGCATAATTGCTTAATCATATAGCATAATCAATCTCTCATCTAGCTTAATTTGATCATCTTCTAGCATAATTGCTTAATCATATAGCATAATCAATCTCTCATCTAGCTTAATTGCATCTATCATTTAGCATAGTCATGCATATCATTAGCATAATTAGCTTCTTGGATCAATCTATATTAATCATGCATTCATCTGGCCTGCGCATCATATCATTTTAAATCCTCCATCTTGGTGTAGTCAAGTCACTAGGATTTCTCATCTAGATCTGAGAGAAAAATCCACACTCGCATCTCTTAGGAGGCAATAGGTCGCTTTTCCATGGTTTTTCTTTCATTTAATTTCAATTTTATAACCATGCTTGTAATGATCTATTGAGTGTTTGTGTTACAGTTGAAGGTACCCTACTTCACACTCACGATATTTTGGCACCCATCGTGGGGTAGGAAAACTCATTTCTTGGCCTCTTGCATCTTCAAATCTTCAATCTAATGGATCTCTGGCCATATTGTCTTCAGAATCTCGTACGAGTACCTTTGCAATATCGTACGAGTTTCTTTGTACACTCATATGGGTATGTGGGAATACTTGTACTGCTAGGCGAGAAAACTCATATGAGTTTTTGTTTGTTTGTTCATAAACAGAGTTCATTTTAGGGTTTTTATGCTTAAAATTCACTATTACTAATGCTAACCCTGGTTTGTTTGTGAGTTTTCTAGTAGCCTAAATGGTTTTCTGTAGAACATTTGTCCAAGATTGCACAAGCCAAAGAATCAATTACTCAAAACAAATGTGATTACTAATGTATTGGTTTTACAGGTTGCCTAAGGAAAATCAACCAAACTTTATGTCTTCTTAAAGTTTTCTAGGCACACTTAATTTTCTATTGGTAAATGAACAATCTTGTTTTCTATGCTTGAGAAGTTGTCTTAAAGGTAGGAGAGTATGCTCTTATCTGTATGGACAATCAAAAATCCCAAACCTTGAAGCGCTTCTATGTTTGAGATTTGAATACCTTTAGCGGGTCAGATAGTGGGAAAAAATAATCACCCTGTGAGAATGACCCAAGTGAGTATAGCTAGACTTAAGCTTTCTGACTCACTCTAAAAAATAGGCCTCTCGGGATTAAAGTCTCAGAGGATGGGATTTTTTGAGTTTTCTCTTTTGAGATCTCTCATATCGCACATTTTGTAGGGCCTCGCAGTCTCAATCACACTTGTGTAACTACTTCTTGTTTCGGTGCCTTGATGGGCTATGTGTCTAAATCACGCTTGCACGACTGCAAGGGGTAATTCCAAATGGAAAACCTTACTATGAACCCTAAGATAGAAGCTACCTGGTTCACCTCTGAAAGGGGGATAATATTTGTGCAAGAGAGATAGTAACCCAAATCTGTCATATTTGCTTGGTCAATTTATAGTGAGTGTATACACCTGATATCTATTATCCTGTGCTTAGGTTGTCTTCTTGGTTCACTTGGTTAAGTAATCTTCTATCAAAATGGATTCTAGAACTAGACACCCCAATATTTTCAAGTATTCATCTTCAACAAGTTCAAGATCTAAAATCTCAAAGTGCATCATCACCTTCTTTGATAAATTGATCACTCAAAACATAGTTTCTCATCAGGATCTATCATCCTCTATCACAAAACTATAATGTTTGATCATGATAACATCATCCCATATCATAGGATATATCATTACTATAGGACTTGGTCTTATCAAAATTATCTACATTGCACTCCAACCTAATATCGAAAAACTTACAAACATAGAAATACTTGAATTATCTTTTCGTGTCATATCACTCTATCATATCTCCATTGACAGTCATTCACTTATCGAAATACCTTTTAGACATTCAAATCCTTGCACAATATTCAACACACATGTATGCCAATTTTAACTAGATCGCAGAGGCATAAGATCGAAGAAACAGAAATAGAAACATTTTAAATAGTTGAAGATCATAGGAACATGGCATACCAAAGCGAAATACAAGAAGAAGACATAACAAATCAACATATCAGAGAAATTAAACAAGATCCTAAATTCAATAAATTTATGGAGAAAATATTGGAGGGAGAAAAAGAAAAATACTTCCTAATGTTAGCAAAATTTGGTGCTACACTCCCCCAAGATTTTGATGTGAGAAATTTAGGACAAAGGAGAAGTGACCCTTTCCATGATAACAAATGACATGAGGAGATTTCCGGTCACAAAAAGGATGACACATCAATTCCTGATAACACAAGAACTAATGAGAAAAATTTCGTTCCCAAAAAGGATGACATAGAAATTCTCAATAATGCCAAATCTAATGAGGACACAAGAAAGAGTCAGGATAATATAAGAAGAGATCAAGATCATACTAGAACACAAACTCATGGTTATGCAAGAATAAATCATGTGGATAATCCTCTCATAGCTCTTACACAACAAATACAAATGCTGCAAACACAGATTCAAGATATGCAAACAGGAACTGCTAGAAGATACTCGCTTCAAGAGATTTGTCCTTACCCATTTGACATAAATCTAAACATGATACCATTTCCTACAAGTTGTAAAACTCCTAGATATGATAAATATAATGAAAGCACCGATCCCCAAGATCATATATAATAATTTTGCATGATGAGTATGGAGTTTGCACATGAGGATACATAATTGATGAGATTATTTCCAAAGAGCTTAAGTGGACTAGCTATGGAATGGTTCTACAAACTTCCACCTGGAATTAGATCATTTGCAGAATTGGTGGATAAGTTTGTTTCACAATACTCTTATAACATACAACATGAGGTCACAATGCTAGACCTATGTAATACCAAACAAAAGAGTGGAGAGCCTTTCATGACATTTCTGCAGAGATGGAGACAGTTAGCTTCACGGCATCCTCTTATAGTGTCATAATATGATAAAATGGACATATTCATTGACAACCTAAATGAACAAATGAGCTATCATCTAAAAATGCAATGTCTCAAAGTTTTGAAAAGATGATTGATAATGGAATCAGAATGGAGGAAGCTATGGTAAAGAAGGGTGAGTTGAAGCTATATAAAGGAGTTCATACTCCTAACAACAATACTAGCAACAACAACAATGATAAGCCCAAATTTTGGAACAAAAATCAAAATATCATCAATGATGGGATAGTGGATAACAACAATGTAAAACCAAAGCAGCCAATTTTCAATTTATCAAATCACTCAGCTGCAGTGCAATAGAATAACAATCACCAAAAATCAACAATTGATTTTGAAGGAAATTTACAAACATTGGTGAACCACTTAGGTTAGCATTAAAGACATGTCTTGCAAACAAGCTGATTACCTTGCCAGAAGGAAGAAACTTTGAACCTCGGGTGAAACCTCCTTGGTGGAATGACAATCATTATTGTGATTTTCATCAAAACAAAGGACATCAAACGGATAATTGTAAGCGGTTGAAACATGTCATCCAATATTTGATTGATAATGGAGTGATAACTGTGGATGGAAATATGACAAACGAATCTCACATAGCTTTCAAAACTCCACTTCCTAACCATGAGAAGGGTGAATCATCAACAACCCATAATGGTAAGGGTAACACAAAGGTGAACTATGTTCATGCATATGATAATGTGGTAAATGTGATTATGGTTAAAGAGAAACAACATCAAGAGCATGCTCATGCTATCACAAGAAGCAAAGACAAAGGTGTTTTTCCGGGTCCTACAACTAACACATCATCCACTTCAAAACAATACAATCTAGTGGATCAACTATATAAAACTCCTGCACAAATATCCATCTTAGAAATTTTAAGGCTTTCACCTACACACAAAGAAATTCTTGAAATAGCATTAGTAGATATGACAGTGTCTAAATATCTTGATGTAGATCAATTCCAAACCATGGTGGGACATCTCACAACCCCTCACTGCTTATCATTCACCAAAGAAGATGACATGTCGTTGCAACATCCCCATAATGCTCCCTTACATATTGAAGTCCTCATTCATAAGACGCACGTTAAATGTGTTCTAATAGATGGGGGAGCTAGCCTAAATATTTGCTCATTAAGTTTTGTTCATGCTTTGGGTTATTCTGAAGATGTAGTTGATCCCCGTAAAAATATCACAATCAAAGCATATGATGAAGAAGGGTGTTCCTCCAAATGAATTGTGGTATTACCCATCAAAGTGGGACCCTTATAGGACACAACATGTCAAGTTCTAGACTTGGCCTTATCATACAATATAATTTTGGGAAGACCATGGATACATGACATACAAGTTATTCCATCAACATATCATCAGTGCCTAAAATTTCCATACAATGGGTAGGAAATCACAATCAGATTAGATTCAAATCCATTCCAGTACTATAGTAATCTAAAACTAGCTCAATAGGTCATTGTTCCTCATAATAGGGAGGCATTGTCTTCAAACACACAATCCAAGGAAAAATCATTTGCCTCAATTTTGTCCAAGTATGGAAAAACAAATACAGCTAAGAGATCGAGGGAATGAAGAATATTCAGTGTCACAATTTCCACTTTCTCCTAAATCCTATGGAAAACCGTCAAACTCTAAATAGCAACCAATTGTGAAACATCTTCCAATATTTGATGGAGCATTTGTCAGTGTTGGGACCTTATCAGAGGAAACAAAGTACAAAGATGTGCTACAATGGCTATACAAGGATGAAGAAGTCCAACAAAAGATCAATAATGTTAGAATACTTATAGAAAAATATGGAAAAGGATTTAACATCCTTCAGAAAATGGGATACACTAGAACGGGTCCTGTAGGAAACAGAAAATAAGGTATCTCAGAACCTATACAACCTCATACTCAGCAGGCTACAGACAAATCAAGCTTAGGGTATGGACAAGTTACTCTATGAGAGGAGACATGTTCTAGGCAACAAAAAGATGAGCATGATAACAGACAAGAGGAAATTGAAATGGAAAGGGAAGGAACATATGCCAAATAACGAGAACAAGCAAACATAAAATGGCAAAAGAAGAAAGCTTCTAATCAATGGGAAAAATAAACTAAAGAGTTAACTCCTAATCAAAATAGACAAGAAGCTGGTACAAATCAAGGAGAGTTGATAGCAAGGTTGACAGAACTCAATATCAGCCCAAAGGAAGCTAAATATGAAAGAAGAAAAGATATAGAAATAAAAATAGAAGAAACAAATCAAACGCTATATGAACAAATCTGCAAATTGCAAGTTGCAAGTGAGACAGATTCTAATGAATGGGAATGGGATTCCTATCATTCTAAACAATCAGCTAAAGAAACTTTCTTTGAAGAAGATATAGGTGTCGATGTATTTCATGCATATGCAAGACAAACGTCAGGAACTAGCCCACTTGAATTAGAATTACATTCTATTGACTTGGACTTAATCAAGGATGATCAGGAGCTACTTGTGAGAGGTCATTCTGATGAGAGTATTGTTCTAGACATTTAAATACATATCAAAAACTCTGACATCTCTATCATGACCCTTAATACCTTTGAAGCATCTCAACCTGAGGATCCCTTACCTCTAATCCATCTTGAACTTATTGTCTGGGAAAATGAAAGACATAATGCCATCTATACCTTCCCTAATGACCATGTCATATCCTTATATCTTAATACAATCAAACCTGCAACAACTTTCACTAGGGATTTCAACAACGCATCTTCCAATCAAGTGGGTGCCAAATCTCCCAATCGCAAAAGTGAAAATAAAGAAAACAATATCAGGTCTAATGTTGAAAACCATTTATTTCCAACATTAGACCAAGGAAAAGTAAAAAGAAAGGACACATCTAATGGTGAAAACCTCCTTGAGGTGTTAGAAGATACGAGATTTGACACCTTACCTAGATACTATCTAGAAAGGTCATCCATATTGATCGAACCAACAGAGGCAGTTAAAATTGGGACAACAGAACAACCAAAGATTCTACATCTAGCAACCTCTCTATCAGAACAAGAAATGCAGCAATATCTGGAATTTTTCAAAAGACGGCAAATCAATTTCACCTGGTCATATACAAATATGCCAGGGTTGGATCCAGATCTTATTATGCATCACTTAAATGTTAGTCTAGGAGCCAAACTAGTTAAATAGAAATTGATAAAGATGCATCCTCATATATCTCTCCTTGTCAAAGCAGAACTGAATAAATTACTTGACGTGGGATTCATCAGACCTATAGCATATTCTCAATGGGTATTAAACATATTTCTTATTTCTAAACCAGATAAAAGTATCAGAGTATGCACATAATTTAGAGATCTCAATAATGCATGTCCAAGGGATGACTTTCCTTTGCCTAATATTGACATCATTGTGGATTTAACTGCTGGACATTCCATGTTTTCTCTAATGGATGGTTTCTCAAGATATAATCAAATTAAAATAGCTCCAGAAGATCAAGAAAAATATAGCTTTCACATGTCCATGGGGTACTTTCTATTGGAATGTCATGCCATTTAGATTAAAGAATGTAGGTGCTACATATCAGAGAGCCATGACAATGATATTCCATGACATGATGCATACATTAATGAAAGACTATGTGGATGACATATTGGCAAAACCATACTATAAAGAAGAACAACCATTTACTCATCTTTTGCACAAGAATGTTAATTTCAAGTGGGACTATCAATGTGAGGAAGCATTCGACAAGATCAAGGACTATCTCATGCAACCACCAATCCTAATGTCACCAATTCAAGAAAAGTTGTTGTTACTATATGTATCAACCACAAAAGTATGATTAGGAGTTCTACTCACACAATAGGATAATGAAGGAAAAGAACGAGCTATATACTACATCAACAAAAAATTAGTGGGATACGAGCTCAACTATTTATTAATAGAAAAAGAATGCTTGGCGGTAGTTTTTGCTTCTCAAAAATTGAGACACTATCTACTATCTCACTCTATCAAGTTGATTGCTAAAATCAATCCATTGAAGTATTTTCTTAGAAAGGCAACATTAACAGGAAGATTAGAAAAATGGATCATGATCCTCAGCGAGTTTGATATTGAGTATGTGGATAGAAAATCTATCAAGGGGAAAGTCATTGCAGACCAACAAGCTGAGGCACCACTTCAAGATGATCGTCCTTTACACATTGAATTTCTAGATGCTGATATCCTAACGGTCACCACAAAGACATGGCAGTTGTACTTTGATGGTTCATATACACAACATAGATCAGGAGCAAGCATTCTATTCATCACGCCATAAGGTCATACAATTCCAAAGGCATACAAATTAATCTTTCCATGTACCAATAATATAGAAAAATATGAAGCTTTGGTCATAGGAATAAAGATGGCCATAGAATGGAACATTACACTGTTGGTAATTGAAACTCAATTGATTGGTTTCAATATGTTGTCATTGATGGCAACATGTCTCGGCTTCATATTTTGGTTTGGTTGTTTACCGGTAGACACTTCATCGACACCGACAAGTATCTTTACCAGTTGGAAGGAATTCTTTAGTTACCGGCATTGTAGGCCAACAAGGTTCACATTCAGGTTATTGGTATTGGAGGCTGACATCATTTTGGGAGATCCGACAATTGGCAATTCATTTTGATATTTATGTATATATGTTATTGAGCCGATGTGTATAATCATTTTGTAATTATCTGTGTAAGCTGACATAAGGCATGATGGATTGTAAAGGGTATATAGGTCAGTTGATTAGGTCATTTTGTAATGGGTAAGGTATGATGAAATGTGTAAGGATAGGAGAAAGTAATAATTATTTGTAATGTGAAGTTTATGTAAGAGGTTATTTCGATAAGGGTTCATTCAGGGTTTTAGACCGGAACAAACAAAGCTTAACTAGAACTATATTCAGGAATAGAAGATGCTATCTTTGCAGTTCACTCATTTATCTGGATTGTAGTCTAGATTTGTATGTAGTCAGTGAGGCTCCTTTTGTGATTGAGAAGTGTGCTCTAGGCTGTAAGCCTTCTTGCAAGTGTAGGCCCCTATATTTTGTAATATCTTTTGATATAGCCATTGGATTGATATTGTGGGCCACAAATCCCACTGTGGTTTTTCCTCTTTGAGGTTTTCCAAATATAATTCTTTGTGTTATGGTATTCATTTGTGTGATTGGCTTATTTTTTTCTTTACTTCTTTCAATATTATATGTACTAGTATACCAATTGGTGAATGCATGTTTTAATAAGGTTAAAATTGATCATTTTGCTAGAACACTAATTCAACCCCCCTCTCAATGTTCTTGGATTCCAATAATTGGTATCAAAGCCTTGTGCCTAGAAGGAAGTTTAACAACTTGAGGAAGATCCCAAATCTGGAATCCATGGATATGAGTTTGGAGAAGCAACTTGAGGTAGCACTTGAAGATTATGATGTTGAAAGGATAAAGAACTTGAAGTTACAAGATGAATTGAATTTTGCTCAGGAATCCATTCTTATCCTACAAGAGAGGTTGTCATAAGTTCAAGCTAAGAGGAAGGAACTTTTGCAAAATAAGGATAGTGAAGAGAAGGATGCCCTTAATAAGAGATGTCAGAAGCTAAGTCAGGAGAACATGATCATGAGGAATGAAATGCAAGCCTTAACTATGAGGATGTCAAAGTAGATTGAGGACCGGAAGAAGAAGGAAGAAAATCTTGTTGTATCTCTAAAAGACAAATTTGAGGAATGTGGTAGGTTGGTTCATGAGAATGAGATGTTGAGAATTGATTCAGTGCAATCCCTAAGTAATGACCAAGAACTTAAGAGACAAATGATAATTCTGAGAGATGATTTGACAATTGCAAGTGAGTATAAAGAAAAATTCAAGGTTAGTTCAACATAGCTTGATGAATTATTGAAAATTCAAAGACAGAATGGAGATTCCAGTGGACTTGGATTTGAACAAGGTCAGAGCTCTGGTACTGGTAATGAAGATCAAAACTAGAAGGCAACTTAATGCTTATAAATTTAATGATAGATGTTTTGTTTGTAATAAATTTGGTCACATGGCTAGGCAATGTAGAAATAGAGTAAATCAAAACTATAATTCTACTCCCGGTCAATGTTCTAAATGCAATAAGTATGGTCATAAGACAAAATATTGCAGAATGAATGTTAAATGTTATGCATGTGGAAAATTTGGATATATGGATAATCAGTGCACGTCAAGCAATTATACCAGTTTTAGCAAAGCAATTTAAAAGAACAATGTTACATGTTATGCATGCAATGAGGTTGGACACATAGTTGAGTTTTGTAGAAGCAAAAATACATTGGTTAACAATGAAGGATCAAATAAGAAAGGAAAAGAGAAGGTTAATGAAATCCAGCAAGATCATATCAAGAAATGGGTCAGTAAGTCATAAGATCAATTAGCAAATGGAAATGCTCCAGTTACTCAACTGACAGAGGAGGTTGCTCCTGCACCAGTAGGAAGCTCATTTGGTAACTAAGGAAGATGCCTTAGGGGTAGGCAAAATTCATGACAATACTTCTTATGCCTCGAGAAGAGGTTCTGGAGGATGTTCCAGACATTGGAGATGCTTATCCGACATGGAGATGTTAGACCAAGATCCAGTATCTTTCACTGAAATTCATTCATATCAAAGATGGATTAGGGTTTCTTGGAGGTTAAAAGGTTGAATCCACTTCATTTCTGATCACTTTGTATTCAAAGCAATTCAGAGAAAGTCTAAGGAAATTCAGTGCGATCGATATCTTCTCGAGCGATTTCACCAGCGATTAGAAGAGTTCTTTAGGGTTTTCACTGGCAACTATTCACAGGTATTTATCTTTCATCATGGAAGAGGGATCATCATCAGCACCAACTTTTATTGCAAATCCTACTATTGTTGAGGTCAAGGACCGTCCTAGGCTGATTTTCAAGCGATATCCGCATATAGCCACCTTGCATGATTCGGTTTGTGCTTTTTCCCATGTCCCGGAAGGAGTCATATATGTTGAAGATGTCAAGGCTTACATTCACTGTCATATTGAGGATTTGGGAACTAGTGATATTAAGAGCATGTATATGAGAGAGTTAATGGGAGATTCTAGAAAGATTAAGCCCAAGTATCATCATATTGAGGATCTAGGGTTTCCCGGTATTTTGGATATTCTCAAATTTGAGGATGAGATTGTCAGATATATTTTAAGAAGAGTGCATGGAGAATTATCTGTTTGGACAAATCGTACAAGATCTCAAAGGAGGTCATCAGGGCAATCACCAGTTTGCTGTAGATTGGGCAGTGTCTAGAGAAGAAGGTTTCTAATGATTAGATCAACAAGATCATTGGTGCAACATCAGACAAGCGATCAATGAGGCTTAGCCTTATCACCGACAGAGATATCAGATTTGGAAGCATGATTATTGGTTACAAGGTAACTCAATTAAACCGACTAAGTTTTGTTTCTAGCTCATGTATTTATGTAGCATATAAGATGATGAGGGAAAATGAGAAGTTAGATCTCTGTGGATGGATGTTAGATTAATTATTAATTAACCTAGGGAAGATCAAAGGAGAGAAGAAGGAAACATTTGGGTAGGGAAATCTTATTTTCTGTTTGATGATGTTTTTCATTAATAAAACTCCTAGTTTTGGGAAGAGTCAATGGGCATTTGATATCTTGGTAGGAAGGCAACTGAAACAATCTATTGCTAGTTTGGGTAGTCAGTGAGATGATAAAGTATGGGGTTACTTTAAGGCATTCCAGAAGTCTACGAATTCTAGGGAGATGGTTCCAAAGAAAATTGTTGAGAAATACTCAACTAAGATATACTTCATGGTTAAGAAAGATGAAACTTTGATGGAAGTTGTTAAGCCCCAGAAGATATGGATTGAAGAGATGGGTTATGAATTTGATGCACATATTCTAGATGCTTATGCACAGTTGCTAATTGATGCACCTATTGATGAAGTTGAGAAAACCTTTGGTACTTCTAAGAAGAAAAAGCAAGAGGTTGAAACTCAATTTAACTGGAAGAAGAGGGAGAAGCAGCAGGGCAAGGCAAGTAAATTTGTTGAATAGGTTTCACAGGACATCAAGGCATTAATTGATGTTGTTCTAGAAAGAGGAAGGAAGAGGAAAGAACTAGAAATATTTATTGAGTCTATTCCATCAGAATCTGGATCTAATGATGACACACCCTTAGCATTCAAGAGGGTATTAAGGAAGAAAAATGAAGAGACTAAGGTGGAAGCAAAGAAGCAACTGGTTAGGAAAGTTACAATCAGGGTACCGACATAGAAGCGAGCTCCAAAGGAAACACATTCTACCCCATCAGATAGTGGAAGAAGAAAGAAGATGGATGACACCGATCTTGCACTTATATCTAGTAATGTAACTATTATTCCACCCAAGACTTGTGAAGAATTGGTTGATGAAATAACTAAGGATGGTATGTTGAAAAATGTACAATTATACTATGAGAATTTAGATGATGATGAATAGAGAGAAGTTGAGGAAGTTGTTTTGTTGTATCTAGAAATATATAAGAAAGCCTTGTTAGAAATTGAAAATCAAATATCGACATAGTTATATGACAAATTAGATGCTAGAATATTATCAGCAATGGAGGAGGACAAGCATATAAAGATTCAAGAGTTGTTAACTACTTGTGAAACTATTACTCTAGAAGAGTTGGATAGGACTCTTGAGATTGCAAATAGGAAAATATTTCACAGCAAGCACAGGATAGTCAGACTTATGTTGGGTAGGGTTAATGAGATAGTCAAGGAGACCCACAAGGTATGGGTTCAATTCTTTGCATCAAACCCTAGTTTTTATTCTTCACCAGAAGCTAAAACTAATACTACAGACATCCCGGTTGAAGGGAAAGGTAAAGGTATAATGGGTACCACATCTACAATTTTGAAAAATATTAAGATATTGGATATAGAGGCCCCAGTAGAAACTAATGTACAGGAAAATGTTGAGATACTGACAAAATCAAAGAGTGTATAGGTTACTAATGTTGAGGACAATAGTCCTACAAATCCAAATGTATAGGTTGGGGTCACAGTTCATAAGGAGGAACTGAAAGAAATTGTTACTGCACCAAGTGGCGAAGCCACCAATGCAAGAGAGGAATCTATAAAAGTTAAACCATCAGAGGAGAAGAAAGGGGAATCTAACTAGGAACCGATAGTGAGCCCATCATTGTTTTCAATCGACACCTCACAGGTTGAAAAGAAAAGAATAACTAAGATGAGTTCTACTAAGCTCATGATGATGGTTGCACAGAAGACGGTAAAGGAAGGATCTATGGACAAAGGAGTTATTGATCAGTCTATCACTATTTTGTATAGTCTTGTCTCGGAGTGCAAATTTGACAAAGAAGAAAGCCCATCCATCAAGCTTAAAGTAATCATAGAGCACATTTCAAAGGACTTTCAATCTTTACAACAGATATCAAACCGATAGGCACTGGAAAGGTTTACACAGGCTAAGAGAGAAATAGATGATTGAGTCAGATAAGAAGGAGATTAATGATAAGCTGAAGTTGATTGATAATGCATTAAGGCAGTGTACTAATATCTATAGAGTATTTTGTAACATAGGTTTACTTTCAGCAGATTTAGATAAAAGGATTAAGGATACTCAGGAGGAGATTGTAGGTATAGTCAATTCTTTTGATGGATCACATTCTTTAACTACATCTATTGATGGTCAAATTTTGTCTTGGAAGCTCAAGTTTTAGCTCTTGAGAGGGATAAAGATAAAATTATAAGGAGAGCCAGAGGTCTTAGAGGATTGGTGAGTCCTTGGTTGGATTCATTAAGTGTACATAAGAAAGAGTGTACTGATATGGTTGGTAAGCCCACACCAACATAACTTAAGGATAAGGAGTCATATGTCCATATGCTTAATGGACTTGTATCTGAATGGCACACTCAAATCAAGTTGTGATACCTATCTAGAGCTTTTAGAGAAAGCCTATCTAGAAATTTTCAAATATATTCATCTCCGGTAAGGTATTTTTGAACATTCTTTTTATAGTCTTTTATTCTTTGTCCCGATTTTTGTTATTTTTGGCATTAATGTCAAAGGGGGAGTATAAATGACAAATATATTCTTGGCATCAAGAGATGTGGAGGTGTGGAGTATTTTGTATTGATCATGATCACAGATGGATATTCAGCTCAGGGGGAATGGTCTTAGGATGACACCAGTAGATGGAAACCACTATCATTTTTCACATGAGTGTTGCCATCAATGCCAAAGGGGGAGATTGTTGGCAATAGACACTCAATTTATTGGTTTCAATATGTTGTCATTGATTGCAACATATCCTTATTTCATATTTTGGTTTGGTTGATTATCGACAGACACTTCACCAGCACCGGCAGGTATCTTCACTTGTTGGAATGAATTATTTAGTTACCAGCATTGCAAGCTGACATAGTCCACATTCAGGTTATCAGTATTGGAGGCCGACATCATTTTGGGAGATCTAATAATCGGAAATTGATTTTGATATTTATGTATATATATTATTGAGCTGACATGTATATTTATTTTGTAATTATCTTTGTAAGTCGACATAAGGCATGATGGATTGTAAAGGGTATATAGGTCAGCTGATTAGATCATTTTGTAATGAGTAAGGTATGATGAAATCTGTAAGGATAGGAGAATACGATAATGCTTTGTCATGCAAAGTTTGTGTAAGAGGTTATACTGGTAAGGGTTTAGGGTTTCAGACCAGAATAGACAAAGCTTAACTGGAACTGTATTCAAGCATAGAAGATGTTATCTTTGTAGTTCACTCATTTCTTTGGATTCTAGTCTGGATTTGTATGTAGTTAGTGAGGCTATTTTTGTGATTGAGCAGTGTGCTCTAGGCTGTAAGCCTTCCTGCAAGTGCAGACCCCTATATTATGTAATATCTTTTCATATGGCAGTGGATTGTTATTGTGGGTCACAAATCCCATCGTGATTTTTCCTCTTTGAGGTTTTCCACGTATAATTTTTTGTCTTATGGTATTCATTTGTGTGATTGGCTTATTATTTGTTTACTTATTTCAATCTTATATGTACCAGTATACTGATTGGTGAATGCATATTTTAATAAGGTTAAATTGATCATTCTGGTAGAAAACTGATTCACCCCCCCCCCTCTTAGTGTTCTTGGATTCCAACATATACAACTTCAAGTATTTGGAGACTCTCATCTTGTCATCAATCAAATTAATGATGATTATCAAACAAAGGATGAAAAAATAATGCCTTATAAGAAGATAGTTGTGTGTGTGTGTGAAAAGTGGATAAAGTCTGCAAGTTGTAAGACACAACACTTCAATTAAGTCATTGCATGCATGGTTAGACAAATATAATCATGAATATAAAAACCATAACAAATCGACCTATTTCCTTCTAAAATATGCGAGTATAGACTTGCTCTCAGATTTGTCTAAGCAATACTAGTGACTAGACTACACCAAGATGAAGGATTTAATCTATATGAGCACAAAAATAAGCTAAATGTATGCAAGTTTAAGCTAGATATGCAGGATTAAGCTAGATGAATGAATATTAAGCTAGATGAATGCAAGCAATAACGATTAAAATAAATATGCAAAAAGTTAAACTAAGATGCAATTATCTTAAAGAACAATATCTTCAATGACTCCAGAGAAAAAACTGCACAATAACAATAAATCTCCAGGGTGTTTTGAATGAGAGATGAAGTCTGCATTTATAGAGACTCAAAAGAGAGACCAACGGTCAAGATGAATTAGCAATGAGCGATTGAGATTATTCAAGAAAAAGCACATTTCAGGATAATTGAAACAATTGAGAGATCAGATTCAGTTAATCTTGAGATAGATTTCAATTATAGTTTAATTGAATGCATTCAGATTATAAGTCTAAGTTTGCATTGGAGATTAAATTTAGTTGATTCCATGCACTTTTCTTTAATTTTCTCAAGATTTTTATTTAGAAAAAGCCTTTTTAATGCAACTGAACTTATTTTCTCAAAAGCTTTGAGTTTTAATTTTAGAGAAAATGATTAATTCAATTTAATTGCTCTTCTAATTTTCCGAGTTATCTCAATTTTAGAAAAAGAAATATCTTAAATTTGATTTCTTTTCTCAATTTAATTCTTTTCTTTTGTTTTCAATTTAACTCTTTCTTTTGCAGATTAATTCATCTTTTTGTGATAAATCTCTCTTTGTAAATTAATTCCTTTTTTTTGTAATTAATTCATTTTTTTGTGATTAAATTGCAAATTTATTTATTAATTAAATATGCTAGGATATTTAATTAAATAAATAAAATAATTGATCAAAATGATTTACTTGGAATGATTTAATTAATTAAATAAATATTTAATTAATGTTGAGTGATTTATTTGCCATTTAACATTAATGATTGAAGAATTAATTAATTAAGTGCTCAAGGTTGATTTAATTGCCATTGGTTAGGACCTTGGTGATGTTGTCGAGATTAGGGGCCCATGGTTTAGGTGACCATTTTTATGGTATTACATTTTCCCTTCTTTGAATTAATGTGTAGGCAATGCGTTGGTTGAAAGAATAGTGGATGTCAAATAGATATCAGTTCTGAACTTGATGGATCACAAACTAATGAAGAGCGAGATGTTCAACTTAAAGCTATGGAACTGAACAGATTGATTAAAGTGGTATTGATCCTGAACTTGATTGAACTAGGACCGACAAAGAGTGAGATACCATTCTTGAACTTGATTGATCAAGAAACAGGCATCAATCTAGAACTTGATCGAACTAGATTGAGCAAGAGATGCAACCGATTCTGAACTTGATTGAACAAGAATCAATTGACCAAAGACATAAAACCAATTCCGAACTTGATTGAACAAGAACCGATTAGCAAGAAAAAATGTCCAGCTTGATTTGATGTGATGAAACTGAGCATCAATTTGAAGATTGAATCAGATAAAACAAAGATTGATATGCCCCTAGAGATTTCTTTATTTGACATCGAAGAATCTCAACTTGATATGACGTGATTTAGTTAAGATGCCCCTAGTAACAAGGTTTAGTTGATTTTATTTGTTTGAAAATAATTTTTCTCGACTTTAGATGAAGATGATTTGAAAAAATTTCTCGACTTTTGATGATGATGATCGCTGAAAAGATGTAATGAGTATGCCCCCTCGGGAGTGAAATCGAAAGATAGTGAGGGTACAATGATTTTAGGGAATTTGTAATGATGATAATTATTTGAGCACAAAGATTAATGTTTAAGAATTGAAATTAGAGTTGATTTGAGAATTAAATTGAGATTTAAAATTTAATTGAGTGCCAAATGATTCAAAAATTGACTTGAGGATGAGAGTGCTAAGTGGTCAATGTCGTGAAATTTTAACTAGAGAATTGACGTCAAATTTTGATTTCGATCCCAAAAATGGACTCAGGACAATCGAATTATTTTAGGGTACAAGTTTTACGTCCATCAGAGCAAGTTGAAAATTAGGGTTTGGGCTATATAAGGGGTTCAATGTGTCATTTTCAATTTATTGTTACCTCTCAAAGTTTGAAATTTGAAAAACCCTCCTTCATAGAAAAATGGCCATTCCGATTCAGGAGCATCGATTCAAGCACCAGAGATGACATAATCGACCGTAGAAATATGACCCAGCAGTAACTTATCGATCTTTAGACTTTGCATTTCTTAATATTTGATTTTTTGTTTAATTTTTGCAATTTATTTTTCATTCAAAGTCGTTTTCATCATTTTATCATGTGGTTCAACACGTTTTCTCATACGAGAGTCCATTTTATTGTGTGAGAGGATATCATTTGTCATATGAGAATTGTTACTCATGCAGGATGTAATATTTGCTCGTACGAGTTTCTAGATGTCAGTGAAAACTCGTATAAAAAACAACAAGCATTTTTTAGAATGTAAACAGTAATTGTTGATTTTGAATTTTGTATATTTGGATTCGTGAGCATGTTTAACATATTTTTAGCAAAAATTTGATCACGTGCTAACAATTTGTATGTTTGATTTTGCAGATTCGATTACCATATATTCAGTTTTGGTGTACATTTTTGCTGACGATGAGGCTAATTCATGAGTTATCAGATGCAAAGAGAGCTCATATTGGTTTGTGTGGATTTAGATACCTATTAGAGATGCCTGATATCCATGTGAATCATGGTATTTTGACTGCTTTAGTTGAGAATTTTCATTCGGAGCATAACACCTTTCATTTACCAGTTGGAGAGATGACCATCACGCCGAAGGATATATACAAGATTTTGAGGATTTCGTTCGTTGAAGACAAGATTGATTATGATTCTGCTCAATGACCAGGTGTTTTGGCATTGAGATGTATATTCCATGATGAGAATATTCTTGAATGTGCTATTATGTGGGATGATTTGATGAGCAGATATGGTGCATAGTACCCTCTAGCATGCATTTTGGCAGGTATGATTGGTTGTTTTGTGATGCCTAATAGAGGACAGTGGGGATTTGATGAATAATGATAAATAGTAAATACTCAATAGATAATGAAAGGGGGGGTGAATTAGTATAGACAAAAACTTTCCCAACAACCTAAATTGCAAAGACTGCACTAACTGGTAAACAACATCAACAATCTAAATCAAGGCAATGTTGGTAAAACACAGTGACTGTAAAAGTCATAAACCGGTAACACTTAGATCTTC
This sequence comes from Cryptomeria japonica, assembly GCF_030272615.1. Taxonomy (NCBI): domain Eukaryota; kingdom Viridiplantae; phylum Streptophyta; class Pinopsida; order Cupressales; family Cupressaceae; genus Cryptomeria; species Cryptomeria japonica. The sequence continues at coordinate 401,971,500 of NC_081405.1, read as the reverse complement.
ACAAAACCTAATATCTCATTTCCACTTTACCCATATGCATAAAACCTAATATCTCATTTCCACTTCACTCATATGCTTAAACAAGTAATACATCAAAAATATAATGACCACCACTGGATCAGCATGCATTACCGCTTAACAGAAAACACTAAAACATCACATGAAAAAGAATCACACATGACACACTTATTTTTCACGTGGAAACCCAACTGGGAAAAACCACAATGGGGATGAATACCCACAAGTTGTTCTTGAACTCTTCTGAAGTTCGCTCTATTAGGAGCCTAGTCTAGTTAAAGACTTTACAACAGGTTCTGATAGGAACCAATCCTACTAGGGATCACCCAATTAAGGGATGGCTAAATACCCAATTAGAGGTTAAAACCATGTTAAAGGTTACTTGGTTAGAGGATTTAAAGAACTCATTGATTTTGAGTCACCCTGTTAAAGGATTTACAAAAAGCCTGTTAAAGCTACCCGATAAAGGGATTTTCCAACTGCTGAAATGGTTAGAAGTCAAAAGGTAATACACTGATCTGATAACAACACTTTATGCCAAGGCAGATCCACTTTAGTTCCTTTGCATCTGCAATCACACTATACAGATCTCTACTCACTGCACTGGTCTAGCAAGAATCAAGTATCTCTTCACTTGGATACACACATAACATTTGCCAACAGTCTCAAATGAGAATCATCATTGACCTTATAGACAACAATTAGGTTGGTAGCATAAACCCTTAACCCCTAAGCATCTGGGTTATCAATACAATCGTTCCAATCCCAACTGTTTAATCACATTGCATAGAGTAAAATAATCTTGAACAAATCTCAAGATGTTCTCCATCATTCATTCTTCACTGTTTTTGGAAGGTGATAACCCATCACATGCTCTCCAGCATTTACTAAGATTTTGCACATTTCTGAGATGGATAGAATCAATCTTCTTCATGCAAGATCCTCAAGAAGATTCTTCATGTGCACAAGGTTGGCATGGCAACATGATCTCATCTTCATTTCAATGTTAACTCATCACAGGATGTTGTCAGTCGAATCACACAGACTTGGAATGCATCAACCAAAAACCCTGAAGCTAAGACTACCAACTGGTAGTCATATCAAATGAAACCCCGATACAAACTTTGCATATACCAGTTCACATTCCAACATACCGGTTCACCTTTTCACATATACCAGTTCATACCATCATACCGGTTCACTTCATACCATCATACTAGTTCTCTTGCCAATTTGCTTACTTCAATATATTGACATCAATGACAACATACACCATCATGTCATCAAACTCTGCACATATGCCAACAAGATTTCTATATGGTTGGGGTAGAATGCTTGAGAGGTTGTTGACTCATCCCATTGGATTAGGGTGGGGATCATGCTTACTTCCTCATATGTATCATGAGATGCATGAGATTGTGTATCGGGAGGGGAAGAGTATAGCAGCATGTGAGCACATCCCAGTATGCAGACCTATTGTAGATGATTCTAGAGAGGCACAATAGCCTATTAATTGTTGTTATTCAGGTTATGTTACTCAGCCCCACTTGGGAAAGACTGACTACTAGAGGAGGTAGTTGGATGATCTGATTGTTGTAGTATGGAGACCGTATAGGGGTTTAGAGCTATGGGACGATTGGAGAGCTCAGATGAAGGACATGTTCATGAATTGACCTCTCATTGGCAGATTGATGTCTATTATTGAGCAACTTGTAGTATCTAGGGTGATGAGATAGTATGGGAGACCACAAAGTATATCCCAGGAGTTCACAACCTATGCTCGATATGGGGAGGAGGAGAGATGAGGATGGGCACTAAGACTATCATATGCACTAATCATATAGGAGTTAGTAGGTTCATAGCCGCAGAGATGGGATTACTTAGAGGATGTTGCAGATGTGGGAGCATTACCCCAATATTTTAGAATGGTTATAGAGACATTTGTTCCCTCGATTTACAGATCCTAGAGAGCATGCACCTCTTATAGAGGAGGTTGAGGATTATGCACTAACATAGACATAGGTACTAGGTCAGGTACAATGATGAGGGTAGGTACAGAGATAGAGAGAAGATGCACCTAGGTGAACAAGAGGTGATCATGGTGCTAGTTGTAGCAGGGCAGCAGCAGGAGGTAGACAATGACAAAGAGGGGAGGGTGGATCCTTAGGAGTTGTTGGGATGGAGGCTGGTAGTTCTAGGGCAAAAAAGATTGGAGGTGAGGAGGAGAGAGGGGCTCCTAGGAAGGTTAGGAAGTGGAGAGATGAGTAGGGAGGCAGAGAGGGGCATGTTGGGAGAGAGCAGGAAGTACCAAATGTAGTACGGTCTTTGAGATCGAGGTTGACAGGTTTGCAGTCATAGTTGACAGTGGTGCAAACACAGCTTACAGAGTGAGACTGACAACTTGTTGAGATCAAAGCAGAGCATGATGCTCTTCAGTGAGAGGTTTTCCATCAGACAAGTCATGCAACAAATTATGTCGCAGCTTATAGTGTAGTGGTCCAAGTAGCGCAACAGGTTGTTTTGTATTCTCAGTATATGGCTTGATCTAAGGGAGCTAGGGCACCCAAATAGGACGTCGGTCAGCAGGAACCACCTTCTCCACCTGATGATGAGGGAGAGGTAGAGAGCTAGATTTATAATATCTCTTAAATTTTGTTATATATCCTATTTTTGAAGCCTATTGGACTCTTGCTCCGATGAGACATTGTATTTGATAGTTGATATCATTTGTACTCTGAGACTCTGAGATTATGATGATATATAAGAGCTCTTGATTTGATTTCATCGTACTTGTGTTGATTGATTATGAGATGTTATTCTATGTGCTTGATTATAGAATATGGGTGTTTTTTTTTTGTTTCGTATATGCAATAAATGATAAAAATGAGTAACTAGTAATGCAAATGTTTAGTTTTTCATGCAGTAATATGAATGTTAATAAATATATAATAAAATGTATGGATCTATATAAGATGCTCATGTATGCAGCTAACATCTCAATACACAAGTACTTGATCGAAGAAATGATGATGAAAAAGATACCACTTAGCTGAGAAATGACGATTGCTTTAGACTCTCATTCAAAAGATAAAGAGATCATTGTTATCACACTGAAATCACTTAAAATGCATAAAATTTAGAATGAATGCAACTTAAACTTAGTCACTGGATTTGGTATGCTTAATTTTCATCATTGAGCATTTTACAAACACAGCAAGCAAAATAGAGTTCCTTTCTTTCATATGCAATATTAATTATCTTGTCCGCAATGACCCTTTTTTCATTCATATCCTTGGACAGATTACGCATACATCCAAATTGTACATTAAAGAAATTCCCTCAAATAGACAAATAAATGACTCCAACCTCCCTGTAGCATACAAATAAGCGGAGTCAAGGTATGTGTGGCGATTTCACCTTGATGTAAACGCACTTATCACAGACACCCAGCTGATTAGATATTTCCATATCATCATAATCATTCCTACAAGTAGAAAATAAAGAAAAATATTATGCTCCCAATCCTTGATCCTCTTAGTCAAGATTGACTTCCTTGAGTTACTTAGAGGGAATAATAATTGAAAACCAATTTAAAAGACATCACACAAAGAAAATTTCAATCATATCTCAAATAGTTAAGTGATTGTTTTCATTAGTCTTATTTTGCTTGTTTACTTAGTGATAAAACTCTTCAGTAGTTTGGAGACAGGTGACTGACTCAAAGTGGATGACCTGGTACTACTGATAGAAAGATGACTTGGTTCATACTTCTTAGGACATGTAGATTGATCATTTGATTATCCTAAGACTAGGACATTGATCGGTTTCAAGTCATGAGGGTCCCAAAAGAATCAGGATGTCACAAAAAGTGACGAAGAAATATGCACAAGCTAAAGCAGAGATGCAACACTTCAGTACATAAGATAAGACTAACCTAGACAAAATCCAACAACCATACTAATCTATGTCATTTTTTTAATTTGATAATTGATAGGAATGTCTGGTTTCAAAGAGTAAGTACACCGTATAAGACCAATCTGTATGGTTTCGAGTGTACCCTTCCTTGTATAAGACATGTTGATGTTTGATAGAGTTTGATAGATTGATTAAAAAGACATGTGATAAGTTTGATTGCAACCTTTGAAAGTTTGTATGTGGTTGATTTGGTTTGAAGAATAGTCTATTCTTTCTTGCTTTGATTTTTTAATTTTTTCGATTTTGTGAATTTTTTTATTTTAGGATTTTGTTCAAGACATTTTATGATTTTTAGGATTTTTTCAACTATGCCCCTAGTATGCAGACCTATATGACATGATGATCTGCAAAATGCATGTGGAGACAATGAATTTTTGATATGAACTATGTTAATGCAATATACATGATGAAGATGCATTTCCTATTTGAACAAGGATGACCGTGCTTGTTTAGCACTTTGTAATACACCAATTGAATTGGAGGTACAAAACATTTCATAGATAAGCGATCAATCAATCCTTAGGGTCCCTTGGAACATCCAAATTAACACTTAGTGACTAGGATTTACAAATGGAGATGCGGAAAACTTCCCAATTCATTCTTGAAACCTTGATCTTCTTTTGCCCATGTGAGTGCAAATGAGTTAATTACTGCTCTTGTGTTTACAAAAGATCCTTAGCATCCTATATGACTAGCTACGGGGATTATTCTAAATTCAAAAGAATCTCGAATAGAGCATCACTGCCAGCAAGCTTTTAGAGCTTCGACAAGGTTGTAGACTGTAATTTCTTGAATATTGCTCCATTTCCAATAGGTGTCCATGGACCTAATGGAGTTACTCGCATGTTCCCATAGTCAAGATTTTTGTTGCACTTTGTATGCGTGATATTTCAGTTATATATCATTTATGTTGTGCCTTGAGATGAATATTTGGCATAGCACTTTTTCTCTTTTTCTTTTTGTTTTGCCTCGACTTGTAAGTAATGAAACCTACTTGGGTGTGATAATTACAGTGGTGCTGAAGTAGAATTTTAGATTTTTCACTAGTCATATGATAAACTAGGTGTCTCGAATGAATTAGAGATTTTTTTGATGTGTTTCAGATATAGCAATTGATAGATTTTGGGTTAACAAGTCTCAAATAGTGAAATCACTACCCAACCATAAGTAAAGCACCGTCATAGGGTAATGTTGAAAATGAATGACCTTAGGACCTCAAAGACTTCATGTCCGAATATCTAAGAAAGGAGATGACCCTTATTTGTCTCGAATGCAAACAAATGATAAATGTGGATAGTTACCTTGTTTTATTAATGCTGCTATATGCAAATACAAAATTTTTGTGAATGCAATGCATTTAAAAACTAAATGCGATGCAATGCAGAAGCAAAACCTAAACTAACCCAACCCTTAGATATAGTATTCTTAAGGTGCATGTTGTTCATAGGGTCAGGGATTTTTGTGTAGGTAGGTCATTGGTCTAGCATAAAGATGTCTTTCCAAGAAGGACTCAGCTAAGTGTACATGTCCAGCATCTCCAATATTGATTTCCTTAGTTTTTGGATTTGGTGATGAAACTAGGGTAAAGTCTTATGCAAAGGATTGAATAAGGGGTATGGAAGGATGAAAAGGAGGTGTTGGATAATGGATGAGATATTGAAAGTTTAGTGTATGAACAAATGGAAATGTTTGTGTTATCACCATTGGCACACATCTTGAGGGATGGTGGATTGATGGAGGAAAAGTGGATCTCAGATTTTGAGATTTGGATGGAGGAACAACCAGGGATTTTGGGACATAAGGATCCAAAATGGATGAAGGAGGTGATGGATAAATAGATTTGGAAGGTTTGGATGGAGGAACAACAATCTTGACTTTGATTTGAATTTTTCTTTAAATTGTTGTGCTTCAAGGAGACGCTTAGGGATCCACATGGTTTTTGATTTTTCATGCTTTTATAGTTTTTTGGAACACATTGCTTCTACAAGTGCCTTAGGAACCCATATAGATTTTGATTTTTCTTTCTTTTTCTCAGTGGGCCTTTGTGTCCTTTTAGATGGATGGAAGATGCATGAAGATGTATGCCTTTGTTGATCCCGCATAAGGTATGGAGGGATATAGGGTCCTAAAATGGATGGAAGAGATGAAGGGGAAGGCATGTATTTGGATTTTGGTTTAATAGGGATACCACCATCTTAAGGAATGTCACTGAGGCCATGACCCTTAATATTATTTTTAACATGGAGAGGTTCTTGCTTGTGAAGGTCTACCCCTTTTCATTTATAAATATTTTGACTTGTAGGATCATGAGAGAGATTTGTAGGCATGATGGATCCTTGAGGTGAACATGGAGGGTTATGACAAGGAGATGAAGGTATACTTTGATCTTGACATCCAAAAGGACCATTGGATAGAGTAGGAAGGGTCTTTGACTCTTCATTTTGAATAGGATCATTTGAAAAGGTGAAAGAGGCATCATGATCTTTCTTAGGAAGGATACTTTTCTATTGAGATGGAAAGGGATCATCTTGAAAGAAATGGAAAGGTATAATGGGATCCTCATGGGATTCTAGGGAGATAGGATCTTTTTCAACCATTGGAAGGGATGGCCCTTAAGATAGCCCTTGAGGGTCAACATTATCATTTGAGGGATATGATATGGACTTTTGTTGTGAAGCCTTAGGAAATTGAGGCATCATGGAAGAGATGGAGGCTACATGTAGGCCATTATTATACACAGGTTCATAATTTTGATCATGCTTGGTAATGACATCTAGTTTCTCCTTAAGCAAATTTTTATGATCTTCAATTTCAATAACACCATCATCAAGGAGGTCTTGAATTTTATGTTTTAATTCCATACACATTGAAGTCTTATGTTTGTTATGCCTATGATATACATAGTAATTACTCAAAATTCCACATCCCCATGTGCTCTTTTTAGGCAATATGATAAGATTGTGCTTAAGAAGCTCTTCCAAAGCTGACTCAATAGATTTCCCTAAAGGTGTAAACTGTCTATCTAGGGGATAGATGTCTTTTTGTCTTGGTGAAGGTATCTTGTGATCTTGAATGTGATTTGGCTTTTTATTTTCAATTACTTTTTGTTCCACCTTATGTAATTGTTTTAACATTTCTTGAAGTCTAGTGTTCTTAATATCATGAATTTTAATCTCAAGAGGGTTCATTGAATCTTTTCGTTGAGCTAGAATGTCATATATTTCTCTCTTGAGATCTTGAATTTGTTGGGCCAAGGTAGCCATGGGCTTCTTACTTTCGTTAGAATTTTTAGAAAATCTTCTGGTTTGAACAGGCATTTACAACTGACGGGATCGAGAGCTAGATGTGATGCAGAAGTCAAGATCAAATTGAAGCTAGTTGTCCATTTGACGTAGTGATTCAAGAGAAGTGACTAAGACTTAGTCTAGTTTTAGGAATGATCTATCCTTTATATAAGACATAATCTAAGTAACTTAGTTTGATTTGAGAGAAGTGACTAAGACTCAGTCTAGTTTCAGGAATGATCTATCCTGTATAAGACATGATCAAAGTAACTTAAGTTTGATAATTAGTTGATTGAACTAGCTGAAAGATGATCGACTAAATCGTGCAACACAATGACAGGGGTACACTATCAAGATTGTTTATGCTTAGAATTATGATGACCAGATATACACTCATTGTAGACTAATTAGGCAATTAGACTGATTAGGAAAGTATGATAGTTTTGGAAAAGTGTGTAGACAGACAAGTTTCTAGACTAATAAAATCAGGAATTCGTACGGCAGTTTTATGACCCAGACAACAATTTAGCAGCTCCCAGATGACATAGGCAGTTTCTTGTATGAGTTGTTGCCTAAACTCGCATGATAGTTTAATGACCTCCAGATGATAATCTGATGAGTATGATTTTTATTTGTACGACAGTATGCTAGAGGACATACGACAATTTTCTAGAAACAGAACAACAATTCTGTATACTCGGATGACAATTCTCATAGGACCAATTAAAACTCATACGATAATAGGTATATAGCTAGACGCCAATTCAGTAGACTCATATGCCAATGTATTGGAAAGAGACGAGATTCTATCACAAACAGATTTTTGACGACTAACAGAGACCAGATTTTGACTAGGGCTGAGTTTGATGACTGACAAAGACTAGTTTTTGACACAGACAGAGTTTTGATCACTGAGTTGTTGATGTTTGTTGATTTATTTTCTCTAGTTTTAGTATTTCAATTTCAGTTTCAAGGATGAAAACATAGAAAACATACAAGATGTATAATGACTTTCAATCACAACATGCTAACCCTACGAAAGTTGGCTTACAAAAGAAAAATTTGCTTATAGACTCAGGTACACACCCAATAGCTAATCAGAATATGGTCGCTGAGTCTCACGCAATGGATTCTTAATGCCATATCAGCCGACTCCAAATGCTAATGGGGGCATGAAATGGAAAGTATCTTGGGAGAGTTACTATCTCTATTGCACAAAGATTATCCCCCTTTCAGAGGTGAATCAAGTAGCCTCTATCTTATAGTTCTTAGTTAGGAATTTCGTTCAAAATTATCCCTTGAAGTCATGCAAGCATGATTGAGGCCTATAGCCCGACAAGGTACTAAAATAAATTGTAGTCACATAAACGTGATTGAGACCGGGAGGCCCTACAAAATGCCCGATATGAGAGATCTCAAAGAGAAAAATAAAATAATCTTGTCCTTTGAGACTTTAATCACCAGAGGCCTATTTATTATAGTGAGTTGGAATGCTCAAGTCTAGTTTTACTCACATGGGTCATTCTCATAGGGTGATTACTTTTTCCCACTGTGATAGGCCCACTAAAGGTACACAACTCTCAAATTTAGAAAAAGCCTCAAGGGTCTGGATTTCTGATTGTCTATGCAGACAAGAGCATACTCTCCTACCTCTTAGATTTTTCTTAAAACATAAAAGACAAATTTTTTCATTAACCAGATAGCAATTTAAGTGCCTAAAAATAAATTTAAAGAATACACGATGTTCACTTGAATCTCCTCAGGCAAACTGCAAAAGCAATGAATCAATAGTCATATTGTTTTTGTGCGACAGGCATATTCTTCGACAAGCATTCTACAAAAAACTAATTAGGCTATCAAAATTTCTCGGGCAAACAGACAACAAACCAGGGTTAGCATTAGTATCATCAAAATTCAATAAGAAAAACCCCAAAATTGTAGTCTATTTTAATACAAAAAACTAGAATATCGTACAAGAATTCTCACCGAGCCATACGATAATTCACGACGGACAGTACGATATCTGCAATTTGTCATTCAGGCCTCTGTGAAAACTCGTACGAGTTTTTGCAAAAACTATACAAAAAATATCCGAAAAATAAATCTAAAAAATAAAAGAAAGTTAATCTGCGAGGATGAAAGATGTAGTCTTTTACCCCACAGTGGCCACCAAAAATGTGTGTGAAAAGTGGATAAAGTCTGCAATCTATAAGACACAACACTTCAATTAAGTCATTGCATGCATGGTTAGACAGATATAATCATGAATATAAAAACCATAACAAATCAACCTATTGCCTTCTACAAGATGTGAGTATAGACTTGCTCTCATATTTGTCTAAGCAATACTAGTGACTAGACTACACCAAGATGAATGATTTAATCTATATGAGCACAAGAATAAGATAAATGTCTAGAAGATTAAGCTAGATGAATGCAAGCAATAACGATTAAACTAAATATGCAAAAAGATAAACTAAGATGCAATAATCTCAAAGCACAATATCTTCAATGACTCCAGAGCAAAAACTGTACAATAACAATAAATCTCCAGGGTGTTTTGAATGAGAGATGAAAGCTGAATTTATAGAGACTCAAGAGAGAGACCAACGATCAAGATGAATTAGCAATGAGCGGTTGAGATAATTCAAGAAAAAGCACATTTCAGAATAATTGAAATAATCGAGAGATTAGATTCAGTTAATCTTGAGATAGATTCCAATTATAGTTTGATTGAATGCATTCAGATTATAAGTCTAAGTTTGCATTGGAGATTAAATTTAGTTGATTCCATGCACTTGAGATAAAAATAAGATGATTCCATGCACTTTTCTTTAACTTGCTCAAGATTTTTATTTAGAAAATGAAATTGAACTTATTTTCTCAAAAGCTTTGAGTTTTAATTTTAGAGAAAATGATTAATTCAATTAAAATTGCTCTTCTGATTTTCCAAGTTATCTCAATTTTAGAAAAAGAAATATCTTAAGTTTGATTTATTTTCTAAGTTTAATTCTTTCTTTTGCAGTTTAATTCCTCTTTTTGTGATAAATCTCTCTTTGTAAATTAAATCCATTTTTTTGTAATTAATTCCTTTTTTGTGATTAAATGGCAAATTTATTTATTAATTAAATATGCTACTATATTTAATTAAATAAATAGAATAATTGATCAAAATAATTTACTTGGAATGATTTATTTAATTAATGTTGAGTGATTTATTTGCCATTTAACATTAATGATGAATAATTAATTGATTAAGCGTTCAAGGTTGATTTAATTGTCTTAGGTTAGGACCTTGGTGATGTTGTCGAGATTAGGGGCCCACGGTTTAGGTGACCATTTTTAAGGTATTACAGGTTGATGCTGTCAAGAAGTAGTTTGTGTGAGGCCCTACCCCAACCCATCCTAGCATTTCAGCGATTTTCATGTTGGAACTATTATGGATGCTTTATTTTTATGCACTATGGATATAGAACTTTATATAATCCCAAGAATTTGATAACATTGATATATTGATGCTTCATTTCTATGCGGATATAGAATTTTATATGATTCTAGAGTAGCATAACATTGAGACGATGTATGTCATTATTTGATTTGCAGGAGTTTATTAGGATGCTAGAAATATGATGCATATCTTATGAATGGATTAAAATTATGAGGATTATGATAATTGCTAATATGGATTTGCTTTGATGTATGGAAAATTGAATTGTATGATGTCAATTGTGTGCAGAGTGATTGATGTGTATTCTTATTTATGTCATTTAATATTATATGAGACTATTGGAAAGTACTTATGTGTAATTAAGATGCGCAGGAAATTATCCATGTGACCATGGAAACATTATGGAGAATCAAGCCTAGGCCTATGTACGTTCGTAAAACCAGGGGTTGTCTATTTGGAGAGACAACACCTCGTATGCATTGTATTTTATTCGTAAACGTAAAATATTTGCATGAGTGTAAATTGTATTTATTAAATTGTTTAAATCATTCAAGGGACAATTATCATGTGTGTATTTGTGATGTGGAATTATTTTGTAGTGTCACTTGACACACATGTTGTATGTTGTGTTGGTAATTGTCATGTCACCTTTTTGAGAGATTTATTTTTTGTTTAATTGATATATTTCAAAATTATCCTTGAAGGTTCCAAGAAATCTAGGATAGTGAGCCATAGGGAGGGTCAACTCAGAGTTGACCCGTAGGTTAACTTTAAGTGAACTTTCAAAGGGTTAAATCAACTCCTAGAGTCAGTTTTGGGGTATTTTTATTGGGCCTCATGGGGTACCTATGGGTGAAGGCCAAATTTGGCCATGTGTCTTTCCTCTAGGGCTTGTTTAACCACCCAAAAAAGTAGTTTTCCCAAGACGGACGAATTTCATCTTTAGGAGTGCCATCATTGGTTAGATAACCTTCTTGGTATGTGTTATTCCTTTTCCCCATTTCATTCCTCTTCTTGAGGTGCCTTGGTTAGGGAGTGTGTAAGACCTAGGGAAGACCAACCGATGGGAGCCTCTCACTCTATCCAAGAGGTTGGAAGGAGTGAGAGAAGCCTTCTTAGGCTAGAGATTGAGGCTTAGTGAGTTAATCACCCACTCTCCATGTTTGGAGATCTTGACAATTTTAAAAGAAAACCCAATTTTAGAATAGGGATTTTTGGGCTAAGTGTTGCAGAAAAGATTTGTGGAATTGGGCTACTCTTCTCCAAGCTATCCCTAGAAACTCCTTGGCAGATTCAAGGTTGGTGCATTTTCTTACTTGTATGTTTGAAATTTGTTTGTAGGAATGCATGAATGTAAATGTTCTATCCTTCCTTGCATTGTATTTGTGAAAGTTTTTATGTGATTCTTTTCCCATTTTTGTTATGCATTTTATTGTGTTTTGGGAGTATCCAAGGCCATCTTACCCTTGGGAGGGAAAAATGGTCTTGGGGGTGGAAGGCGTTTGATAGCCTTAGAGTGAGAGGCTCTCATTATGAGAGTGATCTCAAGGGTTTGTGTATGTGACCCTTGCTGCATAGTCTTGTTTATGCACTCGAGGGTCATAAGGGGAGAAAATATGGTATGTAGGCCTTGGGGGTCATAAGGATGTTGGGTTGAGATGGATTTTTGTAGTGCTCTTGGTTGCCATGAGTTGGCTGTGATCTATTATTTTGTAGATCTCCTCAAGGTATTTGGTCCACTTCCACCCTTGTAAAACATCACATTATGTGATGAAGTTTCAACCTTGGGATGGGAATGTGTTTGTTGAGTTTTTCTCATGTTTGCTTGTGTTTGCTTGAGTGTAACCCGTCTAGGACTTGGTTCTCCAAGCTCGAGGGTGGCTTCTAGTAAGCCTAGGCTAGGGGGTGAGCATCCCATGGTCACAACTTTAAGATTTGAAAGCAGGTTGCTTGGAAAACAAAGCTAGGAGTTGCAGATTTTACTTTAGTTGCAGAAAAAAAAGGGAATGTAAAATTGTATTTTGTTGAAAAGAATAGAAGGGAAAGGAAGGAGATTTATTGTTGTAATGATATTGTAAATAATTCAGAAATTTGTATTATTGACTATGCCTTAAGATGTATTCTATGGATGTATGGATCATTTAAAATGAATAAAAAAATGGGGGGTACAGTTGGTTAACTCTATTTTTGTAAAAAGTGCAAAGGAAGGGAAATGTATTATGCTGCTATTTTTTTTAATTTAAATTTGTCTTTTATTTAAATTTGTCATTTATCTCAAAATTGTATTTTATTTAAATCTGTCATTTAACTAAATTCTGTCATCTATTTATCTTTGTATTTTATATATGAAAAAAAGGAATGCAGAAAGAGAAATGAGAATGTTTTAAGTGATCTTTGTTTTTCTGTAATATTTAAATGTTGTTGTCATTTCATTATTACTGTCATTGTTCTACTTCAAAACAGAATGCAGAAAGCTTAACTAGACCAATGTAAATTTACTCTTCCCTACAGTTAACTATTACAAGTTAGAACGAAAAGAAATGCAGTAGATAAATATGCTAGTCTTAAAAAGATATGTTTGTATGTGATAAAAAAAAAGGATACTTATTCAGATTTAGGCATAGCAGAGAAATCTAGAGATAAAGGTAGAATCCATTAATTTTGTTTTATTACTGTATTAAAGCCAAAAAAAAAAAATACAATAGAAAACAAAATTTCCATTTACCAGTTGCTATTTACCAGTCTTATACATTGAATTCATGCATTCTTAATGAAAATATATATATATGTGTGTGTGTGTGTGTGTGTGTGTGTGTATTAATACTCTATTGTTTTTCCTTTTAAAAAAAAAGAGTAAACTAAAACATAGGAAAATATGCATTTAGGACAAGCTGGAAAACTTAAAAGAATTTTTCCATGAGTATTCTGGTTATAAAAGAAAAAAAAATACTTATATTTACATATACCAGCATATATATATATATATATATATATTAGAAAACCATGGGGGAAATACCTACCCCCCCCCCCCCCCGCAACCCCGCGAGCACGCAGGGGCGGCTCGGGCCTCCCGCTGCGGGCTGAGACCCGCAGGGGCAGCCTCAGCCACCACTGCGGGCCAAGCCCTACGGTGGACGTCGCCGCCACACACCCTGCAGTCTCCCTCCTCCCTTTGGGTGGCTCCGCCTTCAAACCCCACCCGCCTCCATTTTGGTCGCTGCCTCCTCTGTACCCTGCAAAACACACAAGACATACACACAAAAAAATAAAATAATAAACCCTAACCCAATTTTAGGTTAGGGTTAGCATTTAAATAATAAAAATAAACTTAGAAATGCAACCCTAGCCCATATTCGGGTTAGGGTTAGCAAATAATTTTTAAAAAAGGGGATTGTTAAGTTGATCTTAAATAAAATATAGGAGAAGATATTACTCAACCCTAATTAGGGTTTGAGATTTAAAATATTAATTAAAATAAGAAGAGGGGGAAGTATTTTTTTAAATTTTGAAAAAGACTTCCCCCCCATTTAATTTTAGCTATATGTGTTATTAATTTAAAACTCCTTATTTGGTTAGGGAGAAAATTAATTTTATTATAGTTTTTTTTTATATAGGATTTGAAATGGAGATTAATGTTACATAGTTACATTAATCGCATAATTGATTTAATTTATTTAACTAGGAAAACTATATAGTTATTTTTATATATTCAATTAAATATGGACGTTAAGTTAAATTTAATTTGGGGGAAATTTGTAAATGAAAATTATTGATTATTTTATATGAACTTTTAGCCTATAAGACCAATTTTGGCCAAATTATTTAATAGTTGAAATTTGAAGGTTTAGGGGAAATTAAAATTGGCTATAGTATAAATTAGATTTATTTGGCAAATAACATTATTGATTTTGAAACCCTCTTGGCTAAATATAAATAATGAATTTTGTGTGCGCTCGATTAATTAAATTTTAGGTTTAAGATATTCACATCATTATTCAATTAGCTCGGAATAATTTAAATGCAATTGAGATATTTAATTTTCCCTTGACTTTAATTAGCGGCAATTTAATTAAGTTAATTAAATTAACTAATTAAATTGCGAGGACCCTCTTAGGGAATAATTAGTCCTCATTAATTAATGTCACTTTTATGAGTGATTTAATTAATCCAATGTTAGTGAACAATTCTACTTACATCTTAGTTAAGACAAAACTCAATTGATTTCATTTTAATGTAGACTATTTTGTGAGTTTATGTTGTTCAAAAAAAAAATTGTTGTTCTGTTTTTGCCTAAAAGTTTGGGCATGACATTTTGTCACAATAACTTTTGAGCGGATTCTGAGGAATGACAACAAAGTAGCAGACACCATGGCAACACTTGCTTCTCTACTTCAAACATAGGAAAATCAAGAGCGTTCCTGGTGGAAGAGTTGTTTTACCTTGCTCATATTATTGTCTTGATTCCCAAACTATTTCTCACCTTGTTGGGCATAATTCCTCTCACCATGGCCAAACTTATACATACCTAAAAGATAATATCCTCCCTCCTAACTTGTCAAAGAACCAAAAGAGAAAATTTATTCGGCAATCCTCCCATTATACTCTTCTCGCAGATACCCT
The DNA here is from genome assembly GCF_030272615.1 of Cryptomeria japonica. Lineage (NCBI taxonomy): Eukaryota > Viridiplantae > Streptophyta > Pinopsida > Cupressales > Cupressaceae > Cryptomeria > Cryptomeria japonica. The sequence continues at coordinate 401,956,155 of NC_081405.1, read as the reverse complement.
TTTTAAATGAGGTCTGGACGATACTCTTTAAAGATTTCTCGAGCAAGAAGAATCTGAGAAGGCTTTAAATGAAGTCCATAACAACATTTGTGGAATTCATTCAAGTGGTCTTACCCTTTCTAAAAAAATCATACGATTGGGCAATTATTGGCCAACTATGGAACGAGATTCTTTTCAGATAGCAAAAACATGCAAACAATGTCAGATCCATGGAAATTTAATTCATGCACCACCATAAGAACTTCATACTTTGGCAACCTCTTGGCCTTTCTGCCAATAGGGTCTTGATCCAATAGGGAAGATACATCCTCCTTCATCCAATGGTCACAAATTCATCCTTGTAGCTACAAAATATTTCACAACATGGATTGAGGTAGTACCTCTCACAAATATCACATGAAAATAATTGTTGCATTTATCTTGAACTACATCATATGTCTCTATGACATACCCATGACCATTATCACTGATAATGGGTGACGATTGAAGAATCAGGATGTACAAGAGCTATGTGATAAATTCAAGATCCAACACAGATTCTCCACACCCTACTATCCCAAAGGAATGGGCAAGAAGAAGCATCAAACAAAACTATTCTGAAAATCCTCAAAAAGACAGTGAATGATGTTGGCAGAGATTGGCATGTTCAATTGAACCCTTCTCCATGGGCCTACCATACCAGTATCTACACACCAACAGGCGCCACACCTTTCTCTCTTTCCTATGGATCTAAAGTAATACTGCCAATAGAAGTAGAGATATCTTCTCTATGAGTATCATTAAAAGGCCTTATCCCAGATGAAGGACAACGAGTATCTAGACTGCAAGAGTTAGAATTGATCCATGAACAAAGACAAAATGTTTTTGATCATTTAAAGGTGTATTAGAAAAGAATATGTTGAAGTTATAATCACAAGGTCAAACCAAGAGCTTTTCAAGTTGGAGAACTAGTACTAAAGAAAAATCCATGAAACCAGTCAGATCGAGAAAAGAAAGGGAGTTTGAACCAAACTGGTTGGGTTTGTTTGTGGTCACAACAGTATTTGGGTCAAGAGCCCATCAGCTATCAACTCTAGATGGAGATCAGCTTGAAGAACCCATTAATAACATGCATATGAAGAAGTTTTATGTTTGAAAAAGCAAAAAAATAAAAAATAGTGAAAAAGAAGAAAAATCCAAAAACAGTGAAAAAGTAGAATAAATCAAAAACAAAGAAAAGCAGAAAAAAAAAAAGTGAAAAAGCAAAAAAATCAAAAACAGTGAAAAGCAGAAAAAATCCAAAAATAGTGAAAAAGCAGAAAATCCAAAAACAGTGGAAAATCAGAACATACAAAAACAGCCAAAACAGAGAAAAAAATCAAATATGAGAAAAAGTGCAATAAAAACAGATGGTGAAAACCTGGCAACACACACTATCTGTCAGCTAGCTCTTCCATATATTAGTTCATGTGTCCTTCCACTTGCATTTCATTTGCCATCAGTGTTGTTCATATCCATAAATAAACTTGTGTACATACACAGTCATTGCAGGTGCTTTCTCCACATGGTTTGGATAATTGGGTATATCATAATAAATTTGTTTCTAGGCTTGGGGCAAAATCCTGCATCTGGCTGGGGGAAAAAAAATTGAATGTATTGTTGGCCATTTGGTGGAACTGATTATGTGTTGCATTGATGTTTTGTCATTGATGCCAACATAAGCTATTTGGATGCTATATCGACACCCTTCTGGTCCTGGTAGGTTGAGTGGTTTATGATTAACTTGGATCCGACATGATCTGGTAGGCTTCAGTATAGTCTGATGATGGAATTGGCTTATTCATGATACTTATACTCATATTTGGTCAGTTAGTTTTGGTTTGGAGATTGGATGCTATCTTGCTTGCTTAGAAGATTGGATTCTGGTTTTGGCGAGGGTTTCATCGATAGAGCTTCTGATAGAGATCTTTGATGAATTGCATAAGTGATGTTGGTGTAGCTTCTGATAGGAGTTTAAGGATGTTGTTGGTGATCGTGTTCGAGACTAGGTAGTTGGAGATCATTACTAAAGTGTGTGGACCTATACTGGGTCCCAGTTGATCTAGGTTATGGACCGACTTTAATGTAACTTGTGGATAGGACCTATTGATGTATTTTGGGGATGTCTTATGTGTTGATATTATTTGTTTGGTCTAAGGCCGACATGGTTTGTAATTATGTAATCGGTTTATTATCTGGTGGCAAACCTGATTGTTTATGGTTGAGGGTTTGTATATATAGATGTAAGATCTTATTGTAGATCATCATGGTTAATGTAAGAGGTCATGGTCAAGGAATGTAATGTGCGAATAATGTAATATCATTCAGGAAGAGGAGTTGGTCAATCATTGGAGATCGAATTGGGTTTATGTAAGAGGATTTATTCCTCTAGTATTGAGCTTAACCAAAACTATACACAGGCATAGGAGATGCTATCTTTTTCAATTCAACACTTCTCTAGATTGTAGTCTAGATTTGTATGTAGTCAGTGAGGCTCTTTTTGTGATGAGTAGTGCGCTCTAGTATTTTGTCCTTCTTGCAAGTGCAGGCCCCTTCATTCTAATTCACATACTTAGTGCTAAAGTATTATCTGATTGTGGGTAGGCTTCCTATCATGATTTTATTCTGTGATTATTATGTGGATGGATTTTATTCTGTGATTATTATTTATGCTTAATTGGTTTATCTTCTCTTCTAGTATTAATGTTTTGGGTTCTGGTATTAAAGTTTAAATTGCTAATGGTTCCTATAATCTTTGACAACTGATTCACCCTCGCCCCCTCTCGTTTGTCTTCTATTTATCTAAACTATCTAACATGTATTGAGCTTAATCCAATAGGTAGAACAATAGTTATCCAATGCTTGCCCAATGAAAACTAAGACACATCCAACGTTGAGCACAAGGTCAATTTCTCAATCATTAATCTATCACATGTCAGTCTAAGCACATCACACACATACCAATGGATGATATCTTTTGACTAATGATTTTAACACTTTGGTTCAACTTGTCTATCATGATTTTTTCTATCATGATTTCTAAGTGACTCCAGGATGTCTTTGACTAGAGGAACAAGGAAGGAACATAATATTTTTCTTGTCTGCTGTCTATAAATTAATCATTAATATGTGCAAATTTATCTGAAGACATAATCATTAGAGTATCATCGAAGAGATTTCCAATTTGCATATAGAAATGGTTAATACTGCCTGTTTTATGCAAGCAACACTCGGGTCATCTTGGTTCAATTATACCTTGATGCTTTTGCTACCTTGCAATATCAAAATCTAGGAAAGTCATGCTCAGGTCATCATGGTTAAATTATACCCTTGATGTTTGCACTCACTTCCCACATTTTAAAAAAGCTCAATGATGACACAAAGCAATAACCTAGTGATTGGTTTGATCACAACATTGCATTTGTATTTGCATTTAGCTTGCATTTCATTCTTGCATAGGATCACAAAAGCTCATCTTATCCAAGGACAAATCTATCGCAGGAATCATCAATGTAGCATCATAGGTGTATACACAATCAGAACAATGACTTATCTCTCTCCAGCTATTATCGACCCAAAGCAAATGTTATGCTACTCCCTCAACTATGCCAACATCATCAGATCTGAATCTTCCTACAACAAAATATCAATAAAATGTCAATTCTTTATCCAATCAATTTTATCAATTCAATCAATCCATCTCATCTGATCCATTCTATCTTGTCTTATACATGATGTATCTTTCCTAGAACCAAACGTTTTGACCAAGTCTTATACAAGATATATCATTCCTGAAACCAGATGCTTTGATCATCTTTGTCTTATGCAGGAGGTGTCATTCTTGAAACCAGACTCGATCTCAATCTCATCAATCTCATCAATATTATCAATTCAATCAAACTATATCAATCATCACATCAAGAACCACATCACAATGATTGAAGAACTCACACTTTCATCGATGAACGTTACAAAAATCAAATCCTTTCTAATCAGGAAATCAATTTTGCAAAGATCCAAAAACTCCAAAGGTCAATTATCTCAATTGATCTCCTGAGGGGGCTTCATCGTATCGCAATTTAGAAATCAATGGTTGGGGCATCCTATTGAACCAATATCACATCAACATCATCAAATTGAGATTATTCTTTGAATCAACGCATCATCACACCTCACTTCAAAGAGGGAAAAATGTATACACCTAAAAATGGTCTGAAGATAATTAATTAAATGAACAATTATTTAATTAATCCCCCTTCCCAATTTAATTGAATTCATTAGCAATTTGATTAAATTTCCTATTCACCTGCTTATTAATAAATCTAAGGATTTAGTTAATAAGTTCATTTCAATAGTCCCCTTTGATTAATTAATCTAAATTGATTCATCCCCCCAATTAAATTCATTTCTTCTAATCCCCTAATTAATTAAAACAAATCAATTTATGAGTTGTTGAAAGTTAATTATCCTTTTCCTATTATTTGAATTTTTAAATTCAAATTCCCCACATGCCTCCTAACTTCTAACCACCTAACCTAACTACCCCCTAACCTAACCCATTCCACCTAATCCTGGGTTTAACTAACCCTATCCTATCTTGCACATCCTAGCCTCCTTATCCTAGCCTCTTATGGGTTGGATATCCTCCCCTTGAGACACATGGCACTTTTTCCACATGTCTCTTCCCTTGGACACTTGCCCTCTTGTGAGCAATATTCCTTGACACTTGTCACCACAGAGATGACAAGTGTCCCTCCCTCCAACCTCTTCTCCAACCTCCTCCAATTTGACCCTTAATATCTTCAGACTCAATCTTGACCGTTGATTCCTGTCACCTCACCCCTAGCCATGGAAATCCTATAAATATCCCCCATGTTGGAGCACCAAGGATCCCATCTCAAGTATTGTTATTATAGGCATATCATTTCTAGCATTCTAGTTTAACATTGTTATCATTTATTACATTTTAGATCTAGCTTAATTTTATCATCTTCTAGCATAATTGCTTAATCATATAGCATAATAAATCTCTCATCTAGCTTAATTGCATCTATCATTTAGCATAATCATGCATATCATTAGCATAATTAGATTCTTCGATCAATCTATCTTAATCATGCATTCATCTAGCTTGCACATCATATCATTTTAAATCCTCTGCCTTGGTGTAGTCAAGTCACTGGGATTGCTTATCTAGATCTGAGAGAAAAATCCACACTCACATCTCTTAGCAGGCGATAGGTCGCTTTGCCATGGTTTATCTTTCATTTGATTTCAATTTTCTAACCATGCTTGTAATGATCTATTGAGTTTTTGTGTTGCAAATGTAGGTACCCTACTTCACACTCATGACAATAATTACTTGAAAAGTACCCAAAATTTGATAGAGACATCCACAAGACAATGAATCCATCTTAGCTTGATATATTAACCATGTACTAGCAAATCACTATCACTTGAATCCTCTTTATTCATAAAATGTTTAATGAAACAAAGAGAATAAAGAACTACACAACTTGAAATAAACTATGCTAGATGCCTCAAATCATCAATTTGTCAATTTTTACAATGTCTTAAAAAAATCAATTTATAGGAGGACACCTTCTCAATTCTAGGAACTAAAACCACCCAAAATTACCTAACTTCTAGGAAGTCCAACCAATACACAAGTTGTTTACTTTAGTCATTCTAGTCTAATAACCCCAAAATAGCAAGTATGATATGCCAACCAAGACAAAGGGAGTAGCTATTAGCTCTAACTAGAGTGGACAACTCACACTTTCTTCTACATCTCGTGTATAATAAAGTCTAACCATTGGAAAAAACAAGGAAGAAGTCAAACCACTAGCAGAAAGAAGGAAACTTTCTAACTCAATTGTACAATGCTCTTATAGTGTTTTAGTTCCCTTACTTCAACAAAAATAAGTTTGCCAAGTCATCACTAGGAGTTAACTAAGAGTCCATTCTCCACCATCTAGTCAAAACTTGAAACAAATCAATTTGAATTTGGATTTCTCACGAAGGAAGTCTTCTTATTCCTTTCCTTATATTCCTTATAATTATCCAAGCATTGGTCTAGAGATCTTTCATCTGGCCCATCTATCCACTTGATTTGAAAGTCAGCAACTCTGACAGCTTCATTCAACTTGGCAACAACATTCTCTAAGTTTTTTACCACTTTTTCAACATGATATGTATCCATAATTAATGTCATACATTCATTCAAGAGTTGTTCATCAAATTTTTTATTTGGCCCAAACATCCTTTCCACCACCTTCTCCCATTTCAACAAAATAATTTCTTTAGTATCTAGGTGGTCCACATCTAATCTAAAGAGATGAGCCCCACATTGACTGTTATATATTCATCATAATCTTGGTAAGTTAACATGGGATGGTGATAATTTCCCATGTCAATTCTATGTCCTTCCATGGTTTCTAGCTTGAATATTATCTTTTCCAAGTTACTCTAAATGAAACCATAATCTTCATCTCCCATGATATCAACTTCTTTGATTTCATTTTCACTCAATCTTTTAAATTCATTAATTAAATCAATTTTCTCCTAGAGCTTCCTAGCATATTTCTCCCATTTATTAGCATAGGATGACATTAATTCCAATTCATGAGCTTCATCATAACCATTGTAGTACTTAGCAAGGAAGGTTCTGATCTGATTCATTTTCTCCATGACCCATGTATCCATCATAGTAGCTTTACCCTTCATAGCATACAAAGAATATATTTTTTTCTAAGGAGTCAAAGTGGGCATCCGTATCCCTCTAGTTTGAGAAGCTAAAGGGGCAGTGATATCCTTGAAGAGTTTCTCATTCTATGATACCTTAGTCTCCCAATTATATTTAAACTAATATTATTTTTGAATTCTTACCTTTATAGTCTCTGTAGACACATCTAGAGTTTCCACTTCTCCCCATTTAGTTTGTTTTCCCAAATTCACTCGAGAGACCTGGTAATCAAAAGGACCCATTTCCCTATCATCCTTACCTATCATTGGGATATCTATGTCAACAACTACCTCCCCTCTTATATCCTTTGAGGTGGAATACAAGTTCATTTCCTTCTTTGTCTTCCTTATAGCACCTCAATGATCATCTTTTGCAAACTTACTTTCTTTAGCACTATATCATTTTCACTTTCAAAGTTACATTGTAGCCACTTGGGAAAATTTTGATTATCACCACCTAGGAGACATGGGTTCTCAATAGTTACAATTTGTTTAGGCTTCTGTTCTTCCTCTTGTTTCTAGTCCACCTCAGTATGAACTTTTGGAGGAGTCATATTCGGTGGGGGCCTAGAGAGATCTTCTTTTTCTTTCTCTCCATTTTTCTCTAACTCCATCTTTCTTCTATGTTCATTTAGTTTGGCTTTAGCTTCTCTAAATAATATTTCTTGATCTCCTACTATCAATATCATTCTTTAGATATCTTGGTCCACATCCATCTCCATTACTTCTTGTATTTTCACTTGAGTGGGGGTAATGATGGGTGCACTATCAACTTTATCTTTTGTTGAAGCTAAAGGATCATCTTGAGCTTGCATTTGTTCTCTCATCACCGATTCCTTATCAGGTAAAGATTCTTATGATACTTGTGAGGGATTAATCTTAGGTTGATTGGCTTTGGAAACACTACTCAAGGTCACCTCATCATTAGACTCTATCTCCTTGCTATCATCATCCTCAATTTCATGGATTTTCACTTCAATTTCTTGGTTGTGCCCCTACTATGATGATGTAGTTACAACCATGGGGTCTCCCTCTACTTGATCTTGTGTTCCTTCCCTAGGGGATAATCCTATAGCTACTATTAAAGGGGTTATTAATGCTTGTGCGACCGGTACCAATCTAGTTGTGAACCCTGCTTATAAGGTTGTCTTTAAAAAACTATTTTTTTTTGTATTTATCTGTCTAACTTTTGCTTTAAGGTGACTGCTACTTTGAGATCAACATGATCCTCATCCTCACTTGAGTAGTCCTTTTTGTCCTTCCTCTTGTTCCTAATGCATTCTTTTGTAATTTGGACTATGGGTTGTCTGGAGGTTTACCCTCATCCTTCCTTCTACTTTGAACTTTAGGAAGCCTGAGACTAATCTATTGTAGGGTCCTATTAACTAGTTTAGTAGTCACAACCTCAATATGAGTATTTTCTTTCTTTGACCATCTGATTGGAAAAAGAAGTTGTTATGATACATTGTGTTTCTTGTATGATGTATCTAATATCTCACCATTGTCAGAAAACTTATCCAGGATGTCTTCCATTACCTTAAAATATCTCATTTGGAAGGTTGGCAATTTGTAGTACCTTATCTTCCTTGCCTTGAAACTATCTTGCATTCTAGCCCATAAATATTTTAAGTTAGGCCAATGATCCTAGAATGAGTTGGGCATCATGGATTTTAACTTTCATTTTGGATTAAACATAGACCTTCCATAATCGTATTCTTTAATATTTATAGCTTGTAGCTCATGTACCACTATCTTGGCCACTAACAAATTTGGGCATTCATATAATCCCGACTTAAATAGGAACCCAACTCCTAGCTTATGCTTTAGAGTCATTAATGTCTGAACCTCTATCATATGTATTGATAATTCTAAAAAAATAATCCTATCACTACAACATTAGGGAAGGAGAAAAAGATTTTCATTAAATCCAAGAACTTAAATAAGTTGACTTGGGGTTTTTAATGAACCATTTTCCCCAAGTGTCTATTAGTTGCATATCTCCTTTTGTTAATCTAAACCCTACATCTCCATTCAACCTATTAATCACAACATAGATGAATGCATCCTTCACTCACTTGAAGTGGTTTTTAGATTCTTTATAAATCAATAGTGTAAAATGCTCCCATACTTTGACTATCCAAGGTTCATCTTCAAGTCTTCCTTCTATGTTAAGTCTAGGGTAGAAACCCCCTCTTGCCACCAACCAACCATAAGAAGTCATGAAAAATTATTAGTCTTAGTAACTGTAGTAATTTGATCGTGTATATTTTTAGATATCAGTTGTGCCCAATCAAAAGAAAATCCTCCTTTCAATATATTGAAAATGTAGTAATACATCTAATAAAATTAAAATTTTGAATCCTATTTCCTAAATGCTTTGTTGAGTATTATTACCAAATCTGTAATAACATCTTGTGAGTTTTGTCTATTACATTGTTGCTAGACTTCCTAGGCTCGTTTATCTTTGTCTTGTTTAGATTCTCTTTGCTCTTGTCTCATTTATCTTTGTCTTGTTTAGGCTTGTTTATCTTGTTCTTGTTTAGATTTATCTTCATCTACCACCATCACTTCATCATACTATGGGATTCTAAATATTCTAGCCACGATTTTGGTAGATAGATCAACTACTAAGGTTTAGGCAGATTTGGAGCAAATACGAATTTACAATTATATGCAGATACAAACACAAAAGATGAAGAAAAATACATAACATAGATAACACAAAGATTTAACATGGTTCACCCAAGATGGACTACATCCACAGAACACGGCCATCCAATCTTTTCTTATTATCCAGTAAATTGGTGCAAAACCATTACAACGCCTTTTTTCATTCCAGCCACTTATAACATGCAATTTTTATGGCAACATACAAAGTCGGCTATTTTTTTTTAGGGTTTTTTTTCATAGTCAATTTTTCAACAAAAAAAGATAAAAAAAATTCCTCGGGGACTATGCCCACGAACCCCCACTTTCTTGAGGCCTAGTTGAGAGTGAAACAACCTTTTGTAGTCTAGAAATCCAACTAACTACAATTCCCCCAGCAATAAAATCATACCATGTAGTACTCCTCCCTATATCAATATCACCTACCAAATCAAAGTCAACATATCCTTGTAGAGAAGCATTTGATCCTTTGAAACATAAATCCTTAGTAGTAGTACCTCTCAAATACCTGAGAATCCATTTGACAACATTCCAATATTCTATTCCTGGATTGATCATATACCTACTCACAACTCCCATTGCATGTGCAATATTTGGTCATGTGCATACTATTGCATACATCACATTGCCAATAGCTGATGAATATGGGATGTTAGACATTTTATTTGCCTCTTCCTGTGTCTTTGGACATGTCTCCTTAGTCAATATGAAATGACTACCCAAAGGTGTACCAACTACTTTTGCATTTTGCATGTTAATTTTTTTCAACACCTTCTTTATATAATCACTTTAAGACAAAGTTAATGTTCTATTGTTCATGTCCCGTGAAACCCTCATACCAAGGTTTTGTTTAGCTGCACCCAAATTCTTCATAGAAAATGACTTTGCTAATTTCTATTTAAGTTCATTTATATGTTGCATGTTAGACCTAGCAACAAGCATGTCATCAACATAAATTAATAGGATAATATAACTATCATTATCCAATCTCTTAAAATAAACACAATGATCAGAATGACATCTATGGTAACCTTGTTCAACCATGAAACTAAAAAAATTTAAATACCATTGTCGAGATACTTGCTTTAGGTCATACAAACTCTTCTTCAACCTACACACTAACTCCTACTTACCTTTGACCTCGTATCCCTATGGTTGTTGCATGCATATTTCCTCCTCCAAATCCCCATGGAGAAAATTTGTTTTGACAGCTAACTATTCAAGATGCAAGTCTTCTATAGCCACAAGACTTAGAATATTTATAATTGAAGTTATTTTTACAACTGGAGAAAATATTTCATCAAAATCTATACCCTTTTTCTGTGCAAAAACTTCTACCATGAGTATAGCCTTATATATTTTTTGTCCTCCATCCTCCTCCTTTATCCTATAAAACCATTTGTTTGGTAAGGCTCTTTTTCTTGCAGGTAATGGGACTAAGTCCAAAGTCTGATTCTTCATCAAGGAATTAATTTCCTCTTCTAGCCTAGCTCCCACTATTGTTTGGCATCCACCTTCATTGCTTCTTCATATCCTTTTGGTTCACCAAAATCAGTTAATAAAATTGAATAGAAAGAAGGAGAAAATATTTCAGGAGGTTTGCTTAACCTCATAGAATGTCTAACACTTGCAAGAGTTTGTGGGATATTTTGTTGTTGTTGAGCATTAGGTACCAATGGCATTTTATTTTGAGGAATCTCATCCAACACCAAATATTCCTTTTTGACCTATTCATGCCTTGTTTCTTGCATTTGTTCTTTATACATGACCTTCTCATTGAATATAACATCTCTACTTCTAATTATTTTTTGATTTTCAAAATCCAATAACCAATAATCAAAGTCATCCATTCCATATCCAATGAAGGTACATTTTTGAGATTTAGCATCAAGCTTGGTTTTGTTTTCTTTATCAACATGGATAAAAGTTTCACAACCAAAAGTTTTCAGAAAAGAATAATTTACCTTTTTAAAAGTTCATTCCTCCTTTGGAATGCTACCATTAAAAAGATTTGAAGGTCCTCTATTTATTAAATAAAAAACATTATGTACCACATCTATCTAGAAATGTAGAGGTAGTCCAACATACAATCTCATGCTCCTTGCACGCTCCATGATGGTCCTTTTCATTCTCTCAGACACACCATTTTATTGTGGGGTTCTTTGAACTATCTTCTGCCTTTGGATTCCATTGAAAGAAGAATAATCTTCAAATATTTTGTTGCAATGCTCACTAAGCCATTATTAGATCTGAGACACTTCAACTTTTTTCTTGTCATTCTCAACCAAAGATTTCCATTTCTTCAAAATTTCAAAAACATTTATTTTCTAAGGAAAATTCATGTTTTCCTAGTTGCATCATCTATAAAAATAGCATAATAAGAAGAGCCACCAAGAGATGATACCTAAGTCGGTCCCCATACATTTGAATGCACAAGCTCTAACTTCTCACTCGTCTTCTGTTTCCCAACCTTGAGATATCTAACTCTTTTTTGTTTACCATAAACACAGTTTTCATAGAACTCTAAATCAATTTGCTTCAATCTTGGAAACAAATTTTTAGAGTGAAGGATTTTCATCCCTTTCTCACTCATGTGCCCAAGTCTATGGTGCTACAGTTTTGAATTTGTCCTTGCAACATCTATTGTAGTTGTCCCCACAACAACTTTTTTGTAGTAGCTAAGGTAGAATAAGTATTACCAGTATACAAATATGATGTGCCTACCTTTGCACATTTAGATACTGCTAATTCACCCTTAGTGACCTTCCAGACATTGTTTTTAACATTAACTATGTAGCCTTCACTGCCTAGTTATCCTGCAAAAATTAAATTTCTTCTTAAATTAGGAACATGCCTTACCTCCTGCAACAACCAATCATTTCCATTCTGTAACTTGATTTTGATCTTTCCTTTTCCAACAATCTGATAGGGCTCATCATCACCCAATATACCTATCCAAAATCACCTTGAACATAATCTAAAAAACATTTTCTATGGGGTGTGGCATGAAATGAAGCCCCTGAATTTATTACCAAAGAATTATTAACATTATCTAAACATAGAAGCAAGGCGTCTTGTATTGTATTAGTTGCAATATTAGCTTCATTATTGTCATCTTCATTTCCATCTCCTTGCTTGTTTTATCAAGACCAACAAACTTTCTTTAAATGTCCTAGCTTTCCGTAGAACCAACAATCATTTCTTTCTTTGGATTGAGAGTGTCCTTTCTTTGACTTCCCTCATGACTTCTCATGCCTAAGGCCTTTTTCTCTTTCTTTTGATCTTCCCCTATTTTTAACATTCAAAATAGTACCCAATGATGTTGAAGTCTCACCCATGCTTTTCCATCGCATTTCCTCACTTAGGATAATACAAACAACATCATCAAATTTCAAAGTGTTTGTACCAAAAATAGAGTTACTTACAACCATGACCAAGCTATTCCATCTTTTTGGAAAAGAACAAAAAATTAAGAGAGCCCTAACCTCTTTATCAATGTTAACTTTTACAGAAGTCAATTGGCTAGTAACTATATTAAATTCATTAAATGATCTACTACGGATCCTCCTTCACTCATTTTCATATTAAACAAATGCTTCATAAGAAATACCTTATTTGAAGCTGAGGGTTTCTCATACAATTTAGCTAGTGCCAACATCATTTCTATAGTCATTGTTGCTTTTGATATATTGAATGCTATAGATGATGCAAGGCACAACCAAATGGTTCTGAGTGCCTTTCTATCTAGAATATCCTAATCTTAATCTGACATCACAGTCAATTTCTTTGTCTTTCCTTCCAATGTCTGCCACGGATCATTTTGATACAGATAATCCTACATTTGCATTTTCCATAACTGATATTTTTTGTCGTTGAGCTTCTCGACCTTGAATTTGGTTTCTTCCATTGCTCCCACTCAAATCTGAGAGTCCCTACCAATTTAAAAAAATACACAACTATGATACCAATTGTTAGGGTTTAGGAAGATCTAGAGCAAATATGAATTAACAATTATATGCAGACACAAACACAAAAGATAAAAAAAAATGCATAACACGGATTACACAGAGATTTAATGTGGTTCACCCAAGATGGGCTACATCCACATAATGCAGTCATCCAATATTTTCTTATTATCCAGTGAATTAGTACAACACCATGAAAATGCCTTTTTTCATTTTAACAACTTATAACATGCAATTTTTAGGGCAACATACAAAGTCGGCTATTTTTTTTAAGGTTTTTTTGCAATGTCTATTTTTCAACAAAAAATGGCAAAAAAATTATGAGTGTATAGTAAGTAATTTGCATGATCAGTCACCACATATTAACATCAACAATTACATTTCCTTTATCATCTAGACATTGTCTAGTGGCTTCATTATAATGTTGTGTTGTTGTCCATATAAGCTCAAGTGATTTCAATGTTTGGGGGAAGACCGTACAGTGAGCTAAACCATATCTCTCTATCTTCTTGTAGGGGTTCGTGGCTCCTTGGCCCCATACTACATTTTTCATGGCCTGCATATCCACATGGCCAATTTTTTTATCAGTCACCCACTTCATCTCATTTTTAAACTTTGACAAGTGTGCATGTCCTTGATACAATTATTTCATGGTCACCGGTGTCTTTTTTAATTTCTACTCAGTGTTGGTCTTCTTCTTACTAGTTTCTAGAATTTCCACTTGTAATACCCTAAAAATGGTCATCTAAACCATGGGCCCCTAATCTCGACAACATCACCAAGGTCCTAACCAAAGGCAATTAAATCAATCTTGAGCACATTATTAATTCTTTAATCATCAAATATCACATGGGAAATCAATTACTCAATATTAATTAAATATTCATTTAATTAATTGAATCATTTCCAAAAATATCATTTTTGATCAATTATCCCATTTTAATTTATTAAATATCCTTGCATATTTAATTAATTAATTAATTGCCATTTAATCATGCAAAAGGAATTAATTTATTACAAAAGAGGAATTAATCACAAACAAGAGTTGAATTGAAAATTAAATAAAAGAATTGAATTGAGAGAGAAATCAAACTTGAGATATTATTTCTTTTTCTAAATTTAGAACTTGAAATCAGAAAAGCAATTTAATTGAATTATTGAATTATTCTTTAAAATTGGAACTCAAAGCCTTTCAGAAAAAGAAGTTTAGTTGCATTGAAAAGACTCTTTTCTTGAATAAATAAAAGAATTATCTATTTTTATTACAAATGCATGGAATTAATTTATTATTATTTCCAATGCAACTTGGACTTCTAATTTGAATGCATTTCAATTAAACTATAATTGGAATCTATCTCAAGGTTAACTAAACCTGATTTCTCAATTATTTTCAATTAATTTTAAATTGAGCTTTTCTCTTGATAATTCTCTATAAATTCAGTCTTCAGCTCTCATTCCAATTTGCCCCAGATATTTTTGAGAACACGCTTGGAGATTATTGTCATGCTAATTTCACTCTGGAGTCACTAAAGATTATTGTGCTTTTTTAGATTACTCATCCATTATTGCTTGAATTGATCATTTTTCTTTAATTATTCATCCATCTTGCATCCATATAGTTAATATCATATAGATTAAATCCTTCATCTTGGTGTAGTCTAGTCACTGGTATTGCTTATAACAATCTGAGAGCAATCTTATACTCACATCTTTTAGAAGGAAATTAGTCATTTTGTTATGGTTTTTTACTTATTTATTATTAACCATGCATATAATGACTTAATTGAAGTGTTGTGCTTGCAGCTTACAGACCACTTTTTCACACACACACCACCTCCTTTGCTTCAAACACTTTCATAGATATATGAAACACACCTATAGAATTAAAGCATAATTACAATCATCATGCCTACATGGTTAGAGTATAATTGCAATCATCATGCCTACATGGTTAAAGTAGTACTATAGTCATCATGCCTACATGATTAAAGTGGTATTACAATCATCATCCATCCATGGTTAAACTGTAGATTTGACTTGTTTCAATCTCCTTTAAAAAATTGCATAAATCTAAGATTTTAGGATTTTGGAATTCTAGGTTTTTGGGTTCAAGGAATCCTAATATTTTCAATGCTAGAATATCAAAGTACTCTAGGATTTGGGATCTTGGGATGAACCGTTTTATCGCTAACATTTGGAGGCTTCAAAACCAAACATGTCTAAGTTATGAGGCTTGGGATATCAAAAGGACTTTTAGGATTTTAGGATTCTAGAATTCCAAAAAGGTTCTTGCAATAACACAGTCCAAAAAATAGGATTCTAGGTGGTCTTATATTTAGTATAAAAACACATTCTCAACAACCCCTAGATTTTGGGATCCTGAGATGTTTACCTCTATAAAATACTATGGTGGCAAAGGTTGGACCAAACCTCTGAAGCCCAATTTAGATAACTTCCTATATAAAATAACTCTAAACTCTAGGGTTCAGGATTTTGGTTTCTCTAGGTCAAAACTAGTATGGGTTCACCTGAAACCTCAAGTTTATAATCCCAAAGAAGTTTACAAATTATCAATTTCAAATTCTAGGGGTTTAAGGATGGGAAATCAAGGGTCAAGTTGGTAAAGGCTCACTTGATATAACATTTTCTACTAAAAACTTTGAAGTATTTCATAGTAGGAACATGACCAAACCAAATCTCATAAGGGGTCTTACCGATATCACCTTTGATATGAACTCTATTAAATGTGCGGACTGCAGTGCTAATAGATTCTCTCCAATAGACCTTTGGAACATTTCCTTCAATCAACATAGTTCTTGCAGCATCTAAAATAGTACAGTTCTTCCTTTCGACAACTCCATTCTATTGTGGAGTTCTAGGAGCAGAAAGTTATCTTCTGATTCCGTGCATCTCACAGAATGAATTGAACTCATCAAAATAGAATTCTCCACCTCTATCAGATCTCAAACACTTCATCTTCAATCCAAACTCAGTTTCAACTTTAGATTTGAATATCTTGAATTTATCAAATGCTTCTAATTTCTCCTTCAAAAAGACAACCCACATCATCCTGGAATAATCATCAATTAGCAGCATAAAGTATCTATTACCCTGCACACTTCTAATATTTTTAGGTCCACACAGGTTAGTATGCACAAGATCTAGCAGTCCATCAGATGTATATTGTTTATTATTGAAAGAAATCTTTGTTTTCTTACCCAACTGACATTCCTTACATACTAGATTAATAGGTATAACAATCTTAGGAAGATCTCTAATAGATTGTGTAGAACTGGTCTTGTTCAATGAATCAAAGTTTACATGACATATTCTCCTATGCCACAACCAACTTTCATCTATCTTAGCAATCAAACAACTTTTCTCACCAGCATTCAAATGAAAAATGTTACCTTCAGTCTTAGTCCCATATAAAATCTCTATATCGGAGGCATTCAAGATCTTGCATTTACCATCCTTGAATTGTAGATCATAGCCCTTATCAATCATCTATCCAACACTCAAAATGTTATGCTTAAAACCATCAACATACAAGACATCGTCAATGTTATTCTTACCATCAAAAGAAATAGAACCTCTCCCATGGATTACACAAGCTTTGTCATCCCCAAATCTAACTATTCCACCGTCATACCTTTCCATGCTTACAAATTTGCTTTTATCACCAGTCATATGATGTAAACAATTGTTGTGAAATCACCCATTCATCTTTCTCTTCTATCTTAGTAGACAAAGATTTCTCCTCAATAGAACAACTAGTGGAATCAATAGGTATAGGTCTATCTTCTTTAATAGCAATAAACAAAATTTCATCTCCTTCTAATTCATCATCTGTAACACCTTCATTTACAACATAATAACAATTCTTCTGGTTCATATACTTTCGGTTAGACTTATAAGGTTTATCATACTTTTCATGCTTCTCATATCTATAATTTCTATCATGCTTATCAAATTTATCATGTATGTCATACTTATCCATTCTCTTCGGACATCTAGAAGAAAAATGTTTATCTTATTACAAGAAAAAAATTTCAAAGGAAACTTTCCATCGTACTTTCCAGCACCTTTAGGAAATCTCTGATAAATTAATGCTTCAAGCTAATAAAGCTCTCTTTCTTTCTCTAATATCTCTCTTCTTTCTCTTTCACATTTGGATATCCTGCACTGGTCAGGATCATATTTTTGCTTATAGGACATAGATGTTGATGCTCTAAATGTTGTCTCATACTTTCCATGTGATTCTCCAAATTCGCTTAGCTCAAATGTAGCAAGTTTTCCAACCAACACATCTCTCGTCACTGTTGTCACACTTCGGATCTCATCAATAGTGGCAACCTTATGTTTATAAGGAGGCAAAGATCTCAGTACCTTAGCAACAATATCATCTTCCTCAATCTTTCCACCGACACATCCGATACCAAGGACAATTTCATTCACCTTAGCCATGTAATTCATGTGTTCTCATCATCTCCCATCTTCAATGTTTCATACTTTCCTTTCAAACTCTACAACTTAGAAACTTTCACTTGACTATCACCTTCATACAGGATCTCAAGCTTCTCTTAGATCTCATGTGTGGTCTAAAGTCCAATAACATTTGTCATCTTAGAATCAATCAAGGCACTAAGAAATGCTTCCTTTGATGTGATGTTATGTTCAGCTTCCTTAATCTCATCAGGAATAGATGGTCCATTCTGAGGAGCAACATAGACATTATTCGTAATCTTCTAGTAATCCTCTCCAAGACATTTCAAATGAACCTCCATCTAGCTCTTCCATACAAAATAGTTACTTCCATCAAACCTTGGACTGTCCTTCTTCAAAAGAATACCTTGAGCTACCATCTCGGATCTCCTTAAGCAATTAAGCTTCTACTAGAAGATCTAGCTCTGATACCAATTGTTAGTAGCAATCAAGAAGGAAGACTGAGAGGGGGGTGTGAATCGATCTTCACCGAATCACAGCAAAATTAAAATTTAAAATAAAACCTAATAAACTATAGCAATAGACAGATAATCAAATAAACAACACAACACACAACACTAAGATTTTTGACATGGAAAACCTGGTTAAGGGAAAAAACACGGTGGGAACCTACCCATAGTAAGATGATACTCTGCAATAGTATGTGAAGATATTACAATGAGGAATGCACATGCATTCAAGCACACTACCTAGAGCTCACTGCTCAAAAGGTATTTGTCCCAAAGGCTATAACCCTCAAGTAAGTCTCATTGATTTATAATATGATTCAGACTACAATCCAAAAAAAATGAACTACAATGATAGCATCTACAAAATCCTAATGATAGTTCTAGTTAAGCACAATTGTCTACTCTTCAACACCAATCTCACCTCAACACTTCATTGAATGATAAACCTCTTGTTCACACATTCACCTCTCTCTAATAATGCAAACATGACACCAATACATAAATTACATAAGTATCTCACCTATATATACAAATCATCAACCTTGATAATAAGGTCGGCTAAACCCTCAACCCTCAACTCACAATTACAAAAAAATTAATACATGATACAAAGATCGACCACTGGACCAATATAATTCAAATTCCCAAATGAACACATCCACCAAAAATCACGCCAAGACTAATCACAATATGCTACACCACCATAGATATCGCATAACACAAAAATTATCACCGGTTCATAGAAATCACCAAAAACTCGCACAACAATCAATGTCGATTGCCAAAACAAATAGGACATGACTAGGAAACACTAGCAAGAATGTTGGAATCATCTAAAACTGTAAAGTAGAAAATTGAACCCTAATGACTCCCCACTTAGGAGGGAGAAAGGAAGTCACTACAATGATTTTCACTTGGGAGAAACTTTACATTCAAAAGAGGGACTTGAATCCACTAGATCCAAATCCAAGGGGGGTGAGGATATGAATTCCAAGTGGATTGCAAGGGTTGAAAAGTGATTTGCCCTCTTTTGTAAATAGATATGTTGACTTGTTGATTATGTAGAAAAGGGAGATAAAATGAATGAAATGAGGAGCTATCAGTTTGGGATCATGTTGTAATTTTGGATCTGAGATATTTAGACTGATAAGGATATACCCTACAAATTTGGAGAAAATTTGTTGGGACCATGTTGAAAGTGCACACGATCCTTCGAAAAATCTGTGCGTCAAAAAAGGGTTTTTCCATCTCTATAAATAGAATCTGATCCTGTAATTATAGTCGTGCACATGTAACCTACACATAGAAAAGAAAGGAAGAAGGGTTGTGGATAGGGGTTTTCCTTAGTCAAACCTAGATTGAGGAATCAACCTTGAAAGAAAGTAATTACAAATGCTTAAATGTAAATGATGGAAATGTATACCTTGTAGATCTACAATTGATGATGATGATTGCTTTGCTTCTTGAGTGTAATCACAAATGTTGTATGAAATGGCATGTAACATGACAAAACCCTAACACACACACACATGCTTGCAAATAAATGTTGTAATGTTGCTCCAATGGATAAATAAAGAAGGCACATGAAGAAGAAGACTTGAATTCTTGATGAAGACCTTTTGCTTGAATTTCAATTATTATCCTTATCTTGCCTATTCTACCCCTTCGAATGAGGGAATTGAATCTCCTTTTATACATGCCCAAGAGAATTAATTTTTATCCATTGTAGGACAACAAAGAGAGATTGAAATCCTTGAAGAGAAAATTAAGCAAAAGGGGCCGGATGGACCCATCTTAGGGCCTCCCTAAGAGGGGGGACAGGGGTGCCATGCCTCTTGTTGGCATTGTGTTGTCATTGATGTCAACCGATAAGTATAGCACGCCACTGGTATGGGTGGTTACTGGTATGCAAGGTGTATGTAGGATGTAAGAAGGAGATTTTCACCGGTAAGCCAATATAAGAAAGCAAAGAGATAAACTGGTTATGTCAACCACTATGCAGGAAGGTGTAATGGCAACTGGTAAACAAGTCCACCGGTGCGTATGTATGAACAAGTAGAAGACCAATAGTATAAGGCAAATACCAGTAGGATGTTTATGGTCAATGACTAATCCTTAATCGACACAGTGGACTTACTTGAGTTGGATGCTGACAAAGGATGCCACGTAGGAACCAAGTGTCTAACGTACAATAGTTGGTGAAGTGTGCTTTAACGAAACAGTTGAAGAGTCAGTCGGCATTAAATGAAGACTGTGAAAATCATAGGTGAGTTGCAGAAATTTGCAGCTCAATAAAGATCGATGTATGACTCCTGTGTGCTGATTGATGCATGATATTTGCTCTCTTTGTCGACCTAGAGAAGAAAACTGCTGGAATATTAATGGTGATTCTAGAAAGAAGAGTCGTGTTTGCCAAATATAGAAAATATACATTTTAAGGAAAGATTTGGCATGCGATGTGTCATTGTTGCAAGCAATCAATCTTGGAGATGAGATTTCAATATGACCTGATATGAATTGGGTCGGTGGAGAAAACCCTCAGTGCACCAAAGTTTGAATCTATGTTTTGGTGGGAAAGCAAAAAAATAAATATGCAGATCAAAGATCAAAAACATGATGCTAGTTGCGAGAAGAGAGTTTTCTTGAGAGAATAGTGTGTAGATCAATCTAAGAAGAGTATTGCAACTAAGTAGCTGAAGGAGAAGAGGTAGTAAGAGTTGTAATTGGTAAGGGGGTTTAGCAGAGGTTTAACTGGTAGATAACATAGTTGAGGTGAACCGGTAGGAAGGTATCCAAGAGTAATAGAGTGTAGGGTGAGTATCAAGGGAAGTCAACAAAGATAGAGATCACCCAGTAAGGGATTGGAGAGAGTGAATTATTAACTGGTAGTGAAAGAACCAATTAAATAGAGAAGAGTTGTAACCAACAGAGAGAAATTGAATAGGTGCTACAAAACTCATTTGTAACAAGGTACTTTCATTATAATAAGTTGTTATTTCATTGTGTATCACTGAGTTGGAGCTTAGTGTAGGGATTGGTGCTCCTTTGGGTTGGTTCTCCTTGGGTTGGTGCCCTAAACATAGTAATTATTGTTTCATTATGAGGCTAGATTGGAGCAATAGACTCCAGTAGCATTTCCCACCTAGGTTTTTCCCACATTGGTTTTTCCTTGTATATCCAGTGTTGTGAGATTCATTCTTTATGTGTCTAATTACTAGTGCCTTCATTGCTTTACCGGTTTAACACACAATTGGAAATTGTTTGAAATCACTGATTCACCCCCCCTCTCAGTGATATATTGTGTTCTACAATTGGTATCATATTCCTAGGTTCTTGGTTGGTTAAATCTTTATCTATCTTGGGTAGATTCTAGTCTAAGAACACAATGGTAAGAAATGAGTCCTCCTCCTCCAAAGCCCCCATGTTTGATGGAACCAACTATGCTTTTTGAAGTAGAATAATAGAAACCGATCTTTCCTCTCTAGGATTTGATGTTTGGATGTCTGTAAAGAATGGTTATACCATCCCTAGTGTTCCTCCCATAGACCTAGATGCTAAGAAGGAGTATGAGAACAATGCAAAGAATAAACATGCTATTTTCAGTGGGTTGTTAGATAATGAGTTTGTCAAGGTAATGCACTGCTCATCCACCAAAGAGACTTGGGATAAATTGCAAAGATTATTTGAAGGAGATGTCAAGGTAAAGGAGGCTAAGCTACAAACTCTAAGAGGTCAGCTTGAAGGCTTGAACCTAAAAGATGAATAAAATATTATAGCCTACCTTCAAAGATTTGAAGAAATTGTGAATACCATCAGAGGACTTGGAGAGGAAATTACAGATGAAGTTATTATCAAAAAGGTGCTTAGATCTCTCACATCTAAGTATGATACCAAGGTCTCTACTACAGAGGAAGCCAAGGATCTTAAAATCTTTTCAATGGATGAGTTATTTGGCTCTCTAAATTCTTATGAGATGAGGACAACCAGTGAAGGAAAAAGAAAGAAATAAGCATCCATCAACTCCACCAAAAAGGGTAAGGAAGAAAGTGCACAAAGAAAATCTAGTGGAGACTCAAATACTAAAGTTTCAAACTTTGTAAGAAAGATCAAAAGAGGATCCAGTAAGTATAAAGGAAAATTGCCTCTCAAATGCTTTAACTTTGATAAAATAGGACACTTTGCTGCTAAATGTCCCTATGGTGTAACCGATGGAGATGAGAAAATAAGCTTTGGTAGGTCTTCTGGTAAAGATAAAGAGAAGAAGGTCTATTGACAAGAAAGAAGAGGCAACTAGAAGCATAACAGTCTATATACCTTTGAAGATGATGCCACAGATGAAGAAAGTGAATAAGAAGATCACTGCCATGAGGATGAAAGAGAAGTTAATCTCTTTATGGCACTGGATGAACCGATTGTTGAAGATGAGGAAGATGAAGATGTTGAAGCTAAAGTGGACCTAGAAGGTAAGCTCATTAGTGCACTTGAGGAGTTAAAGAAAACCAGAAGAGAACTCAAGAAGGTTAAGCATGCTGCTGCAGAGGAACAAGAACAACTGGAGGAATATTTGGAGGAATCCAAGAAGACAATTTTTGATCTACAACTCTAGTTGGAAGAAGCTAAGAGGATATGTGAAGTTACATCCTCTGACTTGATAAAGAAGGAAAAGGAGTAGCAGAAGATTGAAGAACAGATTGTAAGGCTCGTAAAGGAGATAGAAGAGAGCAAGGATGAATTGAAGATGAGGAGCAAGTATGAGGGAAACAGTGAAGCTTTAGACAAGATGTTGAGAAAATAGAAGCATTCAAAAGACACCGGTGGTTTACAATTTGAAGAAGGACAATGTTCAAATAGCCAAGACACATCTAGTAAGGAGATACAATTCGCTTCCTCAAGTGAAAGTAAAGAGAAGAAAAAACTTTACAATCATAGTTGGAAATTGTTTGAAAGATATGTCAAGGTTAAGGAGGCCAAGTTCCAAACTCTAAGAGGTCATCTTGAAGGCTTGAACCTAAAAGATGAATAAAATATTATAGACTATATTCACAGAGTTGATGAAACTATGAATACCATCAGAGGAATTGGAGAGGAAATTGCTAATGAAGTTATTATCAAAAAGGTGCTTAGATCTCTCACATCTACGTATGATACTAAGGTCTCTGCTATAGAGGAAGCCAAGGATCTGAAAATATTTTCAATGGATGAGTTATTTGGCTCTCTAACTTCTTATGAGATGAGGACAACCAGTGAACGAAAAAGAAAGAAATAAGCATCCATCAACTCCACCAAAAAGGGTAAGGAAGAAAGTGCGTATAGAAAATCTAGTGGAGACTCAGATACTAAAGTTTCAAACTTTGTAAGAAAGATCAAAAGAGGACCTAGTAAGTATAAAGGAAAATTGCCTCTCAAATGCTTTAACTTTGATAAAATAGGACACTTTGCTGCTAACTATCCCTATGGTGAAACTGATGGAGATGAGAAAAGAAGCTTTGGTAGGTCTTCTGGTAAAGATAAAGAGAAGAAGGTCTACTGACAAGAAAGAGGAGGCTACTAGAAGCATAGCAGTCTATATAACTTTGAAGATGATGCCATAGATGAAGAAAGTGAATAAGAAGATGACTGCCATGAGGATGAAAGAGAAGTTAATCTCTTTATGGCACTAGATGAACCGATTGTTGAAGATGAGGAAGATGAAGATGTTGAACCTGAAGTGGACCTAGAAGGTGAGCTCATAAGTGCACTTGAAGAGTTAAAGAAAACTAGAAAAGAACTCAAGAAGGTTAAGCATGCTGCTGCAAAGGAACAAGAACAGCTGGAGGAATCTTTGGAGGAATCCAAGAAGACAATTTTTGATCTACAACTCTAGTTGGAAGAAGCTAAGAGGATATGTGAAGTTACATCCTTTGACTTGATAAAGAAGGAAAAGGAGTAGTAGAAGATTGAAGAAGAGATTGTAAGTCTCATAAAGGAGATAGAAGAGAGTAAGGATGAATTGAAGATGAGGAGCAAGTATGAGGGCAGCACCAAAGCTTTAGACAAGATGTTGAGAAAATAGAAGTATTCAAAAGACACCGGTGGTTTAGGATTTGAAGAAGGACAATGTTCAAATAGCCAAGACACATCTGGTAACGAGATACAATTCGCTTCCTCAAGTGAAAGCAGAGAGAAGAAAATATTTACAATCACAGTTGGAAATTGTTTGAAAGAGATGTCAAGGTCAAGGAGGCTAAGCTGCAAACTATAAGAGGTCAGCTTGAAGGCTTGAACCTAAAAGATGAATAAAATATTATAGACTATCTTCACAGAGTTGCTGAAACTGTGAATACCATCAGAGGACTTGGAGAGGAAATTGCTGATAAAGTTATTATCAAAAAGGTGCTTAGATCTCTCACATCTAAGTATGATACTAAGGTCTCTGCTATAGAGGAAGCCAAGGATCTAAAAATATTTTCAATGGATGAGTTATTTGGCTCTCTAACTTCTTATGAGATGAGGACAACTAGTGAAGGAAAAAGAAAGAAATAAGCATCCATCAACTCCACCAAAAAGGGTAAGGAAGAAAGTGCGTATAGAAAATCTAGTGGAGACTCAGATACTGAAGTTTCAAACTTTGTAAGAAAGGTCAAAAGAGGATCCAGTAAGTATAAAGGAAAATTGCCTCTCAACTTTGATAAAATAGGACACTTTGCTGCTAAATGTCCCTATGGTGAAACTGATGGAGATGAGAAAAGAAGCTTTGGCAGGTCTTCTAGTAAACATAAAGAGAAGAAGCTCTACCAACAAGAAAGAAGAGGCTATCAGAAGCATAACAGCCTATATACCTTTGAAGATGATGCCACATATGAAGAAAAAGAATAAGAAGATGACTGCAATGAGGACGAAAGAGAAGTTAATCTCTTTATGGCACTAGATGAACCGATTGTTGAAGATGAGGAAGATGAAGATGTTGAAGCTGAAGTGGACCTAGAAGGTAAGCTCATTAGTGCACTTGAGGAGTTAAAGAAAACCATAAGAAAACTCAAGAAGGTTAAGCATGCTGCTACAGAGGAACAAGAACAATTAGAGGAATATTTGGAGGAATCCAAGAAAACAATTTTTGATCTACAACTCCAGTTGGAAGAAGCTAAGAGGATATGTGAAGTTACATCCTCTGACTTGATAAAGAAGGAAAAGGAGCAGCAGAAGATCGAAGAAGAGATTGTAAGGCTCATAAAGGAGCTAGAAGAGAGGAAGGATGAATTGAAGATCAGGAGCAAGTTTGAGGGAAGTACTGAAGCTTTAGACAAGATGTTGAGAAAATAGAAGCTTTCAAAAGACACTAATGGTTTAGGATTTGAACAAGGACAATGTTCAGATAGCCAAGACACATATGGTAAGGAGATACAATTTGCTTCCTAAGCTGAAAGTAAAGAGAAGAAAATATTTACAATCATAGTTGGAAATTGTTTGAAAGAGATGTCAAGGTCAAGGAGGCCAAGTTGCAAACTCTAAGAGGTCATCTTGAAGTCTTGAACCTAAAAGATGAATAAAATATTATAGACTACCTTCACAGATTTGATGAAACTGTGAATACCATCAAAGGACTTGGAGAGGAAATTGTTGATGAAGTTATTATCAAAAAGGTGCTTAGATCTCTCACATTTAAGTATGATACTAAGGTCTCTGCTATAGAGGAAGCCAAGGATCTGAAAATATTTTCAATGGATGATTTATTTGTCTCTCTAACTTCTTATGAGATGAGGACAACCGGTGAAGGAAAAAGAAAGAAATAAGCATCCATCAACTCCACCAAAAAGGGTAAGGAAGAAAGTGCGTATAGAAAATCTAGTGGAGACTCAGATACTAAAGTTTCAAACTTTGTAAGAAAGATCAAAAGAGGATCCGGTAAGTATAAAGGAAAATTGCCTCTCAAATTCTTTAACTTTGATAAAATAGGACACTTTGCTGCTAAATGTCCCTATGGTGAAACCGATGGAGATGAGAAAAGAAGCTTTGGCAAGTCTTCTAGTAAAGATAAAGAGAAGAAGGTCTACTAACAAGAAAGAAGAGTCTACCAAAAGAATAACAGTCTATATACCTTTGAAGATGATGCCACAGATGAAGAAAGTGAATAAGAAGATGACTGCCATGAGGATGGAAGAGAAGTTAATCTCTTTATGACACTAGATGAACCGATTGTTGAAGATGAGGAAGATGAAGATGTTGAAGCTGAAGTGGACCTAGAAGGTGAGCTCATAAGTGCACTTGAGGAGTTAAAGAAAACTAGAAGAGAACTCAAGAAGGTTAAGCTTGCTACTGGAGAGGAACATGAACAGCTAGAGGAATCTTTGGAGGACTCGAAGAAGACAGTTTTTGATCTACAACTCTAGTTGGAAGAAGCTAAGAGGATATGTGAAGTTACATCCTCTGACTTGATAAAGAATAAAAAGGAGTAGCAGAAGATCAAAGAAGAGATTGTAAGGCTCATAAAGGAGATAGAAGAGAGCAAGGATGAATTGAAGATGAGGAGCAAGTATGAGGGCAAAACTGAAGCTTTAGACAAGATGTTGAGAAAATAGAAGCATTCAAAAGACACTGGTGGTTTAGGATTTGAAGAAGGACAATGTTCAAATAGCCAAGACACATCTGGTAAGGAGATACAATTCGCTTCCTCAAGTGAAAGTAAAGAGAAGAAAATCTTTACAATCACAGTTGGAAATTGTTTGAAAGAGATGTCAATGTCAAGGAGGGCAAGCTGCAAACTCTAAGAGGTCAGCTTGAAGCCTTGAACCTAAAAGATGAGTAAAATATTATAGACTACCTTCACAGAGTTGATGAAACTGTGAATACCATCAGAGGGCTTGGAGAGGAAATTGCTGATGAAGTTATTATCAAAAAGGTACTTAGATCTCTCACATCTAAGTATGATACTAAGGTCTCTACTATAGAGGAAGCCAAGGATCTTAAAATCTTTTCAATGGATGAGTTATTTGGATCTCTAACTTCTTATGAGATGAGGACAACTGGTGAAGGAAAAAGAAAGAAATAAGCATCCATCAACTCCACCAAAAAGGGTAAGGGAGAAAGTGCGTACAAAAAATCTAGTGGGGGCTCAGATACTGAAGTTTCAAACTTTGTAAGAAAGATCAAAAGAGGATCCAGTAAGTATAAAGGAAAATTGCCTCTCAAATGCTTGAAATTTGATAAAATAGGACACTTTGCTGCTAATTGTCCCTATGATGAAACCGATGGAGATGAGAAAAGAAGCTTTGGCAGGTCTTCTAGTAAAGATAAAGAGAAGAAGGTCTACTGACAAGAAAGAAGAGGCTACCAAAAGAATAACAATCTATATACCTTTGAATATGATGCCACAGATCAAGAAAGTGAATAAGAAGATGACTACCATGAGGATGAAAGAGAAGTTAATCTCTTTATGGCACTAGATGAACCGATTGTTGAAGATGAGGAAGATGAAGATGTTGAAGCTGAAGTGGACCTAAAAGGTGAGCTCATAAGTGCACTTGAGGAGTTTAAGAAAACCAAAAGAGAACTCAAGAAGGTTAAGCATACTATTGCAGAGGAACAAGAACAGCTCGAGGAATCTTTGGAGGAATCGAAGAAGATATTTTTTGATCTACAACTCTAGTTGGAAGAAGCTAAGAGGATATGTGAAGTTACATCCTCTGACTTGACAAAGAAGGAAAAGGAGTAGTAGAAGATCAAAGAAGAGATTGTAAGGCTCATAAAGCAGATAGAAGAGAGCAAGGATGAATTGAAGATGAGGAGCAAGAATGAGGGCAGCACTGAAGCTTTAGACAAGATGTTGAGAAAATAGGACCATTTAAAAGACACTGGTGGTTTAGGATTTGAAGAAGGACAATATTCAAATAGCCAAGACACATATGGTAAGGAGATACAATTCACTTCCTCAAGTGAAAGTAAAGTGAAGAAAATCTTTACAATCACAGTTGGTAATTGTTTGAAAGAGATGTCAAGGTCAAGGAGGGCAAGCTGCAAACTCTAAGAGGTCAGCTTGAAGGATTGAACCTGAAAGATGAATAAAATATTATAGACTACCTTCATAGAGTTGATGAAACTATGAATACCATCAGAGGACTTGGAGAGGAAATTGTTGATGAAGTTATTATCAAAAACGTGCTTAGATCTCTCACATCTAAGTATGATACTAAGGTCTCCACTATAGAGGAAGCCAAGGATCTAAAAATCTTTTCAATGGATGAGTTATTTGGGTCTCTAACTTCTTATGAGAAGAGGACAACCGGTGAAGGAAAAAGAAAGAAATAAGCATCCATCAACTCCACCATAAAGGGTAAGGAATAAAGTGCGTTGTAGAGGCTCAGATACTGAAGTTTCAAACTTTGTAAGAAAGAGCAAAAGAGGATCTGGTAAGTATAAAGTAAAATTGCCTCTCAAATGCTTGAACTTTGATAAAATAGGACACTTTTTTGCAAAATGTCCCTATGGTGAATCCGATGGAGATGAGAAAAGAAGCTTTGGCAGGTCTTCTGGTAAAGATAAAAAGAAGAAGGTCTACCAACAAGAAAGAAGAGGCTACCGGAAGCATAATAGTCTATACACCTTTGAAAATGATGCCACATATGAATTAAATGAATAAGAAGATGACTTCCATGAGGATGAAAGAGAAGTTAATCTCTTTATGGCACTAGATGAACCGATTGTTGAAGATGAGGAAGATGAAGATATTCAAGCTGAAGTGGACCAAGAAGGTGAGCTTATAAGTGCAGTTGAGGAGTTAAAGAAAACCAAAAGAGAACTCAAGAAGGTTAAGCATGTTGTTGCAGAGGAACAAGAATAGCTGGAGGAATCTTTGGAGGAATCCAAGAAGACAGTTTTTGATCATTAACTCCAGTTGGAAGAAGCTAAGAGGATATGTCAAGTTACATCGTCTGACTTGATAAAGAAGGAAAAGGAGTAGCAGAAGATCAAAGAAGAGATTGTAAGGCTCATAAAGGAGATAGAAGAGAGCAAGGATGAATTGAAGATGAGGAGCAAGTATGAGGGCAGAACTAAAGCTTTAGACAAGATGTTGAGAAAATAGAAGCTTTCAAAAGGCACCGGTGGTTTAGGATTTTAAGAAGGACAATATTCAAATAGCAAAGACACATTTGGTAAGGAGATATATTTCGCTTCCTCAAGTGAAAGTAAAGAGAAGAAAATATTTACAATCATAGTTGGAAATTGTTTGAAAGAGATGTCAAGGTCAAGGAGGCCAAGCTACAAACTCTAAGAGGTCATCTTGAAGGCTTGAACCTAAAATATGAATAAAATATTATAGACTACCTTCACAGAGTTGATGAAACTATGAATACCATCAGAGGACTTGGAGAGGAAATTGTTGATGAAGTTATTATCAAAAAGATGATTAGATCTCTCACATCTAAGTATGATACTAAGGTCTCTACTATAGAGGAAGCCAAGGATCTGAAAATCTTTTCAATGGATCAGTTATTTGGCTCTCTAACTTCTTATGAGATGAGGACAACCGTGAAGGAAAAAGAAAGAAATAAGCATCCATCAACTCCACCAAAAAGGGTAAGGAAGAAAGTGCGTATAGAAAATCTAGTCCAGGCTCAAACACTAAAGTTTCAAACTTTGTAAGAAAGATCAAAAGAGGATCCGGTAAGTATAAAGGAAAATTGCCTCTCAAATGCTTGAAATTTGATAAAATATGACACTTTCCTACTAAATGTCCCTATGGTGAAATCGATGGAGATGAGAAAAGAAGCTTTGGCAGGTCTTCTGGTAAATAAAGAGAAGAAGGTCTAGCAACAAAAAAGAAGAGGCTACCAGAAGCATAACAGTTTATATACCTTTGAAGATGATGCCACATATGAAGAAAGTGAATAAGAAGATGACTTCCATGAGGATGAAAGAGAAGGTAATCTCTTTATGGCACTAGATGAACCGATTGTTGAAGATGAGGAAGATGAAGATGTTGAAGCTGAAGTGGACCTAGAAGGTGAGCTCATAAGTGCACTTAAGGAGTTAAAGAAAATGAGAAGAGATCTCAAGAAGGTTAAGCATGTTGCTGCAGAGGAACAAGAACAGCTGGAGGAATCTTTGGAGAAATCCAAGAAGACAATTTTTGATCTACAACTCCAATTGGAAGAAGCTAAGAGGATATGTGAAGTTACATCCTCTGACTTGATAAAGAATGAAAAGGAGCAGCAGAAGATCAAAGAAGAGATTATAAGGCTCATAAAGGAGCTAGAAGAGAGCAAGGATGAATTGAAGATGAGGAGCAAGTATGAGGGCAGTACTGAAGCTTTAGACAAGATGTTGGGAAAATAGAAGCTTTCAAAAGACACCAGTGGTTTAGGATTTGAAGGACAATGTTCAAATACCCAAGACACATCTGGTAAGGAGATACAATTCACTTCCTCAAGTGAAAGTAAAGAGAAGAAAATCATTACAATCACAGTTGGAAATTATTTGAAAGAGATGTCAAGGTCAAGGAGGCCAAGCTACAAACTCTAAGAGGGCATCTTGAAGGCTTGAACCTAAAAGATGAATAAAATATTATAGACTACCTTCACAGAGTTGATGAAATTGTGAATACCATCAGAGGACTTGGAGAGGAAATTGCTGATGAAGTTATTATCAAAAAGGTTCTTAGCTCTCTCACATCTAAGTATGATACCAAGGTCTCTAATATAGAGGAAGCAAAGGATCTGAAAATCTTTTCAATGGATCAGTTATTTGGCTCTCTAACTTCTTATGAGATGAGGACAACCGGTGAAGGAAAAAGAAAGAAATAAGCATCCATCAACTCCACCAAAAAGGGTAAGGAAGAAAGTGCATATAGAAAATCTAGTAGAGGCTCAGATACTGAAGTTTCAAACTTTGTAAGAAAGATCAAAAGAGGATCCGGTAAGTATAAAGGAAAATTGCCTCTCAAATGCTTGAACTTTGATAAAATAGGACATTTTGCTGCTAAATGTCCCTATGGTGAAACCGATGGAGATGAGAAAAGAAGCTTTGGCAGGTCTTCTGGTAAAGATAAAGATAGGAAGGTCTACCAACAAGAAAGAAGAGGCTACCAGAAGCATAATAATCTATATACCTTTGAAGATGATGCCACATATGAAGAAAGTGAATAAGAAGATGATTGCCATGAGGATGAAAGAGAAGTTGATGTTTTTATGGAACTAAATGAACTGATTGTTGAAGATGAGGAAGATGAAGATGTTGAAGCTGAAGTGGACCTAGAGGGTGAGCTCATAAGTGCACTTGAGGAGTTAAAGAAAACTAGAAGAGAACTGAAGAGGGTTAAGCATGTTGCTGCAGAGGAACAAGAACAACTGGAGGAATCTTTGGAGGAATCCAAGAAGACAATTTTTGATCTACAACTCCAGTTGGAAGAAGCTAAGAGGATATGTGAAGTTACATCCCCTGACTTGATAGAGAAGGAAAAGGAGCAGCAGAAGGTCAAAGAAGAGATTGTAAGGCTCATAAAGGAGCTAGAAGAGAGAAAGGATGAATTGAAGATGAGGATCAAGTATGAGGGCAGCACTGAAGCTTTAGACAAGATGTTGAGAAAATAGAAGCATTCAAAAGACACTGGTGGTTTAGGATTTGAAGAAGGACAATATTCAAATAGCCAAGACACATCTGGTAAGGAGATACAATTCACTTCCTCAAGTGCAAGTAAAGAGAAGAAAATATTTATAGTCAGCAAAGATATTGACAAGAAGACCTATGCTCAGGCTACAAGAAATCAGCCTATGAACTGGTATGCTCAAAACCGGATGGCTCACACATTGTACCAATATGCAAATTATAAAGGAAATCCTAAGGTGGATAGTGAAGGATTCACTTGAATAAATAGCATGAGAGGAAGAAATTCGGTGAGTTAAAGGTTTGCCGATCCAAAGCAACAATATTGGTATGTACCCAATTTTCATGGTTATTGCTACCGGTGTAATAAGTTTGGATATAGAGTTGCTGACTATAGACTGATGAATAAGCCCCCTATTAGTTTTGAAAGTAAAAAATATTTTGCTGCACTCTGGGGTATGGATGTTGTTTGTTATCAGTGTAATGGATTCAATCATAGGATTTTTGAATGTAGGAGAAGTCAACCAGTGTCCTACACTAGTTTTAAAGATTCATTTAATTTCAATTTAAAGTGTTATAATTGTCAAATGTTTGGGCACATTGCAAACTCGAACAACCAAGCCAAAGAAGTCAGTACCAGATCAAGAACTGGTAGTTAAAATGGAACATGAAATTGCAGCAGACAAGAAGAAGGAAGACAAACCGGTTTGGGTTGAAAAAAAAGAATAAGGTAGAGTCAAGTCTAATTATACAGATTGCCCTACATGGAGAAAGAAGAAACTTATGGGTTGTAGATAGTGTTTGTTCCAATCACATGACTGGTGACAAAAATAAATTTATTAAGCTGGAAGATTGGAATGGAGGCTTAGTAAGATTTGGAGACAACACCTCCATCAAGATAAAAGGAAAAGGTACTCTGAATATAGATGGAAAATTGAAGGCCCATGATGTATATTATGTGGAAGGATTAAAGAACAATTAACTAAGTGTAAGTCAAATGTGTTGTTATCACTATTTTGACCTTGGGTGATTTTGTTTCATAATCGGCTAAAATCTGCAAGGTTGTGCTTAGCATTTCATGTTGCCTTTGAGTTTTTGGGTCAAAAAGGGTTTAGGGTATTTGAAATTTAACCTTTCCTATGATCTTAAAGCCCTTGCGTTCTATTTTTGTGTTACCTTTCTGTACTTAACCAGAAGGGTAGGTCTGTCATGAAGGGGCCCCACCTTTACAGCTTTCCTTAGGCGGGTCTCTATTAAATTTTAATTATTTATGCCCTTTCCCTAAGTTTTGCATTTTTGTCAGGCCCCATAACAAACATGCAAGTTCGAAGCAAATCCGGTGGTGTGCGTGGACTCATAGCCTAAAGTAGCCCAAGGTTTACCTTTCGCAAAGTAGCGAAAAGGTGGCGGGCCTGGGTAATATGGTCACAAAAGAGCTAACAGAGGATCGCCTTTTGGAGGATCTAACGGTTCCCGTTGATTCGCGAAGAAGAGATATTGAGGTTTTATGCTTTGCAAAATGGTGAAAAGATGGCGGGCCTAGAAAGTAAGCAGATTCTACGGTTAAAGACTGATCACCTCTAGATTGATCGGGTCATCCGCGTTGGTTCGCAAAGGAAAGATATGTGAGACTTACCTTTCGCGAAGTAGCGAAAAGGTAGTGGGCCCGGTGAAAATGGTGACATGGTAGGTAAACAAGGTGCATCTCCCAATTGATCTAACGGTTCATGTTGGTTCGCAAAGAAAAGTTGCCAAAGGTTTAAAGTCTGCAAAACAACGAAAGAGATGGTGGACCCGAGCGGTTGGGTTAAAGGATGAAGCTAAAAGTTGAGCATTTGGCTCAAGATCTAACGGCCCGCGTTGTTTCACTAGGTGAAGTAACATGAAGTTTAGCTTTCACGAAGTAGCGAAATGAGGTGGTAGTTGCATGACAGATGATGTGGTGGAACAACTGGATGTCTAGCTAGGGCAAATGATGATGTGTCGGTATGACATGCGGTTCCAAGTAGCTCATGGATGGCCCACTTTGATTGAGCAATGATGGTGTTGAAACCCATGGTAAAATAGAACACGTGGCAGTCCAGATGTGGAGCTTGATGGAATTCTTGAGCAAATAAAGGACTAACACGTAAGAATTATTTACCCGCACTAAATGAGACAAGTAAAATCCATGCAGAGGGCCCACTTTGAAGGTTAAAGGGTGTTAAAGCATGTGTATCTCAAAGGTTATCCAATGATGAGCACTATTTCGCAGCCCGAAGATGTAAGGTCTTTAAACTCTATGAAGCAGTGGAAACCATTAGCAGTAACAACTTCCATTCAGTTAGTGAAAAGATAAGCGGTCATCGTGTAAAGTAAAGGTTGGGCAGATGGTTGAAGATCTGATGGATGGCATTGTTTTGTGTGGAAGAGATGCGTAAGGTTTATGCTCTGCAAAATAGAAAAAGGAAGGTAGGGCCTGGTTTTAAGCAGCTTGACCCAGGTATGATAAAAGATGTGCGGTTTTCTCAGGATTGAAAGGACAGCGTTGCTTCGCAATGAAAAGGTGCAAGGATTTTAAGCTTCGTGAAGAAGCGAAAGGTGAAACACTTAGCGAATGATATGATCCATTGGAGCCATTTTTCAAATTTGTTAACCCAGATTGCACACAATTATGATCCTGTGGCTAAGTGTATTAGTAATTTGAATGGAAGAGCCTTAATTGAAATCAATGATAATGAATTTAGGAAAGTGTTTAAGCTCAGTGAGATATCAAATTACTGAGAGCCTATCAATTTTGAAACATTGGCCCAAGTCTACAATGTGCAGAGAGCTCACCTTAGGAGTGGTCCTTTGAAGGAGTTTTTTGTCAAAATAGGAGGGCTAACTGTTGTAGGTCCTAGTACCATGGAACCCTTCTCTCTAAATTTGTTTACCCTAAGGGCTAAAGGGATGTATTGGTCACTCTATCAGATTTTTGATGAAGATGTTGAAACCACTATGCTGACCCATTATATGCTAATGATAGCACAGATTCTGAACCCCTCTTTGGCAGTAACATTTGATTATGCACCTTATCTCACAGATGCAATCCATGCATGACTGATAGGGATAAAAAGTGGTAAGGTAGACAAACCATTTGGATGGTACTCCCTTCTCATGCATATGTTTTTAATTAAAGGTGTTGATTACTTTGCTAGTGAAATGGATCTAGTTAAGGAAAAGGATGGTGAAGAGATGCCTGTACAAATGTGGAGCACCATTTTGTCTTGGGATAGAGAGGATGCCAACTACCTAAAGTTTGACAGATGCTTTGCATCTAAGATTAGGATTCTTTTATGCTCAGAGAACCCTAGAATCCCCAAAGATCTTTTGGAATTCCTTAGGCCTAAGGAATTTGCTGAAGGAATCAAGATTGTACACAACTAGGGTGACATATACTTATACCCTATTTCTATAGTTTTTTAGAGTTTATGGTTTCACAGGCACTCCATATTTGTTGCCCCATCAAGTCCCATTGAAGATAGGAATCACAAAGATCCTAAAGTAGATTGGGAGTGTGCAAGAGGTAGAGCTAACAAATAGGGGAAAAGGAACCACTTTCCCAACTGTCACCATGGCCCATCAATTTGTGATCACCAAGGGTGGTTGGAAATACTTTGATGACTTTTTTCAACCATATAGGTTGTCTACTGCAGTAACAAGCTTTACTGACCTTGAGGATTTTTTCAATGACATGTTCAGGAGAAGAGCAGTATGTAAAGGTAGGCCACACTAATTTCATTTCCCTGAGGATCTAATTAGAAATGAGTTCAATTTGGATGAGCAGGAATTGAGGAAAGAAAAGTGGGTGGCATATAGAAGGGCTCTTGATTTTATTCATCAGTTTGATAGTAGTTATGACCCTCTGTCTAACTTTAATCCCTTTGAGGAAAAGATTAAATTCTTAGTTCTTTATTTTGAAGACCTAATGAAAAATTTGAAAGAAAAGAGGGAATCTATAATAAGAGATAGTCCTGAAAAGGCTAAGCTAGTTCTACCTAAGCCTGCCTTTGCTAAGGCTATCCCTCTGGGTAATTATGTAATGCATAAGAAGTCAAAATATAGTGTGTTGATGCCAGTAACAGGTGAGCCCTCTACTTCAAGAGGGAAGAGAGCAATTGAAGATTTCATTGACATCCAAGACTCCCCTAAGAGGCAAAGGGTGGGGAAAGAAGTGCAAATAGGTAAACCTTTATATTCTCCATCTTAATCCCCTATCCATATAGGAGATGAACAAGCAGTAGCAGAACAATTGTTGCAGTTAGGGAGTCTTAGAGAGATCTATTACACATATGAGGAGACACAAGAGGGAATGCCAGAAGAGCCACCTAGTGTCGAGATGAACTTAACTATAGATGAGTTCAAAGGTAAAGAGTTAGACCCTATTGTCAAGCAAGCTAGTGAAGAGTTCTTGGTTGATAGTAATTTTATCACAATAGGGGCCTTCATGCAATTTGTATGAAAGCAAAACATTGAGCAATTCAAGGCAAGGTGTGAAAAGAGAAATAATGAGCAACCCCACAAAGATGCAACTTTAGTGGACGAAGAAGTGAAGCAAGAAATGACGGCTGAATTTAAAACCATCACTCTTGAAGCTGGAAGAGAAATGGTGTCAAAGGTTGGTGTTCTAATCCTCCCTGAATTGGATATACTAGATGCTTTCGTACTTGAAGTAGTCGGAAAAGAAACCAAGCCTATGGAAGGAGTGACATTCAACAAGGACAATGTTGCCTTGGTCATGTGGTCCTTAAAGAGGGATGAGAGTAGAAGAAGGAAGGACACTTCAAAATCTAGTTTCCTAGGAGGTATGATAGTGAAGAGAGTCCAGGATACAGGGGTGGTAGAAGCTATCAGCACAGTTCTAGAAACCACAAAGTTCAGTGTAGCAGTGGCTAAGAAAGAAGCAAAGGAGAGAGCTGATCTCCAAGTGAAACTAGAAACAATTCTAAAGGCTTATAATGAAGCCGAAAAGGAGGTAGCCAATAGGGATAGTATTATTGGTAGACTACAAAGTCAATTGGTAGGAGAACACCAAGGAAGTGAATCCTCTACTCTGATGATTGCATCTTCTCTAGCAAGACCTCCACCCACCAGTCCTATTGTTGAATTTCCCCCTTCTCCCATGACCTCTGGTTTTCAACTAGCTGAGACCATTCAACATGAATTCGAATACTTAAAATAGGCTCAAGCCCTATTTGTAAATAAATATGAGGAAAACTTAAAGGCCACAATTTTGAGTTTTTCTGATACAGTAGAAGCCCTCCTTGTGCATGCTAACATGAAGAATATTTTGGATATATTGAGTGAGTTGAATGAAAACAAGGCTACTTTGGAGCCGATTTCAGAGAAGTGGATGCCCAAGGAAATGGATTTAGAAATTATGTATGCATATTATGATGAGGTAGGATCTGATGCCATTATTAAATCCACAAGTGAGTTAGCAAAAAGCATGACCAGGCTATCAGAAGGAAGAGCTAGTGTAGAGAGAAAAGCCAATTTGTATAGGAAAGAATATACTGAGCATAAATTTGAATTATTTCCTGGGGGTTTTGTTAATCTAAATTAGTTGAAGGACAAGAAAGTATGGCTTGAAAAGTTAGGAGCTAATTTGTCTCTAAGGGTAAATAAAATCATCAATATAGATGACACATCTCTATTTGTCAATACAGTTGAGAAAATAGAGAAGATAAAATCACATTATGGTTTCTTGGAATCAGAGGTTAAGAAAGTGAAAAGCTCTTGGAAAAGGTTAACTAAGTTGAAAGAAAATATTGTTAGCTTCTCATGGCCTGCTGATGAGGTGTTCCAAGAGTGGACCAAAAAGTATGTGGTGCAAGAAGAGGAAGTCTGAGAACAGTTAGAGGATGCTGTAGTGGAGCAACAAACTGAAGAGATTGCTGGGGTTGAAAGTGACTTATAGCTTCTTTTGGAAGACATTGCAGTTTTAACAAACTTTTCTTAGGAATGTCCAAAGCTTGTATGCATCCATATTGTTATAAATGGATACCAGGACTAAAGAAAAAATGATCACAAGAATTTGTAAAGAAACTATGTTGAAATACATCTAAGTTTCTCTAGTTCTCTCAGAGATTACTTTGAATTATGTAACATTTTCAAAATGAATATGAATATACAGATCAAAGTTTCAAGCCTAAATCTTTTTTGTCTTCTGGTGTGCATTCATTATTTTGTTGGTTTCATTTGTTCAAGTGAGCATGGATTGTAAGGCAATCTTATAGACATATTTCGGGCTTTTCTCTTCAAGAGAGGGATTAAATGTGCATGAAATATTTCTGTCAGTAGATCAACTATTTGCTGCTTTGAATTTGATGAATTGTTTTAGTTGGATGGGAGAGGACCTGTGTATATGTTAGGCATGTATGGGGTTCATTAAAGCCGAAATGATGAAATGTATAAGAATGTTCAGTTTTGAAAGCTTTTGCTTGATTTAGGTAACTCTGTGGCCCTAATAAGGCACTGGTGCCTGTTATAGAATTCTTTCTACTTTTCTTGAGGATCAATATTGAAAATGAACACAAGTTTTTTCTTTTAATGTTTCAGTTCTATTGAGGTGATGAAATCCATAGGTTTCTAGAATTGGTTTACTTGGATCTCAATTAAAAAGTGTGAAAGTTTTCACAAAGGGTATACCCACCTGAGCTTTGGATAAGTTCGAAGTGTAGAAGGTTTTATTGAAACCTTGTTATATGTTATTCTAGAATTCTATTTTCTTGATGCTTTCTTCATATGCAAACAGAGTTAATAAATCTTCTTACAAAGAGAATAAAGAAATTAGAATTTGAAACTAACAAAAATGGCGACTATGTTGGGGAGAGTTATAGTGTTAATCTATGATACATATTGGTGCTTGTATTAGCTTCAGCTTTTTGTTCAAAATTATTATGTGTTTTGCCTTCATAGCTGGCCATGCTATCCCTCATCTTTGGTTATTTCTCTGAAAATCTTTGTGTTATCAAATCCCACGTGAGTGATCTGTCAAAGCTGGTTTTCTTATTTTTCCCATGGTTTTGGGTGGCAACTCTGACAAGTATAACTAGTGCTATTGAATAAGTATAATTATTTTAAAAGAAAAACAAGTATAATGTAGAGAGGAAGGAACACCCAGTCATTTATGAGGAAGCATCCTCAAGAGACATTGCAAGAGGGATTACCTGAATAGGCACAGAGAGGCTAGAAAAGATTAGTTGTACATGAGCCATCTAATGTTGCCTGGATATAGAAAGGAATTCATATAGGTAAGTCATCTGATAGGCCTATGTATGCAAATTCAATTTCTTTATCCCATGTGTCCGAGCAAGACACTCTAGGTTTCCATTCCAATTTGTTTGATAATAATGAGGATATACAAATTTCTAATAAGAGAATCTCTAATATTAGTCTATCTAGGAAGGATAGGAATAGTTCTAATGTTAGGATGGACCCCATACCAAGAATTGTAGATGGGAATATTAGTCTGATAGATATTGATCAAGTTAAGGTATCAGATTTTGAAGAGATATTCCCTGATGAGGATAAGGTATCCCAAGAAATTGAGGTTCTTAATAAAAGAGTTCATCACTTGATTTCCTTAAGAGCACAGAAAGAAGAAAATAAAGAAAAGGAAGTGAAGGCTAAATTGATTGAGAGGGATAGGCTTCTAAGACAGATTGTTGATCTTGAGTTATTTACCCAAGAGAAAGCTAAGAGTGAGGATGAAGGTCTAGTCATTAGAGAAAACCTAATTGCCAAGGTCAACCCTGCATACAAATCTATTGTGCAACCTAGTAAGGAGGTCCTTAGTGACCCACAACCTGTTAGAAATAATATTGATAAAGGAAGATAGAAGTGCATGGAAGATGGGTCTGGGTCTAAAACTACAGCAAAAATTTCTCATTTGTTGTCTGCACATGAGAGGAAGATAGACAGGATGAGGAAAGAGAAGGAAGATCTGCAAAGAGAATTAGAAATGGCTGAGTTGGAAGCAGTAAATCAAGAGGTTAAAAAAAAATCAATTATTTGAAAGCTCCCCCCATAGTTTTTCCTTTGATAGACCCAAGTAAACCTTTACCTCAGCATGTTTCACTCCCTCCAGTCAAAATTGAATCAACCTTGCCTGTGAGTATTGTCCCAGCTAGTCAAGTTCCTACTACCAATTAAAGCAATCAAGTCTCTCCAATTCATGCTCCTAATGTAAGTATGAACATGGGAAATAAACTTACTGCTAATCAATTCTAGAGAAGACCTATTAACTTGGAGTTATATAGACAACTCTTCTTTGATGGAATCCTAGGGTATCCTAACCATGTTCCTACTAAATTAAGAGATAGGCTTCATAAATTTGCTGGTAATAATGCAATCAGTGCAGAAGAGAATCTAAAATCATTTGATGACCTGATAAATGATTATGAGATTATAGATGAAGATGTCATCATGAAACTATTTGTACAATCTTTGGTAGCTGATGCAAGGGATTGGTATAGAGGTCTGCCTGTGAATAGCATTGGTTCTTGCGAGGATTTTAAGAATTGCTTCCAGGAACAATATGGTGATAAAACAAATGTGAGCTTCATTCTCAATGAGTTCAATAATATTAGAAAGTTTGATAATGAGATTGTCATAGATTTCAATGCTAGATTTTAGAAAGCAATGCATAGGCTTTACCAAGTAATGAGGCTAGATGATAATATGTGTCTGAACACTTATTATAATGCTTTTGATTCCAAAATGGCTTACATCTTGAGGGATAAAAACCCACATAGCCTGAGAGATGCTTTTAGGGTTGCCATTAATGTGGAGAGTAATAGGAAAGCATCTAGAAAAGTAGGGAGGAGAACTGATGGAAGGTTGTGGCAAGAGTCAAAACAACAGCCAAATAAAGTTGCTAAGGAGGATGACAAAATAGAGAAGTTAATGACTCTCATGAAAGATCTTACTGCTAAGGTAAGTAAAAATGAAAAACCTCATTATAATTGGCAAGATAGACCTCCTAGATTGTATGACATGCCTTACAACACTACTTGGAAGGATGGAAAACCTCAAAATGATAAGCCAAAAAACACTCAAAGCCAAGATACCCCAGATCCTTTGAAAGGAGGAAATGTTCATAACATGGAAAACACTCCCTGGTGCACGGCTTGTGATGGACCACATTCTCCTCATTAGTGTGTTGTAGTTCAAGCCCTTGAAGAATATATGAGCAAAGAGTGTGAGCTTGATATTAACATGTTTGAAAAGGTTATTGAAAGTGATGATGATTCCTCACAAAGTGAATCTAGTGAGTGTGATGTCCTAAATAATAATAAGTGTTACCAAGGATAGTTGACACTTGATTGGCATCCTAATTTGAATGTGGTAGCCATTGAAGATGAAGAAGTTCATCTCCGAAGACCTAGTGATGAAGAGGTAAGAAATCTTACTAAGGCTGCCATAGCCAAAGCCAAGCATAATTACAACTTGAGAAGTAGTAAAAGGGATGGAGATCAGGGTGAACCTGGTTCAATGTTCATAAAAGAAACATCTCAGAAGAAGACAGAAAGTAATCGCACCTTGCCTCAAGACGGTCAAGCCAAGAATGACCAATCTAAAGATGTAGCCAAGGGTGTGGATAATAATGATACTGGTGATATACAAGGGACTGCTACAGTGAAGAAGGAAAGTCAACCTAAGGTAGAGAAAGCTAAAATTAATACTAAGTTAATTAATAATTCCACTTTTGATATGACTTAGGCTCTGACCCAAATGAAGGTTACAATTCCATTAGTAGAATTACTGAAAATAAAAGAACATAGAGAAGTTGTTCTATCTTTATTTTCTAAAATATCTGACAGTAGTACAACTTTGCCTTCAGGTGCAATGAAAGGTGAAAAGGATCATGAGTTGCAAACTCCAGAATTATATGTGGGAACAACTATTACACAAGAGCTTTCATAGGTTGATCCTTTCTATGTAACTTTGCTGGTGAATAATAGACTGATTAAGAATTGCATGATAGATTCTGGTGTTGCTGCAAATGTGATGCCATATGGTGTCATGAAGGAATTGGGACTATCAGTAAGTACTGTGTATGGAAAGTGTTATGCTATGGATAACAAAGAAGTTCCTGTAATAGGTACAATGAAAGATGTGGAGGTAAAAATAGCAGTGTTTCCTGAAGCAACATATAAGATGGATGTCATAGTAACTGATACAAAACCTCATTATGGCATGCTACTATCCAGACAATGGGCTGTAGCAGTAGGTGGAAATGTTTAGTTAGATATTTGATATGCTACAATTCCAATCAATGGAAGCTAGGTTAAATTGTATAGAGAACCACATGCCCCTAGGGTAATTGAGAAAATAGACCCTAGTATGTTAAACTGCATGATTGATGTAGATCTTGATAATTTTAGAATGCAGCCAACTTTGCCTCAGTTAAAAAATATTGATTCTATTGTGACTGAATTAGATTTTCAACAACAAGGTTTGTGGCACATGTACTTTGATGGAGCTTGTTTTAAAGAGGGATCTGGAGCAAGAGTTCTTTTTGTGTCTCCATTAGGTATAACTTTCAAATACTCTTTTTTGCTAGCCTTCCAGTGTACCAATAACACTACTGAATATGAAGCCTTGTTATTGGGGCTTGAAATTGCTAAAAGGCATGGAATTCAATTGTTAAGAGTGATTGGGGATTTAGAATTGGTTGTTTCTGAGGTTAGATCTAAGTATGCATCTAAAAATGATCGTTTGAAAAGATATAAGCATGCAGTTTGGGATGTGATTGAACATTTTTTTTGCTTTCTCTATTAACTGGATAGAAAGATCAAATAATATCATGGCTGATTTCTTAGAAAATGTTGCATTAAAGAATGATGATGTAAAGCTAACCAGTGTATCCACAGTTGAGATAAAAGCTAGGCCTGCTATTCCTGATAATGTATACAATTGGCAAGTGAATGCGGATGATGAAGACATTCTCAGATTCATACAATGCATTGATGACTATGATGGACAGAAGATTGATTGCAATGCATTGGTAGAAGTGGTGGAAGATAGAGAAACAATATTTGGAAATGACATAGTTCAGATGGAAACTAATGAAATACCCAAAGGATTAGTAGAATTGGAAGGTATGTTCAGTTATAGTGACAGTCATTTGCATCAACAGTCAACCACCAAGCTAGATGAATTGGAGGAAGTGAACTTGGGGACAGAGT
The DNA here is from genome assembly GCF_030272615.1 of Cryptomeria japonica. NCBI lineage: Eukaryota > Viridiplantae > Streptophyta > Pinopsida > Cupressales > Cupressaceae > Cryptomeria > Cryptomeria japonica. The sequence goes on along the minus strand of NC_081405.1, from coordinate 401,913,015 downwards.
TATCCCGTAAATTGGTATATATTGGAAAACAATTCTCCTCACATCAGAACTAACCTTATTAATTTATTGAAAAAATATAAGCATGTTTTTGCTTGGTCTTATGAAGACCTAAACGCGTAAAGACAAGATTTGTTTCAGCATGAAGTCCCTTTGCTTCCAGATGCTAAGCCTTTTTGACAGAAACAAAGACCCATCAACCCCCTTTTGGAAAGTAAAATGCAACAAGAGTTAACCAAGTTGAGGGAAGGGGGGATTATTAAGCCTATAAGGCATTCATCATGGGTGTCTAATTTGGCCCAGTTAGAAAGAAGAATGGGGACATAAGGCTCTGTGTTGATTTTAGGAACTTAAATGGTGCTTCTTTAAAAGACAACTATTCTTCTCCCAATATGGAAGCAATGCTATAGAGAGTGATTGGTTATGACCTATTGTCTATGATAGATGGGTTCTCAGGATATAACCAGGTGTTAGTGAAGGAATCTAAACAGTTCAAGACTACTTTTACCACCCCTTGGGGAACATATGTATATGTAAGAATGCCTTTTGGTTTAAAAAATGCTGGAGCAACTTTCCAGAGAGCAATGGATGTAGCTTTCAAGGAATTCATTAGCATTATCATGGTAGTGTATTAAGATGATTTATCATGTTTCTCCAAAAGGGCGGATGACCATTGTGGGCACTTGGAAAAGGTTTTCAATAAAGCTCTAGAATTTGGTGTCTCCTTAAATCCAAAAAAATGTCATTTTGTTGTCACTAAAGGAAAGTTGCTTGGGCATATTGTCTCCAAGGAAGGGGTTAGAATAGACCCTAAAAGAATCAAAGCTATAAATAATGTATCTGAGCTAAAGAGTGTCAAAGGTATCCAATCTTTCTTGGGAAAGGTAAATTTTGTTAGAAGGTTCATTGCTAATTTTGCAGAAATAGTTAAGCCTATTGTTAGATTTCTCAAGAAAGATACAAAGTTTTACTGGGATGAAGAAGCTTCAAAGGCTTTTGATGAAATTAAAAAGGCTATTCAGGAGGCACCAGTGTTGAAGTCTGCTGATTACAGTAAGCCTTTTTCTCTGTTTTCTTTTGCTTCTTATCATACAGTGGCTATAGTTCTTCTACAAAAGGATAATGAAGGATATGTGTAGACACCTAAAAATGGTCAACGCTTGCGGAATCATACTTTAACATTTGCGCATTGCCTCATTTTAGTTTTTTGCGTCGCATTAACATTTCTCCTATGTCACGCACTTGGTCTTTATCATTTGCGAGCATCGAGTCTTTCTTCTGCATTCTTCAATCATCTCACTCTCAAATTTGGTCTTGTCGATAACAATCTTCAGTCATGATTTTGGTCGATCTTTGTCCTTGTCAATCTCATCATTTTGCGATCGATTTGTCATCGATCGTTGTCATGTTCAATCTTGTCATTTTGTGATCGATTCGTCATCAATCATGGTCATTTTTAATCTTGTCATCTTGCAATCTAGTTTGCCGTCGATCCTCGTCCTCTTGTCAATTTTGTCATTGTTCCTCGTCAATTGGCACATTTACCAATTTCAAAATTATTTATCAATCAAATCATTTATCAATTCAAAATCATGATCGAAACGACATCAAATCAATTTTATATCAAGACCTAATTGTCATCCTTGCATTTCTAATTTATCTTCTATGGTTTTATGATTTATTCATTTAACCTTGTTTGTCATTTCTTCCTTTAGGATTAATAAATTATTTATTTATCCTAAGTCTTCATGTCGTAATTAAATGTTTCATTTAATTGGCTAACTAATTATTCCTCTTTTTGTGAATTAATTAATAAATGACAATTTATTACTTAATTTACCTAATTTCCTAAAATTCCCTCTTTGTGAATTATTAATAAATGAGAAATTATTAATTAATTCACTAATTTCCTAATTTCATCATTTCTAATTCCTAATTTTCCTAATTCCTCCTATTTTTCTAATTTTCCTAATTTCTTAATTCTTAAATTCAATTTCCTCCTATTTCTCTCCTAAATTTATGGAAATGACATAGAAATTTGTCATAAATCGTCATAAGTTCTTGACATAGAAATTTGTCATAGAATTTGTCTTGACATAGCAATTTGTCATAGAATTTGTCTTGACATAGCAATTTGTCATAGAATCTGTCATAAAATTGTCATAAATCTTTGCATAGCAACATGTCATAATTTTTCTATTCTTGATTTGAATTTCCATTCGAATCACTTTCATGCTAATTTGATTCATCTCTCCAATTTGTCTATAAATTGGATGAATTTCTTCAATCAAATCCCTTGATTCTTGAAATCCGAATTCTTAATCAAACTATCGAACTTACGCTTCTAGTACTCTTGAGCTTTTCATCAATCTTGCTTTCAATTGTATGTGCACTTGTAGGTGAGATCCATAAATCCATTGAAGAGGAAAGAAGAACAATGGAGATGCATGGAAGGAGCATTCAATTCTGCATTTGGTTTGCATAATCTTTCATTTTGAATGCTTTGTTTTCATATCTCTATTGAGTGTGCTTAGGATTAGGTTCATTTGCAATGAGTGCTCTCATGATTGAGTTATCATGTCTAGTGTTTTGATCTACTTTTTTTGATGATTCCTAATTCTAAACCCACATTAATTGGTGAACTCGACATGAAATACTAACCTTCTAACCCTTTAACTGTGATTTGGAGTGCTTTCATGTTGATTTTGCAGGCAAAAACCCAAAAACAGGGCCGTGCAGGGTATTCTGGACACTTCTGCACTTGTGTCAGATATCTTGCGCCTGTGTCATGCATCTTGCGCTTGTGTAGGTGACATCTTGCACTTGTGTCATACATCTTGCGCCTATGTCATGAGTTCTGCGCTTGTGTAAAGTCTAGAACAGAGGTGAAAAATGCAGTTTTTACTTGAAATTTTTGGTGTTTTTGCTTTCTGTTTTCTGTGCTTTGGATTTTGGTACTAATTATTGGTGTAGGATCTTGGCATACGCATGGAAAAGACTATAAATCAAACTACTAACATGTGTTATGCAGAATCGATGGTCAAAGACAAAAAATCAAACCTCTAACTTGGGTTTTGTAGGTTGCCTTGGAGAAACAACCAAACTGTGTGTTTGAGATTTTTAATTAGGCACTTAGTGATTTATAAATAGGTGGGAATGAACATTTGTTTTCTTTGATTGTTAAGTATGACATTGGAGTAGGAGAGTATGCTCTCATCCTTCATAGGGTGATCAGAAATCCAGATCTTCGATACCATGCTTGTGTTGTTGATTGCGTGTCACATTTAGAGGGCCTGCCTTCCCGACCACTTTGCTTTTGCAACCAAGTGATAATCGTGAGAAGGGAATGACCCAAAGTGAGTACGGCTATAATTCCTTGGCATTCTAACTCACTATAAAAAAATACCCGATGAGCGAAAGCTTTGAAGGAAGTGTTACGTGGGAATTGTAGTTACTTGGGAAGTGATGCCCCTTGAAACTCTTTCTCATATCAACATCTAAGTAGGGCCTTTTGGTCTAAATCATGCTTGCACGACTACATTTGTTTGGTATCTTGATGGGCTTAATGTCTCAATCATGCTTGCGTGACATCAAGGAGTAACGCTTAACAGAAATCCTTACTAAACACCTTGTTTTTAGAGGCCAAAAACCCTTCTAGTTGCTTGAGAAGGACAAATTCAGATACTTGGAAGAGATACTAAGTTCGCCATGGGGAGATTTCCATGGGGACTGATGCTTGGCTGCCCTGAGAAGTGAGTGCCATGGAGGGGAGCCCGTGGGGTCAAGCATCTATGTATTCTCCTTGAATCTCATAATGAGTCTACCTCTCAAGTACCTAATGTCTTTGCCTACCATAAGAAATGTGGAAATGTGCATGAGTGTCTTGAGTCTAAGTTGTAATATCTTGTATTCTTTGCTTGTCAAAAGTTGAATTGCATCCCATTTCAAAAAGCAAAACAAATTGATCTAACATAAGATTAAGCACAAGAGACATTCATCCAACACAAGTTCAACAAGATTCAAAGATCATCTTCCTAAAACATGGTTGTCAAACATTGTTCAAAATTTTGTCTCAACATGCATGTCACTTACATTTAAGTTCATCCTAAGTTGTGTTTTGCAAAGTTCATTGTCAAGTACCAAGGTTAGGTTTCACCTAAGTCATACTCCTTTTCATATCAATAAGGGTCATCCACTTGCATATGTCCTCTTGCATTAAAGTCATACCATTGTCATACATTCATATTTGCATACCTTAAGTCTCTTCATTAGGCTTAAGTCATTATCACATCATATTAGGGTCATTTGCATAGTAATTGTCCCGTTGCATATAGTGTCAAAAACTAGGTCTTGTCATACTTGAGTAATCCAAATCTTTGATAAACCCTAAGTCATTGTTAAGAAGTCTAGACCTTGTCAACCTTTTGTCCTTTTGTCATCAATATTATTTCATCAAACCTAGGTTAGTATCCAAGCATATAGGGGAGACATTGTCATATTGTCCTTTGTCCATTAAGTCCTTTTGTCCTTTGAGGTCTAGACATCATTTCAATTTCCTAAGGGTCTCTTTTTAGATTTGCATTTCAAAAGTTTGTCAAAATCTTGAAAAACAACCAAAAACATAGGTTGCATTCTTGCCATATATTTCATTCTCATCTATTTTAGTTTGCATTTAGTTGCATATCATACATTGTCCTTGAAAAATTCCAAAAATATTGCATTTGCATAGTGACATGTCTATTGAAACAAGATTCAAAGGATGGAAAATATGCATTGGATAATGGATAGGGTATTGGAAGAATTGGGCTTCACTGGATGGAAATGTTGGCAAGATCGACATTGGCACACACCTTGAGGGGTGATGGATTGATGGAGGACAAATGAATCTCAGATTGTGAGATTTGGATGGAGGAATAGGTTGGGATTTTGGGACATAAGTGCCCAAAATGGATGAAGAAGGTGATGGAGGAACAAATTTGAGAGGTTTGGATGGAGGAATAGCAATTTTGGATGCCAAGTTGGATGTTTCTTTAGGCTTTTGTGCTTCAAGGAGCTTCTTAGGGATCCACATGTTTTTTGATTTTTCATGCTTTTGTGGTTCCTTGGAGTGCATTGCTTGCACAAGGGATTTAGGAACCCATATATATTTTGACTTTGCTTTATTTTGCTCAGTGGGCCTTTGTGGCCTTTGTGACAGTGGCTATAGTTCTTCTACAAAAGGATAATGAAGGATATGAACATCCTATAGCTTTTTATAGCAAATCTTTACAAGCTATAGAGCTAAAATATGAAATCATGGAGAAACAAGCATATGCTTTGGTTAAGGCTGTAAAAGAATTTAGGCCATATCTTGTAAATGCACAAGTAATTGCTTATGTCCCACATGCGGCTATCAAAGATATCTTATCTCAGTCAGAAGTCACTGGTAAAAGGTACATATGGATAACCAGAATTCAAGAGTTTGATTTAGAGATTAAAATTACTAAATTGATAAGAGGTTTAGGTCTTGCTAACCTAATGGCTGGGTCAAACCTTCTTTATGTTGAGGTGAATAATGTTGAAATTAAGCACATCCTGGTCACAAGTATTGAGACACAACCTTGGTACTCAGAGATAGTACATTTTTTAAGGGATGCAACATATTCAGAGGGGATGACTCACAATCAGAGAAGAACATTGAAGTTGAAGTCTCAAAAGTATGTCCTTATTCAGGGTGATCTATATTGGTGAAACAGAGATGGGGAATTGTTGATGTTTTTAGACAAATCCCAAGCCAAAAGGATGTTAACTGAAATGCATGATGGAGTGTGTGGAGGTCATTACTCTGCCAAGACCATAGCTGGTAAGATAGTCTGGGCTGGATACTATTGGCCTACTTTGTTCAAACATGTGACCCATGCCAAAAAATTTCTTCCAAATTGAATTATGAGGGAGCTTTGCCTCTCAACCCAGTCGCAATGGAATCCCCTTTTGTCCAATGGGGTGTTGATTTTATGGGGGAAATAGATGAGAAATCAAAAAGAGGTCATAGGTGGATCATAGTAGCCACTGATTATTTCACTAAGTGGATTAAGGCTATACCCACTAGAAGAGCCAGTAGTAAATTTGTTACTAATTTCCTGATGGATAATGTTATAACCAGATTTGATGTCCCTGTGAAACTGGTAATGGACAATGCCATGAGCTTTAGATCAGAGGAGTTCACAGAATTTTTCACCAGTCATGGAATAATTATGTCTTACTCTTCACCTTATCATCCTCAGGGTAGTGGGCAAGCTGAATCTAGTAATAAGAGCCTTCTGAATATTATAAAGAAAATCCTTGAGGAGAACAAAAGGTCTTGGGACCAGAAATTCAAGTTGGCCCTATGGGCAGACAGGGTTACTGTCAAGAAAGAAATTGGTGTGTCACCTTTTGAGTTGGTTTATGGCATGCAATCTGGGGTGCCAATCAACAATATTCTTCTTGTATACAAGTTCCTACAAGCTGAGGATATGGAGTTATCTGAACCTATGGAAGATAGAATGATTCAAATGGTGGAAATGGAGGAAATCAGGACTTTGGCCCATAAAAGAAATTTGAAGATCCAGTTGCAATCCAAATATTTGTTTGATAAAAGAACCACACTGAGGATATTTCAAATTGGTGACATGGTTCTTCAATGGAATGCAAGAGGGCAAGATAAAGGAAAACACAAGAAATTTGAGTCATTATGGGTAGGCCCTTCTGTTGTTTATGATCTGAATGGAAAAGATTCATATTTTTTGCAAACATTGAATGGTGAGGTACAAGAATTTCCAGTGCATGGACAATTCCTGAAGCATTACTTCTCTTAAGTCCATGCACAGTAGGTCTTAGTCTGTATATATTTAGGTTTGTTTTTGTTGGTTGGTTTTGGGCTTGTGTTTGGTTTGTTCTCTAGAGTTTCTATATTCTTGTGTTGATTTGGTAATCAACCATCCCCAATCAGAGCCATTGTTATCACTGTTTTGACCTTGGGTGATTTTGTTTTATAATCAGCTAAAATCTGCAAGGTTGTGCTTAACATTTCATGTTGCCTCTGAGTTTTTTAGTCAAAAAGGGTTTAGGGTTTTTGAAATTTAACCTTTCCTATGTTTTGAAAGCCCTTGCATTCTATTTTTGTGTTACCTTTTTCCACTTAACCGGAAGGGTAGGTCCATTGTGAAGCCCCCCCCCTTTACAACTTTCCTTAGGCAAGTCTCTGTTAAATTTTAATTATTTGTGCCCTTTCCCTAAGTTTTGATTTCTTTGTTAGGCCCCATAAAAAACATGCAAGTTCGAAGAAGATTTGGTGGTGTGCGTGGATTCGCAGCCTAAAGTAGCCTAAGGCTTACCTTTCGTGAAGTAGCGAAAAAGTGGCGGGCCCGAGTAATATGGTCATAAAAAAGCTAACAGGGGATTGCCTTTCAGAGGATCTAATGGTTCACGTTGATTCGCAGAGAAGATTTTTCAGGGTTTCATGCTTTGCAAAATGGCAAAAAGTTGGCAGGCCCGGAAAGTAAGCAGATTCTATGGTTAAAGACCGATCAACTCAATATTGATCAGGTGGTCCATGTTGGTTCACAAAGGAAAGATGTGTGAGACTTACCTTTCACGAAGTAGTGAAAAGGTAGTGGGCCTAGTGAAAAGGGTGACATGGCAGGTAAAGAAGGTGTATCTCCCAGTTGATCTAATGGTTCGTGTTGGTTCACGAAGAAAAGTTCCAAAAGGTTTAAAGTCCATGAAACAATGAAAGAGATGGTGGACCCAGGTGGCTGGGTTAAAGGATGAAGATAAAATTTGAGCATTTGGCTCAAGATCTAACGGCTCGTGTTGTTTCGCTGGGAGAAGTAACATGAAGTTTATCTTTCGCGAAGTAGCGAAATGAGGTGGCAGTTGCATGACAGATGATGTGGCGGAACAACTGGATGTCCAACTAGGGCAAATGATGATCTGTCGATATGACACGCAGTTCTAAGTAGCTTGTGGATGGCCCACTTTGATTGAGCGGCAATGGTATTGAAACCCATTTTAAAATAGAACACGTGGCAGTCCAGATGTGGAGCCTGATGGAATTCTTGAGCAAATAAAGGACTGACACGTAATAATTATTTACGCACGCTAAATGAGACAGGTGGACTCTATGCAGAGGGCCCACTTTGAAGGTTAAAGGGTGTTAAAGCCCATGTATCTCAAAGGTGATCCAATGATGAGCATTGTTTCGCAGTCCAAAGATGTAAGGTCTTTAAACTTTGCGAAGTAGTGAAAACCAATAGCAGTAACAACTTCCTTGCGGTTAGTGAAAAGATAAGCGATCACCGTGTAAAGTAAAGGTCAAGCATATGGTTGAAGATCTAATGGATGGTGTTGTTTCGTGTGGAAGAGATGCGTAAGGTTTATGCTCCGTGAAATAGCGAAAGGAAGGTAGGGCCTGGTTTTAAGCAGCTTGACCCAAGTAAGGTAAAAGACGTATGGTTTTCTCAGGATCCAAAGGACAGTGTTTCTTTGCAATGAAAAGGTGCAAGGATTTTAAGCTTCGCAAAGTAGCGAAAGGCAAAACACTTAGAGAATGTTATGATCCGTTGGAGCCATTTTTTGAATTTGGCTGCGAATTCAATTCTGAGTTGATTGCCGAAGCATGCGGTTTTCAATGCTTCAATTCATTGCTTTGTTGTCGTATTAAGCCTCACATCAATTGGATGTTGGAATCATTTTGAAGAGTTCTACAGAGGAGTCGACGCACAAAGCAAATTTCTTCAAACAACCAGTGAGTTTCTTCGTATTGCTTGACTGTTACCACTTGAATTGGCATCATTGCATGCTCATTTTCTTAGAGGTTAGTCAAAATTTTAATTAATATAACTGTGATTCCAAGATGGCACCAAGAAGGGATTTCACAGGGAAGGTGAATTATCAGGATAGAAACATATGTGATGATTTCTTGGAACAACTGACCATGTCCACAAATGCTGCAGCTAAAATTAAAGAATTGGTACCTAAAGCCCCTCGTCTAAGAATTGGAGATGGTTTGTATGACAAACGCAACTGGTTGAGGGATCCACAGATAGGGATATCAAGTCTAGGACTTTTCAAAGTAGGTTTCGGTCAGAGACATGCCCTTTCCCCAATGAATAGTATATGGGAATTAGACGTAGGAAAGCTCATAGTCCCTGGGGTTTTCATGGATGTAGATTTGTTAACCCAGATTGCACACAATTATGATCCTATGGCTAAGTGTATTAGGAATTTGAATGGAAGAGCCTTAATTAAAATCAATGATGATGAATTTAGGAAGGTGTTTAAGCTCAGTGAGGTATCAAATTACTTAGAGCCTATCAATTTTGAAACATTGGCCCAAGTCTACAATGTGCAAAGAGATCACCTTAGGAGTGATCCTTTGAATGAGTTTTTTCTCAAAATAGGAGGGCTAACTGTTGTAGGCCCTAGTACCATGGAACCCTTCTCTCTGAATTTTTTTACCCTAAGGGCTAAAGGGATGTATTGGTCACTCTATCAGATTTTTGGGGAAGATGTTGAAAGCACTATACCGACCCATTATATGCTAATGATAGCACAGATTTTGAACCCCTCTTTGGTAGTAGCATTTGATTATGCACCTTATCTCACAGATGCAATCCATGTAGGACTAATAGGGATAAAAAGTGGTAAGGTAGACAAACCATTTGGATGGTACTCCCTTCTCATGCATATGTTTTTATTTAAAGGTGTTGATTACTTTGCTAATGAAATGGATCTAGTTATGGAAAAGGATGGTGAAGAGATGCCTGTACAAATGTGGAGAACCATTTTGTCCTAGGATAGAGAGGATGCTAGGTACCTAAAGTTTGATAGATGCTTTGTATCTAAGATTAGGATTCTTTTATGCTCAGAGAACCCTAGGATCCCCAAAGCTCTTTTGGAATTCCTTAGGCCTAAGGAATTTGCTGAAGGTGTCAAGATTGTACACAACTGGGGTGACATATACTTATACCCTGTTTCTATAGTTTTTAGAGTTTATGGTTTCAAAGGCACTCCATATTTGTTGCCCTATCAAGTCCCATTGAAGATAGGAATTGCAGATGTCCTAAGGTAGATTGGGAGTGTGCAAGAGGTAGAGCTAACAAAGAGGGGAAAATGAACCATTTTTCCAACTGTCACTATGGCCCATCAATTTGTGATCACCAAGGGTGGTTAGAAATACTTTGATGACTTTTTTCAACCATATAGGTTGTCTACTGTAGTAACAAGGTTTGTTGACCCTGAGGATTTTTTCAACGGCATGTTTAGGAGAAGAGCAGTATGCAAAGGTAGGCCACACCAATTTCATTTCCCTGAGGATCTAATTAGAAATGAGTTCAATTTGGATGAGCAGGAATTGAGGAAAGAAAAGTGGGTGGTGTACAAAAGGGCTCTTGATTTTATTCATTAGTTTGAAAGTTGTTATGACCCTTTTTCTAACTTTAATCTGTTTGAGGAAAATATTAAATTCTTAGTTCTTTATTTTGAAGACCTAATGCAAACTTTGAAAGAAAAGAGGGAAGCTATAATAAGAGATAATCCTAACAAGGCTAAGTTAGTTCTAGCTAAGCCTGCCTTTGCTAAGGCTATCCCTCCAGGTAATTATGTAATGCATAAGAAGTCAAAATATAGTGTGTTGATGCTAGTAACAGGTGAGCCCTCTACTTCAAGGGGGAAGAGAGCAATTGAAGATGTCATTGACATCCAAGACTCCCCTAAGAGGCAAAGGGTGGGGAAAGAAGTGCAAACAAGTGAACCCTTATAATCTCCATCTCAATCCCCTATCCATATAGGAGATGAAAAGGGAGTAGCATAAAAATTGTTGTAGTTAGGGAGTCTCAGAGAGATTGCTTACACATATGAGGAGACACAAGATGAAATGCTAGAAGAGCCACCTAGTGTCGAGATGAACTTAACTATAGATGAGTTCAAAGGTAAAGAGCTAGACCCTACTGTCAAGCAAGCTAGTGAAGAGTTCTTGGCTGATAGTAATTTTATCACAATAGGGGCCTTCATACAATTTGTATGGAAGCAAAACATTGAGCAATTCAAGGCAAGGTGTGAAAAGAGAAAGAATGAACAACCCCACAAAGATGCAAATTTAGTGGAGGAAGAAATGAAGCAAGAAATGATGGTTAAATTTAAAGCCATCACTCCTGAAGCTAGAAGAGAGATGGTGTCAAAGGCCGGTGTTCTAATACTCCCTAAATGGGATATAGTAGATGCTTTGGTACTTGAAATAGTCATAAAAGAAACCAAACCTATGGAAGGAGTGACATTCAACAAGGACAATGTTGCTTTGGTCATGTGGTCCTTAAAGAGGGATGAGAGTAGAAGAATGAAGGACACTTCATAATCCATTTTCCAAGGAGGTATGATAGTGAAGAGAGTCCAGGATATAGGGGTGGTAGAAGCTGCCAGCACAGTTCTAGAAACTACAAAGTTCAGTGTCGTAGTGGCTAAGAAAGAACCAAAGGAGAGAGATGATCTCCAAGTGAAACTAGAAACAATTCTAAAGGCTTATAATGAAGCCAAAAAGGAGGTAGCCAATAGGGATAGTATTATTGCTAGACTACAAAGTCAATTGGCAGGACAACACCAAGGAGGTGAATCCTCTACTCTGATGATTGCCTCTTCTCCAGCAAGACCTCCGCCCAGTAGTCCTATTGTTGAATTTCCCCTTTCTCCCATGACCTCTAGTTTTCAGCGAGCTGAGACCATTCAACATGAATTGGAATATTTAAAACAGGCTCAAGCCCTGTTTGCAAATAAATATGAGGAAAAGGTAAAGGCCACAATTTTGAGTTTTGCTGATATAGTAGAATCCCCCCTTGTGCATGCTAACATGAAGAAGATTTTGGATATTTTGAGTGAGTTGAATGAAGACAAGGCTACTTTGGAGCCGATTTTAGAGAAGTGGAAGCTCAGGGAAGTGGATTCAGAACTTATGTGTGCATCTTATGATGAGGCAGGATCTCATGCCATTATTAAATCCACAAGTGAGTTATCAAAAAGCATGACCAGACTATCAAAAGAAAGAGCTTGTGTAGAGAGAAAAGCCAATTTGTACAGGAAGGAATATATTGAGCATAAATTTGAATTATTTCCTGGGGGTTTTGTTAATCTAAATTAGTTGAAGGACAAGCAAGTATGGCTTGATGAGTTAGGAGATAATTTGTCTCTAAGGGTGAATAAAATCATCAATATAGATGACACATCTCTATTTGTCAAGACAGTTGAGGAAATAGAGAAGATAAAATCATATTACGGTTTTTGTGAATCAGAGGTTAAGAAAGTGAAAAACTCTTGGAAAAGGTTAGCGAAGTTGAAAGAAAAGATTGTTAGCTTCTCATGGCCTATTGATGATGTGTTCTGAGAGTGGACCAAAAAGTATGCAGTGCAAGAAGAGGAAGTCCCAAAACAGTTAGAGGATGTTGCAATGGAGCAACAAACTAAAGAGGCCACTAGGGTTGAAAGTGACTTATAACTTCTTTTGGAAGACATTGCGGTTGTAGCAAACTTTTCTTAGGAAAGTATGAAGCTTGTATGCATCCATATTGTTATAAATGGATACCAGGACTAAAGAAAAAATGATCACAAGAATTTGTAAAGAAACTCTGTTGAAATACATCTAGGTTTTTCTAGTTCTCTCAGAGATTACTTTGAATCATGTAACATTTTCAAAATGAATATGAATATGCAGATCAAAGTTTCAGGCCTAAATCTTTTTTGTCTTCTGGTGTGCATTCATTAGTTTGCTAGTTTCATTTGGATAATTTAGGGTTGTTCAAGTGAGCATGGATTGTAAGGCTATCTTATAGACATATTTTAGGCTTTTCTCTTCAAGAGAGGGATTAAATGTGCATGGAATATTTCTGTCAGTAGATGAACTGTTTGCTACTTTGAATTTGATGAATTGTTTTAGTTGGATGAGAGAGGACCTGTGTATATGTTAGGCATGTATGGGGTTCATGAAAGCCGAAATGATGAAATGTATAAGAATTTTTGGTTTTGAAATCTTTTGCTTGATTTAGGTGACTCTGTGGCCTGGATAAGGAACTGATGCCTATTATGGAATTCTTTCTACTTTACTTGAGGATCAATACTGAAAATAAACATAAGTTTTTCTTTTAATGTTTCAGTTCTATTGAGGTGATGAAATCCATAGGTTTCTAGCATTGGTTTACTATGGATCTCAATTAAAAAGTGTGAAAGTTTTCACAAAGGGTATACCCACCTGAGCTTTGGATAAGTTCGAAGTGTAGAAGTTTTAATTGAAACCTTGTTATATGTTATTCTAGAATTCTATTTTCTTGATGCTTTCTTCATATGCAAACAAAGTTATTAAATCTTGTTATAGAGAGAATAAGGAAATCAAAATTTGAGACTAACATGTGTGATAAAGGTTACAAATTCACTTTTGACTCTACCAGTTGCCAGATAAGAAAAGAGAGTATCGGTCATATTGTTGCAGAAGTTAAATGAATAGATGGAAATGTGTACAATTTGAAGGAATGATTTGAGTCCCAATGTATGATGGGACAAGTGGATGAGAGCTAGCTATGGTACGGGAGATTAGGCCATATAAATTTTGATAATCTGGTTGTAGTGAGCAAAAAGGGCTCTATGAGAAATGTACCACCAATCATTGAACTGGTAAGAACATTTTGTGATGAATGTGTAAGAGGAAAGAAGACTAAGGTGAGCTTCAAGACTAAGGAACATAATATTTCAAGGCCACTAGAACTAGTGCATAATAATCTATGTGGACCAACCAGAACAAAAGCTCTAGCCGATGAAAGATACTTCATGCTCCTCATTGATGATTTTTCAAGAATGACATGGGTCACTTTCCTACAGGATAAATCTCAAGCCTTTGAAAGATTCAAGATTTTTTGGAAGATGGTTGAGAGGGAAAGTGGATGCAAATTGAAATGTCTAAGATCAGACCGGGTTGGAGAGTTCACATCAAACAAGTTTGAAGATTACTGTGAGAGACATGGAATAAGAAGACAATATTCAGCTCCAAGAACACCACAACAAAAGGGTATTGTAGAAAGGAAAAATAGGATAGTCAAGGAGATGGCAAGAACCATACTATATGAGGCAAACATACTGGATACATGCTAGAAGGAAGTAGTTCGCACCTTTGTATATACCTTGAACTGGATTCAAGTGAGAACAAACAACAGAATGACACCTTATGAATGATGGTATGACTGGAAGCCATCAGCTAAATACTTCAAAGTGTTTGGAAGTAAATGCTTCATCAAGAGAGATGTAGATGTCCTAGGTAGCTTGATTCCATGAGTGATGAAGGTATCTTCTTGGGCTACTCAACTCATAGAAAAGCCTACAAATGATACAAAAAAAGACTAAGAAGAGTCATTGAGAGTGTGCATGTAAGAGTTGATGAAGATATGCATATAGGAAGACAAGCACAAGTAAACCGATATGATGACACCGGTGATGAAGATGAAGTTCAGATTGATAGTGAACCTTAAGAAGCATCAAACAAGTCCCCCAACTGGTATGTACAGAAAAATCACCCAGAAGATCAGATCTTAGGTAATAAGAATGATGATGTGCAGACCAAAAGAAGACTTGCTTGGAATGATGAACAAGTCAATTTCAGCCTCGTGACTGAAATGGAACCCAAAACATTTAATGAGACCAACAAAAGTCAGAAATGGATGGATGCAATGGAAGAGGAACTGCAACAGATCGAGAAGAATAAGACTTGGGAATTAGTTTCTAGACCAACAAACAAGAACATTATTGGCATAAAGTGGGTCTACCAGAACAAGATGAATAAAGAAGGAAAGATTGTGAAGCACAAAGCAAGGTTAGTGTGCAAAGGATACTCTCAAGTAGAAGGAATAAAATTTGAAGAAATATTTGCACTGGTTGCTAGGCTTGAGGCCATTAGAATGTTTCTAGCCCTTTCATCCTACAAGGGATACAAAGTCTATCAAATAGATGTAAAATCTTCTTTCCTAAATGGAAATTTAGAAGAGGAAGTATACATGGAACAACCGGAAGGTTTTCTACTGCATGATGATGAAACCTTTGTGTGTCGGTTGAAGAAAGCACTGTATGGTTTCAAGCTAGCTCCAAGCGCATGGTACTCAAGGTTAGATAAGTACCTAAATGAGAAAGGATTCAAAAAGGGAAGTGCAGATAGTAATCTGTACATTAAAGTAGATGCATATCACATGATTATTGTGGTTGTATATGTGGATGACATCATTTTTGAAGGGAACAAGGATACCTTGTGCAAAGAGTTTTCTGATCAGATGCAATCAAAGTTTGAGATGTCAATGCTTGGAGAGCTGTCATTTTTTCTTGGTTTGCAGATTTCACAACGAGACAAGGGAATATTTGTCTCTCAAACCAAGTATGCCCCAGACATGTTGAAGAAATTCTAAATGGAAGACAACAAACTGGTAAGTACCCCCATGGTGATCGGATGTAAGTTGAGAAAGGATGATGAATCAATGGTAGTGGATTAAATATTTTATAGATCCATGACTGGCAGTTTGTTATATCTTACTGCATCTAGACCGGATATAGTGCAGGCAATATGCATGGTGGCTAGATTTCAATTTGCACCCAAACAGTCACATGTGAATGCAGTCAAAAGGATATTCAGGTACATACAAGGAATGATTGATTAGGGACCCTGGTATCCTAAGCAAGGAGAGTTTACCTTACAAGCCTAAATAGATGTTGATTGGGCAGGCTACATTGATGACCGAAAGAGAACAAGTGGTGGTGCAGTTTTCCTTGGTAAACAGTTGGTCTCATGGCATAGCAAGAAGAAGGAATCAATCTCCCTATCTAGTGCTGAAGTAGAATATATTGTTATTGCTACATGTTGTTCTTAGCTGTTGTGGATGAAGCAGACCCTCAAGGATATTTAGGTAGAAAAATCTGACCATATTTCTATTTGGTGTGATAATTCAAGTGCAATCAATTTATCAAAGAACCCAGTTATGCACTCAAGGACAAAGCACATTGCCATCAAATACCATTTTCTCAGAGAGAAGGTTGAAGACCAATAAGTTAAGGTAGAGTATGTCCCTATGGGTGAACAAAGGGTAGATATATTCACAAAACCTCTACCGGTAAGCACATTTGAGTATCTGAGACACAAGTTAGGAGTTGTTCCACCTGCTTCATGCACTTAAGTTAGTATGGAGATCTATGGTTTAAGGGGAGGTCACTACCATAATTTTTTACTCTTTAACCATATGCTGGACACAGGGGATACTTGACAAAGGGGGAGATTGTATTGGTTAAGTACATGCAGAGTCTTGGGATCTACTCTACTGGAGAATGACAGAAAGTGAGTAGATATTGGATGATGGAGAAGGAAGTGGTATGCTAGCAGACAATGGACACTTTTTGTGCCCTTCATCATTATTTTCAAAGGGGGAGAAGGAATCAGTATGATAGTGATAAGTGTGTGTTGACATCAATGCCAAAGGGGGAGATTGTTGGTGTAGACACCTAAAATTGTCATGTCTAATTAAATAAATATTTTATTTATTTAATTACTTTAGCCTAATTCTTCTATTAATTAAATAAATCTTTATTTATTTAATTAATTCATTTATCCTCTTCTAGCCTTATTTCTCATTTAAATAAATACATTTATTTATTTAAATTATCATTTTCTTAAATTAAATAAATATCTTATTTATTTAATTGGTCCCACTTCTTCTATTAATTAAATAAATCTGTGTTTATTTAATTAATTCATTAGCCTTTTCTACTCATGACACATGTCATTCATCTCTTAATTCATACACTAACTACCCTCTTATTATTTTATTATTTCTTCTACCTACCCTCTAATCACAGCCGACCATTTATCTTTTACACCTCTTAATCTTATCCCTCCATTTCTTATAGTGTCTTCTATATAAGGAGATGCTTCCTTCATTATCAACCCTAATCAATCATTCTACTCAACTATGCATTCAACACCCCGTTGACTACTTGACTACACTACGCTTTTGAACATAGGCGATCCTACTTGCAACCACATTCTGTTTTTTGTTGAGCTCTTGTGCACATAAAATCTGAGAGCAAATATATCAAGCAAGATCAATGGAGATAGGAATAATGGAGATCCAAACCCTCTTGGACATGTGATGGTATAATCTTTGTGATTTCATTTGATTTGCATTGTCTTAGGTAATCTTCATATGTTATGGTGGATCTTTGTTGTTGTTAGGCTAGGGTTTTGTGGTTGAATTCATTTAGCCTTTCAATATCGTTATTATTGTTATCCATTTTCACCATATACATTTTGGCACACCCTGTGGGACATGTATTTTTGTTAGATCTGTGTTTTTTGCAGATTTTTCTAACCCTATATTGTTGTTTTGTAAAACAATTTGGAGAATAATCTTGTGCAGCTAGGGTTTTGGACACAAAATCAAGATCTTGGAGAGATTTGATCATATCTCACAAATGGCTTGAAAATGTTGCACCAAATATTTTTTGCAAGTTGAAGAAAGTATAAGGAGCTCTCAATCCAAAATTCAAAATTTGTGGAGCACATTTTCATTTTCTATGAATTTTTTATGATTTTTCATACAAAATTAATTTTGAGAGAAAATGAGAGAATTTTTTGTATTTTCTTACATTTTTGGAAATATCACATAATTATACACAGGATCTGTTCTTTATGATTTTAATTTTGATGCAAAATATTTCCCTAAAAATCAGATCTTTAAAAATTAGAGTATTTCCTTATTTTGATTAGATCTCATAGACAGCTTTGAATTTTGGCATAAATTTTTTTGTGTAGGTCAGGAAAAGTATCAGAAGGATTTAGTAAAAATTTCAGATTTTTTGGATCAATTTTTCAATTTATATGAATTTTTTATGAGTTTTCATAAACAATTAATTTTGAAAGCAAATGAGAGAATTTTTCAAATTTTCTTACATTTTTGGTAATTTCTCAGAATTATACATAGAATCTATTCTTTTTTATTTTAAATTTGATGCAAAATCATTCCTCAAAAATTAGATCTTTGAAAATTAGGGTTTTGCATTATTTTACTCATATCTCATAAACTGCTTGGATTTGTTACAGAAATGTTTTTATGTAGGTTTGGAAGACCATTATGACTCTCCAGTAAAAATTTCAGATTTTTTGGATTGATTTTGCATTTTATATGAATTTTTTATGATTTTTCATAAAAAATTAATTTTTGGAGCAAATTAGCAAATTTTTTGGATTTTCTTACATTTCTGGAAATCTCTTGAAATTTTATAGGTATTCTTTTTATATGATGAATCAGATCTTTGAATTGGTCAACAAAATGCATTGTTGAAGGCCCCTATTTCACAAAGTCTTTTGGATTTAAAATTTACCTAACTTGTGTGCTTGCAGGAAGGGGTGATTATTTCAAACAATCCAAACTACTAATAAATCTTTGTTGTAGGTCCTTGGCAAGGGTTTTTTATTTTTTTATTGTGTGATTTGTTTTCAATAGACTAGCCAACACTTCAATTGGTGCACTAAAATTGAATCATTGTCTTTTGTGTCTTGAGTAATAGGCTCTTTTTGTTTAATCTTTAGAGGGCCTGTCTTCCTGTGTGGTCATTAGGACTACTAGTGAGAAGAGAATGACCCAAGTGGTAGCAAAAGAAAAGCCATCTTCTTCCAAACCACTATAAATAACTATATTCATGGTGAAAACTATGAATAACATGTGCTGATTAGTTCATACTGACACTATGTCTCCCCATAAACCCATTTGATCAAATTTATTTGATCATTTGTAGGGCGTAACCCCTACCGGCTGGGAGCCTTCTGTATTTACAGAGCTGAAAGTGCCGCATGTATGGCCACACAAGCGGATGCCCTTACTAGCATCTTTTTGTTTTAGAAGCCAAAATCTTTCTAGTTGTTGGGGCAGGAGGTCGGACCTCTGGTAGCGGCCCACACACATACGGTTCTTAGTAGAGATACAAAGTTCGCCATGGGGAGTTTTCGTGGGGACTGATGCTTGGCTGACCCGAGAAGTGAGTGCTGAGGGTGGAGCCAGTGAGGTCAAGCATCTAAGTATCTGCTCTGAATAGCGTAGCCTCAGGGGTAAAACCCCATGTGGGATCAACAACTATTGTCTTGGCCAGCCATAAGAATTGTGCTTGACTTTTTTTAAACATTCAAGACCAAACAACAAAACATTGTGTCTCTTGTGTCTTCAAGTGTATGCAAAACATTTTTACATCAAACAACACACTTTTCTTGGAGTCATTTTGAGTCTAAACACTTGCAAACATTGAGTCTTCATCAACACTGTGTCCTCTTATCACGAAAAACAGTCAAACAGTCAGATTTGGTCACAACAAAACAACTTCACAGATTGGAAAAAATTGCACAAATTTTGCAGAAACGCGTCTATGTCTGACATAATAGCATCTGTGTTGTATAACCACATCTATGAAGGGCAAAAACGCGTCTGTGTTCTCAGAATCAACATTGCATTGACAAAATCTCAGAAAATGCGTCTGTGTTCTCAGAATCAACATTGCATTGACAAAATCTTAGAAAACGTGTCTGTGTTAAATAGAACCATGTATGCATCAAGAAATCACATCTATACAGTATACAGGCGCATTTGTGTTCAGAATTGAAAAACTTTTACAGTCCAGCAAACAAACACAGTCAGTTTCAAAATTCTTGAGCTTCCTAGGTTATTTCTCTAGGGTTTCATTTAGCATTCAACCTGTCTTTGGGTCTCACATAGTCCATCATTTCTTTACACCTTACATTACATTCATATTTGTCTAAACTTGAGTCAAAAGGTCACTTGCTTGTCCTCATCATACTTTGTCAACACACTACATACAACAACATTTTGCTAAGTGGTCCCTCATCAAGGTCTATCACCTTTGGGTCTCATTTGGTCTTACTTAGAGTCAAGGTCAACTTACCTCATCAAGAGAAACTATCCTCTCTTTGGAAGTCACACCTACTCTACTACATACATACTTTGTCTTACACTTTGGACATTGCAAGTAAACCTCAAATTCATTTACATGCCATCCAACTCTTGGTCTTCCATACTCTTTCCATTTTCATCTAGTCTCACGCATCTTGGTCAATACCTAGTTCATGGTTGAAACCCGTTCCCAAAAATCTAGGAGAGAAATGAAAGAGGCTCAAGAGTTTGCAAACATGAGTTCCTATGAGTATGACAATGATATCTTCTTCAATTTTGATCATACTACATTACCTGACATGGATGCTTATAGAAACATTCCAAATGTTGAGAACATGGACACTACAAACAATAATGACACACACAATAAAAATATGGACAACTTTTCAGTACATTCAGTAGATGTGGAAGAATCCATTATGGATCCCCATTTCAATCAATTGGTTGAGGAAATAATGAGGAGGGATAGACAATACTTCTTACAAATGATGGCACAAAGTGGAGCCAAGATACCTCATGATTTTTACATGTCTCAAATAATGGAAAATTGACCTTTGCAACAACCTCACTCCAACATGGATCAAAGGAGGCCTAATAGTGGAGGCAATAGAAGACCACATCTTGTGCCTGAATCACCATCATCTTTGTTTCAAAAACCAGAGGTCCCACATACACATGGTCAAGCATATGATACTCACCTTCGCAGACCATTATGGAAGTCTTATGTAGAGAAATATGCTCAATCACATATCAATGCTAAGGATCAACCACCAAAGCAATTGGATATTCAAAGGCATGCTCAAAATTTGGACACAAGGAAACCCCATGTCAAATTTGGGGGCAACACATTAGAACATGACATGCCTGTAGAGTATGGTATACATGGACAAAATAGATATTTCGTTCCTCAACATGAATCTATGCCAAGTGGTCCATATATGCAGCATCACTATAGACCTCCTCCATATGAACATGTGTATGATCAATATCATCCATATATGCAACATGCTTCTCCTCCAATTGGTGCCTCAAGCATGGGGTATGGTCCAAGAAGTCGATCTCCACCTAAGAGAAATTTGGAGCAACAAATCAGGGACTTACAAAAGAAAATGGAGGACATAAATACACCGAAGCCAACATACACAATGAGAGACATATGTCCTTATCCATTTCACAAGAGCATTCCAATGCCTCCTTTTCCTACACACTTTGTGATGCCTAAATTTGATAAGTATAGAGGAAAAGGGGATCCTAAGGCACACATAAGATAGTTTTTCATAGCTTGCATTGAGATAGCAGCAGAAGAGACATATTTGATGAGATTATTCCCATAGAGCCTAGGCGATCAAGCTATGGAATGGTTCTCCCAACTTCCACTTGGAATTAAGTCATGGGGTGACTTAGCAGAGGCATTTATTCAACATTTCTCCTACAATAT
Source organism: Cryptomeria japonica (assembly GCF_030272615.1). Taxonomy (NCBI): domain Eukaryota; kingdom Viridiplantae; phylum Streptophyta; class Pinopsida; order Cupressales; family Cupressaceae; genus Cryptomeria; species Cryptomeria japonica. The sequence goes on along the minus strand of NC_081405.1, from coordinate 401,891,595 downwards.
AGAGACAGACATATCAGTTACTACTTTGTGCAACACCAAGCAAAAAGAGGGAGAGTCTTTTGCATCATTTTTACAAAGATGGAGGAATCTAGCCAGTAGATGCTCTTGTGAAATTCCACAAAAACAAATGGTGGAAATGTTCACCCAAAATGTTAACAAAAAGATTGGTTATGACTTAAGGAAAGTTTGTTCGTCCACCTTCAAGGACATCATTGAAAAAGGCTTAGCAACAGAGAAGGTCCTAATTGAACAAGGAGTCATTAAGATATTCAAGGAAAACAAAGATGACTTTAAAGGAAAAGACAAGCCAAGATTTTGGAATAAAAACAAGAACACAGTCAATGATGGTGTTGTTGATGCCAATACAATGCGACCCAAATTCATTTTTTCGGGATCAAGTCAAGTGAATACTCAAACAACTTCTAAATCACAAAGGAAGTACACTCCATTGGGAGAACCACTTGAGTCAGTTTTCAAAAAGCTAGTGGCAAACAAGGCAATCACTATTCCAGATTTTCCTCCATATGAACCAAAGGTTAAACCAAATTGGTGGAATGATGATGAATATTGTGAATTTCATAAGAGAAAGGGTCATAAGACAGGAAATTATCATTGATTGAAGAACATCATACAAGATCTCATTGATAGAGGTGACATTGAGATTGAAGGACACTCATCCAATCAAGAACATGAAATGTTTAAGGAACCATTCCCAAAGCATGACAAGGGAAAAGCTGCAGCCATAGATGACCAAACCAGCTATACCAGAGCATCTTATAACTATGATTCAACCATCAATCACATCTTGATGAACAATTATGTCTCTACCATTATCATCAAGGACAAAACCCCTGAGAATTCTACCCAGAGACCCAAGATCATTCTAAAAGGCGTTGGATCTTCTTCCGAACCTACCTCTGAATGTCATGTTACAACCCACCGAGGTAAATTCACTTTGCAAGGTGTTCCAGGTAAAAACACTGCTTCCTCATCAACTAAACCTAAGTATGACCTTGTAGAACGGTTAGGGAAGACACCCGCGCTCATCTCCATACTTGAACTCTTCCGCATATCCCCCGCACATAAATCCATTCTTGACAAAATCTTGAGAGAAACTGTTGTTCCTACTGATCTGAACGTGGACCAATTTCAAGCCATGGTGGGATACCTTTCCATTCCACACTCCCTTACATTCACAGAAGCCAATGACACCTCCGTAAGTCAGCCACATAATGCACCATTGCACATTGAAGCCTTCATACACAAAAATTGAATAAAATGAGTCCTGATAGATGGAGGAGCAGGTCTAAACATTTGTACATTGAGAACTATTAAACAATTGGGATATTCAGATAAAGTTGTGAATTCTACAAACAAAATTACCATCAAGGCATATGATGATGAAGAGCGTTCATCCAAAGGCACAGTCACCTTACATCTCAGAGTTGGGCCAGCTACAAAGGATGTGGTTTGTCAAGTCCTTGATCTTGATCTCACATACAACATATTGCTAGGACATCCTTGGATTCATGAGATGAGCGTAGTACCATCTACATATCATTGATGTATCAAGTTTCCACACAATGGAGTTGAAGTGACCGTCAAAGCTTATCCAAATCCATTCATATATTGCAACAATCTACAACCTAGATTAGAAATAACAATACCAGTCAATCGAGAGGCTATTCCATCTTCAGCATATGTTGATCCAGAATCTTTAAAAGATTCTACATCCAAACAAGCAGAGATCAAAGAAAAATTCAAGGTTAAAGACCTGGGATGTGGTGAGTATATCTTTCATGTTGATCAACTCCCACTATCTCCTAAGGTATTCAGTCAACAGGAACAATCTACAAACAATTTGCAATATCAAGGAATTGGGTGTGAACCACCTAGTGTTATGGCTACTAAGTCTGAATGCAAATCTCTTCTAGTGGTGCAAGCAGCTCTTGATATCAATAATCCTAAGAGTGGTTCAAACAAAGAATCTATTGAGCATATTGCCAGCCCTCTTGAGAACTCACATATCCTTACCATATCATCCACTCATTCCATTTCCACTCCTCTCCCAGACTTGGATCAACAAGAATTACAAAAGCCCTTACTCATTGGGGATCAAAAATCAAGCTTTGAAAAGAAAAATCTAAAAGTCAAAAATAAAGAAAAGTCCTTTAGTCCAAATCAAAATCAAAAGCTATTGGACTCTACAAAAGTCAAAGCCAAGGATAAAAATCATATGAAGAAAAAGAACAAGAGTTGATCTCCCCTAATATCAAAATAACTAGGGGCAAAATTTCTACAATTTTAAATCAAAAAGCACACTTGTTGATCCTCAGTCTCCATCATGCTATCCTACTTTCACTTCTTTTCACAGTCATAAGCCTTCATAACTCATCCACTTGTTCTGCACATCCTTTCCCTTCTGGCGATACATCATGGACCTTTAATGGAGCTTCCTTGAGGGACTTTGTTATCAAGGATGCCCAAACTTCTTTAGGTGACACGCATATGGGACTATGTCGTCCACACACTAGTAATTCTATCTCAGTTCCTTTATTAAGGAAGACAGTCACTCGAGCTACATATCATTCAGTCAAGGAACAATGCAACTACAATTATAATGTCAAGCCTTGTACATTTGAGGTAGGTGACTTGGTTCTTAGAGAAAACCCCAAAAATCAGCAAGACAGAGAGAAGAAGGGCAAGCTCAAACCAAATTGGCTTGGTCCTTACATCATTACAGTAGCATATGGATCTGGGGCATATCAACTCTCAACCACAGAGGGTGAACCTTTGGAGGATCCTGTCAATAGCATGCACCTTCGCAGGTTTTACACATAGCTCTTCAAAGTATCCTAATTCAAAAAATACAAAAAAATTCAAAAATTTCAAAAATACAAAAAAAATCATAAAAATATAAAAAAATCGTTACTTGGTGAAAACCTGGCAAACAGGCGCCTTGTGACACAAAAAATTGAAAAATAAAAAAAAATCAAAATTGAAAAATCAAAAAAAAAATTGAAAAACAGAAAAACATTTTCGTCCAACGGTGAAAACCACTTCGGTGGCGCCCTGGGCAAGTACCATGGTGAAAACTGGGTCACCAGCACCATGTGTAGAGACATTGCTCCTCCCTCCTTCAGGATTCCATTTCATCCTTCACTTTGCACACACTCACAACCTATCCATTCATAATAAACTTACCCATTCCCATCATGGCTTGTTATTGATCTACCCAAGATTGGTTAGCCATTCATAATAAACATTCCTTTTCATCCCTTTCCATCCATAATAAATCAGCTCCTATCTATGGCTAAGGTGAATCCTACGTCTAGTGATGGGTGTGGAACTGAGAACATCACACGTTTCGAGGAGTACAGTTTCTTTCATCTTTCTTCAGTCTATCCACGCACAATCCACAATAAAGCAACATTTGCATCATAGATCTACAATAAAGTTTCATCTTCTCCACAATAAAGTATTAGTTTCATGGATTCGGTCAGTTTCAGATGAGACACAGTAGCAACAATGGGCTTCAACAAATCAAATCTTTCAACAGACTCAGACAACATATGGTTCAGTGCTATCTATCATTTTTGTGAAAGTACTCATTGTGACCACAATCAAATAAGACTTATACAAGTGACAAGAGACACTAAATTTGAGGACTACAGTGGATGTTGGTGTCAAGTCTTGGTTTTCTTTTGATTTTATCTTTTGGTGACATATCTTTTAGCTTTTCTAGGATGTCTCTGACTAGAGATTTTATCTCCAGGATGTCTTTGACTAGAAAGGCGAGGATGGGGTATCGTCACCTATTTGTATTTGCTATCTGTGGATTGTCTTTTAGTAATGATATGACTTGTCCAAGGATATGAGGACACTGTGAGTCTAGTATGAACTGGGGCATTCTTTGTTTGTGACTATCTTATCTCCATACAAATAGGTACAATGACTTTTTGGGTCAAACATATGCCTCGATTGTCATAACCTACTTGCCATAATAAAGCTCAATGATGATAACACACAAGAAGCTCTTTCACTTTCATATCTTCTATCTTCCATCCCCCTTTCTTGATTGACTTCCATCATCCTTCTTGATTCCATGTAGCCTGCTATCACATGACTGAGTATAATGACACACCAAAAATATTTGCATTTCATGTAGTTGCACCTGCATTACCACATATAAGCATTTCATACATACATATAGATATCACAACTACATCACATCCTGCACACAACACCTGTTAGCACAATTTACATTTGCATTATCATATTCATCTGCATTACATACATTCACATTTGCATCATGCATACACATATAAAACATAAAAGAACAAAAAAAAAAATATTGCATTGCATCATATACATAGTTGCATCCATATCATAAGCATCACATAAGAACATCTCATCACATAGGTACACATGCATATAGCTTCCGCAAAGATGAATCATCTCATATATATATATAAAGTGTCATGATACAATGATGTCAAAATTATATGGCTACAATCACCCGCAGGTGTCTACATCATCATACAAAAATGGTACAATACTAATACATAGGGAGCCCTCTACGGCTATGATGAATTCCCTACCTCAAAGCCGGCTGGCCTCGATGGATTCTGAGCCCTAGAAGGACCCGCCCCAAGATCATCTCTCCTGGCCCCTGTGTCCTTTGCAGCCACCCCTCATGTCGCCCTATCCGGACAGAGGAACCCATTGATAACTCCTGCCAACACTGTTGGTAGTGCTAATCCTGTCCATGTCATGGTATCCCATGCCACATGTCCCACCCTCATCTCCAGTCCCAGATCCTAGAACACTCATCTAAGGGCATCCCTATCTCCATCTTGATCATATGGAATCAACTCCCCATCGATCAGTATCCGCAAAATCCTATATACATCCTCCAGGGTGACTGTCATCTCCCCCATCGGCAAATGAATGTGCATGTCTCTGAGTGCCATCTCTTTGCTAGTGTAGTCAGCAATCCCATGTTTGCCTGAAACTCAGGCACATACAGAATATGTCTCAATCCTATAGCCTCAATCACAGCTCGGTCCTCGGCTATCAACTCAGGTCGCAACCTCTGAGTCAATGGGATTCTCTCCCGTGACTCCAGCATAGGCAAATACTCCTGCAGTCACACAAATCAATCATCTTAGTCCTAGTGACACTCACTATTCATCACAAAGTGTTTCTTGTATCCTAGTGGTACTCCCTGATCATCACAAAGTACTACGTGTTCTTGCACTCCCTGTTCATCACAAAGTGCTGCTCATATTTGCACTTCCTGTTCATCACAAAGTGCTGCTCTTTTTAGTACTCCCTATTCATCACAAAGTACTATGTCTTGGTACTCACTATTCATCACAAAGTGCCTCAATCTATCTTATCCCAGGGCCTCTACTTGAGTGTATCCTCTTGAGTATTTTCCTAATTGGCAACATATGTTCTATCACAGAATTGTCAATCCTAGCCCTATCTGCTATCATAGTCTTCCATAGAGGACCTGCTTGAGTGTATCCTCTCAGCAGCTTATCCAATTGATAGCATATGTTCATCACAGAACTACTGATTTGGCCTTGAAGACATATTATCCTACCTAGAATGCATTTATGACAACATTTCATGTGACAAAGTACAAGGAGGTTTTGCGGTACTCACTAGCTCTCCTACATCTGCTGGCCTCTGAAATTGGCGAACACGATCGAATCTAGGCACCAATGCCATTGTTGCTGACTGTTGCTGCTCTATTCTTGCTCTGCACTCTGATCTCTTGGATGTGTGGATGACAATGAGGATGTATTCCCTAGCCCTAACCCGGGTCTCCCATGTCAGTCTTCATTATCCTGTGACTCTATCACTTTATTTGGTCAGTCCATTCTAGCCTTTCTTTCTTATCGAGAGATTGTATGTGGTCTTTTCACACAATTTCATCCAATCTCTTGAGGGGGCATATCATTCCCATCTTGGGGCAACTTTGTATCAGTTCATCTTATCTTCTTTGAAACAACATGACAAGCCGCATTGTCTCAAAGAGGGGCAAAATGTAGACACCTAAAATTGTCATGTCTAATTAAATAAATATTTTATTTATTTAATTACTTTAGCCTAATTCTTCTATTAATTAAATAAATCTTTATTTATTTAATTAATTCATTTATCCTCTTCTAGCCTTATTTCTCATTTAAATAAATACATTTATTTATTTAAATTATCCTTTTCCTAAATTAAATAAATATCTTATTTAGTTAATTGGTCCCACTTCTTCTATTAATTAAATAAATCTTTATTTATTTAATTAATTCATTAGCCTTTTCTACTCATAACACATGTCATTCATCTCTTAATTCATACACTACCTACCCTCTTATTATTTTATTATTTCTTCTACCTACCCTCTAATCATAGCCGACCATTTATCTTTTACACCTCTTAATCTTATCCCTCCATTTCTTATAGTGTCTTCTATATAAGGAGATGCTTCCTTCATTATCAACCCTAATCAATCATTCTACTCAACTATGCATTCAACACCCCGTTGACTACATGACTACACTACGCTTTTGAACATAGGCGATCCTACTTGCAACCACATTTTGTTCTTTGTTGAGCTCTTGTGCACATAAAATCTGAGAGCAAATATATCAAGCAAGATCAATGGAGTAGGAAGAATGGAGATCCAAACCCTCTTGGACATGTGATGGTATAATCTTTGTGATTTCATTTGATTTGCATTGTCTTAGGTAATCTTCATATGTTATGGTGGATCTTTGTTGTTGTTAGGCTAGGGTTTTGTGGTTGAATTCATTTAGCCTTTCAATATCGTTATTATTGTCATCCATTTTCACCATATATAGTTGGCATTGTGTTGTCATTGATGACAAACGGTAAGTATAGCACACCACTGGTACGGATGGTTACTAGTATGCAAGGTGTATGTAGGATGCAAGAAAGAGATGTTACCGGTATGGATGTTCACTGGTAATCCAACATAAGAAAGCAAAGAGATAAACTAGTTATGTCAACTGGTATGCAGAAAGGTGCAGTGCCAATCGGTGAACAGGTCCACCGATGAGTATGTATGAACAAGTAGAAGACCAATAGTTTAAGGAAAATATCGGTAGAATGTTTGTGGTCGGTGATTAATTCTTAACTGACACAGTGGACTTAGATGAGCTAGATGCCGACAAAGGATGCCACGTAGGAACCAAGTGTCTAATGTACAACAGTCGGTGAAGTTCTCTTTAACGAAGCAGTTGAAGAGTCAATCAAAATTAAATGAAGATGTGAAAATCACGGGTGGGTTGCAGAAGTTTGCAGCTCAATAAAGATCAATGAACAACTCCTGTGTGTCGATTGATGCATGTTATCTGATCTCTTTGTCGACCTAGAGAAGAAAAATGTTGGAACATTAATGGTGATTAACAGAAAGAAGCCATGTTTGCTAAATATAGAAAATGTGCATTTGAAGGAAGGATTTAGTGTGCGGTGTGTCATTGTTGTAGGCTATCAATCTTGGAGATGATACTCTATATGACCTAATACGGATTGGATTGGTGGAGAAAACCCTAAGTGTGTCAAAGTTTGAATCTATGTTTCGGCGAGAAAGCAGAAAAATAAATATGCAGATCAAAGATCAAAAACATTATGCCAGTCGCGAGAAGAGAGTGTGCTTGACTAAATAGTGTGCAAATCAGTCTGAGAAGATTATTGTTGTAAACACCTAAAATTGTCCTATCTAATTAAATAAATATTTTTATTTATTTAATTATTTAAGCCTAATTCTTCTATTAATTAAATAAATCTTTATTTATTTAATTAATTCACTTTAGCCTCTTCTAAACCTTTTCTTATTTAAAAAAATACTTTTATTTATTTAAATTATCCTTTTTCTAAATTAAATAAATATTTTTATTTATTTAATTGATCCCACTTCTTCTATTAATTAAATAAATCTTTATTTATTTAATTAATTCATTAACCTTTTCTACCCATGACATGTGTCATTCATCTCTTAATTCCTACACTACCTACCCTCTTATTATTTTCTTATTTATTTTATACCCTCTAATCCTAGCCGACCATCTATCTTTTACACCTCTTAATCTTATCCCTCCATTTCTTATAGTGTCTTCTATATAAGAGGATGCTTCCTTCATTATCAATCCTCCTAAGTATTATAATTGTCTAATCAATCTTATGCAATCAAGCTTTTTTGCGATCAAGCTATCAACCACATTTTTCATTCTTTGTTGAGCTCTTGTGCATACATAAAATCTGAGAGCAAATATATCAAGTAAGATCAATGTAGATAGGAAGAATGAAGATTCAAACCCTAGTGGACATGTGATGGTATAATCTTTTTGATTTTGTTGATTTGCATTGTCTTAGGTAATCTTCATATGTTATCGTGGATCTTTATTGTTGTTAGGCTAGGGTTTTGTGGTTGAATTCATTTAGTCTTTCAATATTGTTGTTTCCATTATCCACTTTTCACCATACACATTTTGGCATGCCTGGTGGGACTCTTCTCCTTTTGCATTTAACTTTTTTGGTTGTAGATTTTGTGTTTTGAAAGTTGTAGATTTGACATTTTTTGACAACATTTTGACTTTTCGCGTTTGCACCTTCTAGAACTGCATTTTTTCTTTTTTGTCGCATCTGTGCACACTACACCCTTGAATCGTGTTTGTGTTTTTGGCAGTATTTTCATTTTCTAGATTGTAGGATTTCATTATAGGTGCATCTGTGGGAAATATAATCGCATCTATGAAATATAAATCGCGTCTGTGATCATTTTAACCGCATCTGTATTCTGTAGGATTTTTTGTTTTACATTTTTGCAGAAATGCGTCTATGAGGTGTTAAAACGTGTCTGTGTTCCAAAACCGCATCTGTGGTGGGCAGAATCAATTCTATGTTTGGTTTTCTTTTTTTTTATTTTCGTTTCTTCATTTAGGGTTTCATTTCACTATTTTGTCTTGCATTTAGGGTTTCAGATCTGGTTTATATGAGCTAATATCTTATGATTGAACTAATGAAGTGGTGCAGCTTGTCTTTGAAAGTGAATCGTGTATCGAAGGCCCCTAAATTTCACAAAGTGTTTTGCAATTTTGTTAAAATAAACCTAAGTTTTCTTCTTGCAAGAAGGGGTAATCATTTGAAACAACCCAAACTACTAACAAATCTTTGTTGCAGGATCTTGGCAAGGGTTTTCTTTTGATTTTCATTGTGTGCCTTTTTTTCATAGATTAAAAAACACTTCAATTGGTGCACTAAAATTGAACCAATGTCTTTTGTGTCTTGAGCAATAAGCTCTTTTATGTTTATCTTTAGAGGGTCTGCCTCCCCATGTGGTCACTAGGACTACTAGTGAGGAGGAAACGACCCAAGTGGTAGTGAGGAAAACCTCCCTCTTTCGAACCACTATAAACAATTGTATCCATGGTGAAAGCCATGAGTAACGTGTGTTGATTATTCCATACTGACACTATGTCTCCCCATAAACCCATTTGATCAAATTTCTTTGATCAATAGTAGGGCATAACCCCTACCAGCTGGGAGCCTTCTATATTTATAGAGCTGAAAGTGCCACATGTATGGCCACACGAGTGGATGCCCTTACTAGCACCTTTTTGTTTTAGAAATCCAAGATCCTTCTAGTTGTTGGGGTAGGAGGTCGGACCTCTAGAGTGGCCCATACACATACGGTTCTTAGTAGAGGTACAAAGTTTGCCATGAGGATTTTTCATGGGGACTGGTGCTTGGCTGCCCCGAAGAAGTGAGTGTTGAGGGTGGATCCAGTGGGGTCAAGCACCTAAGTATCTGCTTTGAATAGCATAGCCTCAAAGGAAACCCCATGTGGGATCAACAACTATTGTCTTGACCAACCATAAGAATTGTGCTTGTCTTCTTTTAAACATTCAAACATTCAAGATCAAACATCGAAACATTATGTCTTCGAGTGTACGCAAAAATATTTTTACATCAAACTACACACTTTCTTTTGAGTCTTTTTGAGTCCAAACACCTACAAACATAGAGTCCTCATCAACATTGTGTCCTCTTATCATGAAAAAATGGTCACAAATTCAGATTTGGTCAGAACAACTTCACAAATTGGAAAAATTGCACTCAAGTTTTATAAGCATGTCTGTGTCTAAAAAAAACATGTCTGTGTATTCTAACCGCATCTATGTAGGACAGAAACATGTTTGTGTTATCAAATCAAACTGTATTCACAAGATTCTCATAAATGCGTTTGTGCATAATCTAGTCAAGTCTATGTTGGGTAACTGTGTTTGTGAATTATACAGGCACATCTATGTTCATTATTGGGAAAATTTACAGTCCAACAAACAAGAGCAATCAGTTTCACAATTCTTGAGCTTCCTAGGTTATTTCTCTGAGTCTTCATCTAGAATTCAGCCTATTTTTGGGTCTCACAAAGTTCATCATTGCCTTACACCTTCCATTACATTCACATTTGTCTAAACTTGAGACAAAAGGTCACTTGCTTGTCCCCATCTTGCTTTGTCAACACAATACATACAACAACATTTTGTTAAGTGGTCCCTCATTGTGAGATTTTGCCAAGATCAAGAGCTCAATGAAAAGTACAAAATAGAAAGACAAAATATAGGACAAGAATAAACTGTATTCTCATCAATAGATAAAAAATGGTTGTTCATACAATATAGATGAGCCTGCTTATATAGACAAGGCTATATGGATATGTGAGAATACAAATGTGACATGTGGCTCAATAATAAACAAGGGTAGGTAGGAAATAGGTGTGGTAGGTAGGAGAAATAATAAAATATTCTACATGAGGTGGATCACCCACTGAAGGTGGAATTATCACTCCACAATAAGTGGATATGATAAAGTAGTAACAAGATCATCACCATAAAAGGTGGAAATTCTCCTACACAAACTATCCCAATGTGGCACAAACACCCAAGTGTCTCATACCCAAACTACTATGAAATGCATTACCTAAGTAAATTTAAGTAAGGTGTAATAATATCCAACATGAATAATTAATTACACCAACACCCCCTTTAAGTGAAACTTAGGGGAATGCACTTAAGTGTACAATGAAACTAAGCAATGCAAGATGGGTCCTGGCTACTAGGCCATCTTAGGTACCCATGTACAAATGCAAATGTGTGCACTGCAATGAAATCTCTCATAAAGTGGGGAAAGAGAGAAAAACCCAATGGGAAAAAACCCTCCCCCAAAAGAGAGATGAAAACTGTACAAGAGAACTCTCATAGATGTGTGTGAGGAACAAAACCCCATGTGAGGAAAAAGTCCACCCCATATGAGAGAAGAAGAGAAGCTAGGAAGCCCCCCCTCAATGCAGAATCTGCACCAATGATAGAAGCTTGATGATGTATGGAAAAAATTCTCCACGAACATTGAACAAAATTCCTCCCCTTAGGAAGAAACAAAACCAAAGGTGCATCCATCAAGTCTCCCCAATCATGAAGGGAAGATGTATGAAAAAAAACTCATGATGAATGAAGTCTTTGAAAATTGCTCAAGTGTCCCCATGTTGATGATGAAAGATACCCCCTCCAAAGGTGGTGAACTGCTCCACACTGCTGAAAAAGGTACTTCAAGATCTAGTGGAGATGAATGTAGAACATGATCCAAAGACTCATAGGTTTCCTCTAAGCATAAAGAGACCTCCTCCAGCTATTGTACATAAGTATCCACAATCATGTCAACCTCGAAAGAATGGTCATGTAGAGAATGAACAAGAGGGTCAGAGTGTTCCCTCACAACAATCGAAGAAGGATCATCTTCATCAAATAGAAGATGAATACCATCAATGATGTCTCCCAAATCTGCAATGTAGGATTCCACAAACAAACCTGCATGTTTGTCAAGTACTCATCCCATGAAACTGAAGCTGGAACACAAGGTATATCCTATTATAATGAATCACATGAAGGAAAAATTGTCATACTATCTACATCATCAGGTGCAATAGGTGATGTGATATCAATAGGAGGAGATGAAACACAAGGCTCAAGAATGGGGTCACATATGAGAATCCCCAAGTTCAAGTACCCAAAGTTCTCCTCAAAATCTAAATCATCATAAAGAAGTGTGATCATCATGCGTAGAATCATCATATGTGAAATCATCATCATCAATAAAATCTAAAAAGGAGTATAACTGAGATGTATGATCAACCACTCCAGTTGCAATGATAGCTCTAGTCTCCAAGTCTCTAATGAAAACTGACTCAGGTGTGAACTCCACAATTCTCTTAGTTGCCTCATGTATGATTTGATCGATGGAAAGGAGATTGTTTGTTAAATGGGGTACACACAACACATCATTGAAGGAGTTATCCCCAATGGAAATAGATCATTTCCCAATCACATCCATGTATGTATGATTGCCCATCAAAATCTGCGGCATGGTGCCAGGCTCAAATGTAGAGAACATAGACTGCGAAGATGTGATATGATGAGAAGCCCCTGAATCTAGAAGCCATCTCCCTAAATCGTGACTTGTAGTAGCACAAAGAGATTTTCCTTTTCTTGTCCCAAAAGAGTGAGTCTTCCCACTTGTTGAAGCCATGAATGCTTTCCCTTTCCCTTTTGAATGTGAGGAAGTGGAAGTTGATGAATCATCCTTCTTGTAGACATTAGGCAAATCAATGTTATGCATTTTGAGGATGTGAATGAGCTCATCAATCTTCTTCGAATGGAAACGATGCTCCTTATGACCAAAATATTTACAATAGGCACAAGTAGGTCTCTCTCTTTGGTGAATTGTCCTTCTTGGAAGAGGATGAATCTCCTTGTTGTGGAGAAGGTGATTCTTTGTCCTTAGGCTTTGATTGCCATTTCTTCTTGTTTGAGTTGTTCTTTCCTTGATTTCCTTTGTTCCCTTGATTTTCCACTAATGATTGAGACTTAGAAGCCTTAATAATTCCCATGCTTATCAACTTAGTTTGTTCCATCATCAAAATTTCAGTGAAAGCATCAAATGTAGGCATTGTGTAGCTTGCACCCGTTGTCATCCTATGGGTTTGGAAACTAGAAACAAATGTTGCATATTCTTATGGAAGCTTGCCCATCAAATTGAAGATCAATTGAGTATCCTTCTTATCAATGCCACAATCCTTGAGTTGTGCCCTCAACTCTTTTACCTTAGTGACATAATCTTGTATAGTATCAAAGTTCTTGGGATCTAACATGGTAAGATCACTATCAATTTGATATCCTGTAATCTCATCAACTTGACCATAAAAATCTTGAAACTTTTGCCAAGCATCCTTGATTAGAGTATATTTCTCAATATGAAAAATGAGATCCTTTGATACATACTTTCTTAAGGTACCAATTGCCATGATATTTTTAGTGAGCCAGTCCAAGTGACCAACAGGATCAGCCTTAGGATCAGCAGGAGCAACAATAGTTCCATCAATATAATGAGTTAGTCCTTTTTCCATAAGTTTACTCCATGTATTAATTTTCCAAGTAGCATAATTATCAGGAGTTAAGAGAGGAAACTTAGAAGAACCCATAGCAGAAAAAAGGAAAGAACACAAGAGCACAAAAGCACAAGAGACACTCCCCAAATTCACTCAATCAAAGTACCCCCCCAAAATGAAGATTTTGGCACTTTATATGTAGTGCGTGTACAATAGGCCACTTGCAAACAATGACAAGGTGGACTTCTGATTTTATTTTACAACTTCCCCAATAGGTTGAGAACTACAATGCAAAAGGCCAACAAGATAGATCTATGCAATACAAGTGCCAAATTGGCCAAAAAAGACCATATGCTAAAAGTTCAATTTTTACCAAAAATTATTACAAACTAATAGCATATTATGAGAGTAGACAAAAAATTATGCACTTTCAAAAAAATGACACCTAAAAAGGAGTTCGTATGAGCCCAAACGGAGTCCCAGAAGTTGTAAAAATGGGGATTCGATAGGCATAGTCACCAAAAACTAAGATTTCTGAAAAATATGTCCATCAAAATAAGAAAATAATTCCACCACGAGAAAGTATACAAAAAATTAGCCCATTTCAAAAAACATTGCACCAAAAAAGGAGCAAAAATGAGCAAGATATGGCCATTTGAAGTTGAAGTACAAAATCAAAAATCTCAATAGAGGGGGCCTGCCAAATTTTCAAAAAAATGATGACATTAGCAAACTACGAGCCTAAATTTGATGGTCATCTAATCTTTGCAAAAACTTCACCTCCCTTCTGATTGGGCATTCATACAGTACACACTGTTGATGTCACGTGATCTGGTTGGCTGAAATAGATGACGTGGCAGTGATGACGTGTCAACTGAGGTGGTGTGTACGATCGTACGGTATTGCCGATGTGGTGATATCCTCGTGGCAGGGCTACTGTTGATGTGGTGGTGCCCATGTGGCAAGCTGTGAGGTGCATGGTCTAGCAGTGGGGCTCGGATAGGGTTGTCGGGAAGCGGCAGTGGCAGCACTGATAGAACAAGCCACCGGGAGGGAGCCGATTGTCAATGCCAAGAAGCGGGGTTGGTGCCGGCAGGAACTCCGGGTTGTAGAACGGGTAGTGGAGAAGACACGGCCATGGACGACAGTGGGAGTTCCCGATAAGGAGGTGGTGGTGGCTATCGGAGAAGGACTCCGGAAGGATAGCGACGGCGGCGGGTACCACCCATACCACCCAAATTGGGCAAAAAATTTCCTCCAAGCCCGAAATTTGACTTTCACCAAAATAGGTTGAATTTATACTCAAAATTCATGGAAACACCCACCTGGACACAATGGCGAGGTCCGATCTAGTCTAGGATGCCTCCAAAAGATGCTACTCCTCAGATCTGTCTCTTGACATCACAATAATGCCTCTCAAAGATGAATCAATGACGCTCTAATGGCTCTGATACCATGTGAGATTTTGCCAAGATCAAGAGCTCAATGAAAAGTACAAAATAGAGAGACAAAATATAGGACAAGAATAAACTGTATTCTCATCAATAGATAAAAAATGGTTGTTCATACAATGTAGATGAGCCTTCTTATATAGGCAAGGCTATATGGATATCTGAGCACACAAATATGACATGTGGCTCAATAAGAAACAAGGGTAGGTAGGAAATAGGTGTGGTAGGTAGGAGAAATAATAAAATATTTCACATGAGGTGGATCACCCACCGAAGGTGGAATTATCACTCCACAATAAGTGGATATGATAAAGTAGTAACAAGATCAACACCATAAAAGGTGGAAATTATCCTGCACACACTATCCCAATGTGGCACAAACACCCAAGTGTCTCATACCCAAACTACTATGAAATGCATTACCTAAGTAAACAAGTAAAGTGTAATAATATCCAACATGAATAATTAATTACACCAACACTCATCAAGGTTTAATGCCTTTGGGTCTCATTTGGTCTTTCTTAGAGTCAAGGTCAACTTACCTCATCAAGAGATCTATCATCTCTTAGGAAGTCACGCCTACTCTACTACATACATATTTGGTTTTACACTTTGGACATTGCAAGTAAACCTCAGATTAATTTACATTCCATCCAACTCTTGGTCTTCCATACTTTTTCTATTTTCATCTAGTCCCTTACATCTTGGTCAAGACCTAGTTCATGGTTGAAACCCGTTCCCAAAAATCTAGGAGAGAAGCTAAAGAGGCTCAAGAGTCCGCAAATATGAGTGGCTATGAGTATGACAATGATATCTTTTTCAATTTTGATCATACCACATTACCTGACATGGACATCTATATAAACATTCAGAATGTTGAGAACCTAGATGATACAAACAACAAAGATGCACAAAATGACAATGTTGACAACATTTCAGTACACTTAGCAGAAGTGGAAGAAGATATCATTGATCCCCATTTTAATAGATTGGTTGCAGAGAATATGAGAAGAGATAGACAATATTTCCTACAAGTGATGGCACAAAGTGGAGCTAAGATACCTCATAATTTTGACATGTCCCAAATAGTGGAAAATTGACCTACTCAAGAAAGTCAACTCAACATGGAGTAAAGGAGACCTAATAGTGGAGGTAATAGAGGACCACGTTTTGTGCCTGAGTCACCATCATCCTTGTTTCAAAAACCTAAGGTCCCAAATACACATGGTCAAGCTTATGATACTCACGAAAGAACATCTCATGAACACTTTTGCCTACCCAGACCCTTATGGAAATCTTATGCCGATAAATATACTCAATTACATACCAACGTTAAGGACCAACCTCAAAACCAATTGGATATCCAAAGGCATGCTCAAAATTTGGACACAAGAACACCCCATGTCAAATTTGGGGGCAATACACAAGAGAAAACTCACGATATACCTTTTGACCCTATATCAAGTTGTCCCTACACACATTATCATTATAGACCTCCTCCATATGAACATGTTTACGATCAATACCATCCATATATGTAGTATCCTCCTCCTCCACCTAGTGGCTCGGGCATGGGATATGGTCCAAGAAGTCGGTCTCCACCCAAAAACAATTTGGAACAGCAAATAAAGGACTTACAAAAGAAGATGGAGGACATCAATACACCAAAACCAACTTACACAATGAGAGATATGTGTCCCTATACATTTGATAAAAGCATTCCAATGCCTCAATTTCCTACATACTTCATAACACCAAAGTTTGATAAATACAGAGGTAAAGGGGACCCTAAAGCACATATAAGATAATTTTTCACAGATTGCATTGAGGTAGCAGCAGAAGTAACATACTTGATGAGATTGTTCTCATAAAGCTTAGGTGAATGAGCTATGAAATGGTTCTCCCAACTTCCACCTGGAATTAAGTCATGGGATGATCTAGCAGAAGCTTTCATACAACATTTTTCATATAACATGGAGATAGATATATCAGTTACCACTTTGTGCAATACCAAACAGAAAGATGGGGATTCATTTTCATCATTCTTACAAATATGGAGGAATTTAGCTAGCAGATGCTCTTGTGAAATTCCACAAAAACAAATGGTAGAGATGTTTACACAGAATGTCAACAAAGAAATTGGTTGACTTGAGGAAAGCTTTTTTGTCCACTTTCAAGGACGTCATTGAGAAAGGCTTAGCAATAGAGAAGGTCTTAATTGAGAAAGTAATCATCAAGATATTCAAAGAAAATAAAGAGGATTTTAAAGGACAAGCCACGATTTAAGAACAAGAACAAGAACATAGTAAATGATGGCGTTGTTGATGCTAACATAGTGAGACCAAAAATCATTCTTTTAGGATCAAATTCTTCTACAAGCAACCAAGTAAATACTCAAGCAACTCCAAAACCACGAAGGAAATGCACCCCAATGGGAGAACCAATTCAGTCAGCTTTTAGGAAGCTAGTGGCAAACAAGATAATAACAATTCCAGACAATCCTCCATATGAGCCAAAAGTCAAACCAAATTGGTGGAATGATGATGAGTATTGTGAATATCACAAGAGAAAGGGACATAAAACAAGAAATTGCCATCGCTTGAAGAACATTATACAAGATCTTATTAATAGAGGTGGCATTGAGATCGAGGGACATACATCAAATCAAGAACATGAGATGTTTAAGGAACCATTCCCTAAACATGACAAGGGAAAATTCAAAGCCACAGATGAGAAAGATAACTATGTGTGTGAAAAAGTGGAATAAGTATATGTAAGTTGCAAGACACAACACTTCAATTAAGTCATTACATGTATGGTTAGACAGATATAAGCATGAATAATAAAACCATAACAAATCGACCAACTGCCTTCTAAAAGATGTGAGTATAGACTTGCTCTCATATTTGTATAAGCAATACGAGTGACTAGACTACACCAAGACGAAGGATTTAATCTATATGAGCATGATATTAAGCTAAATGGATGCAAGATTATGCTAGATGGATGAATAGTAAGCTATATGAATTCAAGCAATCATAAAATATGCAAAAAGAAATTAAACTAAGATGCAATAATCTCAAAAATCAAGCACAATATCTTCAATGACTCCAGAGCAAAAACTGTATAATAACAATAAATCTCTAGGGTGTTTTGAATGAGATATGAAGGCTGAATTTATAGAGAATCGCAAGAGAGATCAAGAAAAAGAACAATTTAGGATAATTGAAATAATTGAGAAATCAGATTTAGTTAACCTTGAGATAGATTCCAATTATAGTTTTATTGAAATGCATTCAGAAAATAAGTTTGAGTTTGCATTAGAGATATAATTCAATTAATTCCATGCACTTGAGATGAAAATAGGTAATTCCATGCAATTCTTTGATTTATTGAAGAAAAGAGTCTTTTCAATGCAATTGAACTTCTTTTCTTAAAAGCTTTGAGTTCCAATTTTAGAGAATGATTAAATTCCTTTTAATTACTTTTTTTATTTCAAGTTCTCAATTTAGAAGAAAGAAATAATATCTCAAGTTTGATTTCTCTTTCAATTCAATTATTTTATTTTATTTTCAATTTAACTCTTTCTTTGCATCTTGATTCCTCTTTTATGAAAAATTAATTCCTTTTTTATGATTAATGGCAAATTTATTAATTAATTAAATATGCTAATATATTTAATAAATTAAAATAGGATAATTGATCAAAATGATTTTCTTGGAATGATTTAATTAATTAAATAAATATGTAATCAATATAGAATGATTGGAACTTCTTTTGAATCTACCTCTAAATGTAATGTCACAACTCATTGAGGTAAGGTCACCTTGCAAGGTGCTCTAGCAAAAACTACCATTTCTTCATCGACCAAATCTGAGTATGACCTAGTAGAACAATTAGGGAAGACACCCACGCTTATCTCAATCCTAGAAGTGTTGCGTATCTCTCCTTCGTATAAAGCTATACCTGACAAAGTCCTAAGAGAAACCTTTGTACCCACTGATCTGAATGTGGACCAGTTTCAAGCCATGGTGGGATACCTTTCCATTCCACAGTCACTAAAGCTAACGACGCCTTTGTAAGCCAACCGCATAATGCACCTTTACACATTGATGCCTTCTTGCACAAACACCGAATAAAACAAGTCCTGATAGATGGAGGAGCCGGTCTCAATATATGTACTTTGAACACAATAATACAATTGGGATTTTTGGATAAAGCTGTGAATTCTACAAACAAAATTACCATCAAGGCATATGATGACGAAGAGCATTCATCTAAAGGCATAGTCACCTTACCTCTCAGAGTTGGGCCAGTTACAAAGGATGTGGTTTGTCAAGTCCTAGCCCTCGATCTCACATACAACATATTGCTAGGATGTCCATAGATACATAAGATGAGAGAAGTCCCATCTATGTACCATTAATGCATTAAGTTTCCTCATAATGGAGTTGAAGTGACAGTTAATGGTGATCCTAATCTATTTATATACTGCAATAATTTGAGGCCAAAAGATGAGACAATAATTCCAATTAATAGAGAGGCAATTCCATCATCTGCATATATTGATCCTGAGTCACTAAAACCTTCAACATCAAAACAAGGTGAGCTTAAAGGGAAATATCAGGATAAAGGCATGGGTGAATACAGTCTAAATCAAACCATGTGCTTGAGGCAAGTCATGGATTCACCAAAAGAATATGGACGACCACATCCTTCTAAATGGGTATCTATCATTACACTAAAATGGGATCTACTATATTCCAAAAGTGGGGTGAGATGGAAGAAGAGGACATACAAAATACTTCACAGAGACCCTAAAGAAGATATACAATATCACATGAAGATACCATGCAAAAAATATGCCAAAAGATTCAAAATCCTACAAAAGTTTGGGTATGATGGTAAAAGTCCTCTTAGCTTAAGAAAACAAGGTATCACTCAACCTTTGCAACTAGAACTGACATTTAAAAATTAGTGCTCAAAAGGGCTTGGTTTCATACCTTCTAGGATAAACACTCACAAAACTGAAGAAGCATTGCAAATAAGAAATTCCAATGATCAACAAGAAAGCCGCTATTCCACCGATTTCAATAAATGGGAATGGGGTTCAGACAAATCATCCAGTGATTATTATCTCACGAAAACATTCAGAGAACCAAAAGAACCCTCAAAACAAGAGGAATTTAATAGAAAATTCAAAGCTGGTCAAGGAAAAACCCCTCAGGATCCCAAACAATCTTTGTGTTTAGGTTCTAGGTTGAAATCATAAAGAGTGAGGACTCCCATTGCTGAATGGGCTTTTAGTAATGACAATTTGGACTCATTCATAATCAAGAAAGATGAGGAGAGTGATAGCAATGACCTCAACAATTACCTTGATATACCTGAAGATAACCGTATCTTCACCCTTACTCCCGCTAACTTTAAAAATATTGATAGCCTTCCCCTTGTTCACCGGCAACTTATAGATTGGGACCATGAAGGACCTTTACAACTCAACACATTCTAGAACGATGATGCTTTCATAGACTATTTGTGCATACAAGATGATCTTCCACTTGGGGACCATAAGGCAGGATATACTATAGAACTCAACAATGTGGCATATTTCAGTGAGGGTGTTGGGCCTTCTAGTCGCAAAAATGTAAAAATAAAAACAAATCATGGGTTTTACGGTGAAAACCACATTGTGGCATTGTATGACTCTAAAAAAGCAAAAAGAAAGGACGTATCTGAGGGTGAAAACCTCTCTGAGGTGTTCGAAGATGGAAGGCTTGACATTCTCCTGGCATCATATGAAGAAAAATCATCCATGTTGGTAGACAAGACTATCAAAATGAACATTGGTATAGAAGAGATTCCACATAACATATTCTTGGCACAATCTCTGATAGAAAGAGAATGACCAAAGTTCATAAGTTTATTCACAAAGTGACAAATCAATTTTGCATGGTCATATGCCAATATGCCTGGACTGGATCCTGATCTAGTAATGCATCATTTGATAGTTAAACTAGGAGCAAAGCCAGTGAAACAAAAATTGAGAAAAATGCATCCACAAGTGGCATTATTAGTAAAGATGGAACTTGAAAAATTGTTGGATGTCATATTCATAAGACTAATTGATTATCCTGAATGGATCTCAAACTTAGTACCAGTCAGTAAGTCAGATCGCAACATCAGAATATGTACAGATTTTGGAGACATCAACAAAGCTTGTCCTAAAGATGACTTTTTGTTGCCAACATAGACCTGATAGTGGGTCATGCGATGTTATCTTTGATAGATGTATTTTTTGGCTATAACCAACTGAAAATTGCACTTGAGGACTAGCACAAAATAGCATTTACTTGTCCTTGGGGAACTTTCTGCTGGAATGTCATGCCCTTTAGACTAAAAAATGCAGGTGCTACATACCAAAGAGCTATGACTACTATTTTTCATGATCTTATGCATGTAATTGTAGAAGATTATGTTGATGACCTCTTGGGAAAATCATTAGACAGAGACACACATTTGGACATCCTTTTAGTGGTCTTTGATCAGTTGGAAGAATACAAAAGATTAAATCCCAAGAAGTGTGTCTTTGGAGTAACCTCCAGGAAGCCCCTTGGATCCAATGTTTCAAAAAGAGGAATTGAATCTGATCCAACAAAAGTCAAAGCTATATTAGAAATGCCACTGCCAAGGAATATCAGTCAACTTTGATATTTACAAGGAAGACTCTTGTCCATACAAAGATTCATAGCACAACTTGTGGATAAATGTCATCCTTTTCAGCACTTTCTACACAAAAACATCAAATTCAAATGGGATGATAATGTCAACAAGCTTTTCAGATACTCAAAGATTATCTTCTAAATCCACTAGTCTTGATGCCACCAATTCTAGAACAACCCCCTGTTACTCTACATATTGATGAATACTAAGAGGGGGGGTGAATTAGTATACCAAAAAAATACTATACTTAAACACTTTAACAGTCTAGCAGTAAACCGGTTGTTGTTCACCAAAAGTGATAACCCAAGTATACCTGCAAATCTATCTATGAGATAGCCAATCTCAATCAATGAAACACCTCAGGGCTTGGACAACATGACAAGGATATGAATCCTTCTACTCTTCAGGCTCTGCAAAACCTAGATGAGTATACCTTTGATGCATTTAATCAAACCTATTACACACAAGACTACATCAATCAAAAGCAGATGGATCTCAAAAGGTTCAAAAACTAAGAGATAACTGCAGATGGGCTAGATCCACACTTGCAACTCAACATTTTGAATCATGAGATGGAGGGACACTTCCACATAACATAAAATATAAAAAGATATTCTGATTTTGGATTTTTAAATTGTGTTTTGACAACCTTTAAATATTACAAGAGACTAGTGCCTTATCCAGGCCACAGAGTCATGCATAAAACTGGATGAGAAATCTCAGATGCAAGTTCTTTTCAACATTAAATTTTCATGTATCAATGCCATACATTAATACAATCCTTTGCTCTGTCACAAAACCATACTTATATGTAGATATCCAATATGCATTCAAAATCATTAATGCTGGGTTTTAGGATTTAAATCCTTCCTTGAAGAATACCCAAAAGACAACATTACACTCTTAGAGGAATCTAAAAGAGACAACTCAAATTATCCTTGATAATATGAAATTATATGAATCTGAGTACATTTTGGAGACAATTTCATGGAAACTCACACATGCCTTGCATATGTGTGAACCTGCAAACTGAAACTAAACCTACACTAAAGACAACACTGAAAACATAGACGAACACACTGTCATTTGTATTGATAAAAGGATGCCATCACTGGAACCTGCAATTTCAGATTTCTCCCTTGGAGAAAATCTCTCAAAAACTGGAACCCCTACAACTAAGAAGAATGGGGAATAAGAAGGGGAGAGAAGACAATCAAATCTACAACTGAAAATTGCCAAGTGTCTCCCCTCTAACTGAATTTTGTTCCCATCGATATTGCTTCCAAAACATCCCACATTTGTCAAAATTAACTTCATAATCAGATTCCTCACTCCGAGAGCTTTCCGAAAACATATAACACTTTATATTTTGGCCAAAATTGAGACCCTGGGCGAATTAATCCTCAACATGGACCCATCATTTAAAATTTTCGAATTTCTCTATAGTTTAAACTATATCATTTACAATTTTAATTTTGATTTTTGCCTCCTTTTATGCTCTAATGCTTTGCCATGTGGCGGCCTCCGATTGGTCAATGGGGTTGATAGGATGCCACCTGGGATGACACCTCATCACCACCACGTCATCTGCTTCGTCACTGCCACTTGGCCGCCATGTCATCGCCACTGGACTGCCACCTGTGCGCCAACTGTGTGCCACGTCCCTGCCACGTCACTGGGACCTGCCTGCTGGACATCTGACTGTACCCACCACCTGGCTTTCGCAACTTTGCGGGGTTTAAACTGTGCGCATCTTCCCTTCGCAAAATAGCGTGCACCGTTGATCCATCTCGAACCTGCTCACTCGTTAACCCAGCCTTTCTCTGCAAAATTCTGCCTGTCTTCCTCGAGAAGCGTGCCTACGTGGGGTCCACTTGGTCGTCGCTTAGTCACCCCCTCCGTTGCCTCGGGATGCCTGCTTGCACGTGGGCCCACCTTGGGTGCCATCAAGCACCATCCGTCAAAAGCCTTTATGGCTTAGACATTATAGATGTGTGCGTTATTGCTTTTAAATATTAAAGAATTCCCTTCCATAGTCAATGTGGGATATTACTATTTTGCCTGGGACTGCGTTTTTGAAGCTTTTCTCCTGGGTTTTAATGGCTTTGCATTTGCTCAAGATTCTCTGAGCTTCCTTCTTCACCATGCCATGCAGAGGGATGGGATTTTTACACTTACCAAATGCATTTGTTTTCACTTGTTCATGCCCATTTACCATCATCCATGGCAGAAGGGGGTTTTGGCTGATTCACACCTGTGAGTATGCATTTTCAGAGAGTTTCTTTTGCTCTTAACCTGCTGCGTGGGAGGAGATTGCTGCCTTCAAACCATACCAATGTATTTGCTTTACAATTTTAAAAGCCTTTTCAACATTTTGCACGTGGAGAGAGAGGAAAATCAGTTTTAAATCTGCCATCATTTGCTTAAAAGTTATTAAATCCCCTTTTCATTGCTACACTCCTTAGGATCTGGCACTATGCTTGCCAACTTGCTTTGAAGTTTCTTAACTTGCCGAAACTTGAACATGCCCCCCCCACCAAAACATAACATAGAAGGAGGATGTTGGGAAGGTTGATTAGCATTATGGCTATCAATTGCATTAATTTCAAATATGCCAGGAGCATTTGCTAAAAGTTTGTGGAGCTTCAAACTATGTTAAAGAGGGATGTCTAATGACATTTGCTTGAGAATTGAAAACTTCCTTTCATTTGCCACTTCCTGTATTTGCTGGAGTTTATAACCTTTTCATTTACTTAAAGTTTCCAATGGCTTCTCATTAGCTACAACAGAGAGGGAGAAAATGGATACTATTGGTTTTACACCTACCAATTTTGCATTTGGTTGAAGATTTAATGCCTCTCCTTCAACGCAGAAAGGAGGCTATCAAAGTCTTTGGAGTGTGGTTTACACCACAAATTGCATTTTATTGAATTGTTTCAATGCTTTTTCTACAACCACGCAGCCCATTTCATTTTATTTTTAGCTCAAATGGTAACCACACAGGGAGGGCTGCCATTATATTTGTTTTAAAAGACTCCAGCTGCTGGCAAATCTGCATTTGAACTTTGCTTTAAAAAACACATTGCCTTCTAATGATCATGCAGGGAGGACATTACTGGCATTTGTTTGTTTGTTTAATGCCTTTTCCTCCTTCATGCTTGTTGAAGTTTTATATACTCTTTCCAGCATGCTCACGCAGAGATATATTAGCATGAAAATTGCCCATTTGCACTTGCTTGATGGATTTATTTGCTGCTATTTTAAACACCCACTAAACTTCATGTGGGAGGAGAAGGGTGTTGGCTGGGCCTGAAGCCTGCTGGTTGCTTTGGCTTGGGTTTTATTTTAATTCATTTTACCATTGTTGTCCACATGGAGAAAGGGATCACTCCTGCTGCTATCATTTGTTTGTCATATATTCCCTTTCCAACCCAAAATAGTGGATCCCCAAATTGCTCTCATTCAGAATTACAATAAAATATCCGGTTGCTCATCTTGAATGAGCCTCCAACAACATCCTTGATGTTAAAAACCTCTAATTCACCACATTCAAATTTGCATTTAGTGTTGGAGTCTCTCTACTCTCACTATCCAACTGGCGAATTGTGACTAAGCCAATATTGATACACCTCGCCATGAAATAAGAACACTTCACCATTAAAATTAATTTCATGGGCATGAGCCAGGTCGGGCCCCAAAGTGGGTCCGACTAAAAAAAAATTTGTTTTCAAACAACTGACTTCTAAAATGCTTCACGGACCTTAAACACACCTCTAGAAATGATCAGCATCGTTTTTGGATCATTAATCCACATTTTACAACCTTCAGGCAATTACGCCACAAATTTCGCATTTAATCGCGAAGACATAATTTTCAATGTGGTCAAAACTGTCGTGCCCAAACTTTAGGGCACAAAAACGGAACAACAAATTTTTTTTTTGACGTCATGAACTTGCTATAAATCCTAATACATAACAACTGTATCTAAAGTTTTGTCTTATCTAGGATGTAAATAAACTTACTTACTAAGGTTAAGTTAAATAACCAACTCGAGCGAGTGACTTGATTTGGTGAAGATTAATTTGCATTGCCGATTAGTTAGCTAGCTCAATTACCTAAGACAAGTTGTCGCTAATTAAACCAAGGGATAATTGGCTATCTTAGCGTATTAAATCATTCCAGGTCATATAATGATATTGCTAATGAT
The DNA here is from genome assembly GCF_030272615.1 of Cryptomeria japonica. Taxonomy (NCBI): domain Eukaryota; kingdom Viridiplantae; phylum Streptophyta; class Pinopsida; order Cupressales; family Cupressaceae; genus Cryptomeria; species Cryptomeria japonica. Next base: position 401,865,743 of record NC_081405.1, on the reverse strand, counting down.
TATTTGATGCTTATATAAAATTTATTATACGCATCCACCCGATGAGGGTTTCAATTTACTACAATGTCATTTGCCCTCTAAAACCGACAATAAGCTAAGGCCAAATTCTGATTTTCCCAAAATCCCCTGATTTTGTCGATTAATTTTCAATCCGACCAAAAGTCGGTCTCAAGGGCTCAGGTTCATAAATTTACAAATTACTCTTCTTTTATTTAAATTTTTCCTAACGTCCAATTATATGGGGGGGGTAAGTTCATTGGTTAATTAAATATATATATTGCTGGATTAAACATATAGTTTGTCCAACTATAGTAATCCTCTATATATTAACCCCCTTGAATTAATTAAAATTTAATTTCTAAAGAAGGGGGACATATAATAATTCAATTATTAAATTAACCCCTATTTATATATATTAAAATCAGAAGTCTAAAATCCCATAATAATTCAATTATTAAAATCAGGGTTTAAATTTCCATGATATTTCCATTATAAACTTAACCCCAAATTATATACTAAAATCTAACCTTAAAATCTCAATTTATATTCCTTATATATATATAAGATCACAGTATAAATTCTTAATTTACTAACCCTCATTATAAATTAAGAATCAAATTATAATACACCAATCTAAATCTCCCAAAAATATATATATATATATATATATATATATATATATATATTATTATTATTATTAAAATGCTAACCCTAACCCGAAATTGGGTTAGGGTTGCATTTTTTTTTTTATATATTACTCTTATTTTATATTATTCATCATTTCATACCCTAACCCGAAATGGGTTAGGGTTTATTAAACCCCTTTATTTTATTGTTTGTCCCCCTTTGTTGTTTTTGGTTTGGAGATCGCAGGTACGGCGGAGCTAGGGCACGGCGGAGGGTTTCGTAGAGGGGAAATGAGGGGAGGAGGAGGCACGGGCATCTCCCGGTCGCCACTGTGTTTATACACAGTGACGGCAGTGTCGTCCACTGTGTATAAGCACAGTGGCGGCCGCAGACCGTCCACTGTGCTTACACACAGTGGCGGCACCCTCTGTGCCGTCCACTGTGGGTAAGCACAGTGGCGCGGCCCGAGCGCCGCCCACTGTGTTTACACACAGTGGCTCGGCCTTGCCGTGCCGTCCACTATGGGTAAACACAGTGGCGCGGCCCGAGAGCCGTCCACTATGTTTACACACAGTGGTTCGGACGACATTGTTATTACAAGATTTTTTTGTTAATCATTTGAATATATTCGTGGGTTGATAAAAACATGTTATAAGATGTGGTTTTATTGAATATATCAAATATATATATTGTATATTATATATATATATATATATATATATATATATATATATAATATGCACAGTTTCATTTATGAATGCGGAAATATTTTTCTTCTACAGGCATTCGTAGGATATATTTTTTTTTTGATGCAGAATATATATATATATATATATATATAAAGAAGTATATTCTACCATTCTTCCATATGTTTGTAACAGAGATGCACAAGTCCAAAATGCATCCTTTATTTTGTTGTTACAGGGGTATGCACATACAGGGAGCTTATACATATATATATATTCTATATCTATATAGGTATATATTTTCAATATATATACCTATATACATATAGAGATATATATGACTAAATGTTGAAGTAATAGGGTTAAAAACCCTTATATTGATCTGAGGTTTTTTTTAACCATCTACATTCCATTTTTAGTCTTCTAACAACATTTAGAATAGATCTATTTATTTCTTTCTTTTATTTAAACTTTCTACAGCAATAAAGCAATACTGGTTCTCCTTTCTTTCTAATAGACATAAAATAACAGAATATAAAACTAAGCAAGTAAATAATAACCCTACTGCATTTCTTCTTTTTTCTTTCTTTAACATTTGCAGTAAATAAAACTAGTAAATATTGAATAAGAACTCCTAATGCATCCTTTTTTTTTGTTTTCTTTTCTTTAATATTGCAGTAAATAACATGTTACAAACCAGATTTAAATGTAGACTACAACAAACACAATAGTCATCAAATATAATAAAAGTCACATTTACATTGTTTTTTCCAGAATGATAGTTACAATAACCCAAATATGAAGATGGGTAAATAGTCTAACAGCCCCCTTTTCTCTAATCTTTTACACAAAAAATATTAACTACATTTATTTAAATAGAAACAGAATCATTTTAAGTCCTATATTTACATCTGCACTTTCTCTTCTTTTTTTTTTTTTGCTACAAATCATAAAGTTACATTTCTTTCTTCTTTTCTGCATTCAAATAAAAATCAGAAATCTGAAATAGAAGTCTGCAACACAAAATCTGCAACTCCTAGTCTTTTTCCCAAGCCACCTGCAAGTAAATTTTAGGACTGTGACCATGGGATGCTCACCTCCCAGCCTAGGCTTACCAGAAGCCACCCCCGAGCTAGGAGAATCAAGACCTAGACGGGTTACAACCAAGCAATACAACATAACAATAGGGAAAACACACAACACATACACTTTCCCATCCCAAGCTACACTATCACCACATTTGTGGAGATCAATCTATGGGTGGAAGTGGACCAAGTACCATTGGGGAGACTGCAGCCAAAAATATAACACAAGCCACCTCATGGCAACACAAAATACCCAACAGAATTCATCTCACACACCTTATGCCCCCCAAAGGCTCAAAGCCATTTCTCTCCCCTTATGACCCCCAAATGCATACACAAGGCTATGCAGCAAGGGTCACAAAGGACACCCTTGAGATCACTCTCCTTAAGGAGAGCCTCTCACCCAAGGCTGTCATGCTTCTTCCACCCCAAGATCATCCTACTCTCCCAAGAGTAGAAGATCTTGGACACTCCCAAAGCAAGAACACAAAACAGAAAAAGAAACATAGGAAAGAACTACACATTATTTTCTTCAACAACATTATACATACACACTTTCTTTACAAGCATTTCTTTCCTTCAACAAAACAACATAACTAAGATAAACAACATGAACAAGAGGAGATAACAACCAACCTTATTCTGCCAATAGGTATGCTAAACTTAGTTGGAGATGAGCTGCCCAATCCACACAACTTTCTGCAATCCTTGGCCCCCAAATTCCTCTAATTCCTAAAACTGGTTTTCTCTTTTTTTTTTTCCCAAGTTTTTCCAAAAATCTCCAAGAATGGAGAGTGGGTGATTAGCTCACTAAGCTTCCATTCTTAGCCTAAGAAGGCCCCTCTCACTCCTTCCAACCTCTTGGATAGAGTGAGTGATCTCCCATTGGGTTGGTCTTCCCTAGGTCTTACACACTCCCTAACCTAGGTGCCTAGAGAAGGGAAATGGAATGGGGAAGAGGGATTACTCTCTCCAAGAAGGTTATCCTACCAAGGAGGGCACTCCTATAGATGGAATTCGTCCATCTTGGGAAAACCACTTTTTTGGGTGGTTAAACAAGTCCTAAGGGAAAGACACATGGCCAATTTTGGCCTTCACCCATAGGTACCCCATGAGGCCTAATAGAAAAGCTCTAAAATTGACTCTAGGAGTTGATTTGACCTTCAAAAAGTCCACCTGAAGTTAACCTACGGGTCAACTCTGAGTTGACCTTCCTTGTGGCTCTCTAACCTAGATTTCTTGGTTCCTTCAAGGATAATTAGGGGATATAACCATTAACAAAAATAAAACTTTCAAAAAGGTGACATGACAAATTGCCAACACAACATACTACATAGGTGTCAAGTGACACTACAACATAATTCCACATCACAATAAACACATGGCAATTGTCCCTTAAACAATTTAAATATTCCAATAAATACAAATTACACTCATGCAACATTTTACATTTACGAATAAAATACAGTACATACGGGGTGTTGTCTCTCCAAATAGACAACCCCTGGTTTTACTAACGCACATTGGCCTAGGCTTGATTCTCCCTAATATTTCCATGGTCACATGGATATTTTCCTGCACATCTCAATTTAAACATTAGTACTTCCCAAATAGCCTCATATAATATATAAAATCACATAATCAGAATACAATACATTCATTCTACAAAGACTTGACATTATGAAATATAATTTGTCACAATTCAAAGCAATTTCCTCATAATCCTCAAAATTTGATCCATCTACAATATATGCAAACATTTTCCAAACATTATATCAAATCCTGAAATTCAGATAATAACCTGCATCATCACAACATTACCCTAATCTAGAATCATATAATATTCTATAATCCACAAGGCATAGAAATGAAGCATCCTCATATATCAATGTTACCAAAATCGCGGAATCATGAAAAGTTCTATATCCATAGTGTGTCCAAACTAGTATCCAAAATAGTTCCAAAATGAAAATAACTGAAGAGATAGGATGGGTTGGGGTAGGGCCTCACAAAAACACCTTTCTAGAGCTCGTCGTCTGATAGGCGTGTACTCTGATATACAAGGATGACTTCTACCAAATGGTTTCTCAAGATGAGTCCTGAGCGAAGAGATATTAATTTCCGAAAATGCCCAACTGGCTTTGTCGACACTGCGGACCTGATGAAGTCAATGTCCTGGCAACAAATAACGCCTTTCTCAAAAATATCAAATGACCTCCGTAGGCCCTCAAATTTGAAACATAGGTACCTTGAAGTACATATTAAATCTTTGAATCCTCAGTTTGATCACCAGACTGACAGGATGCAAACGGTGCACTCACCAAAATGGATACATTAACTGATATAACACTAGAGGTGCGGATAACTGAATTTGATGGCAAAATGAGCTCTTTTGAAAACCGATCAAACGGATTGGTAGAGCCTTGAAATTTGAAAAATAGCTCATCATTATACCAACATCAGCCCAGAACAAACATTATGGCATGATGTTTACTGAGGCAATTTTTACACTTATGCGAAACAGGGCTCCGACTAGCTATCGAAACAGGGACTTGCCAAAACACACAAACTGCAAATGGATTCGGCTTTGAAAACTGAGAAAATGGATTCGTCAAGACCCAAAATTTTGCAAGGTGACTCACATTAATGCATACAATTGAATCCATTTTGAATTTCTCCATGATGATCAACAGGGAAAAATATGTAATCGCTCAACGTAGGCTACTCAATAAAAACTGCATTTGTGCCTAAAATGCACTTTCAGCTCACCCCTCAAACTGGGTACCTCATAAACTTATCCAAATTGAATCTTGAAAGTTGCACATCACTAAATAGGCCAAATGAAAGGTGTAGGACATGAATCCCGAGCCTTACCCTATGAAAATCAACCGACTCCATTTTACCTCCTCACTAACTAGGCCATTCAAACTGACTTATTTTAATCATTTGGAAATGCAGGGCAAAATTTTGAAATGGGCCTATAAACTTGACTTAGTTTTAAATACTCCCAACACCGGTAAAACAGTTTAGCAAACAAACCGGTTAACACACATGCAAACCTAATAGAAAATAAGGCATTCACCCATAGAAGCACAATCACCATAACACAAGAGATTTTGACGTGGAAACCCAAATGGGAAAAACCATGGTGAGATGAAACTCACAAGTAACTATCTACAAAATAGTAACCAGACCGATTAAGGTCATACAATGTTCTTTACCAGAACAGATCCTGTTAGGAATCTCAATCTCTGTTAGGAGATAAGTACGATTAAAGACAACCTTGTGAGATGATTTCAGATCCATAGATGTGAACTGATAGTTCTAATACTTAATGTAAGTACAGATCAAATAGCCAACAAGATGAGGGGGGGGGTGAATCATACAAACTTAATCTTCTATAAAAACATCAGATTCAACCTCGGTAACATATACTTCAGTAATATAACGAAAATTGCTAAACATGCAAACTCAAAAGCATATAAACATCATAAACCTCATAACACCAGATTTAACGTGGAAAACCAAATAGGGAAAAACCACTGTGGGATTTCAGACCCACTAAGAAATATACTCTTCTAGAGTATGCTCGGTTAAAAGAAATCCTGTTAAAGATTACAAACACATTGCTAGATGTGACCCGGTTAAGGGATTTCCCTCAGATCTATTAGGATCTTCACCTTGTTAGAACTGACCTTGTTAAAGGATTTCAAACACTCAATCAGAATGTCACCTTGCTAGAGGGTTTTACAAATAAGACTGTTAAGTCCACACGGTTAAGAGATTTTCTATCACTTTCACAAAATAATAGTAATAAAAATCAATCTGCAACTTCACATCTAAAATACTAAAGTAGATTCTTATTTTCTCAATACAATCTAGACATAGAACTAATCTTGTCCATATGCTAGGCTTCTATACTCTATTATTCAAACAAATCTTCAAGCTTCTGTGCTCGGTAATCACTATGTAGCATCCCTATGCATACATTTGCCCGCATGCATTATTTATCAACAGTTCCCTATTTATAAACAATTTGCCAACCGCTTAATCTCTTTGATCACATTTCCCATGATCAATCATAGCCATTAGATCTTCAATCTTGTCCAGGGTCAATGTATCCTTCAATCTGAAAAATGTTTTACCCTACCTTGGAACTTGCATACATTTCTTGGAACTTGTGCTAGGGTAATGCGGTTCAATCTGCGTTGTAGATCTTCATGCCAATTTTCCTTTGCCATAGATTCATTAACAAACTTCATGCACGACATACCAATCATTTAATCAGCTCCAACTCATCAGCTTCCTTCATTAAATAACACATGTAACCATTTAATGTATTCTGTTGCAGCTCGGTTACAACTTGGTAACAACTTGGTAACAACTCGGTGAATACTAAACTTTACTTGGTAGACATTCTGCCTTCATTAACCAATAGCGATAACCTTAGGGTTTACTGACTAGGTTCTTTGCTCGATAACATAGTATAGTATTAACGTTACAATTTACAACATATGTATGATGTTAAAACAATCTAAACATCATGATCTCATCATTGTCTGACTCGGTAATAGTTGCCCATTGAATACCTTATTCATCCCCTTATTCATCATATTCTTTCTGTGTCTTTTACCGACATCTTTATACTCATCAAATCATACTTCTCAAGATATGGCAACATCATACTGAATTAGAAAATCAATTTCTTGACATCAATGACAAAATAATAATATTAAGACAGTAAATCATCCTTAGTCAGTTATATCCATAAGCATCAACAACCTTCTCAATATCCTTATTGAAATGCCAACAATCTCCCATTATCTGTTATAATGCCAAATGCCAACAATCTCCGCCTTTGGCATTGATGGCAAAACCAATTGATTTGACCTAATTAATTCGGATTGTTGTGAGTTGTTTGTGAGAGTCTGAAATGCTCTCTTCCTATCATCAGAATTCTCCCCCATACATTAGACTTCTCTTTTCTCAGTCTTTCTTTTCTGCTTTTTTTTCAGTCTTTTCTAGTCTTCTTCTCCAATCTTCTCCCCCTTTGACAACAATGCCAAAGTAAAGAACTAAAACATAATTTCTTCTTGTATGAAGTGAATTCTTGCTATAATGTGTCAACTTAGTCTCGGTTAGAGCATTTTGTCTTCAATTCCTGTTTCCTATATTGTATCATGCACTATTTCCTGCACATCTTTAGAAAACATCCTAAAGTGTGTAAATCAGCATCAACTCCTAAAAGATATTCTATAGAGTCATCGAATTGATGCTTTAACCGAACTCGGATAGTGAGTAGAAGATAGGGGTAGGACCCCTAACTTACTTCTGAGATACTCAAAAGTGTCCCTTGGTAGTGGCTTGGTGAAGATATCTGCTATTTGTTCCTTTGTGCTAACATACTCCAACACCAGTTTCTTCTCTTGAGCTTCTTCTTTAAGATAATGATATTTGATAGAGATGTGCTTTGTCTTAAAGTGCATAACAGGATTCTTTGAAATGTTAAGGGCACTAGTATTGTCACAGAATATAGTTACTGCTCGGTAACTTTCTCATTTATACCTTCCAACAGTTGTTTGATCCATGCTATGTTGGTACAATTCAATGCTGCAGCAACATATTCAGCTTCTGTTGTTGACTGTGAAACACATCCTTGTTTCTTGCTAAGCCAACTCACTAGTCTTTCTCCTAAAAAGAAAGCTCCTCCACTTGTGCTTTTTTTGTCATCAATGTTGCCTGCCCAATCAGCATTAGTATAAACTTTTAAATCAAATTCATTTCCTTTCTAATATACTAAGCCATAATCCTCGGTGCCTTTCAAGTATCTAAAAATTCTTTTGATTGTTGTCATGTGTGTTTCCTTAGGATCTGCAGAGAATCTTGTAACTATACCTATTGCATGTGCTATGTCTGGCCTGCTATGAACAACATATTGTACCTTTCCAATCATGGATCGGTAAAGTGTCTCATCAACAGATGCAAATTCATCATTCTTTGATAGTTTACAATTAGTAGTCATAGGAGTACTTACTGGTTTTGAATCCTCCATTCCAAATTTCTTCAAGATTTCCTTTATGTACTTGGATTGAGTAATGAAAATCTCATTTTTCATTTGCAGTATTTGTAAACCTATAAAATATTTTATCTCACTGATTAATGACATCTCAAATTCTTTTCTCATTTCATTTCCAAAGTTCTTGCATAAAGAGTCATTTCCACAAAATATAATATCATCAAAAAATATGGCTGAGATCAGTATTCCATTTTCATCATTCTTCATGTACATATTATTGTTCTCACTTGTCCTTATAAAACCAATCTTAATCAAATAAGAGTGCAATCTTTCATACCATGCTCTAGGTGCTTGTTTCAGACCATATAATGCTTTGTTCAATTTACATACCTGATCTTTACTCATCTTCAACAAATCCTTCAGGTTGTTCAATAAAAACTTCTTCTTCTAATATTCCATTCAGAAATGTAGATTTGACATCCATTTGATATACCTTGAAGTTTTTGAAAGCAGCATATGCCAACAATGTTCTTACTCCTCCAAGTCTAGCCACAGGTGCAAAAGTCTCACCATAATCAATTCCTTCTTCTTGGTCATAACCTTTGCAAACTAGTCTTGCTTTATTTCGAATGACCTCACTTTTTTCATTTAGCTTGTTTCTGAAAATCCACTTTGTACCGATTACATTTTTGTCCTTCGGTCTTGGGATTAGTGTCCATGTGTCATTCTTCTTGATTTGACCAATCTCTTCTGTCATAGCATTTATCCAATTTTCATTGTTAAATGCCTCTTTCACTATTCTCGATTCAAATTCAGATATCAGACATGTGTTCTATCTCAGTTTGTTCCTTGTCATCACTAGATCATCCTTATCTCTTATAATTTGACTTTGTGCATGATGTCTTTTGACATAATTGGCTAATACAAGCTTAGTAGGCTCTGTATGATCTTATTCATCACTCAATAACTGGATATTCTCTTCATTTTCTTCAACAGTTTTCTCGGTAGGACTTGTCAGTTGAACATAGATAAATTCATCATAATCTTCTGGTTCTTTGGAATTTCCTTCATCATTTCTTTCTGCAAATTCATCAATTTTCACATTTGCACTTTCTACTATTTTGTTAGATGATTTGATCAGACATTTAAATGCTTTGCTTCTAGAAGAATAACCTAGAAATGTTCCTTCTTCACTTTTCTGATCAAACTTGCCATTTCTATCATCTTTGTGTACATAGCATCTACTTCCAAAGATTTTAAAATAACTTACATTAGGTTTCTTGTCATACCAGATTTCATATGGTGTCTTCAAAGTACCTTTCTTTAGTTGTACTCGATTCAGGGTGTAAACTGCTGTGCTTATTGCTTCCCTCCAAAATGTTTGTGGCACTTTCTTTTCAATCATCAGGGTTCTAGCACAATCCACAATAGATTTGTTTCTTCTCTCAGCAATTCCATTTTGTTGTGGAGTTCTTGGTGCAGAGACTTGTCTTTTAATATCATGATCATTGTAGAATAAGTTGAACTCATTAGATGTGAACTCTCTTCCTCTATCTGATCTAAGACATTTTAGTTGTCTTCCTGTTTCACTTTCAACTTTTGCCTTGTACCATTTAAACATTTTGAAAAGCTTCTGATTTTTCTTTTAAAAACACTACTGACATCATCCTTGAATAGTCATCCATAAATAATATGAAATATTTATCACCATGATAACTTTGAACTTTCATAGGACCACAAAGATTAGTATGCACAAGATCTAAAATTCCCTTAGAGGTGTAAGACTTACTTGTAAAGCTTGATCTTGTCATTTTACCCATCTGGCATCCTCGGCACATAGCATTCTCAGGTTTTTCAAGACTTGGTAGACCTCTTACTCGGTGATTCTTACTTATTTTGATCAGATTATCAAAATTTACATGACAAAACCTTTTATGCCATAACCAGGTATCATCTATCTTTACATACAGACACTTGTTCCAAGTTGAGTCAAGGTGAAATGTATTACCTTTTGTTTGTGTCCCGGTAGCAACTAACTTTCCATGCTTGTCAGGAACTTTGACAATTCCTTTCTGAAATTCTATTCGGTAACCTATATTGTTTAGTTGTGCTACACTCAACAAATTGTATTTCAAACCTTCAACCCAATAAACATCATTGCATCTTGCATTGTCAAGAAGTGTTATAGATCCTTTACCTCTTACTAGACATGGTACATCATTACCAAATCTTACATAGCCTCCATCATAATCTTCTAACATAACAAACTTGTGTTTATCACCTGTCATATGATGTGAGCATCCACTATCTATGATCCAAGAATCATTAGTATTTATGTGAGATATTAGGGCTTTTCTTCATACCTTTCTTTATCTAATCCATCTTTGATAGCCACATAAACTACTTCCTCTATATCAATTTTATCTGATTTATCATCGTTGGATTCCTCGTCGGCTATTAAGCATGTCTTTCTATCTCTTCTTCTGAAGTCTCGGTGTCCTCTATAATGATTATCTTTCTGTATGTCATCTTGGTAATCTCTCTTTTTAGTAGAATCTTTGTCAAGACAGTTAGAAGCCATATGTCCTATCTTATCACAATTGAAAAATATCAAAGGTAGTTTTCCTTTATACTTACCTTTGCCTCTCAGTAACCTTCTGGCTAATAGTGCTTCAAACTCTTCCTGCTTTCTGATTTCCTCATACAGTTTGTGTACATCTTCCATGTTCTTGCAAAATCTTTCACTTGCTCCACTGTGATTTCCTTCAGAGTACCTATACTTTCTTTCATTGTAATCATTAGATTCATCAAGATGAAAATAACTAAATGCAGATTCAACTTTATTTACCAATGACCCACTGTTATCAAAATTACTTAACTCAAATGCATGTAGCTTACCATTAATAGCATCTAAAGAAACTGGCATATTAGGTACAAACCTCAATTCATTGATTGCAGAGACTCGGATTGCATAAGACGGTAGAAGGGTTCTTAACAACTTACTTGTTATATCCTTTTCTTCAATAGTTTCACTTGCTCCTTTGATTTGATTGACAATCTCCTTTAGTCTTGTACTGTACTGGGTTATGTTCTCACCTTCATTCATCCTTATAGATTCAATTTGTCCTCTTAGACTATCTACTTTTTCTCTTTGAACATGTTCATCACCACCATATACAGATATGAGCTTGTCCCTCATTGCCTTTGCATCATTGTAGCCTTCTAGATCATTAAACTCTAAGAAAGTCAATGCAGATGTTATTTCAATCATTGCTTGGATATGTTCTTGCTTTGCCTTTTTTTCTTCCATAGTTAATGGATAGGTGCTCGGTGTGATGAAATCATTCTCCAGATAATATATAGAATATTCTCCAACTCCTAATAGGTGCAGCTTCATCCTTTTCTGCCATGTAGAGAAACTTGACTTGTTCAGCTTCGGTGCATCCCTCTTATGCATCTTTGGATCTTTGCCTCAAGTACCTTTAAACTTTTCTTCTGGATTCCAAAGCTCTGATACCAATTGATAGTTATAATACTTAATGTAAGTACAGATCAAATGGCCAACAAGATGAGAGGGGGGGGTGGATCATACAAACTTAATCTTCCATAAAAACATCATATTCAACCTTGGTAACATATACTTCAGTAATATAATGAAAATTGCTAAACATGCAAACTCAAAAGCATATAAACATCATAAACCTCATAACACCAGATTTAACGTGGAAACCCAAATAGGGAAAAACCAATATGGGATTTCAGACCCACTAAGAAATATACTCTTCTAGAGTATGCTCGGTTAAAAGCAAATCCTGTTAAAGATTACAAACACATTGCTAGATGTGACCCGATTAAGGGATTTCCATTAGATCTATTAGGATCTTCACCTTGTTAGAAGTGACCTTGTTAAAGGATTTCAAACACTCTGTTAGAATGTCACCTTGCTAGAGGCTTTTACAAATAAGACTATTAAGTCCACTCGGTTAAGAGATTTTCTATCACTTTCACAAAATAACAGTAATAAAAATCAATCTACAACTTCACATCTAAAATACTAAAGTAGATTCTTATTTGCTCAATACAATATAGACATAGAACTAATGTTGTCCATATGCTCGGCTTCTATACTCTATTATTCAAACAAGTCTTCAAGCTTCTATGCTCGGTAATCACTATGTAGCATCCATGTGCATACATTTGCCCGCATGCATTATTTATCAATAGTTCCCTATTTATAAACAATTTACCAACTGCTTAATCTCTTTGATCACATTTCCCATGATCAATCATAGCCATCAGATCTTTAATCTTGTCTAGGTTCAATGTATCCTTTGATCTGAAAAATATTTTACCCTGCCTTGGAACTTGCATACATTTCTTGGAACTTGTGCTAGGGTAATGCGGTTCAATATGCGCTGTAGATCTTCATGCCGATTTTCCTTTGCCATAGATTCATTAACAAACTTCATGCACGACATACCAATCATTTAATCAGTTCCATCTCATCAGCTTCCTTCATTAAATAACGCATGTAACCATTTAATGTATTCTGTTGCAGCTCGGTTACAACTCGGTAACAACTTGGTAACAACTCGGTGAATACTAAACTTTACTCGGTAGACATTCTGCCTTCATTAACCGATAGCGATAACCTTAGGGTTTACTGACTAGGTTCCTTAGGGTTTACCGACTAGGTTCTTTTCTCGGTAACATAGTATAGTATTAACCTTACAATTTACAACATATGTATGATGTTAAAACAATCTAACCATCATGATCTCATCATTGTCTAACTCAGTAATAGTTGCCCATTGAATACCTTATTCATCCCCTTATTCATCATATTCTTTATGTGTCTTTTACCGACATCTTTATACTCATCAAATCATACTTCTCAAGATATGGCAACATCATACTAAATTAGAAAATCAATTTCTTGACATCAATGACAAAATAATAATATTAAGACAACAAATCATCCTTAGTCAGTTATATCCATAATCATCAACAACCTTCTCAATATCCTTATTGAAATGTCAACAATCTCCCATTGTCTGTTATAATGCCAAATGCCAAATGCCAACATGAACCTCCTTGTTAGAGGATTTATAAAGGCTTTTCTGGGCCTACCCGGTTAAGGGTTTCTGACTTGTCAAAGATGTGAGTAATCAACAAGTGAATGATCTAGCAAATGGCATAGTCTACTTGATTAGATCCATTGTAGCTCATAGCTAATGCTCTTCAGCATTACTTCAGTCTTCAGTAAATCCACACTCTATTGCAGTACACAGACTTGATCTTCTCAGTTAAGATAGCACATACAAGAGCTTCGATGGCCACCTTAACCTAACAGATACACTCATACATTCACTTTCAAAACCCTAGACATGATGTCCATAAAAGGAATCTGATTTCATATCGGTCCAATAGGATTACATTGCAAGTTCCTAGGTTCATTATATCTAGACACATTTGGCAACACGACAGAAAATCACCATCAAAGTGTCGATGGATGGTAACTCATCACAAAAATATACTGGTTGGTAACTCATCATAGAGTATTACCGGTTTATACAACTTTTCCAATTACCAGTTGGTAACTTAGAGTAATACTGGTTCAAACAGATTTTCGGTTGATAAAAATTGAAGACTGGGAAAAAGATAACTACCACTTCTGGCTCCTTTGCTCCACTCCACTTGAGATCCTTAAACCGCTTGATATCTCTATGCCACTTGGGTCTTTATACCACTTGAGATCGGTAAACACTTTCTGCATAACATCAATAGTCTAAAGACTATAACATGGTACCGGTTTGGAACAATTACCAGTTGAGCATAATTCATACATTCACAAAGTGATCTCATAGAAAGTGTGTGTCCATCAATGACAATCACAACATAATCATCAAAATGCCAACAATCTCCCCCTTTGGCATTGATGGCAACACTTAGGGAAAAAAAAAATTGACATCTAACTGTTCTACAACAAAATTATGCCATAATCAAAATTACTCCCCCTAACCATATACACTATCCCTTTTGCAGAAAATACAATGTATACTACTTCCTTACAGAGATAAACATGAAGGTATGCATAGCATGCATTAAAAGTAAGAATACTACTCCCCATCAAAATTTTAAAAACAGAATACTACTCCCCCTTTGCCAACAATGACAAAGTACAGCTGAAAAACCCTTGTTCCATTAGCATTAAAAACTGATTTAAAGAGTTTATGACAATAAAGAGTGAAACTTGTCAAAAATTGATTTAAAGTCCTGCATAAATATCTTCATGGATAAAGACCATGATTCAAGCAATGAGGTAGCAACCTCATTCTCCCTTTGCATCTGATAGACCTGCTCTTCCATGGCATCCAAGGTACTCATCTCTTGAGTGACTGTTAGGGCATCCAGATTTAGATAGCATTTCTGAAGAATTTGTAGTCTTGGCAGTAGGACCAGTTGAAGTTCCTACAAATTATGTGTCTGATTGCTTAGCTCTGCCTCTATTCTTGCAAACTGGAGTTGAAAACAATGAGCAGTTTGTTCATATGTGGAGAATGAATCATATGGCATCTTGAAGGTGCTTATAAATGACTGCATATCAGATTGTAGTTTGGCTTTCTGAGCAAGCACATCATCACATAATAGATGAGGTTGACATATCTTACTTAGCAATAATTTTCCCTCATCCATTGCATCTCTTATGTCCTTCTGTGCCTTCTGTAGATCAGACCGCAGCTCTCTTAACTTTTTCACCAAGGAAGTGTCCAAAGCCTTTTGATGCTCCTTCTTGGCATTTGCTTCTGCAACCTCTTCTAGGCTTTACACCTGGTCTTCTACAACTATCCATAGGAGCTTTAATTGTGCAAGAGAGGAATCGGTACTAGGGAGGTTGGTACCAGGCATCAAACTAGTAAGAGTTTCCACCGTAGCTTGGATCACATCTTGCTCTTTCTTCCTCCTTATTACTTCCAGATGTTCTTGGGCAACCTTAATGCTCTATAGCAACTCTGATTCATTTGCAGACTGGTGGTCAATGGGACTGGTAATGTTAGTCGGTTTGGCTTAACTACCGGTTGCCTTTGGGGTCTCCATCTAAGTGCTTTGTGTCGCTTTCTCTTTCTCTTTAGCTCTTTTCTTCTCCTCTTCTGCCTTCTTTTTCTCCTCTTCTTTCTGCTTCTCTTCATCTTCATCCTTCTTGTTCTTCTCCTCTTCCTGCTTCTTCTTCTCTTGCTCCTTTCTCTTCTCCTCTTCCTTTCTCTTATCCTGTTTCTTTTTCTTCTCCTCTTCCTTTTTCTTCTCCTTTTCCTGTTCGGCTTCCTTCTTCTTCTTCTCTTCCTCTTGTTTCTTATTCTCTTTCTCTCCCAGTTTTCTCTTGTCTTCCTCCTATTTCTCCTGACCCTTTGTTTCTATTGGTGCATTCGGAGTAACATTTTCACCTTTCAAGGCATCAACATCAATCAGGTCCAATTGAGTAGTGATCGGTTCTCCTTCACTGTCATATACTTCATCTAGTTGAGTGATTTTCAGTTCTTGCTCAGCTTTCCTGTTGGCTTCAGCCACTTGATGCAATCTTAAAGTTGATTGAGCAAGGGAGTGGGTATCTTTGACCACTTCCAAAACTTTTCCTTCCAACAACAGGAGTCTTCTTCTTCTCATGAAGAAGAGGCCCTTATATATCTCCACCACTTCATACAGTTCTATTTTAGGCACATTAGTGAAGTATTGTGCAAATACTTCCTCTCTTATTTCCCGTTCTTTCTCTATGGCAATGTGCCATTTGTTATCTAAAGAATTATATAAAGAATTAGGTGTCTCAGACTTAATTTCTGAAGGCCACCAGTCATTAATACATAAATAATTAATGACTTCCTGTTCAACTTCTTCCTTTTCACCATCATTAAAATCATCAAAGCACTCTTTCAAATCACCAAGTACTTTTCTTCTAATATTTTTAATAGTTCTTTGACAATGTGTCAAAGGTTTGTAAGAGGAAATATCTATATTTACCAGTGCCGATGTTGCCGGTTCATTCTTTGTCTTTTTCCTCATTTGCCTAGTCTTCTTAGGTTGTTCTTCAGAGATAGTGTCCTCTGAGTCTGGTGTACTGCTTTTTGTCTTCCGCTTCCTCTCAAAGGCTTTGGCGGGTGTCGCTTCTAGTTTCTTCTTTGCTGGTGACCGCTTGGTCACTTTGGGACTTCCTCTAGTAACTAGTGTCGATGATGAAGGCACTGCCTTTTCCTTCTTTACTGAGGGTTCTTCAACTGGTGTAACCCTTTCCAAATATGTTCTGGTTCTCTTTGCCTTTGGATCAAGGGGCGAGGCGATTAGGGTAGAGGCATACCCATCTAGCATGTCATACATTACCTTATATCTCATCGGTTCCACTTCTTCCTATCTAGGCTCAACTGCCTCCATAATGCACTCATCAACTCTGATGGTGAAGTAGTTGTCATCTTCATATTTCTTGACAATATCACCTAATATTCTCACCCTTTGGTTCATTTTGCATCTGAACTCATCAAATTATTTGTTCAGCACTTTTGGATAACCGGTTCCTACCACTTGTAGGCTTTCCTTGACTTGCTTTGTCACTGCTTGGTCAGCAGACCACTGAATATCACCTACTCCTAGAAAATAGCCTTGGAAGTAGAAGAACAACCCAACCAATAGTTGTCCAAACTTAAATCTCAAGGTATTGTCTCATTTGATCGACTTGAGGTTCAACAGAAATTGTCTTTACATACAAGTGCACAGATCAAACGATGCATCTTCCTTGATCATCTTGTACGTGGCATTTACCGTTGCAGCAGAGACAGAGTTGATTCTGCTGGCATGGAACATCCAGTATCCTATCACCATACAAGCATATTTGACCAGATCATCCTTGATGGAATTGACAGTCATTACTCATGAATCTCTCACTGAACCGGTGAGCTTAGTCATTTCTGTCTTGCTAATATTCCTTAGGGCTGGCACTTCACCGACATTGCAGAAACTAATGATGGCATGAATTGGTTCTGGTGTAATATCATGCGTCCACTCTAAGTACATTTTATCACTGTGTACTCTACTCAGAATAATGTGGATCTGATCATCTGAAAATTCTTCAAGGAAATAGATAGCATTGTGAAGTTTCTTATTTTCTAGAATGCTAAATTCTGGTTTAATCTTTTTGTCCTTCCCATAGAACAAACTCAACTGAGAATGGATCATCAGAGATCCTAGATCTTCAATCTTACAATCAATATAATTAGAAATGCATTCCTCCACTATAACACCAGCGGGTTTGAGATAGGGCATTGTATTTTGCCATCCGTTGAATGAAGTCTACAGAATTATCAAGTGCATTAGAACTAGCATGTGATGTGGAAGCCATGATAAACAGATAATTTTGAAAAATACCTTCGTAAGTTGAAATTTAGGGCTCACAATTCAAACTTCGCTACACACTCCTTTGGTTGCTGAAATACCACTTTGTGTTCTATACTTCACTAATAGATGTTTGCTTCTGATTCTTCTTCAAGATTTTGATAAATTCTTTGAATCGCAATCCAAATCGCTTTTCTTCACTCTGTGCTTGAAAACTTCTTCGCTCGTGAACTGATAAGTGAAAAATGACTTTGAGAAATTCTTTTAAACAAGTTCTTCACCTACCACAATAAATGCTCCACTATTAGGGCGTAAACCCTAATTTGCTTTTACCATTTCCGATCTTCTGCCAACTAACAGGTATCACATACCGGTTGAGGTCATTTACCGATGTAAACTGGGGGTTCGATATATTTCACCGTTTGCTCCTCCTAAACTTTTCTGATGCTTAGTTTGCCAGTTCAATGACTTCCTCACTAGGTGCAGAAACCGGTTCTACTTGAATCACTTCTTCTGGCTTCTTCTTCCAGGTTTTCTTCATATCTGCTTGAACAATTTCAACATCAATCTTTCCTTCTAGAGTGACTCGTATATCATCCAATATACTCTTTCTTGTTCTGCAAAATCTTGTTGTATGACCCGGTTTCTTGCAATGATAGCAAACCATTCCAGGTGCTCTCCAAGGTCCATTATTCATGTTTCCATTCTTCCTTCTACATGTTACAGCAGTGTGACCATGACCATGACAAATCCAACAGTTTTCTCTCCATTCGGTTGCCACTTGATAGCCACCGCTACCTACTTGATGACTATAGGTATTAAACTGATTTGGGTTCTGGTTCTCAGAGGATTTAGGAAAAACTCCTTGACTGCTTTGAGGATACCTTCTTACATTGTGCATGATAGACCTGCATTCAAATGCTCTATGCCCAAACTTGTTGCACGCATAACAATTACCATTGAATCTATTCGGTCTAGGCTTATCATTTAGAAAATAAGGAAAATTATTGTAAGCCTTACTTCTACATACATTAGCAGTGTGTCCTTCCTTGAGGCAATTAAAGAAAACAGGTTTGAACTTTTGCTTACCTTTATCCTTAGATTTCGATTGTTTCTTTGATGCTCCATCTTTTGTTCCAGAGGTCTCACCTTCCTCATAATCAGAGAAACCAAGTAAATTGGTATTCTTTACCAGTTTAGTTGATTCAAGCTTTTGTTCTAGCTTGACAGTACTCTTATTGAATTTGGCAAGTATTTTCTTTGTTTCAGTGAGTTCTTTGGAAATAGCAGCATTAGATTCCTTCAAGGTTGCACTCTTAGAAATAGCCATGTTTAGTTCACTTTGGATTCCTTCCTTTTCCATTTTATTTTCAAGAAGATGAGCAGTAAGTACACTGATCTCTTGCTTCAGGTTGGAGATCTCATGATCTTTGTCTTTTACCAGATCTTTAGCTTTCCTCCGGTTCTCAAGCTCTTGACACATTCTGATAGTTAGTCCTTCAAGTTCCCTTCTTAGGTTGGCATTGGACTCATTCAGTTTTTCAACTTCTTGAATTAGGGCTTCCATGTCCGCTTCATCAGAAGAACTATTTTCAGTTAGCTCCATCAGTTTTTTAGCATGCTCTCTTCTTTTTGCATGAGAGGCCTTATATTTGACCTTAAGTTCATCATAGGCTTGCTCAGTCTAAGTGAGCTGATGAGTAAGTTCCCTCATAGTGTATTCCCCCATATCTCTTTCCAAGTGGTTAGACTTATAGAAAGGTTGGCTCTGATACCAATTGATGAATACTAAGAGGGGGGGGGTGAATTAGTATACCAAAAAATACTATACTTAAACACTTTAATTGTCTAGCAGTAAACCGGTAAAATAGTTTAACAAACAAACTAGTTAACACACATGCAAACCAAATAGCAAATAAGGCATTCACCCATAGAAGCACAATCACCATAACACAAGAGATTTTGATGTGGAAACCCAAATGGGAAAAACCACGGTGAGATGAAACTCACAAGTAACTATCTGCAGAATAGTAACCAAACCGGTTAAGGTCATACAATGTTCTTTACCAGAACAGATCCTGTTAGGAATCTCAATCTCTGTTAGGAGATAAGTCTGATTAAAGACTACCTTGTGAGAGGATTTCAGATCCACAGATGTGAACCACCTTGTTAGAGGATTTACAAAGGATTTTCTTAGCCTACCCGGTTAAGGGTTTCTGACTTGTCAAAGATGTGAGTAATCAACAAGTGAATGATCTAGCAAATGGCACAGTCTGCTTGATTAGATCCACTGTAGCTCATAGCTAATTCTCTTCAGCATTACTTCAGCCTTCAGTAAATCCACACTCTGTTGCAGTACACAGACTTGACCTTCTTAGTTAAGATAGCACGTATAAGAGCTTTGATGACCACCTTAACCTAGCAACTACACTCTTGCATTCACTTTCAAAACCCTAGACATGATGTTCTTAAAAGGAATTTGATTTCATGTCGGTCCAATAGGATTGCACTGTAAGTTCCTAGGTTCATTGTATCTAAACACATTTGGTAACACAACACAAAATCACCATCAAAGTGTCGGTGGATGGTAACTCATCACAAAAATATACCGGTTGGTAACTCATCACAGAGTATTACCGGTTTATACAACTTTTCCGGTTACCGGTTGGTAACTTAGAGTAATACCGATTCAAACAGATTTCTAGTTGACAAAAATTGAAGACTAGGAAAAAGATAACTGTTGCTTCTGGCTCCTTTGCTCTACTTCACTCCGCTTGAGATCCTTAAACCGCTTGATCTCTCTATGTCACTTAGGTCTTTATACCACTTGAGATCGGTAAACACTTTCTGCATAACATCAATAGTCTAAAGACTACAACATGGTACCGGTTTGGAACAATTACTGGTTGAGCATAATTCATACATCCACAAAATGACTCATAGCAAGTGTGTGTCCATCAATGACAATCACAACATAATCATCAAAATGCCAACACATATCGGCTACACAAGTAGCACTAGGGGCACTCTTGGCGCAACAAGACAATGAAGGCAAAGAAAAGGCAGTATACTACATCAGTCATACTTTTGTTGGTTATGAGCTTAACTACACACCAATTGAGCGTGTGTGTCTTGCTGTCGTTTTTGCCTCATAGAAATTATGGCATTATATGCTAACTCATAAAACTAAGCTTGTTGCAAGGATAGATCCATTGAAGTATCTTCTTAATAAGGCAACACTCACTGGAAGACTAGCTAAATGGGTTATGATCTTGAGTGATTTGACATCGAATATGTGGACAGAAAAGAAATCAAAGGACAAGCTTTCATAGATCAGTTCGCAGATGCACCCATGACTGATGATGCTCCTCTAACTTTAGATTTCCCAGATGAATCCATTCTGATTGTATCACACATGAAGCCTTGGCAACTATACTTTGACGGCTCGTACACGTAGCATGGTGCAAGAGCTAGCATCCTCTTTATCACACCTCAAGGGAATTCCATTCCTAAATCAAATCGATTGTCATTTCCTTGCACTAATAATATAGCAGAATATGAGGCATTAACAACTGGATTACGAATTGAAGTTCAGTGGAAGATCTAGGAACTTTATGTTTTTGGGGACTCTCAACTTGTAATTCGTCAAGAAAATGATGACTACCAAACAAAAGATGAAAAATTAATGCCCTACAAGAAAATGGTAGATGACTTCAAGCAATATTTCATAAAAATAACATTTGAGCAAATACCAAGAGAAAACAATCGAGTTGTAGATGCCATGGCTACTGTTTATGGTAAAAATGGAAACAACAATATTGAAAGACTAAAATAGATTCAACCATGAAACCCTAGCCTAACAACAACAAAGATCCACCATAACATATGAAGATTGCCTAAGACAATGCAAATCAACAAAAATCACAAAGATGATACCATCACATGTCCATTAGGGTTTGAATCTCCATTCTTCATATCTCCATTAATCTTGCTTCATAAATTTTCTCTCAGATTTTATGTGTGCACAAGAGCTCAACAAAGAACGGAAATGTGGTTGCAAGTAGGCTTGATCGCATATGGAAGTTTGAATGCTAGAATTCTTGGGAGTCTGAATGCTTAGGAGGATTGATAATGAAGGAAGCATCTCCTTATATAGAAGACACTTTAGGAAATGGAGGGATAAGATTGAGAGGTGTAAAAGATAAATGGTCGGCTAAGATTAGAGGGTAGGTAGAGGAAATAAGAAAATAATGAGAGGGTAGATAGTGTAGGAATTAAGAGATGAATGACATGTGTCATAGATAGAAGAGGCTAATGAATTAATTAAATAAATAAAGATTCATTTAATTAATAGAAGAAGTGGGATCAATTAAATAAATAAGATATTTATTTAATTTAGGAAAAGGACAATTTAAATAAATAAAAGTATTTATTTAAATGAGGAAAGAGGGCTAGAAGAGGATAAATGAATTAATTAAATAAATAAAGATTTATTCAATTAATAGAAGAATTAGGCTTAAAATAATTAAATAAATAAAAATATTTAATTAATTAGACAGGACAATTTTAGGTGTCTATAGCTACTATTGCCTCGGTGATTGATCTACCGTAGAATGAAACCTGCTATGAGTTCTTGGTGGACAACCTTTTGGTCCCCTCATATGAGATCACTCCTGTCGAGATGATATGTGGCGTTGGTCTTGATTCACCTTTATATGGTTCCATTTTTACATACCTTTGTAACAATATCCTTCCTCCCGACCTATTTAACAACCAACGCCCTACTTTCATTCGCCAATCTTCCCGATATGTCATTTTAGCCGATACCCTTTACCATCGAGGTCTAGGTGGCACTCTTCTTAGATGTCTAGAAGGGGACAAAACTCAGATTGTGTTATGAGAATTTCATGAAGGTATATGTGATCCACATTCTAGTGGTCCCACCTTGGCCAAGAAACTCATTAGGATTGGATATTACTGGCCCAGTATGGAAAAAGATTCATATTAGTTTGTTAAGAAACATAAGCAATGTCAAGGAGACCTTATTCATGTGCTAGCACAAGAACTTCAACCGATTGCAACTCCTTGGCCCTTTTGTCAGTGAGGACTTGATCTCATAGGTAAGATTCACCCTCCTTCTTCTAATGGCCGCAAATTCATTATCACTGCCACATAATATTTTATAAAATGGATTGAAGTCGTTCCTCTAAACCCAAGTCACTGGAAAACATATTGCTACATTCATTCTTAACTATATCATATGTCGTTATTTTATCCCTCTTTCCATCATCATAGATAACGGATGTCCCTTCAAGAACTAGGATGTTCGTGAAATTTGTGATCACTTCCATATTAACCATTGCTTCTCCACTCCATACTACCCCCAAGGTAATGGTCAAGCTGAGGAGTCTAATAAAACCATTCTCAAAATCCTAAAAAGATAGTTGATGACAGTGGCCGAAATTGGCACATCCAACTTAATCCCGCACTTTGGGCTTATTGCACAAGTGTTCGCACACCTACAAGAGCTACACCTTATTCACTTGTCTATGGGGCCGAAGCTATCTATCCTATTGAGTTCGATTTACCATCTTTGCAAGTCTCTTTGCACAACATTATCAGTGATGAAGAGTACAGGGTCTCTCACTTACAAGAACTAGAACTATTGGATGAACGATGAAAAATTGATTTTAATCACCTCAAGGCTTATCAACAAAGAATGAGTCACAGCTACAATCATAAGGTTAAGCCTTGTACATTTGAGGTAGGTGACTTAGGTCTCAAGGAAAATCCTAAAAACCAGCAAGACAGAGAGAAGAAAGGCAAGTTCAAACCAAATTGGCTTGGTCCTTACATCATCACAGTAGTCTATGGGTCAGGTGCATATAAGCTCTCAACACCAGATGGAGAACCTTTGGAAGATCCTATCAATAGCATGCACCTTCACAGGTTTTATACATAGCTTTTCAGAATATCCTAATTCAAAAATGAATAAACAGAAAAATATATCAAAAAATATCAAAAATTCAAAAAATATCAAAAATACAAAAAATCCATAAATTATCAAAAATACAAAAAATAAAAATAAAAAAAATCGTTACTTGGTGAAAACCTGGCAAACAAGCGCCTTGTGAGACAAAAAAAAATTGAAAAATTGAAAAAAGTAAAGAGAAATAAATTTGTCCAACGATGAAAACCACTTTGGTGGTGCCCTGGGCAAGTACAATGGTGAAAACTGAGTCATCGGTGCCATTTGTAGAGACATTGCTCCTCCCTCCTTTAGGATTCAATCTCATCCTTCACTTTGCACACACTCACAGCCTATCCATCCATAATAAACTTACCCATTCCCATCATGGCTTGTTATTGATCTACCTAAGATTGGTTAGCCATTCATAATAATCCCTCATTTTCACCCCTTTCCATCCATAATAAATCAGCTCCTATCTGTGGCTAAGGCAAATCCTAAATCTAGTGATGGGTGTGGAACTAAGAGCATCACACATTCTGAGGAGTATAGTTTTCTTCAGTCTATCCACACACAATCCATAATAAAGCAACACTTGCATCACCAGATCCACAATAAAGTTTTGTCTTCTCCGCAATAAAGTATCAGCTTCCTTGATTCAGTCAGTTTCAGATGAAATGTAAACATAAGCAATGGGTTTCAACAAATGACTCAGACAACATTATGGTTTAGTGCTAACTATTCTTTTGTGAATAAAAACATTGTGACCACAATCAAATAGACTTATACAAGTGACAAGAGACACTAAACTTGATGACTACAGTGGATGTTGGTGTTGAGTCTTGGTTTTCTTTTCATTTTATCTTTTGGTGACATGTCTTTTAGCTTTTCCAGGATGTCTCTGACTACATATTTTATCTCTAGGATGTCTTTGACTAGAAAGGCAAGGATGGGATATGTCCAACTTTTGTTTTGTTGTCTGTGGATTGTCTCTTAGTAATTTTATGACTTGTCCAAGGATATGAGGACACTATGAGTCTAGTATGAACTGCGGCATTCCTTGTTTGCAACTGTTTGATCTCCATACAAATAGGTACAATGACTTTCAGGGTCGAACCTATATCTAGATTGTCATAACCTATTTACCATAATAAAGTTCAATGATGATGATAGCACAAGAAGCTCTTTCACTTCCATATCTTCTATCTTCCATCCCCCTTTCTTGATTGACTTCCATCATCCTTCTTGAGTCCGCGTAGCCCTCTATCACATGACTAAGTATAATGGCATGCCAAAAATATTTGCATTTCATGTAGTTTGCACCTGCATTACCACATATTAGCATTTCATACATACATATAGATATCACAATTGCACCATATCCTACACACAACACATGTTCGCATATTTTACATTCTCATTATATAGATAGTTATTTGCATTACCATATTCATCTGCATTTCATACATTCACATTTGCATAACATATAAAACACAAAAGAACAAATATATTGCATTTCATCAAGTACATATAAGAATCCATACATCATAGAATCATAAATTGCGTCATATAGAAACATGCATCACATAGAAGCAACATCACATAGGTACACATGCATATAGCTACCGCAAGGATGAATCATCTTATATATATATATATCAAAATCATAAGTGTCATGATACAATGATGTCAAAATAATATGGCTACAATCACCCAAAGGTGTCTACATCGTCATACAAAAATGGTACAAAAAACTGATACATAGGGAGTCGTCTAAGGCTATGATGAAATCCCTCCCTCTGAGCCAGCCAGCCTCGATGGAGTCTAATCCCTAGAAGTCCCCACCCTAGGATCATCTCCCCTACCCCCTCTATCTAGTGGTGGTGGAGGACCCATGACCCCACTACTAGACGCTTGTCTCCTGTCTCTCCCTCTAGTGGTCGTCGTAGTCCGCAATGGTCTTCGGAAGCTCCTAGCCCATTGATCAAGTGACACAACTCCATATATAGGTATCTCTAGTAGTCTATCTCCTCCCTTGCATCTAAAGTATATCACTCATGTAATTGAAAGATTCTCATATGCCCATACCTATAATAATGTCACTCCACACCCCAATCTCACTTATCCATGATACACAAACTGATGCAGCTCATAATACAAGTGTGCCAACAGACATGGCTCACATGAAAACCTAGTGTTCTCAATCACCAATGTCTCCAGAGTTCTCCCCCATCCCACAGCCAACCCTCATGTCACCCTGTCTGGACAGAGAAACCCACTGATAACTCCTGTCAGCACCACTGGTAGAGCCAATCCTATCGATGTCATGGTGTCTCATGCCACATGTCCTGCCCTCATCTCTAGTCCAGGATCCTGGAACACTCGTCTCAAGGCCTCTCGATCTCCCTCTCAATCGTAAGGAACCAACTCCCCATTGATCGGTATCTATAGTATCATGTACACATCCTCTGAGGTGACTATCATCTCACCCATTAGCAAATGAAATGTGCATGTCTCTGAGTGCCATCTCTCAACTAATGCAGTCAGCAACCCCATGTTCACCTGAAACTCGGGCATATATATAATATATCATAATCCCATGACCTCAACTTCTGCTCTATCCACCAATGTCAACTCCGGTCGTAATCCCTAAGTCGAAGGGAATCTCTCTTGTGAATCCAGCATAGGTAGGTCCTCTTGCAGTCAAGCAAATCAACTGTGTCAATCCTAGTAGTACTCCTTATTCATCACAAAATGTTGTTTTTTTATCCTAGTGCTTATATATCATATGGAACTATATCCTAGTAGTACTCCCTGTTCATCACAAAGTCTTTCTTTATCTTTTCTTTTAGGGCACCTACTTGAGTGTATCCTCTTGAGTAGCTTATCCAATTGATAATGTATGTTCCATCTCAGAATTGTCAATTTCAGCCTAATCCAATTAACAATATATGTATTATCACAGAATTGTCAATTTCTATGGTACTCCCTATTCATCACAAAGTGCCTCGCTATATCCTATCCTAGAGCCTCTAATTGAGTGTATCTTCTTGAGTAGTTTCCCGATTGGCAACATATGTTCTATCATAGAATTGTCAATCCCAGCCCTATCTGTTATCCTAGTATTTTCTAGAGGACCTGTTTGAGTGTATCCTCCTAGCAGCTTATCCAATCAACAACGTATGTTTATCCCACAACTGTCAATTCGATCTTGAAGACATAAATGCACATTCATGACACAAACGCACTTAAATACTGCACAGATGTTCTTACATTTCATAGACGTGCCTGGATTACACAGGCATGCCTCTATCCTGCATATATGTGTCTTCCCTACACAGACATTTTTGCATTTCACAAATGCGCTCGCATTTTTCATAGACACCTTTTAAACCATATACGTGTTTAGACTAAACACGAACATGCCTAACCTACCCAGATGAGCCTGGCACCAATGCAGACGTGGCTTAACATCTTTTTCCCCACTTGACAATTTCTCAAACATACCTAATATGCATTTATTGACCTACCTAGCATGCATTTATGACAACAATTGATGAAACAAGGTACAAGGAGTTTTTGTGGTCCTTACTGGCTCTCCTGCATCTGCTGGCCTCTAATATCAGTGAACACGATCGAATCTATGCACCAATGCCATCACTTCTAACTGCTCTCTGCACTCTGATCTCTTAGGTGTGTGGATGACAATGAGGATGTTTTCCCTCATAGTCTATCTTATAGACTACCCTAGCCTCAGTCTCCCACGTTAGTCTTCTTTATCCCATGACTCTGTCACTCTATCCTATCTTGTCATTCCTTTCTAGCCTTTCTTTCTTATCGAGAGATTGTTTGCAATCATTTTAGACATTTTCATCCAATCTCTCGAGGGGGCATATCATTCCCATCTTGGGGCAAACTTGTATCAGTTTATCTTATCTTCTTTGAAACAACACGACAAGCTGCATTGCCTCAAAGAGGGGCAAAATGTAGACACCTAAAATTGTCCTGCCTAATTAAATAAAAATATATTTATTTAATTATTTAAGCCTAATTCTTCTATTAATTAAATAAATCTTTATTTATTTAATTAATTCACTTTAGCCTCTTCTAAACCTTTTCTTATTTAAATAGATACTTTTATTTATTTAAATAGATACTTTTATTTATTTAAATAGATACTTTTATTTATTTAAATTATCTTTTTTTCTAAATTAAATAAATATATTTATTTATTTAATTGATCCCACTTCTTCTATTAATTAAATAAATCTTTATTTATTTAATTAATTCATTAACCTTTTCTACCCATGACACATTTCATTCATCTCTTAATTCCTACACTACCTACCCTCTTATTATTTTCTTATTTCTTTTACCTACCCTCTAATCCTAGCCGACCATCTATCTTTTACACCTCTTAGTCTTATCCCTCCATTTCTTACAGTGTCTTCTATATAAGAGGTTGCTTCCTTCATTATCAAGCCTCCTAAGAATTCTAATTGTCTAATCAATCTTATGCAATCAAGCCTTTTTACGATCAATCTATCAACTACATTTTTGTTCTTTGTTGAGCTCTTGTGCACACATAAAATCTGAGACCAAATATATCAAGTAAGATCAATGGAGATAGGAAGAATGAAGATTCAAACCCTAGTGGACATGTGATGGTATAATCTTTTTTATTTTGTTGATTTGCATTGTCTTAGGTAATCTTCATATATTATGGTGGATCTTTGTTGTTGTTAGGCTAGAGTTTTATGGTTGAATTCATTTAGTCTTTCAATATTGTTATTTCCATTATCCACTTTTCACCATACACAATTGCAACTAAGTAGCTGAAGGACAACCGGTAGTAAGAGTTGTAACGGGTAAGGGGGTTTAGCAGAGGTTTAACTGGTAGTTAACAGAGCTAAGGTTAACTGGTAGGAAGGCATCCAAGAGGGATAGAGTGCAGGGTGAGTATAAGAGGAAGTCAGAAAAGATAGAGATTGACTGGTAAGGGATCAGAGAGAGTGAATTGATAATTGGTAGTGAAAGAACTGGCGAAACAGAGAAGAGTTGTAACCAACAGAGAGAAATTGAATAGGTGTTACAAAACTCATTTGTAATAAGGTACTTTTATTGTAATAAGTTGTTATTTCATTGTGTATCTCTGAGTTGGAGCTTCGTGTAGGGGTTGATGCCCATAAATCATTAGGGGTTGGTGCTCCTTGGGTTGGTGCTCTAAACATTCTAACTATTATTTCATTGTGAGGCTGGATTGGAGCAGTAGACTCCAGCAACATTTCTCACCAATGTTTTTCCCACATTGGGTTTTCCTCATTTATCTGGTGTTGTGAGATGCATTCTTTGTGTGTCTGATTACTAGTGCCTTCATTGCTTTACCGGTTGCACACACATTGTTGGAAATTGTTTGAAATCACTTATTCGCCCCCTCTCAGTGTCATATTGTGTTCTACACCTCTATCCAAGGGGGACAAGAGCATCACGCCCCTATCCTACCCTATTTTGGTGCTCAGATAGGATCTTAAGGCACCATAAGGGCCACAATAGGAGGAAACTCAGGATGAAAGAGAAGAAAGAGTTCTCAGTCAACAAAGAGATGCAGTAGCTGAGATGAGGACCTAAAACGTGATCAAAATTGCAGGGGTCGTAATTTTAGGACATTACTTTTAGCCCCCACTTTAGCGGGAGTATGGCTCTCACCAATACTGTCGATAAAGTAGAAGAAATAGAGAGATGAAGATGAGAGATACAGAGAAATACCACAAGGAGTATAAGACATCACTAATCTTGAGGAACAAAGCCCCCAATCTTAGGGTCGTAACTCACTCAAACATATCCAAGAGCATACAAGACCAAAAGAACAAGACCGACCAAAACAAGACAAAGCACAAAAGACACACAACAAAGATGAAACACACAAGACCACACATCAACTAGCCAAAGAGACCTTGATACAAATGTCTCAAACAACTAGTTGAAACACAATGACCAATGCCATCACATAAACAACAATAATCACATAAAAGAGCAAAGCTGACATTATCCATGAACCAGCAATAGTAAAACTATGGGTTCATGAGAGGAAGGAGAGAGAGAGGACATGAATACACACTTTGGTGATCCATGAGAAGAAAGGTGAACAAGAGGAAACCATGGACATCTCACCCCTAGAATTAGGTGATCCATGGATAAAAGGGACATGGAAAAATAGCCCCTAAAGTATGTCTAGGTGATCCATGTAAGGGAGGAAGTTGAGAACATCATTAGTTCCACTCAACCTCATGTGTGTGTGTGTAAGTGAAGTTCAAAGCACCTCATAGGATTCTATGTCTGAGTATGCTACAACCTGTATAAGATGTATAGTACAAATCTCAAGAAAGGTGTGACATCTCACTCTAAGAGACCATGCTCTGGTTTCAAGAATAATCACCCTAAAAGAAAAAGTGGTGACATCTCGCTCTAAGAGGTTGTGCTTTGGTTACAAGAATGACCTACTATACAAAATAAATGTGGTGAGATCTCACTCTAAGAGGGTATACTATGGTTCTAAGAATGACCCACTATACAAGAGAAAAGTGGCGACATTTTTTTCTAAGAGGCTGCCCTCTAGTTCTGAGAATGACCCACTATACAAGAGAAACAATGCACAAGAGAAACATAGTATAAAAGGAGCAGTGCAGGTGCCCCCCCCTTAAGATGTCAATATTTTTCAATGTTGATATCTTAAGGAAAGTAGAACAAGGATACCTACCTTTAACACAAAGAAGATATCCATTATGCAACAATGTCATAAATCCAAGCAAGAGAGGGTATTCTCTTCAAGCAAGGGTAAGATAGTTGAAAAGAGATATCATCTATGTTCAAAAGAAATCTACCCCCAAGAGGAGTTGTCTTAGACAAATATAATATCTTCTATAATGAATCACAAAAGAGAACAAGAATACAATCCTTCCTCCTATTGCTAGGTGAAAGGGATTCTTGATAAAGGATGACTCACTTTTATGTCAATGTGGATGGATGAATTAATTATAGATGTACATTACCAAGTGTAAAAGAGGTAGTCAAGGAGTTTCACCTCATGTATAAGAGAGACCCCTTGAGAAAACAACAATGATTTCACACAAGGAAAGACATCAAGTAATGAAACTCACATCATCCCCAACATAGGAAAGAGTGGATCCTTAGAGAAATAAAGAAAAAGAGAGATCATTGCCCCCCATGTGTAGGAACAATGAGAAGAGCTTATGCAATCTTTTAGAGAGAGATTAAACATAAGTAAATGCACAATAAAATTAGATGAACATATGCAAGAAATGACATTAGTAAATGTAAAATACAGGTCTCAAGGAGTGGTAATCTTCTGAGGGAAGAGAGAAAGAAAATCACATATTCCTCAAGAGGGATTAGTCATAAGAACGTACCATTGTAAGAAATGATAATCACATATGAAAAATGCAGCCCCTAAAGAAAATAATGATAAATGAGATAAAAAGGAAGAGAAAGGAGAAAAATCCTTGCCCCCAAGTGAGAAGAACAAGGAGAAATATTACACATCTTTTAATGGAGATCATTTTCAAATGATATGCCTTCCTCATGGACTGAATCCTCTCAAGGAAGGTTCTTGTACTTTATAGGAGACCACTCCATGCTAGGGGCATATCATATTTGTAAATAATCAAAACCATAGAAGAGGTAAGTTTTCCAATAGATTTAAGAGAAGAAGAAGAAGATGTGTATTACTCATTAAAGATGCTCCTTTGTCAATCAAAGATAAAAACCAAAGAACAATTATATGCTCACATAACTTTATGCAAGAAAGGAGATTTAAAATTGAATAATATATGAATATAAATTAATGAAAAAAGAAGAAGAAGTGAGCCTCATGTCGCTACCCCAAAGTATTTAAAATTAAAATAATACCACCACAAATAATAAAGAGCCCCTAGTTAAGTTGGCTAGTTATGTCATAGGGTCGAGACCAACATGAGAACAAAAGAAGTTCTAAGGCACTATGTGCATATCAAGGAAGACAGGTAGATCTATTGTAAAAGAAATTTGTGCATGATCATATTGCTTTTGAACAAATTTCTTAAATGCATGACATTTCCCAAGAGAATGTGAATATGAATCATGAAAAATGCAATATTCCTCGCCTTTCACTTGCTTAAGATTCTTGTTTGGATTTTTAGGAGGAAAGAAAATATTCTTATGATATTTCAATCTCCAATAGATTCTCGTAGCTAGTCTATCAGGATGATAAATTTGTTTTAAATCATTTTCTTGACATAGAAGAGGAGAAATATTAAAAGAAGAAGGTTTATCATCCACAATTCTAATTTGACACTATTGATGCCATCTTGAATAGATTTTTTAAAATAAGGGCAATCATCAGCATTATGATCATGGGTTTGATGAAATGAGCAAAAAGGACATTTTCAAGAAGAAGCATTCTTGGGGGATCTTTTGATTTGTTGTTGTTGAAGATAGTTCTTAAAATTTTCAATCCTAAGGAGTTAATCCTTAGAGAGAGGAGTTTCACTTCCTAGGCCTTCTATAGTAGCTTACGTAAGTGGGTTTATAGGGACACAGATTCCTTGTTCAAATTTCCCAATTTCTTATCCGCTAAAACCTTGTTTTATTATATATTAAAGCCACAACTATAAGAATGTTGCAAATGAGAAGCTGGGGGAATAAGATCATTAATTTCTTTTAAACCTGAAGTATAAGGTGGAATGAGAGGTTTTGTAGATGAAGAAGGAATATCATGGGAAAGGATAACCTTCTTTCCTTTGTCAGGCTTATCCTTTTGGGGAGATTTGGGGTGAACATCTTCATCATCTAAAGGTTCACCTTTACTCATTTCTATGTGAGGCGAAAGATCATGAATAATTAATTGCATAAAATCATCCTCCCTACATATACTTTGATGTTGAAGATAAGTCCTAGGAGAATGAGGAGGGTCTAAAGATGTAAGAATACTAATATTATGATTTTGCCCCCCTTTTTCAAGGGTATTATGTGTATAAGAAGAAGATAGACACATTGTTTTCCAATGCTTGCTCTTTTTCAAAATAATCAATGGTTGCTATAGTAGCTCTTATCTTATTCCAATTGTTTACGGTTAGACTAAAGGATGTGGATGGGGAAGTTAGCTCAGCAGATTTATTGTAGTAGCATCCCATTCTTCAGGAGTTTGCAGATGTTTTTCCTAGTGAGATTCCAAATATGCCCCCTTGGCGAGATATAGATTTTAGGATTGATTTGGTGTCAGGAGCTGAGCCTATTTCTAAAGCTCCCTATTGAATGACCATATAGGAGTTGAATGAGTTGAGGGTTCAGTTGGAGGAGTTGTTGGTGAAGGGGTTTATTCATCCTCGTGTGTCCCCTTGGGGTGCACCTGTGTTATTTGTGAAGAAGAAGGACAAATCTCTTTGATTGTGCATTGATTATAGATAGCTTAATAAGGTGATGGTGAAGAACCGATATCCCTTGCCTCGGATAGATGATTTACTTACCAGATTAAGGATGCGAAAATCTTCTCTAAGATTGACCTTAAGTCCAAGTATCACTAGTTGAGGATTCAAGAGGTGGACATTCATCGCACAACTTTTCGTACTAGATATGGTCATTATGAGTTCACAGTGGTACCTTTTGGTCTCACGAATGCACCTTCAATTTTCATGAGCTTGATGAATGGTGTATTTAGGTTGTATTTGGACAGATTTGTATTAGTATTTCTGGTTGATATTTTGATTTATTCGATATTGGTTGAGGAGCATGAGGATCATGTGAGGCAGGTTTTGCAGTGTCTTAGGGAGAATCAACTATATGCCAATTTGGCAAAGTATGATTTCTTCCAGACAAAGGTGAGGTATCTTGGTCATGTGATTTCTGGAGAGGGTACCACAGTTGATCCCTTGAAGATTCATGTGATTGTTGATTGGCCAGCACCCACTAATGTGGGAGAGGTGCGTAGTTTCATGGGTTTAGCAGGTTATTATCGCAGATATGTTCAGGATTTCTCCAGGATAGCTCATCCTATCACTTCTCTTTAGAGAAAAGGGAAGAAGTTTGTTTGGATAGAGCAGTGTGAGATATCTTTTCAGATTCTTAAGGAGCATTTGATCATTGCACCTATTCTAGCAATACTAGATCCTTTGGGAAATTTTGTGGTGTGCACAGATGCTTCTTTGGAGGGTCTAGGAGCAGTATTGATGCAAGATGGTCATGTGATTGCATATGAGTCGCGTAAACTTAAAAATCATGAGCCGAATTATCCTACCCATGATCTTGAGTTAGCAGTAGTGGTTCATGCTTTGGTAAGGTGGAGGCACTTCCTTCTTCGACATAGATTTGAGTTGCATAGTGATCACCATAGTTTGCAGTATATCTTCACGCAGTCGAATTTGAATGCTAAGCAGAGGCATTGGATGGAGTTCTTGTGTGAGTACAACTTTGAGGTGAGATATATTTAGGGTAAGGAGAATGTGATAGCAAATGCAATATTGAGTCGCAGGAGGCATGAGATTTTAGCAATGTCTCATAGTGTGGATTTGAGGAGCCGTATTCTTAATGCCCTTTCTTCAGATATATGGTATTAGGAGATTATTGCAGAGGTTTCCAGAGGAAGAGCTCTTGAGGGAAAATATGCAGGTTACTCGGTAGAATCAGATGAACTTCTTAGGAATTTCGGATGCATTTATGTTCCACCATCAGATGGTCTTTGAGTTCTGATCATGTTAGAGGCACATCATGCACCTTACTCGGCACATCTAGGTGTCAAGAAGATGCACGCAGATTTGAGACAGATATATCATTGGCCTGGTATGTGGAGAGATATTGCAGATTTTGTGGCATGTTGCCTAGAGTGTTAGCGAGTGAAGGCAGAGCATCAACATCCCGCAGGATTGTTACAATCACATATGTTTCTATGATGGAAATGGGACATTATTGTTGGCATTTGTGCTGAGTATGTTGACATGATGATATTATGTTGTCATTGATGTCAATATGTTGGAGAGTGAACTGAAATATACTGAAAAGTGAACCGGTATATGTGCAAAGAAGTGAACAGGTATATTGAAGCTAAACAGTTTGCAAAGTGAACCGATATAGTGCTATAAACCAGTATATTGAGCAATAGGTGAAGTGGTATGTTTGTCCAAGAGAACCGGTATGATGAAATGTGAACCGGCATATGGAATGTTCTCTATGAAGACTTAACATGATATGACTACCAGTTGGTTGTCTTAGCTTAAGGATTTTCGGTTGAAGTGTTCCAAGCCTATATGACTCAACCGATGACATTGTGTGATGAGTTAGCAATGTAATGAAGATCAGATCATGGTGCCATGTCAGCCTTGTGCACGTAAAGGATCTTGCATGAAGGAGATTGATCCTATCTACCTCAGAAATGTGTGAAGTCCCTGTAAACGGTGGAGAACATGTGATGGGTTATCGCTTCCATAAAGCAGTGAAGAACGAGCGATGGAGAATGTCTCGAGATCTGTTCAAGACCGTTGTATTCAAATGCAAAGTGTTCAATGGCCAAGATTGAACTGCCTGAATTTCTTAACCTAAATGTTTAGGGTTA
Organism: Cryptomeria japonica; assembly: GCF_030272615.1. Lineage (NCBI taxonomy): Eukaryota > Viridiplantae > Streptophyta > Pinopsida > Cupressales > Cupressaceae > Cryptomeria > Cryptomeria japonica. The sequence continues at coordinate 401,830,387 of NC_081405.1, read as the reverse complement.
AGGGTTTATGCTGCCGACCTATCTATTTCCTATAAGATCGATGTTGTGTTTCATGCTAAGGTTGTTGGAAAATGGTGTGTGTGTATCTAAGTGAAGAGATACATGATTCTTTCCCAACCAGATGAGATAAGAGGATTGATTCCTGCATTGTGTGTGTGCAGAAGGAAGGAACTTAAGTGGATCTGCATTAGGCATTGAGTGCTATTATCAGATCATTGTAATACCTATTGATCTTTAAACACTTCAATAGTTGGAAAATCCCTTAACTGGGTAGCTTTAATCAGCTTGTTGTAAATCCTTTAACAGGGTGACTCAAACTAATTGAGTTCTTGAAATCCTCTAACAAGGTAACCTCTAACAGGGTTTAACCCTTAATCGGGTATTTAGCCATCCCTTAACTGGGTGATCTCTAATAGGATTGGTTCCTAGAAGAACCTGTTGTAATAGTCTTTAACCGGACTAGGCTCCTAATAGAGCGGACTTATAAAGAGTTCAAAAGCAGCTTGTGGGTATTCATCCCCACCATGGTTTTTCCCAGTTCGGTTTCCACATGAAAAATCTATGTGTCATGTGTAGTAATTTTCATGTGATGATTTAAGTGATTTGTGTCTAAAGGTAAAACATGTTGAGCTAGTTGTTATTATATTTATGATGATAGATTACCTATTCATGCATAAAGGTGAAATGGAAGTGTAGTATTAAGTTGAGTGGAAAAATAAGTGATTAACCGATTAACGCTTGTCATAGTCATTCCTAGCCTTACTGATTGCATTCTGTTTCAGACCGGTGTTACTGTCTACCAGACATTTGCAGTGTTTGCAGTCAAACTGGTTCAGGAAAAGATTTTGTGATTGTACTGATTCACCCCCCCTCTCAATATCAGTTTGGTACTTATTGTTCATCATTGAGTTATCAATTGGTATTAGAGCGTCCTCCAAGTCCTCTATGTTGTAAGCTTAACCTCTTAAGGGAAAGATCCTATTATAATGATGAAGAGAGAAGGTCCAAAGTTCAACAGAGATAACTTCAAAATTTGGAAGGACAGAATGAAGATTTACATCAGAAGCATGGGTGCTCAACACTGGAGCTATATTGAGAATATTTTTGTTATTCCTACTGGTACTCTCACCGATGATCAAAAGAGATAAATACAAGAGAATGGGCAAGTCATGGAAGCCCTAATCAGCAGCTTATCTAACATTGAGTTTATTGATGTCTAGGATAAAGATAATCCCAAAGAAGTATGGGACACTCTTGAGAATATCTATGGCAGTGATGAGCATGTAAAACAAGCTAAGGAAGAAAGCCTTAGAGGGAAGTTTGAAGACATGTAGATGGTTGAAGGTGAGACCATTCAACAGTATGGAATAAGGATCAAAACTGTTGTTGGAGATATCAAGAGTGCAGGTGGTAAAATGGAAGATTCCACTGTGGTAAGCAAAGTTCTGAGATCCTTATTACTGGTCAATGCAATAAGGGTTGTTGCTATTCAGGAGTTGAGATCAATAGACAAGACTAAGGTATCCCTAGACTCCATCATTGCAAAGTTGATAGCCTATGAGCTAAATAGTTTTGATGGCAATGTTCAAAAGACTGAATCAGCTTTTAGAGCTTCTATTGTACCATCCAGAAAAGGAAAAGAAGCAAGCACCAATGGTGAACCAAGACAGAGTAGAGAAATGGATGATGAGGAGATCCTGGTGGAATTTGAATCTCTTCTTGCCAGGAAACTTCCTAAAGGAACCAGTAAATATAGAGGTAAGCTCCCTTTGAAATGCTTTTCTTGTTATCGGATAGGACATATTTCTATAAATTGTCCTAATGGTGACAACAAGGACAAACCAGAGAGGTTCAATAAATTCAAAGGAGGAAACCAGAGAAACTTTTTTGTTGTAGTTGATGAAGGTGTCACAGATGAGGAATCAGAAGATGAAGAGAATGAAGATATTGTGTTTTTTGCAGTAAAGGAAGATGTGTCAGACAAGAAGGCTCTTATCTTCCACTTTGATAATTCCAATGAGTGGATTATTGACAGTGGTTGTTCTCACCATATGACTGGTGACCAGAGCAAGTTTCTATCTTTGGAAGAATATGATGGTGGTGTGGTTCACTTTGATAATGATGCACCATGTATGGTTAAAGGAAGAGGGTCCATCTCTCTGAATGGAAAGAGAAGTGCTGATAATGTGTATTGGGTGGAAGGTCTCAGACATAATCAATTGAGTGTTGCCCAGCTGAATGACAGTGGACTCACTCTAGAATTCAAAAATGGAGTGTGCAAAATCAAAGGAAAAAATGGTGAATTGATGGCCACCGGTATGCAGACCAAAGGTAACTTATTTCAGCTGAATGCAAATGTAAGTACATGTCTTATGGCTAAATTTGATGATAGTTGGATATGGCATAGGAGACTCTGCCATGTAAACTTTGATAACATTGTGAAGGCCAGTAAAACCAAGGTAGTCAGAGGATTGTCGGTGCTGAGCAAACTAGAAAACCCTTTGTGCAGAGAAAGTCAACTGGGGAAAATGTCTTCCTCAACTTTCAAAGGTAAATCTTTCATAGAAAATAATTTACTTGATCTTGTGCATACTGATTTATGTGGTCCTATGAAAACTAGGAGTGTGCAGGGAGATAGGTATTTTATGATTCTTACAGATGATTTCTCAAGAATGATGTGGGTCACATTCTTGAAGGACAAGTATGAAGCCTTTGGAAATTTCAAAGCTTTCAGAGCATTGGTAGAAAAGGAAAGTGGTAGAAGAATCAAATGCCTTAGAACTGATCAAGGGGGGGAATTCACTTCCAGTGAATTCAACAAATATTGTGAAGAGAATGGTAACAATAGGCAACTGTTTGCCCCCCGGACTCCACAACAGAATGTCTTAACAGAGAGAAACAACCAGACTATGGTTGAAGCAGCTAGAACTATGTTGATCCAGGGAAAAGTTGCTCATGCCTTTTGGAGAGAAGCAGTGAGCACTACAGTATACATAATGAACCAGGTACTCATCAAGAAAGGAAAGGATAAGATTCCTTATGAGTATTGGACTGGTAAGACACCAGTGGTAAGCTACTTTAGAATGTTTGGTAGTAGATGTTATATCAAGAGAAGTGAACATCAGAGCAAGTTTGATGTAAAATGTGATGAAGGAATATTCCTAGGATATTCCACCAAGAGAAAATCTCTCAAATGTTTCAACAATAGGACTTAGAGAATTATTGAAAGCATCAATGTTAGAGTTGATGAAAATTCTAGAAAACCTAAGGAAACCGATAGTAAGCAAGTGAGAGATGAACCGGTAGTAACCTTTTGGGAACCGGTTGCTAATCAGCCAAGTACTAGTAATAGTGTTCCTACACTGGTAGATGTTAATGTTGATGAAGATGAGGATGAAGAAGAAAAGCAGGAGGAATCAGTCAAGAGCATTCCTTGATATGTCAAACTAAATCATGATCCAAAGGAGATCATAGAAGATAAGGATGCAGGAATCCTTATGAGAAGAAAGGTCAGAGAGAATTCTTGTATGATCTTTGAATTTGAGCCCAAATCATTCAAAGAGGCACACAAAGATGAAGACTGGATCAAGGCAATGGAGGAGGAACTTGACCAGATAGAGAAGAATGGTACATGGTCTTTGGTACCCAGACCAGAGCATAAAAATGTCATTGGTACCAAATGGGTTTTCAGAAACAAGCTAAATGAGGATGACACAGTGGTAAGGAACAAAGCCAGACTAGTATGTAAAGGATATGCTCAAGAAGAAGGAGAAGACTATGGAGAAACCTTTTCCCCAGTAGCCAGATTGGAAAGAGTTCGTATGCTTCTTGCATATGAAGCTTTTAAAGGATTCAAGGTATACCAAATGGATGTAAAATCTGCATTCCTAAATGGAATACTTGAAGAGGAGGTGTATATAAAGCAACCAGATGGGTTTTCCCTATCAGAAGATTGTGACATGGTGTGTAGTCTACATAAAGCCTTGTATGGACTGAAGCAGGCACCTAGAGCCTGGTATGAATGCTTGCACTCCCATCTTGTGAAGATTGGATTTGAAAGAACAAGTGAAGATAGCAATATCTACTTGAAATCAGAAGGAGATCAGATTCTGATCTGTGAAGTATTTCTTGATGACATCATCTTTGGAGGTGATGACAAGATGAGTCATGAATTTGCTGATGAGATGAAAAAGGAGTTTGAAATGTCACTCGTAGGGGAGATTAAGTTCTTCATTGGACTACAGATTCAACAAATGAAAGATGGAATCTTTATTACTCAGCCCAAGTATGTCAAAGAGGTGTTGAAGACCTTTGGTATGGAAGATAGTAAACCGGTTGGTACACCAATGGTGACCTGTTGTAAGCTATCAAAAGAAGATGACTTGGCGGTGGTAAATAAGAAGGATTATCGATCAATGATTGTTAAGTTGCATTATGTAGTGCATAGCAGACCAGACATTGCACATGCAGTGGGTATTACCGCTCAGTTTTAGCAAAACCCTAGAGAATCCCACTTGGTAGCAATCAAGTGGATTCTTAGATATCTGAAGGGAACTATTGACTATGGGTTATGGTATCCATACAATAATGATTTCAACCTGAAAATGTTCACAGATGCTAATTGGGCTGGTAATGTAGATGACCGAAAGAGAACAATCGATGGTGCATTCTTTCTCAGTGGTAGACTGGTCTCACGGATGAGTAAAAAGCAAAGTTGTATCTCTCAGTCTACAGCAGAAGCAGAGTATGTTGCAGCTTTTATGAACTGCACCCAGACTATTTGGATGAAGCATGTATTGAATGGCTTCAAAGTTCCTGTATCTGAACCGGTAAGCATATTTTGTGACAATACAAGTGCAATTAACATTTCCAAGAATCCAGTTTTGCATGCTAGAACCAAGCACTTTGAGGTCAAGTATCATTTCTTGAGGGAAAAGGTTCAGAACAAGGAGGTTGTACTGGAACATGTTTCCAGTAAGGAGTAGTTAGCAGATATATTCACCAAGCCTCTACCAAAGGCTTCATTTACCCATTTAAGAGGTGAATTAGGGGTGTTGCCCCTTCAAGAGGTGAACTGAAAGTATGTACTCCACATCAGTCAAGTATTGCAGTGTCCAAATTTTTCCGGATTGATGTGTTGAAGGATGCTGCTCCTTAGGGGGAGCAACATAGTGGAACAGGAAAGCTTGTGCCTCCAATTTGGCATTGTTGTCAAAGGGGGAGAAGATGTGAAGCAGAGAAGATATCTACAACAATGGGGAGAAGATGTGAAGCAGAAAGAGAGATCTTTGTATATTGCCATCAATGCCAAAAAGGGGGAGATTGTTGGCATATGTGTTGAGTATGTTGACATGATGATATTATGTTGTCATTGATGTCAATATGTTGGAGAGTGAACTGGCAATATGCTGAAAAAGTGAACAAGTACAATGTGGTGAACCGGTATATGTGCAAAGAAGTGAACAGGTATATTGAAGCTAAATAGTTGGCAAAGTGAACCGATATAGTGGTATAAACCAGTATATTGAGAAATAGGTGAAGTGGTATGTTTGTCCAAGAGAACCGATATGATGAAATGTGAATTGGCATATGGAATATTCTCTATGAAGACGTAACATGATATGACTACCAGTTGGTAGTCTTAGCTTAAGGATTTCTGGTTGAAATGTTCCAAGCCTGTATGACTCAACCGATGATATTGTGTGATGAGTTAGAATTGTAATGAAGATTAGATCATGGTGCCATGTCAACCTTGTGCGCGTAAAGGATCTTGCATTAAGGAGATTGATCCTATCTACCTCGGGAATGTGTGAAGTCCCTGTAAACAGTGGAGAACGCGTGATGGGTTATCACTTCCATAAAGAGGTGAAGAACGAGCGATGGAGAATGTCTCGAGATCTGTTCAAGACCGTTGTATTCAAATGCAAAGTGTTCAATGGCCAGGATTGAACCACCTGAATTACTTAACCTAAATGTTTAGGGTTTAGGGTTTATGCTACTGACCTATCTATTTCCTATAAGGTCGATGTTGTGTTTCATGCCGAGGTTGTTGGCAAATGGTGTGTGTGTATCTAAGTGAAGAGATACGTGATTCTTGCCAGACCAGATGAGATAAGAGGATTAATTCCTGCATTGTGTGTGTGCAGAAGGAAGGAACTTAAGTAGATTTGCATTAGGCATTGAGTGTTATTATCATATCATTGTAATGCCTGTTGATCTTTAACCACTTCAATAGTTGGAAAATCCCTTAACCGAGTAGCTTTAATCAGCTTTCTGTAAATCCTTTAACAGGGTGACTCAAACTAATTGAGTTCTTGAAATCCTCTAACATGGTTTAACCCTTAACCGGGTATTTAGCCATCCCTTAACTAGGTGATCTCTAACAGGATTGGTTCCTAGCAGAACCTCTTGTAACAGTCTTTAACCGAACTAGGCTCCTAATAGAGCGGACTTCTAAAGAGTTCAAAAGCAGGTTCTGGGTATTCATCCCCACCATGGTTTTTCCCATTTGGGTTTCCATGTGAAAAATCTATGTGTCATGTGTAGTAATTTTCATGTGATGATTTAAGTAATTTGTGTCTAAAGGTAAAACATGTTGAGCTAGCTATTATTATATTTATGATGATAGATTACCTATTCATGGATAAAGGTGAAATGGAAGTGTAGTATTAAGTTGAGTGGAAAACTAAGTGATTAACTAGTTAACGCTTGTCACAATCATTCCTAGCCTTACTAGTTGCATTCTATTTCAGGCTGGTGTTACTGTCTATCAGACATTTGTAGTGTTTGCAGTCAAACCGGTTCGGGAAAAGATTTTGTGACTGTACTAATTCACCCCCCCTCTCAGTACCGGTTTGGTACTTATTGTTCATCATTGAGTTATCAATTATATCTATGGATTTTATAGTTGGATTACCAATGTCTTCATGCTATCATGATGCTATTATGGTCATTGTAGACAGATTGACCAAAGTAGCACACTTTTCTCCGATCAGGTCTTCGTATACAGCAGTGACAATAGCCCGAGTTTTCTTGGAAGGAGTTATGAGGTTGCATGGTATTCCTTAGTGGATCATCTCAGATCATGATCTAGTGTTCACATCAACATTTTGGATAGCTCTTTAGCATGATTTGGGTATGCAATTGAACTTTAGTTCAGCTTATCACCCCGAGACAGATGGATAGACAAAGAGGATGAACCAAGTATTGGAGGACATGTTGAGGATGTACGTGATGGATCAGCAGTCTTGTTGGGAGGATTATCTCTATTTGGTTTAGTTTGCATACAATAATGGTTACCATAGCTCTATTGTTATGTCTCCTTATCAGGCATTATATGGTAGACCATGTCGCATGCCCTTGAGTTGGGATCGTTTAGAGGATAGAGTGTGTATTGGATCAGAGATGTTGTAGGATATGGAGAAGCAGGTGGCTTGCATTAAAGAGCATTTGTTGGCCGCAGAATAGACAGGCGAAATATGTGGATGCTCATCGAGTGGACAAGAATTTTTCTATTGGTGATAGGGTATTTTTGAGAGTTCACCTGAGAAATAGTCTGATCCGTTACGGAAAAGGCTCTAAGTTGGCACCTCGATTTGTTGGACCTTTTGAGATTTTGCAATGGATTGGTCTTGTGCATTATCTCTTTACCTTGTTGCTTAGCTTATCTCGCATCCATGATGTCTTTCATGTTTCATTTTTGAGGTTATATCATCCTGATGTTTCGCATATGTTGGATTGGAATGTTTTGTAGGTCGAGGACGGGCAACTTTCTATGGAGCCCGTGCGCATTCTTCAACACGGAGAGATATCACTCAGAGGTCGGAGCGTATAGCAGGTAAGGGTCCAATGGGATCCGATTGATGATTCTTCAGCTACATGGGAGGATGCAGTGCGGATGAGAGAGCTATATCCCTATTTGTTCTCAGGATTCCAGGAGTAAGCCTAGGCAAAGGGGGGGAGAATGTAGTGTCCACCCTTGATTTGACTTATTTTGGTTAGAGTTGACTTTTACATTATGCTTGATAGACTTATCTAGACTATATTTAGATGATTTGGATGATGATTACTCATGTACTTTAGTGATTTATTATGGAGGTTAGACACTATTAGACATATGCTATTTTGGATTATCTATATGGATGTTGGTACTATCATGATTGATCATGTAATTTGATGATATATGTAGTCGATGGATTTTATATGCTCACTACGTGATGGATTATTGATAGATTAGATTTATGATGGTTTTGATGATGATTATGATTACCCTAACCATACTTCATGATCACATATGATGAGATGTTTATGATATGTGTTTGACTATTCTTTGACTGTCTTTGTGATAGAGACGATTTCACATCACTCATTGTGAGCAGGATGTGTCGTCGCGATTCTCTATCACTTGCTTGTTCTATATATATATATATATATATATATATATATATATATATATATATATATATATATATATATATATATATATATATATATATATATATATATATATATATATATATATATATATATATATATATATATATGTTCTATTGTCATTTTGTGGTTGCAGGATTTTGCAGGTACCAGACATTGACTCCACCTAGCTTCACAGGACTAAGCATTTCTTAGTTCCAATGGCTTCTGTGGTTCCGAGATGGCTTCATAGGTCTGAGCTATCACTTTGAGTGTCAGGAAGATATTTGGTTAAATCTTGGTCTATAGTTTGAGATATCTTAATGTGTTTATACCGAGGTATTCTTTGTTTCTGGGCGTCTCTTTCCATATGTTTTTCAAGCATTTTCGTTAAGTCAGTAATTTATTATTTTACCCGAAAGTTATTTGAGTTTTCCGTAAGTTTTGTGCAAAAGCATTCTTTCTTCAAAAACGTTGTTCTTTATTGCATTTGCGATGTTCTGTGATGCATTTGTGCTACTCTTTGTAGTGTAACTATTGTCTTAGGATGCATAAGCGTGAATCTGGAAACATGAGCACTGTTTCAGAATGCATATGCATGATTCTGGAATGCAAAAGAGTTGTCATGTGTTGCATTTGCATTGTTCTGTGTGGCATAAGCACTGTCCTACAGGGGAAAAGCGCTAACCTGACTATGTTTTGTATTTTCCCAATTTTGGTCATTTTTGAAGTATTTTTCCGAATTGATTTTGTACCAAAGGCTTTATTTGAGGACTATTAGTACTTTCCAGATTTGTCTTTTATCAGTCTTGATGTATTTTGATGGTTTATATATATTTACTCTCTATACCATTGTGGGTATTTTAGGCTCTCTTCCATTTGGATAGGCCATGGATGATTGAGATGATTTATATGTTGTTTTGGACCAGCAAGTGAGTAGGCCTTCTGTGATGTTAGTCTTTATTTGATGGCAGCATTTGATGTCTTGTTATGCCTTTGTTTATTGTTAGCCTAGAGGCTCATTTTGTTATATTGATGTTGTTGTAGCCTTGTTTATGTTGTAAGAATATGTGTGGAAGTTGTTGGTTGCTTTGAGTATTGTTTTCATGTATTTATGTGGTAGAGCCTCTTGTGATTTATTATTGGGCCATTTTAGGAGGAGTGAGCTTCCTTGTGATGACTGGGCTCATGAGAGATAGGCTTGCATCAGGTGCCTTGTAAGGATGCATGAAGTCTAGACTGCCAGGGCACATTGGAGTTTTCCATGACTTGTAAATAATTTGATAACCTAATAATTGATGGGTTGGGTAGTTAGATTAATTAATAAGATGATAAATTGATTGGTGCCTCATGACTTAGTCCTAGGGAGGATGTTTTAGGATAAGTATGAGAAGGCCGTGAAGAAGGTAAGCTAATCTCCCTTGAGTCTCTCATAGTTTGAGATGGCTCCACATGTCCATTAGGCTAGTCCCATGTGTTATTATGTTATTATGTTGTGAGGATGGCATGTGATGACACTCCACTCCTACACGTGTTTTCCCTTTATGATTTGTGATTATGCTTATTGGATACATTTATGTCGTGATGATTTTTATGCCTCTGGGAGTCATTCTTGTTGTATTATGTAGGATCTTTCTTAAGAGTCCTTGTGTGGTTAGTCTCCTTGGTTTTTAGCTACCAGCTTAGGTTTACAGTGTGTGTTGGGACCTTGTGTCATCTCCTAGCACGGGGGGTGGTTCCTTTGGTTCCACATGGTTGGGAGGTTGGTGCTTTTAGCCATTGGGATGTTCTCTTGGATTCTTCTTGTGTGGATGTGGATTCTCCTTCATGATGTACTATGGATGTACCTTGTAGCAGATCTATGTAATGGATAAGATGGAATATATGTAATATAATATCTTTGGTATATCATAGATGGAATCTTGAAAGTAGAAAGAGCTCTGCTAATGATGTATTTAAAGTATTCGTATTGTAAGATGAATTATAGTTGGAATTTAGAGACATTATAATTGTACTATTGTAGAGATGTGATTTTATGAATCATGGGAATAAGAGGATTATAGTTGGAATAGAATGGAAATTGTTTTATGGATTAGTTGTATTATTTCATGGAATGTTTAGAGGCTAATTAGAATGTTAAATAATGTTGAAAGAGAAATATTCATACATTAGAAAGTGAATATGTTAGAAGATGTTAATTGAATGTAATAAATGGAAATGATTTCACATAGATGCATTGGTAGAAATAAAATTATGCATATCATGAGCAATAAGTAATGTTGTAGATTGCATATCTCGTGGTTAGAGAATTAGAATATGATGCATTAATAAGGTGAAATATACATATCGAGTGTGTAGTATGTTATTGTGGATATGAATTTAGTAATGATGTTAAAGAACCCTAGAGAAAGGTTATTGATGTTGTGTTATTTCCGCTTGTGTTATTTGATGAACAAGCAATGAAGTATGTTCATATTGGTTAATTGGTTCATGAATATAAATAGATGTAGAGGTTATGTGTTGCATTAGTTGTTAATTAAGAAAAAAATTTATCTCCATTTGTATATTATTGTTTAGTTTCTTTAGGGTATTTTGGCTGGCATTGCAACTTGGTATCAGAGCCAAGTTCAACACTGGGTACTCTAGTTTTGATTGAGCCCATTGTGCATTTTAGCATTTGGCATGGGGTAGCCCAGTGGTTTTATCCCTGCTATTTATTTTCTTGTTATAGTTTCCTTAGATGTTTAGCTTATAGTCTCCTTTGCATTTTTCTTAGATAAGATGCCTGTTAGGGGTAGAGATCGTCGTCGTGTCGGTTGCATGGGTACTTGTAGGAACCCTTTCCCCGAGGTTTTTGAAGAGTCACACCATGAGGAACACAAGCAGGAGCAGCCTAGGGATGATCTAATTCCACAATTGGTGAATGTTCTTCAAGAGCTTCTTAGTCACCTAGGACCGAGAGAGGAGGAGAACCAGCAGGAGGGATCTCGTCATTCAGAGCATTGAGAGAGAGCATTTGTGTTCTCCTAGGAGGAGAATTGAGGTGGATTAGGAGGCGCTTGCAGCTAGTCATATCAGAGATCTGAATAGGACTCATCCTCCTACTTTTAATGGCTTAGGCAATGGCATGGAGGTAGAGACTTGGTTATTGGACTTAGGTAGGTATTTTTCTATGCACCAGTGTAGCAGTAACACTAAGGCGAGATGTATGATTTTGCATCTTCATGATTTTGCGATGACATTGTGGTACATGGATGAACATAAGCTGCAATTGGACATAGTGACGATATCATGGGAGTTTATCGTGGAGCGGTTTCATGCTAGATTCCTTTCAGACCATTGGAGCCAGAGGAAGGCCGATGAGTTCCATGATTTGAGGCAGCAGAGGATGACTGTGGAGCAGTATGAGTGCAGATTCTTTGAGCTTAGACAGTATGCTAGATATGCAGATGATGAGTCGATGTTGATTCAGCACTTTGTGAGAGGTCTTAATGATCATATTGGTGGAGAGGTTCAGATGCACAGACCTAAGACCTTGGAGGCAATTTTGGAGAAGGCGAGACTAGCAGAGGAGAATGTTTCATTAGCATCAAGAGGAGTGATTGGAGGATAGATAGTTAGTGCACCTGTTATAGGATCTACAATGAGAGGACCACAGCAGTAGTCTGCAGGATATGCTAGGAGCCATCCTTCTTCTTTTCATAGTGGTCAGCGGTTTAAGAAGAGGTTTTCTCAGGGATAGAGCTTTGCTCGAGGTGCTAGATTTCAAGTTGATAGGAGTCACAATCTCCAGCGTGATAGGAGACCTACTCCTTCTTAGCCAATGCAGCTTTTGCAACCAACTTCTAGTAGAGGCAGTGTTCAGCAGTCGAGCACATCACCAGGTAGCAAAGTGCTCGTTAGGAGAGATTGCTTCGCATGTGGGTAGCCAGGTCACATTATCATTCATTGTCCTCAATGTACTTCTCATATTTCAAGGCAACAGAAGCCAGCTACTTCTGAGCCTACAGTTGGAGATGCAGGTAGGTCTCATCGTGTTTTTGCGGTGGTTGATAACCATTAGGCTAAGCATCAGGCCACCATTGTTAAGACATCAGGTGTGATAGGTGGTATCTCTTGTTCAATATTATTTGATTTTGGAGCATCAAACTCTTTTATTTCTCCTTTTCTATTAGAGTGATGCAGGCTTTCTATGGAAAAGCAGGACGATAAGTGGCAGGTAGAGTTAGCTACGGGGTCCAAAGTGGTAGTGGATTCCCTTGTGCTCAATTTTCCTTTAGTTTTAGGAGATTGCCAGACTTTTGTGGATCTTCGTGTTATGTCTTTGGGATCTTATGATGTGGTTCTTGGTATGGATTGGCTTGGATATCACCAAGCATAGATAGATTGTAGAGGTAAGAGAGTGTAGTGGAAGGATGATAGTGGGAAGAGTGTGGAGATTGTAGGTATTCAGAGACCTATCTCTCTTCGCATGATTTTTGCTATGCAGATGAAGAGGTTTGTGCATAAGGGTTTCTAGTTGTTTGCGGTTAGAGTGAAGGATGTGGATGGGGAAGTTAGTGTAGCTAGGAAATGTGGAAATCATCAAAGCAATTCAATATTAGCCTAGTTCAATCACGAAAACTCAATTGCAATGACCAATCCTAAAAACATTCAATAAAGACATGAAAACAAGACATTCAAGATTGAAAACTAAGCAAACCAAATGTAGACTTGAATGTCTCCTTCATGTGGCTACATTGTCCTTCTTTATCCTTCAAATAGCTTTTGTTTGTGGATCTCACGTACTAGTGCATAAGCATGATGTGAAAGCAAGTAGACAAGATTGTAGCGCAAGAATACTCGAAGCATGATTGATTTGACCAGGTAGTCAGGGACCTTGATTGAAGAAATTCATCCAATTTATAGATAAATTGGAGAAAAGACAAGATTAGCATGAAAATGATATTAGAGGCAGTTAATTTCAAAAATGGCACAATTGAGTGGAAAGAAGAAGGTTATGACACCTTCTATGTCATGAATTATGACATATTGCCAATGCAAAGGTTAGAGGACTAGAAGCTTATGACATCTTGCTATGCCAAAAGTATGACGCATGAGAAATTCATGCTTCCACCGAAGCACAAAAATAGGGAGAAACTAGAGAGAAATTAATTAGGTGGAAATTGAAATTAGGAAATTAGAAAATGAGGAAATTAAAAATTAAGTGAATTAATTAACAATTTTTCATTCATCAATTAATTCACACAAAGAGAGGGAATTAATTAGCCAATTAAATAAATATTTAATTGTGACAAGAAGACTTAGGATAAATAAATAAATTATTTAACCTAGAGGAAAAATGCCAAACAAGATTAAATGAATAAATCATAAAACCTTAGAAGATGAATTCGAAATGCAAGGACGACAATTAGGTCTTGACAAAAGATAATTAATGTAGGGTTGATTTGATCATGATTTTGAATTGATAAATGATTTGATTGATAAATGCACCAATTAATGAGGAACAATGACGATCGATGTCAAATCGATCGCAAAATGACAAAAATGACAACAATTGATGACAAAATAGATTGCAAAATGACAAGACTGAAAATGACCATGATCGATGACAAATCGATCGCAAGATGACAAGATTAAAAACAACAACGATCGATGACAAATCGATCGCAAGATGACAAGATTGAAAATGACAATGATTGATGACAGATCAATCGCAAAATGACGAGATTGATAAGAGGACAAAACCCTAATTAGGATTGACGATGTCCAAAATGATGACAAATGAGCACACACATTGATGCAACAGGATAAGATTGACCAAAATCATGACTGAAGATTGTTATCGACAAGACCAAATTCGAAAGCGAAACAACTGAAGAATGTAGAAGAAGGACTCAATGCTCGCAAATGATAAAGACCAAGTGCATGACATAGGAGAAATGTTAATGCGACACAAAAAACCCTAAAATAAGGCAATGCGCAAATGTTAAAGTATGACTGTGCAAGCATTGACCATTTTTAGACGTCTACATTTTGCCCCTATTTGAGACAATGAGATTTCAAGCGTTGTTTCAAAGAACAATAATGAAAATGCCCTAGACAATAACAATGACATATGCATGCCCCCTCGAGGAATTGGCCAGAAACATCCACAAAAGAGGCCATTTGATCGATAAGAATGATAGAAAATGATAGGAGCAAACAGACTAACAATCAGAGACCGGATGCACAAAGGACAAGCAATTGAAGGTACAAAAGACCATGAGTAGCATAAGATGGAGAGGGTGCATGTCCATCGATGCACTGACAAAGATCTATAAATGAGACAAAGTTTGTGAAAATTGCTCATTTGCACTAGCCAAAGAGGAGAATTTGTTGCTCTGGAAAAGGACACTTGCAGAGAGATGGCGAACATTCCAATGGCAGATCACCTCAGAGAATGTGTACACACCTACAGACAACCAGATGATGCGGGAGCAGTGGTATGTGTCTCAAAAACCCATATTGTCAATTTGAGGAATTTGACTTGCTTGCAGGACATTGCGGGGCCCACAGGGAATGCAGAAAATGACTTTTGTGCTTGTGTGAGCGCATCCTGCGCTTGTGTAGGGTAACCTATGCTTATGTAGGGTACACAGGCACAGTTCAATGCAACACAGGTGCAGGATACAGCACACAGGCGCAGTTGTGCCCTAAAAACTTAAGTTTGGTCAAAAACAGCATGCAAATGATCCGAAAAAGGGGGGATAAGAAAAGGATAGGTCAAAATAGAGTAGAGACACCTTGATTTGGACATGAAACAAGGAAATGCAGCCCGTAGGAGAAAACCCTAAAACTGACAAAATGTGCCCCAATTCTGATGCAGAGTCGATAGTATCCATTGATCACGCGGGAGAACCGACTAGACTGCTTCATGTTATGACATAGACTCAGGAGCATGGATAGAGATACACTAGCAAGACTGGGAATATACTATATCACATTCATGCCCAAGATTAGGGCAAACACAGGACTACTTACCACATTGGCAGAGCGATGGCATTCAGAGACCTCCTCATTCCATCTGGCGACTGGAGAGGCAACTGTGACACTAGAGGATGTATGGCGTATCCTTCGCATTCTGATTCATGGAGAGATGGTAGAGTATGACCCAGTGACACAGAGAGATGCTTTGTGCAGATTATTTGAGTGTGATGCAGATGATCTGGATATCATAGAGAGGGAGATTGGCTAGGAGACAATGGCATCAAAGTATGATCGGTGATATGTGGTGATAGCAGTGGTGATAGCATGCCTACTAGCAGGGGATAGATGAGGACATGGATTCCCTATTGGATGGGGAAGAGTGCTAGAGTAGATGGCAACAGAGGGGATGGTGTATGCATGGGGACTATGTGTACTTGCTCTGCTATATTTTCAGTTGCATCAGATAGCATATCAGGGAGTGCAGACTTTGAGCTGTGGAGTCACGCTGCTACAGGTATGGGCATTTGAGCACATAGCCATATGTCAACCAATTGCAGAGAGATAGGTAGTACCACATTGACCATATGTGTATTTCTATGGAGGAGCACTAAGACAGGGTCCTTTTGGATACATATTGTATTGGCGACATGAGCTAGACAGATTGAGAGAGTTCACATGGAGGCCATATCTTGATTGCCCTGCATGGTCAGATGATAGTGATGAGCTACCATATTGTAGACAGGAGAGGTACCTAATTGGATGAACAGTGAATCACTAGAGAGTGATTGAGATGTACCTGCCAGAGAGAGTCAGACGACAGTTTGGAGAGAGGCAGGATGTACTTAGAGGGACTGCACACTTTGCCCGATCTCACAAAGAGACGAGTCAATGGGGGAGAATGATTCAGCCACACATAGCATATGCTAACTTCACACAGCTACAGCAGAGACAATGGGATTGGAGATTAGATGTGGTGGATGCCGGGACAGAGGAGTATGAGAGATGGTTTGCACAATGACGGCCAGTGCCATTGATAGATCCTAACATTCCAGTACCTAGGAGACAAGAGGACTTCCCACTCGCTAGAGAGGAGGAGGGAGATGATGAGGAAGAGGAGGATGAGGGTAGGGATGAGGATGAGGGGGATGATGAGGATGGAGATGATGAGGGGGATGATGATTATGAGCCAGATTCAGCCGATCAGGAGTCATTGCAGGATATACCCATAGAGCCGGAGACAGCTAGGATAGAGGAGATGGAGATGTGCAGGGCTACCATAGCAAGTCAGCATGATCACATTGCAACATTAGAGAGATAGAATGCTATCTTGAGAATAGAGAATGATCAGTTCAGAGCAGAGATAGCCAGACTTACAGTGGCTCGAGATACAGCGATAGCCTAGGCACAGCGAGAAGAATAGAGAGTCACTGAGTATATTGGGTCGATTAGGGATGCCAGTGCACAGGAGATGGCACAGATGGTGGTAGAGACTGAAGAGGAGATACGCCATTAGAGGACACTATATGAGAGTGCTATTCCACTAGAGCAGAAAGCAGCTTCATATTGGGCACGATCGAGGACAGAGAGTAGACCACGCTCGCGGAGGTCAGTGAGCAGCATGGGGGTGAGTGGACCTATGAGACCACCATAGCGAGGACCAGGGATAGGAGGGACATCATCCTTGAGACATGGCAGGGATGAGGAGGACAGAGGGAGCACCCAGTGACAGAGGCACATGCTCCTTATGACAGACAGTTGACTTTATGTAGTGTGATATTTTGTAGTCAGCCTGCGGGCCATACTTAGGACAGACAGTCCAATTTTGTACTCTGATATTATTTTGATATATGATATGATATGCATCGATATGATGGGATGCAATGTGTTATGACTTATGTTTATTTTCCATGCATGGATGGAGTATGCACTGTTTATTGTGGAACATGTATGAATACATTTTTTATGTGTTTTTTATGCATTTATAATATGAAATGGATAAAATGCTTGATGTGATGCTTGATGTAATGCAAATGTGCTAACCAAATGGATGCAGGATGCAGCATATGTTTTTGGAGATCGGAGCACTAGACCGGACTGATTGCCCAAACTGATGGAAGAAATGTTAGTAAGAAGAAATGAGACAGAGGATAGTTAGAGGCGAAGAAAAACTTGCTTTCACTAATGCACTTTGTAGGTGAGAACCTTTATTTTAATGTAGCAAAATGGATGCGTAGCATCATGGCATTGAAGGCCAGAGCTGAAATGCAACCCTTTTTGCAAAAGACAGACACATCGCAGACAAACAACAATCACAACAAAAAAAGAAAGGGACCATGAACCATCCCGTCACTCTAAATCACTCAGTGACATCATCGAGCAACATAGGAACATGATCGAAGATAAATCAATAAATGATAAGACTCACTAATTCCAACAAGTTAAACAAACATCTTGATCTGCATTGTCAAAAGTTGAAAGTATTGATAGGATGATCATGCTGTTTGGTTTCAGGACATGCGGTACTTTGTCTAAGATAGGACACAGTCTGGTTTCGAGTATACCACACCCTGTATAAGACCCATGATAGTGTGCCAAGGATGAATGATATTGATGTTGATCAATTGATATGACAATTGTGATCAGTTTGAATGTCTGGTTTGATTGAAAAAGTTCATCTATTAAGGTGTGATTTGCAGTAAAGCACAATTTTTGATTAATTGTCGTGGGATGTATGCTCAGTGATCTGTCTATGCACAGAGGGATCATTTATTGCAAAATTCTTGTTTTTGGATTTTAATGTTTTGAAATTTTTTTTGTTCATTTTTTCAGGACTTTATTTGATGTTTTAGGGATTTTTTCAGGACTTTTTTTTATTTTTAGGGATTTTTTTGGATTATTTCAGGACATTTTTCAATTTTTTATGATTTTGCCCCCAGTGTCTAGCAAGGCAAGGAATATGATAGGTGAATAAATAGGCTTTCTGAAATGTTGGTGGATAGAGGGAAGACAAAGGCCTATTATTATGGAGACAATATGGATGCAATTTCCAAGGGCTATTGCATGATGGGACAAGAGATTGGATATGACAATGTAAAGCAGTGACATGGCATGAGGGACATGTCAAGAGGTGTTTGAAACCATGTTTAAATTTTGCATCCTTATGTCAGATCAAGATCAAGGAATGAAAAAGAGTGTATGGATAGTGATAAGATATGGATAGGATAAGCAAGACCAAGAATGGATAAGGGACATGGACTGAAGGTCGAGATAGGATACGGGATAGTGGCAGAAAGTTGCAATAAGATAGGGAATATGGATGAAAAGTTATAATAAGCAAATGGATAAAGATCAAAAGCTATGATGGACTAAAAGCTGCAAATAAGATGCGTGATGCTCATGAAGATCCTCAGCCTTGTCAAGATCAAAGGTGGAAAGAGGAAATGGACATGAGGGACAATAGGATATGAAGTGTAATAAGATATGAAGGAGGAAACCTGCCCCCAAGTATGGTATGCAAGAAGTTCATAGATTATGCATGATGCCTGTTTGCCAGGTTTTCATCACGGTACTTTCCCAAGGTGCCTGTTTGCCAGGTTTTCACCAGTGGACGAATTATTTTTGCTTTACTTTTTTTCTTTTGTCTTTTTTTTTCACTTTTTTTTTTTTGTATTTTTGACTTTTTCAATAGAAGATGGACACATGATAGGGGATGGAAGAAGGACTCAAACATCTTTGTGTTTGGATAGTAGCCTTGAAAAAAAAATGGACCATGACCTTTAAAAGTATGCTCAAAGACGTTGGTAGGATAAGGACATGGAAAAAGAGATGAAACTAAGGCAAGGATTTATGCAAAGGATTGGACCAAAGGGATCGAAGGATGGAAAATATGAATTGGATAATGGATAGGGTATTGGAATAATTGGGCTTCACTAGATGGAAATGAAGGCAAGATCAACATTGGAACACAACTTGAGGGGTGGTGGATTGATGGAGGAAAAATGGATCTCAGATTGTGAGATTTGGATGGAGGAATAGCTTGGGATTTTGGGACATAAGAGCCCAAAATGGATGATGAAGGTGATGGAGGATCAAATTTGAGAGGTTTGGATGGAGGAATAGCAATTTTGGATGCCAATTTTGATGTTTCTTTAGGCTTTTGTGCTTCAAGGAGCCGCTTAGGGATCCACATGGTTTTTGATTTTTCATGCTTTTGTGGTTCCTTGGAGTGCATTGCTTGCACAAGAGATTTAGGAGCCCATATATATTTTGACTTTGCTTTATTTTGCTCAGTGAGCCTTTGTGGCCTTTTGGATTTTTCTTTTTCTTTATAGATCATATTGTTCTTTGTTTTGACATGTTGATTATATTGGACATGTTGATCCTTGAATACATGTGGATTTCTAGACTTATGACTTTTATGCTTGGCATCCAAATTGCTTGGAGGGGGAAAGGAATGCATGGATGGATATGAATAAAATGGAGTTATTTTGGATGGATGGAATTTACTCAGATTTTAGAGCGTAGAGCAGGTAAGGGTCCAATGGGATCTGATTGATGATTTTTCAGCTACATGGGAGGATGCAGTGCGGATGAGAGAGCTATATCCCTATTTGTTCTCAGGCTTCTAGGAGTAAGCCTAGGAAAAGGGGGGGAGAATGAAGTGTCCACCCTTGATTTGACTTATTTTGATTAGAGTTCTTTTATATTATGCTTGGTAGACTTATCTAGACTATATTTTGATGATTTGGATGATGATTACTCATGTGCTTGAGTGATTTATTATGGAGGTTAGACACTATTAGACATATGCTATTTTGGATTATCTATATGGATGTTGGTACTATCATGATTGATCATGTGATTCGATGATATATGTAGTCGATGGATTTTATATGCTCACTATGTGATGGATTATTGATATATTAGATTTATCATGGTTTCGATGATGATTATGATTACGCTAACCTTACTTCATGATCACATATGATGAGATGTTTATGATATGTGTTTGACTATTGTTTGATTGTCTTCATGATACAGATGATTCCACATCACTCATTGTGAGTGGGATGTGTCGTCGTGATTCTCTATCACTTGCTTGTTCTATATATATATATATATATATATATATATATATATATATATATATCTTGTATTGTCATTTTGTGGTTGCAAGATTTTGCAGGTACCAGACATCAACTCCACCTGGCCTCACAGGTCTGAGCATGTCTTAGTTACAATGGCTTATGTGGTTCAGAGATGGCATGAGTTTCCCCTCACATACTCTGGGTCTAAGTTGTTCACCGTGTGTAGTCAGAGTCTTGGCATAATTCGCCACGTCAGTTAGTAAGCTTGGCCTTTTGGTTTGGTGAGTTCAGTGTATGTCGGCTGATTTACTTGTTTATGTTAGAGTAATTATGTGGCTCTTGATGTATAGTTTTATATCTGGTAATGTGTATTCTAAAGTATTTAATTTGTAAGCTCTGAATATTTAATTATCAAGTATTTACATTTATTTGATAATTAATGTTTATTGATTTTATGATTATTTAATAATTGATGAGCTTTATTGTTGTTTAATATTTATTTAATATTTGTGATTTAATCTTTAATGGTATTTGATTATTTAATTAATTATTTGATCTTCTTTGGTTTGATATGTAATTGATATCTTACATTTTTTAGGTTCTTTAATTTATTTTATTAGCTTTTGGTTTATTTGATTTTAATCCCCTTTTTGGATTATTTATTTATAGCTTATATTTATTCCATAGTTTGACTTTTATTCCTAAGTGGAGTGTATGAACACATTAAATTAAATAAAGAAATAAAACAATCCCACTTAGCTAAATAAGAATATTTTATTTACTTTACCTACACTTCACTCTCATTGGTTAAATTCAAAATGGGTGAGTAAATTATATTATATGGTGGGTTGGTAAAATATATTCCAAAATGGAATATTTTGATTGGCCGAAATTGAGGCTAGGGTTTTGGATTATTGTTGCTTTTTATTTTCTTTCCTGTGAAGTTTATCGGGTTGGTTTTTGCTCTTCTCTGGAAATTTTTCCAGCAAGCTTCTTTCTTGGCTTGGGATTTCTTCTCTCTTGGATTTGGCTGGCGCTTGGATTTGGACTTGGTTGGCTTGTGGGAGCTCTTCTTCAGCTTCATTTTCCATTACTTCAAGTTGCAGGTTGGAGTTCTTTTCCTTTGCATTTGTTTTCAATGGCTTCTCTGTGTATGCTTGTGTCTGCATTGTTTTGTGTTTGGGTAGAAATGATATTTCATTCTATAGTTTTAATGTTGTTGAAGTTTAATAGTTGGGAAGGAACTTTATACTATTCGGGTTTTGTATAGTTGCTAGAAAATATGTTTTTGGTTTTCCCGTGTTTGCATTTCATGGCTCTGTGAATTTGCTGTGGAAATCTTTGGTTGATTAATCCTCTCCTGTATGAGATGAGATTGGTCTTCCTTGGTGAGTCCTTCAGTTGTGAATGTCGGGACTATCTTCATTTGATTCTCTGTGAGTTTCGTAGAAGTTCTGTTTGTTTTTCTATCAGGAAGATATTTGGTTAAATCTTGGTCTACAGTTTGAGATATCTTAATGTGTTTATACCTAGGTATTCTTTGTTTCTGGGCGTCTCTTTCCATATGTTTTTCAAGCATTTTTGTTAAGTCTGTGATTTATTATTTTACCCAAAAGTTATCTGAGTTTTTCGTAAGCTTTGTGCAAAAGTGTTGTTTTTGCAAAAGTGTTGTTTTTTATTGCATTTGCGTTATTCTGTGATGCATTTGTGCTGCTCTATACAACATAAGCGTTGTCTTAGGATGCATAAGCGTGAATCTAGAAACATAAGTGTTGTTTCAAAATGTATATGCATGATTCTGGAATGCAAAAGCGCTATCCTATGTTGCATTTGTGTTGTTCTGTGTGGCATAAGTGTTGTCCTACAGGGCAAAAGCACTAACCTGACTGTGTTTTGTATTTTCCCAGTTTTCGTCATTTCTGAAGTATTTTTCTGAATTGATTTTGTACCAGAGGATTTATTTGAGGGCTATTAGTACTTTCCAGATTTGGCTTTTATTATTCTTGATGTATTTTGATGGTTTATGTATATTTACTCTCTATACCATTGTGGGTATTTTAGACTCTCTTCCATGTGGATAGGCCATGGATGATTGAGATGATTTTTATGTTGTTTTGGACTAGCAAATGAGTAGGCCTTGTTGTGATGTTAGTCTTTATTTAATGGCAGCATTTGATGGCTTGTTATGCCTTTGTTTATTGTTAGCCTAGAGGCTCATTTTGTTATATTGATGTTGTTGTAGCCTTGTTTATGTTGTAAGAATATGTGTGGAAGTTGTTGGCCTCTTTGAGTATTGTTTTCATGTATTTATGTGGTAGAGCCTCTTGTGATTTATTGTTGGGCAATGTTAGGAGAAGTGGGCTTCCTTGTGATGATCGGGGTCATGAGAGATAGGCTTGCATGAGGTTCCTTGTAAGGATGCATGAAGTCTAGACCGCCAAGGCACATTGGAGTTTTATGTGACTTGTAAATAAGTGATAACCTAATAATTGATGGGTTGGGTAGTAAGATTAATTAATAAGATGATAAATTGATTGGTGCCTCATGACTTAGTCCTAGGGAGAATGTTTTAGGATAAGTATGAGAAGGCCATGAAGAGGGTAAGCTAATCTCCCTTAAGTCTCTCATAGGTTGAGATGGCTCCACATGTTCATTAGGCTAGTGCCATATGTTATTATGTTGTGAGGATGGCATGTGATGACACTCCACTCCTACATGTGTTTTCCCTTTATGATTTTTGATTATGCTTATTGGATGCATTTATGTCTCGATGAGTTTTATGCCTTTGGGAGTCATTCTTGTTCTATTATGTAGGATCTTGCTTGACAGTCCTTGTGTGGTTAGTCTCCTTGGTTTTTAGGTGCCAGCTTAGGTTTAGAGTGTGTGTTGGGACCTTGTATCATCTCCTAGCATGGAGGGTGGTTCCTTTGGTTCCACATGGTCGGGAGGTTGGTGCTTTTTGCCATTGGGATATTCTCTTGGATTCTTCTTGCGTGGATGTGGATTCTCCTTCATGATGTACTATGGATGTACCTTGTAGAAGATTTATGTAATGGATAAGATGGAATATATGTAATGTAATATCTTTGGTATATCATAGATGGAATCTTGTAAGTAGAAAGAGCTATGCTCATGATGTATTTAAAGTATTCGTATTGTAAGATGAATTGTAGTTGGAATTTAGAGACATTATAATTGTACTATTGTAGAGATGTGATTTTATGAATCATGGGAATAAGAGGATTATAGTTGGAATAGAATGGAAATTGCTTTATGGATTAGTTGTATTATTTCATGGAATGTTTAGAGGCTAATTAGAATGTTAAATAATCTTGAAAGAGGAATATTCATAGATTAGAAAGTGAATATGTTAGAAAATGTTAATTGAATTTAATAAATGGGAATGATTTCACATAGATGCATTGGTAGAAAGAAAATTATGCATATCGTGAGGACTAAGTAATGTTTTAGATTGCATATCTTGTGGTTAGAGAATTAGAATATGATGCATTAATGAAGGTGAAATATACATATCGAGTGTGTAGTATATTAGTGTGGAAATTAATTTAGTAATGATGTTAAAGTACCCTAGAGAAAGATTATTGATGTTGTGTTATTTCCGCTTGCATTATTTGATGAATGAGCAATGAAGTATGTTCATATTGGTTAATTGGTTAATGAATATAAATAGATGGAGAGGTTATGTGTTGCATTAGTTTTTATTAGATGTTAATTAAGAAAAAAAATTAACTCCATTTGTATATTATTGTTTAGTTTCTTTAGGGTATTTTGGCGGGCATTACACAAAGTGCACTCGGTCTGACCAACTTTTTTTGAAATTTTAAAGGATGATAGATATTATGATTTTATTGTGGAATCCAAAAAAACCACTGATTTGGAGATGTCTAGATCGGTCAAATTAGCAGTCAAAGGTCAAAATAGGGGATTCTTAAAAATTTGGGTTTTGCTTTTTAACCACTTAATTTGCGGAATAAAAAGACAAAATTGAATTGCAATTTTGAAATAGAAATCAGATCTGAAACAAACAACTAAAATGCTACACTTCACAAGCTTAATTTTGTCAAAATGAAAAATTAGGGTTTTTATGCAATTAACCTCTAAAGTTTGTAAAAAGATTAAACTTGAAAATGAAAGTTTGAAATTCAAATTGCAATAATTTATATCTAACAATAAGAAATCAGAATTAGAGTGTAAAATGTCAGGTTCACCAAAATGTAAAGTGGAAAATTGAACCCTAGTGACTCCCCACCTAGGAGAGAGAAAGGAAGTCACTAGGATGATTTTCACTTGGGAGAAACTTTACATTCAAAAGAGGGACTTGAATCCACTAGATCCAAATCCAAGGGGAACAAGGATATGAATTCCAAGTGGATTGCAAGGGTATAAAAGTGATTTTCCCTCTTTTGTAAATAGATATGTTGACTTGTTGATTATGTAGAAAAGGGAGATAAAATGAATGAAATGAGGAGCTACCGGTTCGGGATCATGCTATAATTTCGGATCTGAGATATTTAGACTGATATGGATCTGCCCTGCAAATTTGGAGAAAATTTGTTGGGACCGTATTGAAAGTACACACGGTCCTCCGAAAAATCTGTGCGCCAAAAACGATTTTTTTGTCTTTGTAAATAGAATTTGATCCTGCAATTATAGCCATGCACTTGCAACCTACACACAAAAAAGAAAGGAAGAATGGTTGCAGATAGGGGTTTACCTCAGTCAAACCCAGGTTGAGGAGTCAACCTTGAAAGAAAGTAATTCCAAATGCTTAAATGTAAATGATGGAAATGTATACCTTGTAGATCTACAATTGATGATGATGATTGCTTTTGCTTCTTGAATGTAATCACAAATATTGTATGAAATGGCATGTAACATGAAAAAATCCTAACACACACACATGCTTGCAAACGAATGTTGTAATATTGCTCCAATGGATGAATGAAGAAGATACATGAATAAGAAGACTTGAATACTTGATGAAGACCTTTTGCTTAAATTTGACTTATTATCCTTATCTTGCCTATTCTGCCCCTTCGAATGATGGAATTGAATCTCCTTTTATGCATGCCCAAGAGAATTAATTTTTATCCATTGCATGCCAACAAAGAGAGATTGAAATCAGCCAAGAGAAAATTAAGCAAAAGCGACTGGATGGACCCATCTTAGGGCCTCTGTAAGAGGGAGGACAGGGCCGCCACACCCCTGTCCTGCTCTATTTTGGGGCCCAGACAGGGTCTTAAGGCAGCATAAGGGCCACAATAGGAGGAAACTCAGGTTGAAAGTGTAGAAAGAGGTCTCAGTTGATATAGAGATGTAGTCACTTATGTGAGGACCTAAAACATGGTTGAAATTATGGGGGTCACAATTTTAGGACACTATAGGAACATTTGCACCAACATCACTTTCAAATCTTCATCTGTCAACATTTAGAAGCTCAAGACCACAACCAATCAGCAACTGTCACAAAGAAAGATAACTTGTGGAATACCAAATCATGAACCATCTGAAATGAAGATGCACAAGATCATCCAAGTCAATATCCCAAATTTTTGGCACAAGATCTGATTGCACCAAAATATACTAGAGGAAATACCAGTCTCTGCAAAATAGTGTTTAGCAAACCAAACTACAAAACCGGATCAGAAAACCTTCCCAAACTCACCGGAATAAATCACATAAATATGTTAACATCAATGATAACAACATATCCTAGCATCAATAATGAACAACCATATCCAACAATCTCCCTAGTAATCTAACACAAGATTCAAAATGATGATTTGGGAGTATGATAAGTTTCATAATCATGCTTTCATGCTCGTTGCTTTGGAATCAAAACTTGCATTTTCAATCTTTTTGTAACTCGAAACACACATTTTGATGTTTCACAGCTTGGGTTTAGGAAGAACAAGCTTGAAAATGATGATTTGTGAGTACGATAAGTTTCATAATCATGCTTTCAAGCTCGTGGATTCAAAATTAGAACCTGCATTTTCAAGCTTGTTGTACCTCCAAACACACATTATGATATTTCAAAACTTGCATTTAGGAAGCACAAGCTTCAAAATGATGATTTAGGAGTACAATGAGTTCTATCAATTAGGGATTAAACTCTATTGGATAAATTATAGTGGTTTCAGGAAATTAAATTGGATAAAAAAGAAGGGTCTCATGGTTGAACTATTCACACATTTATGAAACTTATCAATCTAATAAGCTTAAAAATCATTAAAGTAACACATACCAATCTGATAATTTGACTCCATTTCCCTGTGGAGAAGGCACCACTCAGTTTGGCTCCCAAAATGAATTCATAAATAATTCAAATATATATCTTTTAATTTTTTGATGTAGGATTTAATTTAGTAAATTTTTCTATTTTTCACCCTCATGCCAGTGTAAACTAGACAATCAAGGGCAGTTGAAATAAAATTGTAATTAGAAGAAATCCTCAATTTGCATGAGATATTATCAACATAAATTCACCACATAATTTTATTCAAAATAATCATTAATAGTAAAAAAAGCAAACATCTCCTCTTTCTGATGTTTTCAATTATATTGAAAAATCAGTATCAGAACTGGTTAATGCTCATGTTTCAAATCAGTTCAATCCAAATAGGGAATTTACTTCTTGGGATTGTCAAGTTATTAATTGCTGGAAGGGAATTTCTATTCCCATATCACCTTGCTTTCCGAGAGTGAGAACTAGTAAAATTGATAGAAATAAAGTGAAATGGTGTCCTTCGGATTCAACGCATTTCAAATTGAATTTTGATGGCTCCTCTAAAGGGAACCCAGGTGATGCAGGAATAGGAGTATGCATAAGGGACCACAAGAGGTGTGTTTTTTCTTTGAAATCTGCTTCTATTCCATTGGGTACTAACAACTTTGCAGAGGCGTATGCTTTGCTTGAAGGCATTCTACTAGTAAAAAAATTGAACATCTCTTATATTCACCTTGAAGGCAATTCAACTATTATTATCAACGCTTGCATAAACAGAAATATTGACAATTGGCAGATAATACATTTACTTGAACATGCATGGACACTTATTCATACATTTGTAAACTTTATTATTTCACATGTGTATAGAGAAGGGAACTGGGTTGCAGATCATTTGGAAAATATGGGAATTCCAAGGTGGAACTTAATATGATGGGTCTAAATTGTGATCTTGATTCTTTTCCAATTCTTAAGGGAAAAATTTTGGAGGACATGGGTACAAGATAATATTACACATGGCTATGCAGTGGTCTTTTTCATAATAATAAAAATTGGTATGTGAGGTATTATAATTGCAGGGTTCCGTGGTTCTGATGTATCTGAATGATGTGAATGGATATCAATTTGAGCATCTATGAAGGATGTTGGATTTCAAGTTGAATAAATACATAAGTGAGGCAGACTATGGACTACTATGTAAATGTGTATAGCTCTCATGATGTTTGGGTTAGAACTTCATCTTGTTTAACATATTCCAGAAAGCATTCGATACTTGGGGATGATTTGTGGCCTCAGTATTCTGGACATTATAAGATATATTGTACTTTTTGGCATACTAGATATTTAAGTTTCACAACCTTTCTATGTATTGTTGAGCAAGGATTGGAGTTTTTCTTACTAGTTCTTTTCTCTGGGAGCTCTTTGAATTAACTTTTGTAAAGAAATATATAAGTAAAATATATTCAGTGGCACTGCCACCTTTCTTTAAAATTAAAAAAAAAGAGTTGGTTTACCCACCAAGAATCTGCAGAGCCTAAAGAGTAGGGAATTGTAATCGTCTTGGTTAATTTTTTTCATTGGCCAAATCCTTTGTCTAACTTGATCATAAAACTTTTCATATTTTTTAAGTTTGACAATCTATTGATTTGGGAATCAATAGATTGGCAACTTTGTTGAGGAGTGGCTTGTAAAATAAAAAATTTAAGTCTAATCTCATAACTTTGGAAAAATATAGTTTTATTATTTTTCCTTTTCAATCAAAGGGTGATGACTCTTGTCAAAATCTTTGTGATTGGTTGTACTTTGAAAAAAATATTGTATGAGTGGAGAATTGAATTACACGTCTCAAAGGTTGAATTAGAGGCACCTAAGAATCTCTATTCACCTCGGTATGTATAGAAGGTTATATTTTACATCAAGGGAATCCTATTAACCCTTTGAATAAGGACAAAATGAGTTATAGGTGGACTGAGGTAAATAATAATATGTACCTATAATAATTGAAATATGTAGGGAAATGTATCAAATTATTTGTTCAAAGAGTGTTATAATAGTAGGATTGGATTTGATACCCAAAATGATGAAAAATTTCCTCCTTAAAATCTTCATGCTTTTCTTGGAAATAGTGAACAACACAAATTTGCATTCCCATTTAAATGATCCCCAAAAATTGAGAGAGCTTGAGGACTATCCAGATCAAGAAACTAGAAAAGTTGAGGCAAGGAGAGACTAAGGAGATAATGGCTTGACAATATGCTACCTCTTTACAGCATGAGCCTCACCCTGAGGATGAAATAAATATTTCCAAAATTGTGGGTTTTTCCTCAATCTAATCCACAACCTTCTCAAAATGCAAAGTTTTTAGATACAAATGTTATTTTCATTTCAGTTAATTATCCAAGGGAATAAACAATTGTTGAGTTGCATGAGGATATAAATCACATGATGGCAAAAGTGGCAAGACTAAAATTATTAAGGCAAAGAGAAGCTTTGTCTTAGGAATTTCTTTAGCTAAATCCTCAACCTCATCCCACACATGTTGGTGATCAGGGTAATAATCAAACTATTCATTTGTATATGCCACAAGTGTCAGTTCTGATAAGTATTATAATGATATCTCAAGGCTATAGTTAGCCTCTTATTTCTAGCCAAATGAAACTAGTGTTGGAATTTCAATAGAAGGAGATTGTTGATATTCATTAAGGATATTGAGAAGGTTGTTGGAGATTATTGATATAACTAAAAAAGGATGATAACTATCTTTATAACATTATTTTGTCATTGATGTCAAGAAATTGATTTTTTGCTTCAGTATGATGTTGCCATATCTTGAAGAGATTGATTTGAAGAGAATTATGTGGTCGATAAAAGACACAGAAAGAATGTGATAAGAAAGGGGAGAAATAAGTTATTCAATGGAAAACTATTACCGAGTTAGACAATGATGAGATCATGATGTTTAGATTGTTTTGATATACTACAAATGTTGTTGATTGTAAGGTTAATACTATACTATGTCACCGAGCAAAGAACCTAGTCGGTAAACCCTAAGGAACCTAGTTGGTAAACCCTAAGGTTATCGATATTGGTTAATGAAGGAGGAATGTCTACTGAGTAAAGTTTAGTATTTACTGATTTGCAACCGAGTTATGACAAATCGCATTGGATGGATAAAAGCATTATTTAATGAAGGACAATGATGAGCTGGAGTTGATTAAATGATTGGTATGTTGTACATGAAGTTTGCTAAGGATCTATGGCAATGGAAGATCGGCAGGAAGATCTATAGTGCAGATTGAACCGCAATAACCTTGTGCAAGTTCCAAGAAAGGAATGCAAGTCCCAAGGCAAGGTAAAATGTTTTCAGATTGAAGGATGCATTGAACCTAGTCAAGATTGAAGATCTGATGGCTAAGATTGATCATGGGAAATGTGATCAAGGAGATTTAGCATTTAGAAAATTGTTTATAAATAAGAAATTATTGATGAACAATGTATGTGGGCAAGTGTAAGCATGGGGATGCTACATAGTGATTACCAAGCATAGAAGCTTGAAGACCTGTTTGAATAACTGAGTAAGGAGCCCAACAGAGGGACAAGATAAGTCCTATGACAAGATTGTTTTGAGCAAATAAGAATCTACTTTAGCATTTTAGATGTGAAGTTGCAGATATATTTAATTATTGTTATTTTGTAACTGACAAAAAATCTCTTAACCGAGTTGACTTAATAGTCTTATTTGTAAACCCTCTAGAAAGGTAACATTCTATATGAGTGTTTGAAATCCTTTGACAAGGTCACTTCTAACAAAGTGAAGATCCTAACAGATCTGAGGGAAATCCCTTAACTGGGTCACATCTAGCAATGTGTTTGTAATCTTTAACAAGATTTTCTTTTAACCGAGCATACTCTAGAAGAGTATATTTCTTAGTGGGTCCAAAATCCCACAGTGGTTTTTCCCTATTTGGGTTTCCATGTTAAATTTGGTGTTATATGTGTTATGATGATTATGTGTTTATGAGTTTGCATGTTTAGCAATTTTTGGTTATATTGCTAGAGTATAAGTTACCAAGGTTGAATCTGTTGATTTTATGGAAGATTAAGTTTGTATGATTCACCCCCCCCCCTCTCATCTTGTTAGCTATTGGCATCAAAACTTTACAATTGGTATCAAAGCATTGGACTCCGGAAAAAAAGTTTAAAGGTACTTGAGGCAAAGATCCGAAGATGTATAAAAGGGATGCACCAAAGCTGAACAAGTCAAGTTTCTCCACATGGCAGAAAAGGATGAAGCTGCATTTATCAAGAATTGGAGAATATACAATATATTATTTTGAGAATGATTACATACCACCAAGCACCAACCTGGTGACCTTGGAAGAGATAAATGCAAAGAAATAACATATTCAAGCTATGATTGAAATAACATCAGCATTGACCGACTCAGAGTTTAATGATCTAGAAGGCTACAATGATGCAAAAGCAATGTACACCAAGCTCATATCTGTGTATGGTGGTGATGAACATGTTCAAAGAGAAAAAGTAGATAGTCTAAGAGGACAACTTAAATTCATGAGAATGAATGAAGGTGAGAACATAACCCAATATAGTACAAGGTTAAAGGAGACTATCAATCAAATTAAAGGAGCAGGAGGAACTCTTGAAGAAAAGGATGTAACAAGTAAGTTGTTGAGAACCCTTCTACCTGCTTATGCCATTCAAGTCTCTACAATCAATGAACTAAGGTCTGTACCTAACATGCTAGTTTCTTTGGATGCTACTATTGGCAAGCTACATGCATTTGAGTTAAGTAATTTTGATAACAGTGGGTCTTCGGTAAATAAATTAGAATCTGCATTCAGTTCTATTCATATTGGTGAATCTGATGATTACAATGATAGAATGAGTAAGTACTCTGAAGGGAATCACAGTGGAGCAAGTGAAATATTTCGCAAGAACATGGAAGAAGTGCACAAATTGTATGAGGAAAACAAGAAGCAAGAAGAGTTTGAAGCATTATTAGCCAGAAGGTTACCGAGAGGAAAAGGTAAGTATAAAGGAAAGCTACCTTTAAAATGTTTCAATCATGATAAAATAGGACATATGGCTTCTAACTGTCTTGACAAAGAATCTAGTGAAAAGAGAGAATACCGAGATAACAGGAAGAAAGACAACCAATATAGAGGACACTGAGACTTCAGAAGGAGAGACAGAAAGACATGCCTAGTAGCTAATGAGGAATCCAATGATGACAAATCTGATGAAATGGATATAGAGGAAGTTGTTTATGTGGCTATTAAAGATGGATAAGATGAAGAAAGGTATGAAGAAAAGGCCCTAATATCTCACATAAATAATAATGATTCTTGGATCATAGACAGTGGATGCTCATATCACATGATAGGTGATAAACACAAGATTGTTAAAATAGAAGACTATGATGGAGGCTATGTAAGATTTGGTAATGATGCACCATGTTCGGTGAAAGGTAAAGGATCTATAACACTTCTTGACAATGCTAAATGTGATGATGTATACTGGGTTGAAGGTTTGAAATACAATTTGTTGAGTGTAGCACAGCTAAACAATACAGGATAATGAATAGAATTTCAGAAAGGAACTGTCAAAGTTCATGACAAGCATGGAAAGTTAGCTGCTACCGGGACACAAACAAAAGGTAATACATTTCATCTTGACTCAACTCGGAGCAAGTGTCTTTATGCAAAGATAGATAATACCTGGTTATGGCATAAAAGGTTTTGTCATGTAAATTTTGATAATCTGATCAAAATAAACAAGAAGCACTGAGTAAGAGGTCTACCAAGTCTTGAAAAACCTGAGAATGCTATGTGCCGAGGATGACAGATGGGTAAGATGACAAGATCAAGCTTTACAAGTAAGTCCTACACTTCTAAAGGAATTTTAGATCTAGTACACACTGATCTTTGTGGTCCCATGAAAGTTCAAAGTTATTATGGTGATAAGTATTTCATATTATTTGTGGATGATTACTCAAGGATGATGTTAGTTATGTTTTTAAAAGAAAAATCAGAAGCTTTTCAAATGTTTAAATGGTACAAGGCAAGAGTTGAAAATGAAACAGGAAGACAACTGAACTGTCTTAGATCTGATAGAGGAGGAGAGTTCACTTCTGATGAATTTAACTTATTCTACAATGATCATGGTATAAAAAGGCAAGTATCTGCACCAAGAACACCTTAGCAAAATGGGATAGCTGAGAGAAGAAACAAATCAATTGTAGATTATGCCAAAACCCTGATGATAGAAAAGAGGGTACCTCAAACATTTTGGAGAGAAGCAATCAGCACTGCAGTTTACACCCTGAACTGAGTACAACTGAAGAAAGGAACTATGAAGACATCATATGAGATCTGGTATGACAAGAAACCTAATGTAAGTTATTTTAAAATCTTTGGAAGTAGATGCTATGTTCACAAAGATGACAGAAATAGAAAGTTTGGTCAGAAAAGTGAAGAAGGAACATTTCTTGGTTATTCTTCTAGAAGTAAAGCATTTAAATGTCTAATCAAATCATCTAAAAAAATAGTAGAAACTGCAAATGTGAAAATTGATGAATTTGTAGAAAGAAGTGATGAAGGAAATTCCAAAGAACCAAAAGATTATGAAGAATTTGTTTAAGTTCAACCAAGAAGTCCTATCGAGAAAGTTGTTGAAGAAAATGAAGATAATGTCCAGCTACTGAGTGATGAAGAAGATTATACAAAACCTACCGAGCCTATATTAGCCAAATATGTCAGAAGACATCATGCATCAAATTAGATTATAGGAGACAAGGATGATCCAGTGATGACAAGAAACAAAATGAGATAGAACACATATCTGATATCTGAATTTGAACTGAGAATAGTTAAAGAGGCATTTAACAATGAAGATTGGGTAAATTCTATGATAGAATAGATTGATCAAATCAAGAAGAATGACACATGGACATTGATCCCAAGACCGAAGGACAAAAATGTAATCGGTACAAAGTGAATTTTTAGAAACAAGCTAAATGAAAAAGGTGAGGTCATTCGGAACAAAGCAAGACTAGTTTGCAAACGTTATGCTCAAGAAGAAGGAATAGATTATGGTGAGACTTTTGCACCTATGGCTAGACTTGAGGGAGTAAGAACATTGTTGGCATATGCTGCTTTCAAAAATTTCAAGATATATCAAATGGATGTTAAATCTGCATTTTTGAATGGTATACTAGAAGAAGAAGTTTATATTGAATAGCCTGAAGGATTTGTTGAAGACAAGAGTAAAGATCAGGTATGTAAATTAAACAAATCTTTAAATGGTCTGAAACAAGCACCTAGAGCATGGTATGAAAGACTACACTCTTACTTAATCAAGATTGGTTTTATAAGGACAAGTGAAAACAACAACATGTACATGAAGAATGATGAGAACAATAGTATACTGATCTCAGCCATATTTGTTGATGATATTATTTTTTTTGGTAATGACTCCTTATGCAAGAACTTTGGAAATGAAATGTGCAAAGAATTTGAGATGTCATTAATCGGTGAGATAAAGTATTTTATAGGTTTATAGATATTGCAAATGAAAGATGAGATTTTCATTACTCAATCCAAGTACATAAAGGAAATCTTGAAGAAATTTGGAATGGAGGATTGTAAACCAGTAAGTACTCCTATGACTACTAACTGTAAGCTATCAAAGAATGATGAATCTGCATCTATTTATGAGACACTTTACCAATCTATGATTGGGAAGTTGCAATATGTTGTGCATAGTAGACTAGATATAGCACATGCAGTAGGTATTGTTGCAAGATTTTCTGCAGATCCCAAGGAAACCCATATGACAGCAATCAAGAGAATTTTCAGATATCTAAGAGGCACTAAAGATTATGGCTTAGTATATGAAAAGAGAAATCATTTTGATTTAAAATTTTATACTAATGCTGATTGGCAGGCAACATAGATGACAGGAAAAGCACAAGTGGTGGAGCTTTCTTTTTGGGAGAAAGACTAGTAAGTTGGCTTAGTAAGAAACAAGGATGTATTTCACAGTCAACAGCAGAAGCTAAATATGTTGCTGCAGCATTGAATTGTACCAATATAGCATGGATCAAACAACTGTTGGAAGGTATAAATGAGAAAGTTACCAAGCCAATAACTATATTTTGTGATAATACGAGTGCCATTAACATTTCAAAGAATCTGATAATGCACTCTACGACAAAACATATCTCTATAAAGTATCATTATCTTCGAGAAGAAGTTCAAGAGAAGAAATTTGTGCGGGAATATATCAGTTCAAAGGAGCAATTAGCAGACATCTTCACAAAGCCACTGCCAAGGGACACTTTTGAGTATCTCAGAAGCAAGTTAGGGGTCCTACCCCTATCTTCTACTCACTGACAGAGTTCGGTGAAAGCATCAATTCGATGAATCTATAGAATATTATGTGTGGATTGATGTTGATTTATGCACTTTAGAAGGTTTTCTAAAGGTGTGCAGGAAATAGTGAATAGAGACAAGTTGCTCTGACCAAGACTGAGATGATACACAGCAATGCAAATCACTTCACAGAGGAAGAAATCATGATTTAGTTCTTTTACTTTTTGGCATTATTGTCAAAGGGGGAGAAGACTAAATGGTATAATCCTAAATGAAGAAGATAACAGAAGACTAATGACAGGGGGAGAAGATTACAAAAGGGAGCAGACTAAATGCAAGACAATAGCTCAAAAGCCTAATAAAAAAGGGAGAAGACTTCAGGAGATTTTAATAGCTCAATGATAATAGGAGAAGTCTAATAGCAATCTGAATCTGAATCAATTTGAATATCCTGTTGGTATTACCATTTAAAAGTTGGTTTTGCCATCAATGCAAAAGGGGGAGATTGTTGGCATTTCAATAGAAGGAGATTGTTGATATTCATTAAGGATATTGAGAAGGTTGTTGGAGATTATTGATATAACTGAAAAAAGGATGATAACTATCTTTATAGCATTATTTTGTCATTGATGTCAAGAAATTGATTTTCTGATTCAGTATGATGTTGCCATATCTTGAGGAGATTGACTTGAAGAGGATTAAGTGGTTGGTAAAAGACACAAAAAGAATGTGATAAGAAAGGGGAGAAATAAGTTATTCAATGGGCAACTATTACCGAGTTAGACAATGATGAGATCATGATGTTTAGATTATTTTGATATCCTACAAATGTTGTTGATTGTAAGGTTAATACTATACTATGTCACCAAGCAAAGAACCTAGTTGGTAAACCCTAAGGAACCTAGTTGGTAAACCCTAAGGTTATCGATATCGGTTAATGAAGGAGGAATGTCTATCGAGTAAAGTTTAGTATTTACCGAGTTGCAACCGAGTTATGACAGATCGCATTGGATGGATAAAAGCATTATTTAATGAAGGACAATGATGAGCTAGAGTTGATTAAATGATTGGTATGTCGTGCATGAAGTTTGCTAAGGATCTATGGCAATGGAAGATCGGCAGGAAGATCTACAATGCAGATTGAACCGCAATAACCTTGTGCAAGTTCCAAGAAAGGAATGCAAGTCCCAAGGCAAGGTAAAATGTTTTCAGATTGAAGGATGCATTGAACCTAGTCAAGATTGAAGATCTGATGGCTAAGATTGATCATGGGAAATGTGATCAAGGAGTTCAGTAGTTAGCAAATTGTTTATAAATAAGAAATTGTTGATGAACAATGTATGTGGGCAAGTGTAAGCACAGGGATGCTACATAGTGATTACCGAGCACAGAAGCTTGAAGACCTATTTGAATAATAGAGTAAGGAGCCTAGCAGGGGGACAAGATAAGTCCCATGACAAGATTGTTTTGAGCAAATAAGAATCTTCTTTAGCATTTCAGATGTGAAGTTGCAGATATATTTTATTACTATTATTTTGTAAGTGACAGAAAATCTCTTAACTGAGTGGACTTAACAGTCTTATTTGTAAACCCTCTAGTGAGGTAACATTCTAAATGAGTGTTTGAAATCCTTTGACAAGGTCTCTTCTAACAAAGTGAAGATTCTAACAGATCTAAGGGAAATCCCTTAACCGGGTCACATCTAGCAATGTGTTTGTAATCTTTAACAGGATTTGCTTTTAACTGAGCATACTCTAGAAGAGTATATTTCTTAGTGGTTCCAAAATCCCATAGTGGTTTTTCCCTATTTGGGTTTCCACGTTAAATCTGGTGTTATATGTGTTATGATGATTATGTGTTTATGAGTTTGCATGTTTACCAGTTTTTGGTTATATTGTTGAAGTATAAGTTACCGAGGTTGAATCTGTTGATTTTATGGAAGATTAAGTTTGTATGATTCACCTCCCTCTCATCTTGTTAGCTATTGGCATCAGAACTTTACAACCAGGATATCAGAATCACAGATAAAATCCCTACATTGGTCAACACCACAATATTCAAGGTAATGTGAACCCTCCTAGACATGATAGCCAAAATGTACAATGAGGTGTGCCCCAATAACAATAACAAGGAGGACAAAAACAACAATAGGAACCTCAACATCATCAATACTAGCCACATCATAGACAAAATCCATTTTCAAGAGGACCTCTGAACTTGGACAATTTAAACAACTTGATTTCTTTGGCATTGAAGGGTATTTGAATACAATCAATGATGAGGTAAGGAATGAAATTACTAAGTTTTATGGAAATAATGTTATCTCAGGGAAGGATCAAATAAGAGCATTTAAAACAATGATGGATAATTTTTAAGTAGATCGTGAGCATGTTTTCAAGAGGTTATTTATGGAGCCACTAATTGAGAATGTCAGGGAATGGTATAAAATTTTGCTAGATGCATTAATTAGTTCTTGGGATGAAGTCTAGAGAATGTTCAAGGAATAGTATGGGGATCATTCTGACCAAAATTTTATTGTGCTGGAATTAACTAACATTTTGAAAAATTATAATGAATCAGTTATTGACTTTAAAACTAGAGTCATGAAATTGTTTAGTAAAAGTCCACCACATTTTAATCCCACTAACCCCATGTTCCTAGCATTCTACTTGAATACATTTCATCCTAAGATTGGGTATGAACCTAGAACAAGGAATCCCCTTATCCTTACTAGAGCGTTGAGAGCTACACTAAACATTGAAAATAAAAAAAAGGCTCCAGGAAAAATTTGTAGAACAGATGATGTAAAAATATTGCAAAATCCTAAGGGACAATGGAATAAGCCATCTAAAGAAGAGGAAAAGTTAGATAAAGTAATGAGTTCCTTGAAGGATTTGTCCTCTAAGAGGGCAAGGAATGAAAAGGGGATATCATATGATCGACCCAATTATCACAAAAATGAAAGACCAAGATTGCATGATATGCCCTAAAAGACAAGTTAGAGAGATGGAAGACCAGAAGAAAGAAATCAAAAGGAGAACCCTAGTAGACACACTCCTGATCTATTGAAGAGGCCAAGAGCCCATATGGTTGAAAATGCACCATGGCGCATAGCTTGTAATCTACCTCATTCTTCAGTACACTATGTTGTGGCCTAGTCAAATTAGAAAGATAAAACAACATATGAAGTGGGAAGAGATTACCATACTATCAACATGCTAACAATCAAGCCTTATGGGGTTAGCGAAAAATACTTATCTTCTAAGGAGGGTGGATTTGAGTATGATGTGAACCATCAGAGGTACAATATTCATGTTGGTTAGCAAGAAATATTTTCTGACCATGAAGGTGGTGATATGAGAGATTATTTGATTGATGCTTCAAAGATACAAATAAATCAAGTCCAATTCAGACAACCATCAGAGGAAGAGATCAAAGAACTCATATTTTCTGCTATAACAAAAGTGAGAAGCAACTATAATATGAGAAATAGAAGTGTAAATCCAGATCAAGGCACACCTGGCAGCATGTTTGTAAAGGATCAACAAAATAATAAAAGGGCTAACTCAAATTTTCAAATGGGTGAAGAAAAGAGAAGGATTTAAAAGATTGCTCAAAAATATGTATGCAAGGAGATACCAAAGAGTGATCAAGATAAGTCCAAAGCCTCTTTGAATACTCAAACAACAAGTTCTAGAAGATTAAAAAATCTACCAAAATTAAGGTGAGTAAATCAAATTATTTGACAAATACACCTTTGTTTAACATAGCACAAGCTTTATCTCATATTAAAATGCTACTTCCTTAATTAGAAAAGATGAAGG
Organism: Cryptomeria japonica; assembly: GCF_030272615.1. Lineage (NCBI taxonomy): Eukaryota > Viridiplantae > Streptophyta > Pinopsida > Cupressales > Cupressaceae > Cryptomeria > Cryptomeria japonica. The sequence goes on along the minus strand of NC_081405.1, from coordinate 401,791,452 downwards.
TTGAGGAGTATTAAAATAGTGCAACAAAGATAATCTCAAATTTGTCAACTAAGTCTGAGAGTCATAGAAAGGATATTAGTAATGAGGAGAAGAGAAAAAAGTAGGTTAATGATGTCAAAGAAGAGGTTATGAAAACTCCTAAGGTATACTTAGGAAATAATTTGACAAAATATCCTTCTCAAGTGGATCCTTTCTATATAACATTGTTAATAAACAATAAATTCATAAAGAATTGTATGATAAACTCAAGGGCATTGATAAAAATCATGCCTATGGTGATCATGAAAGAGTTAACTTTGTGAGTTTGTACCACATACAAGAGATGCTATTCTATGGAAAATAGATTTGTCACTATCATTGGAATCATGTGGAATGTAGAGTTGAAGTTGGTTTCTTGTCCTAAGGCTACATGTAAAATTGACATCACTATGGTTGATACCCTTCCATACTATGACATGTTTCTATCAAGACAATGGATTGTTATGATTGGAGGAAATTTACAATTAGATCTATCATATGAAACCATACTTGAAATGACAGAGATGCTAAATTTCATAGAGAGCCACAATTGGAGCAAATGATTGAATTTGTTGATCCTAACCAAATGAATTTCTTTTGTGATGTGGACCTAGAAGATTTTGAATAGAGAATTCACAACCTCAATAGTATAATAATGATCTAATCAGTAATAAGGTTCAAAAAGATCGGTATGGTATCTGGAAAATTTATCTTGATGGTGTTTGCAGCAAGGAAGGTAATGGGGAGGTGTAGTTTTCATTGCATCTAGTGGAAGAACTTTCAAATATTCCTTTCTACTGTCATTTAAATGCAAAAACAATGTAGCAAATATGAATCTTTGCTACTGGGTTTGAATCTGGCCATTAAATATGGAATAAAGTTATTGTGTGTATTTGGTGACTTATAGTTGATTGTCTCATAGGTCAAATTAAAGTATTCATTAAAAAACAAGGGGCTCAAACAATACATTTTTTCGTATGGGATATTGTGGAGCTTTTTGATGCATTTTCCATTGATTGGATTGAAAGAGCAAAAAATTTGATGGAAGAATTCCTTGCAAACATTGCATTAAAGAGGAATGATATTACACTCATTAAAAATTTAAAAGTTGGAGTCAAAACAAGATGTTTTGTACCTGACAATGTGTTCAACTGATATATTTTGAATGATGATGAAGATCTGATGATGTTTTGCATTATGTGGGTCAATATAAATTTCAAGAAATCAACTTCAATGTTTTTGTTCAATAAGTGGATGGTAGGGACTTTATATTTCGTCAAGAGGTGGTATAATTGAAAAAGAATAAAATCCCAAAAGGCTTGGTAGCTTTGGAAAGAGAATTTTATAGAAATGACAAGTCTACTATGAGGCAAGCACTAGTAAATCAAGAAGATCTTGAAGAGATAAATCTATTAATAGACATTGCTCCTAAAATGGTTTATATAGGAAGGAAAATCATTCCTAAAATTAGGGATATACTTATTGTACTACGAAGGAAATTGTTTTCATAAAAGTTGAACCCGCTCGATGAACAACCTTGGTCATCAACCTTGTGCAACATGGAAACAACCTCCCAAGTGTGGGATTTGCAGAAGTAAGGTTGATGAGCAAATAAGGCTTGCACCTAGAAGGAATTATGATCTCTCTTCCTGTGATTGCACAAGGCATCAAAATAACTACCTAAAACATGCACAAATTTCCATCTTACCAAACTAGCTAAGTGTAAGTCAAGGTTGGAATTCTTGAAAAATGGAAAGATGAACTAAAACTAGTTTATAGAGTCCACACAAAGAGGGGTCAACACAGTCAAATACACTAAGGAAAAAGAAGAAAATGAATCCATATAAAGAGGAAATGACATTACATAGATTATAAGAACTGAAATAAGGCAAACAAATAATTATATTAATGTAAAGTCTAGACAAATTTTATGGCTGCGGAATATAAGTATTCTTGCAAAAGAAAAGAAGGAAAGATCCATGTAACAGGGTTACAAAATTGTTTTTGTATCTAAGGAATAACTTAGGTCAAACTATAGTTATAAACCCTAACCCTAGCTATAGTTAGGTTACAAAATATTAGAGAGGAGAAGAATATCAGAATGACTGATATGATGGCATGTATAATGTAGTCCTTGAGAAGGTCCTTCATTTCTCGAAAGAAGCAAGAAATCACTGCAAGTGGAGAGACCTCAGTGTTGATGGCGTGCATAATACACTTGTAGGGAAAAAGTCTCCATTATGAATTGAATAGCCACTGATGGTGTCTAACTGCAATGTCACTTATAAAGTAATGGTGATTGAATCTGGTGGTTGGATGAAATACGATCCAAAATTGGGCACCGATTGGGTAAAAAAAGTGGCCTCGACCAGCAGGTTGAGAACCACCCTACACAAAAGTTTGAATGCCCAATGACCCCTGCAAGTTTGAAAATTAGTCATTGATCAAAGAGATTCATGTTATGATGGACATTGGAGATCTCTCCATGCAATTCCCCAAAGGAGATTTAAAACATGGTCATTCAATCATGCCTTATGAAGATCTGACAGTAAGTGATGTTTGCAAAACATTGCGAGCTGGGTTTACCTATTATTTGTTGAGTGAATATTGAAATGGTTGTACTCACCATGCAGGATAGAAAGGAGTGACAATTCTCTGTGTATTTTTACCCTGCACGGTCATCCTTGTATGCTTCTACTTGGTGCAGGATAATGAGGAGATGCATTGGTATTATCTTATTGTTACCCTGCACGGTCATCCTTGTATGCTTCTACTTGGTGCAGGATAATGAGGAGATGCATTGGTATTATCTTATTGTTACCCTGCACAGCCACACTGTATCTTATAGAAGCATCACGGGATAGAAAGGAAGCCTTTGTTCACTTTTCTTCTTATCCCGCATGGCACTCTACTATGCTTTCCTTTTTGTGTGAGATAACGAGCAAGCCCATGTGCTACTTTGTTTTCTTACCTCGCAGGGCCCCTGAGCATCCTCACTTTATTGTGTGAGGGAAGACCAAACTACTTACTGTTCTTATCCTGCATGATCATCTTTGCCTCTATCCTTTGCATGCAAGGCAACCTGATCCCTAACCAGATCCCTTATCCCACTAGCCCGCAACAACATCTGTGTATTCTTAAAAAACCTTGTGGGGGAACAAGGTCTAACACTTAGAAGAAAACCTCCCGCGGCCAGTAGGGAAAAATGGGGAAAACCAGCCTGTAAATGATTGAAGACCCTCCAACTAGTGGAAATTTTAAGTAGTTGACCACCCAAGTCAATCAACTGAAAAATAGAATCATGGAGCCTAAAATAGAAGAAAAGATTCCCTCCTAGCACTACCAAAAAACTACACAGTTTTGATAACAAGATGGCGAATAACATGATATGTTATTCGCACAAGATGAGTTGAATCTTCAGATTTCTCTTATGAGCTAGAGCTCTAATCTCTTCCACTTCAACCATCTAGATCATTCGGTCCTCCATAGGCTCTGATAAATCCATGTCCTCAGCTTGCAAGAACCTCTACACTAGAAGAAGATTGTTTACAGGCACTCTGACCTATGTACCATATACCAATTCAAATGGTGGCATTCCAATGGCTTTCTTGACAGTGATTCTATCTGCCCACAAAGCTAGTTTCAAATTTCGATCCCATGACTTCTTGTTTTCTTCTAAGATTTTCTTGATAATATTCAAGAGGCTTTTATTGTTGGATTCTACTTGCCCATGTCCTTGAGGATGATAAGGTGAAGAGTAAGAAATGAGTATCCCATGACTAGTACAGAAATTGACAAACTCTTCTGACCTAAAACTCATAGCATTGTCCATTACTAATTTCATGGGAACTCCAAATCTAGTTATGATACAATCCATCAAGAAATCAATAACAATTTTACTTGTAGATCTTCTGGTGGGAATAGCTTCAATCCATTTAGTAAAATAATCAGTGGCTACTATGATCCATCTATGGCCTCTTCCTGATCTCTCAACAATCTCTCCAATAAAGTCTATCCCCCATTGGACAAAAGGTGCTTCCACTATAACTGGATTCAAGGGCAGAGCTCCTTCATATTTTAGTTTAGATGAAAACCTTTGACATGGGTCACATCTCCTGACATATTCATGAGCATCCTTGAATAGGGTAGGCCAATAATACCCAGCTCAGACTATCTTCCCAGCAGTTGTCTTAGCAGAATAATGACCTCTGCATATTCCATCATGCATTTCCATCAGCATTTTCTTTTCTTGGAATTCATCCAAACACATGAGTAACCTTCCATCTCTATTTCTCCAAAACAAGTCACCATGAATGAGAACATACTTCTGAGACCTTAATTTTAGAGTTCTTCTCTGATTATGTGTCATTCCTTCTAAAAATGTAGCATCTCTTAAAAATCGAACTATCTCTGAATACCAAGGTTGCCTTTCAATACTAGTGACTAAAGTACTCTTGATTTCAATATTATTTATCTCAACATTCAGAAAATTAGATTCAGTCATGAGCTTGGCCAGACCTAAACCTCTCACCAAATTGGTGATCTTTATTTCCAGGTCAAATTCTTGGATTCTATTGAACCATCTGCACCTTTTTCCTGTAACCTTAGACTGGGACAGAATATCTTTAACTGCAGCATGTGGGACATAAGCAGTGATTTCTGCATTCACCAGGTATAGCCTAAAAGCCTTAACAGCTTTAACTAAAGCATAAGCCTATTTCTCCATGGTTTCATACTTTAATTTTGCTGCTTGCAAAGACTTGCTATAGAAAGCTATGGGATGTTCATATCCCTCAGTATCCTTTTGTAACAACACTACAGCTACTATATGGTATGAAGCAAAAGAGAACAGAGAGAAGGGCTTACTGTAATTAGGAGATTTCAGCATTGGTGCTTCCTGAATGGCCTTTTTAATTTCAGCAAAAGCCTTTGAGGCTTCTTGATCCCAACAAAACTTGGTATCCTTCTTGAGCAACTTGACAATGGGTTTCACTATCTCTGCAAAGTTTGCAATGAATATTCTAACAAAATTTACTTTGCCTAAAAAGGATTGAATACCTTTAACATTCTTTGGTTTAGACACTTTGTTTATTGCTTAAATTCTTTCAAGGTCTATTCTTACCCCTTCCTTGGAAACAATGTGCCCCAATAATTTTCCTTCAGTGACCCCAAAATGACATTTCTTGGGATTTAATGACACACCAAATTCCAAGGCTTTATTGAACACCTTTTCCAAATGTCCACAGTGGTCATCGGCCTTTTTAGAGAAGCAAGTTAAATCATCTTGATAAACCACCATGATGATATTGATAAATTATTTGAAGGCTACATCCATAGCTCTCTGAAATGTAGCCCTAGCATTTTTTAATCCAAATGGCATTCTTACATAGACATATGTTCCCCATGGAGTAGTGAAAGCAGTTTTAAACTGTTTAGATTCTCTCACTAACACTTGATTGTATCCTGAAAAACCATCCATCATGGACAAAAGATCACAACCTGTTACTCTCTGTAGCATAGCTTTCATATTTGGGGAAGAGTAGTTATCTTTTAAAGAAGCAACATTCAAATTTCTAAAATCCACACACAATCTAATGTCCCCATTTTTCTATCTTACTGGGACCAGATTGGAGACCCATGAAGAATGTGTTGGCATATGCACACTCCAATGAGACATTATATGTGATTGAAGGTTTTGTCATTGATGGCAACCTTTCAATCCTATGGCACCAATAAAGACATTATACCGGCATCAGCAGATCACACTCTACACCGGCACTCAGGACACCGGCACAGAAGAAAGGAAGTATACCGGCATAGAGGCCGACAGGATTTTTGTTATATAATATTTTGTTTATTATTGTAAGCCGACTTGGAAAATTGTAAAATGACTCTTATATATAAAAGAGATCATTGTAGACATTTTGTAATGTGTGAAGAATGAAAAGGAGAAGCATTAAGGAAAATATTAGGCAGACCTAATGTGCGAAATATAGGTCAAAGGGGTATATGTAAAGAATAGAGTAGGAACCGATACTGAATCAGGCATTGAAGATGCTATTGTAAAGCAGTACAAGATATTGGATTTGTATAATCCTTATTGTATGTCAGTGAGACTTCCCATTGAGCAGTGAGCTCTAGGCAGTTGGCCTTCTTGCATGTGCAGGCCCCTATTATAAGTAATATTCTCTTATTGGCTAGTGAGTGAATATTGTGGGTCACAAATCCCACCGAGGTTTTTCCCACACCGGGTTTCCTCATTAACATCTTGTGTTATGGTTTACTTTTCATGTGGATGTACTTGATTCTTTTTATTGCATTATTTCTTGCATATCGGTACACTATTATATTATGTTCTGCATGTTTTAAGTTAAGAAATTCTAATCACCGGTTAGATACTGATTCATCCCCCCCCTCTCAGTATCTGTGGGACCCCTAACAATTGGTATCAAAGCCCGGTCCTCTATTTTTAGAAGCCTAACAGCTTGAGGAAGATCTTAACACCGGTAAAGATGGAAAATCTGATGAAGCAACTTGAAGGAGCTCTTACAGACTATGACGCAAAGAAATTGAAAAATATCAAACTAGAAGATGATTTAAGGGCAGCTCAGGATATCATTCAGGCACTTCAAGAAAATTTTACTGTTGCAAGAAATAAAAGAAGAGAACTTCGTGAAAAATTGCAAAATGAGAATGATGAAGAGGAATCACTTAATGATATGATAAGCAAGTTGAAACAAGAGATCATGAAAACAAAAAATGAAATACAGGATATGACTATGAGATTTTGCAAAGAGATTGAGGATAGGAAGAAGAATGAAGAAGAATTGACCAGAAGACTAAGTGATGTAGCAAATGAGAATACAAGACTTAGCTATGAAAATGACATGTTGAAGACAGGTCTGATGCATACTCAGAATGACTCAAATGAACTGATGAGTCAAAAAGAAATCTTGGAAAGAGAACTGGAAACTGCAAATCAACACAAAGAAAAATTCAAGAAAAGCTCAGAGGAACTTGGCACCTTGCTGAAGAATCAAAAACCTAAAGGTGACACTTTTGGAATTGGCTTTGAAGTTGGTGAAAGCTCCGGTACTACAAATACTCAGGATCACAGCAAACCGGTAAGACAACCTAACACTTATAATTTCAATGGAAAATGCTTTAACTGTAATAAGTATGGTCATAGAGAAAATGAATGTAGATCTAGAAATTATCAGAATATCAACACACCCACCAGTCAATGTTCTAAATGCAACAAAGTAGGTCACAACTCTGAAAACTGCAGCATGAATGTGAGATGTTATGTTTGTGAAAGATTTGGACATTTATCTAATCAATGCAGAACACAAACCGGCATAGGTTATGGAAAAGCTATTCAGAAGAATAATGTAACTTGTTATGCATGTAACAAGATTGGTCATATTGCTAAATTCTATAGAAGTAAAGGAACACCGGTAGACAACAAAAGTTCTAGCTTGAAAGGTAAAGAAAAAGTTGAAGAGGTTAAGAAAGAATTCTCAAAACAATGGATTAGGAAAACTGATCTAAATATTGGGAATACTCCTCCACTGGAAGAACAAACCAATGCTTCACTAGCAGGATAGAGTGATTCTTCACTAGAAGGACAGAGCAGTGCTCCACTGGCAGGAAGTTCTTCATCTAATTGAAGAAAATTTCCTTGAGGGTTTAGCAATCTAATGACACATGTACTATTACTCCCTCGGTTAGAGATAAGAAGTTGAAAATTACTTATTACCGGCAAACAATGTTAAGAGAATACTTAACTGGCATGCAATTAATGTGGTAGATGGCGAAGAGACATTATAAAGTTAAGGTTTTGGCTCCATTTCATTTCACCATGATTTCAAATTTTTGAAGAGCGTGAAGACTCCGAGCTAAGGCTTTTCGAGCAAGAAGCAAGCACACTCCAAGCAATCATCCATCCAAGGCAGTAAAAGGTATTTAATCATGGCATCCACCTCTGCAATTGAATACATAGCAGACCCTACTATTGTTGAAGTAATAAAAAGACCTAGGCCCATATTTCAGTTAGTTCCCGAGATAGCAAAGAAGGATGATACCTTAGGTGCTTTTTCTCAAATTCCTAAGGGAGTTGTATATGTTGAAGACCCCAGAAAGTACATCCACTGCAACATTGAAGAGTTAGGAGATGAGGAAATTAAAACCATGTATAAAACCATGATATGTGATAATATCGGCAATGTTAAAGATGAACACAAAATCATTGAGATCCTAGGATTTACAGAGATCCTTAGCATTCCTGAATTTCCAAAGGATGTGATTAGGATAGTTTTAAGCAGGGTACATGGAGAATTTTTCTGGTTAGATGCAGTCCATAAAGATCACCAAGGAAGATGTGAAAGTTGTCACAGGGTTACCAACCACCGGTAAAAGACCAGATAAAACCAAGAAGGTCTCCAATGACCTAGTTATAAACCTAACTGGTGCAACATTTGACAAGAGGTCTCTAAGGGTTAATGATGTAAAAGATATCAATGTGAGATTCATTAGTATGATATTAGGGTATAAAGCAACTCCTGCTAATAGACTAAATTCAGTTTCAAGTTTATGCATTAAGAGTGCTTATGATATGGTAACAGATAATGCAAAAATTGACATATGTGAACGGTTAAAGGATGAATTAATTGACAATCTTGGAAAGATCAAGAAGGACAAGAAAGGAACTTTCAGATTTGGAAATTTTTTGGTATGCCTAATGCTACACATAACAAAACAGGTTCCCAGTATAAGTTACAAAGAATTTGGATATGACATACTGGTAGGCAAACAATTGATTGAACTATTCAATAACATGGGTGAGAATAAGGAAAACAGTATTAATGACTTCTTCAAAGCATTAAAAGCCAAAATGAAGAAAAGAGTAAGGCTATCATAGAAGATTGTAGACAAGTACAAAGATGATATATGCTTTGTCATCAAGAAAGATGAAATCTAGATGGAAGTGGTCATCCCAAGGACAGTTTGGGTAACTGAGATGGGCTATGAAATAGATGATCACATAGTTGAAACATATGCCAAAGCACTTCTGGAAGCCCCTAGAGAACCAAAAGAAGAAATATTTGGTAGTGCTGAAACCATAGAAAGCCAAATTCAATCAAAGAAAAGAGTGAAAAAGGTTGAGGTAGTTGTAAGGAAAGGGTCCAGACAAGCAAAAGCCATCAAGGAAGATGTATTGAAGAAAACCGGCATAACAGAGGATGAGTTAGCAGCTCCCCAACCTGAAACTCACCTATCACCGGTAGGTACTTCTTCAGGAAGTGACATGCCTACAACTTTTAAAAGAGTTGTAAGGAAAAGAGATCCCTCACCGGCAACCACACCTTCACCTAGGAGGACAAGGCAAAAGAAACAAGTAGTGAGATCTCCAATTAGAAACACCACACCAAAGAAGAAACTGACACCCAAGAAGAAGAAAAGGACAAACAAAGACTTGGCTCCTCTTGATATACTACTAAATGAAATCACAGAGGAAGGTAAACTGAAAAATATAGAGAAAATTTATGACACTCTAACAGCTGATGAGAAAGAACAAGTTGAAAATAGTGTTATATTGCACATGGATATGTACAAGAAATTTTTGATGGAAGTAGTCAATGAAATTCCTGATGAATTATTCAAAAGACTAAAGGCAAGAAGACAGGCAGTGATAGAATTGGATAAGAAAATAAAAATTGAGAAGTTACTTGTTGTATATCCGGTAAACTCTCCACAAGAAATTGATGATCTGATTGCAAAGGCCAACCGGTCAGTATTCTCTACTGCACACTGGCATATTTCACTAATGGTAGGAAGAATTAATGAAGTGATAGAGGAAATAGAAGATGGATGGGATATATTCCTAGTTGGGAAAGAAAAACAAGAAGAGTACAGGAACCCTAAACCTATAAAGGTATATCAGAAAGATAGAGACAAGGGGAAAGGTAAAGTTGGTGGACCACCAAGTATCAAGGTTAGAGACAACTTACCCCCACCTTCTTTAAATACTCCACCGGTAAAATCAACAACTACTGAAGATCAACCGGCAGCTTAGAGTATGGATGTAGAGGATAATAATCCTAATCCTGAAGTCCTATATATTGTGAATGTTGATACTCAGAAGATCAACATAGTAGTAGACAAAGATACAACTGTTAAGTCAGATATGGCTAGTGAGCCTCTAGTAGTAGGGGAAACAGATAAACTGGTAGAAGATAAAGAGAAAAAGGTAGAGATTGAGACACAGATTGAGGCAATGCAACATACAGAGAAACAAATAGAGCTAAAGGCTCTGGAACAACAACAATCAGAACAAATACATAAGGAAACAGTGCCACCGGCAACTAGTGAAGTAGGAAAACCAGTGCTTAAAGAAGTGCAGACACAAACAAACCTACTTCAGGTCAATACAAGCTTGGTTACTTCCACCAGTACTTAGATTGTTGGATCATCATCGGGATATAAATCAACAAATGTGACTGAGGTGTTATTAGATTCTTTCAAGAAAATAACCGACTGCAGCTCACAAGCTTACAAAGCAATTGATGATTCCATACCAATTTTGAAGGTAATTGCTCCCAACTGTAATATAGATAACAAAGATTCTTTAGGACAATTGAATACATTGTGTAAATATATCTTAGAAAACATTGAGAAAATAAAAGAAGATTCAGTAAAGGATAAGGTAGAAATTGAAAAACAGAAATTCTTTGATGAGCAAATAAAGAAGTGTAATAGAGATTTTGACACACTTCTACCGGAACTATGTAATTTGTTGAAAGAATACAAAAATCTGTATAAAGATACCTCTAAAACAAACTTTTTGACTGTAGATATTGACAAGAAAATGAGCAAGGTATAGGATGATATAAATAAACTTGTAGACAGCTTTGTCAACTCACCTAATACACTATCAGTTTTTGAGGAGAAGAGAGGAAGAACTACTCAAATTGGAAAGAGAGAAAGAAAGAATAATAAATAAGGCAAAACATTTGAGATCTAAACTAAGTCCAAGATTAGACTATCTAGCATCTCTGGGGAAGGAAAATTTTAAGGCATTAATACAGGGAAGCAAAACACCAGCAGAGCATTTGTAGCATCTCATCAGTACAGTAAAGAGAATAGAGACAGCAATAAAAGATAGCAAGAAGTTTATGGATAGTATAAACTTGATTTTGGGAGATCTTTTTCAAATTGTAACTACCCAGTTACAAGGTTGAAACCACAAACTCTACTGACATCTTGACAACCTTTGTCATTGATGCCAAAGGGGGATTAGTGGGATGAGAAAATTCAAATCATAGGAATCATATGCTCAGGGGGAGCACACACATTTTTGGTAACATTTTTGGACTACACATTTTTGGATACTTTTTGAAATTTCTCATGAGTGTTGCCATCAATGCCAAAGGGGGAGATTGTTGGCATATGCACACTCCAATGAGACATTATATGTGATTGAAGGTTTTGTCATTGATGGCAACCTTGCAATCCTATGGCATCGGTAAAGACATTATACCAGCATCAGCAAATCACACTCTACACCAACACAGGACATTGGCACCAGCACAGAAGAAAGGAAGTATACCGACACAGAGGCGGATAGGATTTTTGTTATATAATATTTTGTTTATTATTGTAAGCCGACTTGGAAAATTGTAAAATGACTCTTATATATAAAAGAGATCATTGTAGACATTTTGTAATGAGTGAAGAATGAAAAGGAGAAGCATTAAAGGAAAATATTAGGTAGACCTAATGTGCAAAATATAGGTCAAAAGGGTATATGTAAAGAACAGATTAGGAACCGGTACTAAATCAGGCATTGAAGATGCTATTGTAAAGCAGTACAAGATATTGGAAGTGTATAATCCTTATTGTAAGTCAGTGAGACTTCCCATTGAGCAGTGAGCTCTAGGCAGTTGGCCTTCTTGCATGTGCAGGCCCCTATTATAAGTAATATTCTCTTATTGGCCATTGAGTGAATATTGTGGGTCACAAATCCCACCAAGGTTTTTCCCACACCGGGTTTCCTCATTAACATCTTGTGTTATGGTGTACTTTTCATGTGGATGTACTTGATTCTGTTTATTGCATTATTTCTTGCATACCGGTACACTGTTATATTATGCTCTGCATGTTTTAAGTTAAGAAATTCTAATCACCGATTAGATACTTGATTCTAATCATTTTTCAATGTAACATTACCTAGAAAATCTTCCATAATATCCTTTGATCACTCTATCCAATTAATAGAAAATGCACTAAAATGCTCAATAACATCCCAAACTGCATGTTTATATCTTTTTAATCTATCATTTTTGGATGCATATTTGGATCTTACCTGAGTGACAACCAATTCTAAATCCCCTAACACTATCAATAGCTGAATTCCATGCCTTTTTGCAACCTCAAGCCCCAATAATAGGGCTTCATACTCTGTAGTATTATTTGTGCATTAGAAATCCAATAAGAAAGAATACTTAAAAGTTATACCTGATGGGGATACGAAAAGAACCTCTACTCCAGACCCTGGCTTTGGAGCAAGCTCCATCAAAATACATCTACCATAAACCATACTATTGTGATTCTAATTCAACCACAATGGGGTCAGTATTCTTCAACTGAGGTAAAACTGGTTGTAACCTGAAATTATCAAGATCCACATCAATCATACAATTGAGCATACTGGGGTCTACATTTTCAATTACCCTAGGAGCATGTGGTTCTCTATACAACTTGACTTGATTACCATTTATTGGACTGGTGGCATAAGATAAATCCAGTTGGACATTTCCTCCTACTACGTGGACAACAACATACCATAATGGGGTTTAGTGTCAGTAACAATAATGTCCATTTTATAAGTTGCCTCAGGGAATGCTGCTATTTTTACTTCAACATCTCTCATTGTACCTATCACAGGTACTTCCCTGTTATCCATAGCATAGAATTTTCCATATACAGTGGTTACTGACAATCCTAATTCTTTCATAACACCATAGGGCATCACATTAGCAGCAGCTCCTGAATTTATCATGCAGTTTTTTATCGACTATACCAACAAAGTAACATAGAAAGGATCTACTTGTGAAGGCTCTTGAGTGATAGTGGTTCCAACATAAACCTCTCAGGTTTGGAGTTCCTGATCCTTTCCAATTTTAGCTAAATCGATGGGTAGGAGTGTGTCACTATCAGATATATTAGAAAACAAAGACAAAGTTGCATCCCTATGCTCTTTTATTTTCAGTAATTCTACTAATGGGATAGTGACCTTCATTTGTGTAAGAGCTTGAGCCATGTCGAATGTGGAACTACTACTTAATTTAGTACTAGCTCTAACTCTTTCTGCCTTAAGCTGACTTTCCCTTTTTGTTGTGGCAATTCCTTGTATATCACTGGTATTTTTATCATCTATACTCTTGGGTACATCTTTAACCTGTTCCTTCTTTTCTTGACCGATTTAAGGGAAAATAGTAGCACTACTTGTTGCCCCCTTTTGAGTAATCTCTTTTATGAACATTGAACCAAGTTCACCCTTATCAGTGTCCTTCTTGGTGCTCCTTAAGTTATAATTGTTTTTTGCTTTAGCAATAGCAGCTTTGGTGAGACTTTTAACTTCTTCCTCACTAGGCCTTCTAAGATGAACTTCTTCATCTTCAATTGTTACCACATTCAAGGTAGGATGTCAGTCCAGTGTTAGTTGTCCTTGAACAAACCTCTCATTATCCAACACATCACTGTATTCACTTTGTATAGATTCCTCATCACTTTCTATAATAGTCTCAAACATGTTAATGTCAGGCTCAGCTTCTTGTCTCATGGATTCTTCAAGAGCTTGAGCTACTGCACACTGATGAGGAGAATGTGGCCCATCACAAGCAATACACCAAGGAGTATTTTCTATATTATGGACATTTTTCCCTTTTAAGAGATTTGGAGTATCCTAATTTTGAGCAATTTTAGGCTTCTCATTCTAGGGTTTACCATCTTTCCAGTTGGTATTATAAGACATGTCATGCAGTCTAGGGGGTCTATCTTGCCAGTTATAATGAGGCTTGTCATTTTTGTTTACCTTGGTAGTCAAATCCTTCATAGCAATGACCAACTTTTCTATCTTGTCTTCCTCCTTAGCAACTTTGCTAGGTTGTTGTTTCGTTTCTTGCCATAACCTACCATCTGTTCTCTTTCCTAAGTTCCCAGATGCTTTTCTATTGCTTTCCACATTAATGGCAATCCTAAATGCATCCCTCAAGTTATGTGGATTTTTATCCCTCAAGATATGGGCCATCTTAGAATCAAATGCATTATAATAGGTGTTCAAACACATGTTATCATCTAACCTCATCACCTGATATAATCTATGCATGGCCTTTTGAAATCTAGCATTGAAATCGGTGACCATTTCATCATTAGATTTTTTGATGTTATTGAATTCATTGAGCATGAAGCTCATGTTTGTTTTGTTACCATATTGTTCTTGAAAGCAATTCTTAAAGTCCTCCCATGACCCAATGCTATTAACTGGAGGACCTCTGTACCAATCTCTTGCATCATCAACTAGGGATTGAACAAACAATTTCATGATGACATCTTCATCCACTATCTCATAATCATTTATTAGGTCCCCAAAAGATTTTAAATGTTCTTCAGCACTAATTGCATTATTTCCAACAAACTTATGGAGTCTGTCCCTTAACTTAGTAGGAACATGGTTGGGATATCCTGGGATCCCATCAAAGAACAATTATCTATACTACTCCAAATTGATAGGTCTCCTTTGGAAAGGGTTAGCAAGATTATTATTTCCCATGTTCATTCTGACTTTTGGAATTGGGGATTGAGATATTTGGCTATGCTGATTGTTCATAGGGATTTGATTCACTGATGTTGTATTAGTAGGCACAGTAGGCTAAATCTTAACCGGGGGAAGGGAAATTTGCTGAGGATTAGGCTTACTAAAATCTCCTGATGGAAAAATGATAGGGGGAGCTTTTAGGTAACTAATTTTTATTTTGACTTCCTGATTAGCTACTTCCAACTCAGCTTTCTCTAGCTCCATTTGTAGATCCTCCTTTTCCTTCCTCATTCTTTCCATCTCTCTCTCATGTGATGAAAGCCTATGAGAAATCTCTTCTATATTTCTAGATCCAGTTCCATCATCCACCCATTTTTGTTTCCCTTTATCAACATTATTCCTAGGAGGCTGTGAATCACTAAGCATTTCCCTGTTTGGCTGGACTACTGACCTATATGCTAGCTTGGCCTTAGGGATCAGAATTTCTCTGATCATAGGGCCTTCATCATCACTCTTTTATTTTTCCTTAGCCAATACTTCAAGATCAGCTATCTGTCTAAGAAGCCTATCTCTCTCCATTAATTTTGCTTTGACTTCCTTCTCCTTATTTGCTTCCTTTTGAGCTCTTAAAGAGATTAAGTGGTGAACCCTCCTATTGAAATATTCTATTTCTTGTGACACTTTATCTTCATCAGGGAAATTCTCTTCAGAGTTAGATATATTGACTTGATCTATATCAATCAAGCTAATATTTCCATCAATTGTTCTAGGAACAGAATGCCTGATTGCATTTGAACTAGTCCTATCTCTTGCAGACACACTAAGATGAGATATATCTTGATTTAAAGCATGAGCATTATCTATATTTCCAAACAATCCAAAATGGAAACCTAATATATCATGTTTAGAATCTTTGGAAGAAGAATTAGACTTTGCATAAACAGGTCGATCAGGTATCTTACCGGTATTATTATTCTTTTGCACCCAGGTAGCATTTGATGGCTCATGAAGCACTAATCTCTTCTAACCTCTTCGTGCCTATTCCAGCAAACCTTCTTGCAAAGTTTCATGAGGATGCTTCTTCATGAATGACCTGGTGTTTTTTCCTCCTTGCATTATGCTTGTCTTCCTTTTTTTTTATTTTATGTATTTCACAAGGACTGGCTCCAAGATAACAGAGTCGCCACCCACAATAATATGGGAAATATGAAAACAAGCTCAAAATAAAATGCTACACAACTTCAGACCAAATCAAATATCCACAGAAAATAGAGGAAACTTCCAAAAGGGACCTCTAAGCACCAATGCTATATTTACCGAAGCACCAATTGATTCCACAAACACACAATGATTTTTCCTTATAAATGTAGGCACAAATCTGCATCTGGATTCTTATTGTGACTCTCCCTAGCAAAGTCACCACTTTTGTTGTTCTCAAAATCTAATTCACTCTAAAATCCTTACACTTATATGATAACTCTGAATGTAGAAGAGAGATTAAAGAGAAGGAAACTTTCAGGACAACATATGACAAGGTTTGATTAACCTTCTACACTTCGAACTTATCCAAAGCTCAGGCGGGTATAGCTTTGTGAACTGAATTCACACTTTTAAAAGATAAATCCACAGTAAACTAGTCCGAAAACTAGTGGATCTAATCACCTTAAACTAACTGAAACAAAGGAATGAAAATTGTACTCATGTTTAGTATTGATCTAAAAGATGTATAGAAGATAACCCTAATAGATATCAGTGCCTTATCCAAGGTCACAGAGTCATCTAAGTTCAAATAATAATTCCACAATCAAACATCTCTACATATTCCATTAGTTTGGCTTATGTAGATCCCTATACATGCCTAACACACATAAGAATTTATTCATACCATACTAAGCTGTATTCATCAAAATTCAAAATATCCCATAGAGGATTTACTGGTAGAAAATGATTCCCGCGTATTTAATTCCCCTCCTGAAGAAAAAAGCTAAGAAACATATCTACTGAAAGTCGCCTTACAACCCATATTCAAATGAAATAACCCTAGATTACTTAGAATGAAATAGTAAACACTTGCAATCATACTTGAAGACAACACAAAGCTTAGACTCAAAACCAATGGTCTGTGTATTAATATTTCTTCTGAAAGTATTACAAAAACATTCGAATATTCTCCATCAAAACTTGAAAAAAGCTTAGATAAATTTCTGCAGCATTTTCTTACAATTTCTTGTGATCCTCTTTTCTACTAGTCCTGGTATCCATTTATAACAATATGGATGCACACCTAGCTTTGGACTTTCCTAGGAGAGTTTGTTACAATCATTACTTCTCAAGAAGAAGTTACAAAATCTTTTACAAATGCGGTTACAAGTATCTTTCAACATCCGCGACTTCTTCTTCTTGTTGTTCTATTGTAACATTTTCTAACTGCTCCACATCAAGCACAGCATATTTTCTTGTCCATTCCTTATACACCTCATCAGCAGGCCATGAGAAGTTAATTACTTTTTCTTTTGTCTTGGCTAATCTTTTCCAATAATTCCTCATTTTATTGACCTCTAAATTCAAGAAACCATAATGAGATTTGATTTTCTCAATCTCTTCAATTGTTTTAACAAATATGGAGGCATCCTCTGATTTAACAATTCCTTTTATTCTCAATGACAATTTGGCTTCCATCTCCTTAAGCCATATTTGTTTGTCCTTTAATTGGTTTGGGCTGACAAAACCTCCTGCGAGTAATTCAAAAACTTGATTAGTGTACTCTTTCTTGTACAAGGTGATCTTTCTATCTGCATTATCTACTCCTTTTGCCAATTTTACTAAATCCTTTGTCATATCATTTATAGATTTAATAATGGGGTCAGCCCCTACCTCATCATAGGATACACAAATCAGTTCTATATCCTGCTCTCTGGGTCTCCATTTATCAAAAATAGGCATTAATACAGCCTTGTCCCCATTTAATTCATTCCATGTTTCCAAAATCTTACTCATATTGGTATACATTAATGAAGACCCTATAGTGTCAACAAAACTTAAAATTGTAGCCTTTACCCTCTCTTCATATTTCTTTGCATATGAGGGTTGAGCCTGTTTTAAATTCTCCAACTCATGGGGAGTGATCTCGATCAACTGAGAACTAGAAGGTGTTGGAGATGGTGGGAACTCAATAATGGGGCTGGTAGGTGGAGGTCTTGTAGGAGAAGAGGAGATCATCAATGTTGAGGACTCACCTTGATGGTACTGTCCTACCAACTGGCTTTGTAGCTTGGCGATGATGCTATCTTTACCTCTTACCTCTTCCTTGGAATTTTTGTAAGCTTCTAAAACTGTCTCCAACTTAACTTGGAGATCTACCTTTTCCTTAGCCTCCCTTTCTACTACCGCAACACTAAACTTTGCAGTTTCTAGCACAGTGCTAGCAGCTTCCACTACCTCAGTGCTCTGCACTCTTTTCACTATCATTCCTCCAAGGTAACTTGTCCCTGGGCTGTCCTTATTCCTCTTATTTTCATCTCTTTTAAGAGACCACATGACCAGTGCAGCATTATCTTTGCTAAAAGTGACTCCCTCCATAGGTTTGGTCTCCTTTTTTACTGCCTCCAAAACCAAGGCATCTACTATGTCCCATTCGGGGAGAATGAGTACCCCAGCCTGTGCTACCATGTCTCTTCCCTGCTCAGGATTGATGGTCTTAAACTCATTAACCATTTCTTTCTTTATCTCTTCTTCCACCATAGCTGGATCTCTATGGGGATGCTCACCTTTCCTCTTTTCACACCTAGCATTAAATTTATCAATGTTCTGCTTCCACACAAATTTCATGAAAGCTCCTAATGTGACAAAGTTATTATTAGCCAAGAAATCTTCACTGGCTTGCTTGATCTTAGGATCCCACTCCTGGCCTTTGAACTCATTAGTAGTGATGTTCATTTCAGCAGTAAGGGGCTCTTCTGGCATTCCCTCTTCCACTTCATCATATGTGTATGCTATCTCTCCAAGGATGCCTAACTGTAATAGTTGCTCAGCTGTAGCCTATTCATCTCCTATATGAATAGGGGATTGAGATGGAGAGTACAAAGGTTCCTCAGATTGTACTTCTTTTCCCACTCTTTGTTTCTTTGGGCTATCTTGAATGTCAATGACATCCTGTATCTTCCTCTTCCCTTTTGAGGTAGAGGGCTCCCCTGTCGTAGGCATCAACACACTGTAGTTGGACTTCTTGTGCAACATGTAATCACTAGGAGGGATTTCTCTGGTAGATGTAGACCTATTTAGAACCAGTCTTTCTTTCTCAGGGTTGTTCTTAATTACAACCTCCCACTTTTCTTGCAATGTTTGCATCACATCCTCAAAACAAATAATTAAGAACTTTATCTTCTCCTCAAAAGGGTGAAAGCTAGACAAAGGGTCATAGCTAGTGTCAAATTGGTGTACAAAGTCTAAAGCCTTTTTGTAGGCCACCCACTTTTCCTTCCTCAGCTCTTGCTCATCTAAATCAAACTCATTCCTAATGAGGTCTCCAGGAAACTCGAATTGGTGGGGTCTACCTCTACATATTGCCCTCTTTTTGAACATGTCGTTGAAGAAATCTTCAGGGTCAGCACATCGAGATACTGTAGTTGACAAATGATATGGTTGAAGGAAATCTTCAAAACACTTCCAACCTCCTTTAATTATCACAAATTGGTGTGCTATGGTAACTGTAGGGAAAATAGTCCCTTTACCTCTGCCTATTAACTCTGCCTCTTGCACACCACCAATCTGCCTGAAGATCTCTGCAATTCCCACTTTAAGAGGGACCTGATAGGGTAACAAAAATGGAGTGCCTTTGAAACCATATACTCTGAAAACTGTGGAGATGGGGTATAAGTAGATATCACCCCAATTGTGGAGAATTTTAACATTCTCAACAAACTCTTTTGGCCTAATGAGAAGAACCTTAGGGACTTGGATTCTCTGAATAGATAAGAGTCCTAATCTTAGATGCAAAACACTTATCAAACTTTAAGAAGCTTGCATCTTCTCTATCCCATGACAGCACTGTACTCCATAACTGCACTGGCATCTTCTCTCCATTTTTCTCTTTCACAATGTCCATTTCTCTTTCACAATGTCCATCCCACTTGCAAAATAGTCACCACCCTTGAATAAAAACAAATGCATGAGGAGGGAGTACCACCCAAAAGGCCTATCCACTTTCCCATTTTTTATTCCTATCAGTCCTTCATGGATAGCATCAGTGATAAAGGAAGCATAATCAAGGTCATTGCCAAAGAGGGGTTCAAAATTTGAGCAATCATTAGCATGTAATGAGTTGGCATATTTGCCTCAGCATCTTCTCCTAGAATTTGGCAAAGTGACCAATATAATCCTTTGGCCCTAAGGGTAAACAGATTTAAAGAAAAAGGCTCCTCAGTGTTAGGTCCTACAACTATTAACCCACCTATTTTCACAAAGAATTCTTTAAGAGGCCCATTTCTAAGGTGGTTCCTCTGCACACTGTAAACTTGAGCTAGTGATTTAAAATTAATAGGCTCTAGAAAATTGGTAAATTCACTAAGCCCAAAAGCATTTCTGAACTCCTCATTATTTATTTCAATGAGGGTTTTCCCACTTATATCCTTGACACTTCTTGTAATTGGGTCATAGTTGTGTGCAATCTGAGTTAGGAGATCCACATCCATGAATACTCTAGGGACCACTAATTTGCCTACATCCAACTCCTAGATACTATTCATTGGGGCTGGGGAGTTTCTCATGCAAAATCCAACCTTAAATAATCCCAACCCAAACAACCCAATTTGAGGGTCTCTTAGCCAGTTACCCTTATCATATAATCCCTCTCCTATTTTTAGGTGAGGAGCTCTTGGCATGAGTTCTTTTACTTTTGTGGCCACATTAGTTGACAACGTCAACTGTTCAAGGAAATCATCACAAATAGACCTCTCCTAGTAATTAACCTTCCCTGAGAATTCTCGTTTAGGTGCCATCTTAAAAACTATGCAAGCAATTTAACTATTACCCCCAACTATTCTGTGACAAATCAAGACCTCAATTAAAACACACTATTAAGTAATTGCCAAACAAGAATATAAGAGAACCTATTTTTTACTTGAAGAAATTTGCTCTGCAATTGAAGAAATTTGCTCTGCAACTGCTTCTCTGCAACTACTCTTCAAAATGATGCCTTCATTCAATTGATGTGAAATCATATACGGTAGTCGAGCTCTTAACTATGACATTGATACTGCATGCTTCAGTCATCCCTTCAGAATTGAATTCATAGAAGAATTCAAAAATTTCACTCCAAGGGGTCATAACATGCTTGTGTATTTTCCCTTTCGCTCTTTCACCATTTCGTAGAGCATAACGTCCTAGCAATTTCGCTTAACGAAATCACACCAACCGTCCGATCAGATGAAACTTGATCAGTCTTTACACTGTCTTAACCTCTTTGCCTTTGCATCAGGTCCTACCTCTTTTCGCTATTTTGCAAGCTCTATCCCCCGAGCACTTTCCTTTCGTGAAGCTATGCCAAGCGTTAGATGGAACTCTAACCGCCTGGCTTTTAACTCCTACCAGGACCATCAACTTTTTCACTAACTGTGCCTCATCTTGACAACTAACGGTTTTTTGCCACTTCGCAGAGGTTAATCCACTTACACCTTCAGGCCACAAAACAACAAGGAGCATTGGATCAATCTTGAGATGAACATCTTTTAAGCGAGACCTTCATTACTTACCCCTCTTATTTACCGGTTAACAAATGCCATGTGGCACTCGACCATTAGCCCTGGAGAACTCTTTGAGTTTAGTTCAGAGTTAACCATGTGTCTTATCTCCTGCATAACCATTGGTTACACCTTGGTGAGTCCTGAATCACCTTTTCAAACTACGTGTCAATCGACACATCACCATCAATCCTTACAAGAAGCAACAACTGTCATTCCACGTCATGCTAGGAAGAAACTCTCTTTCTCTTTTGCCATTTCACAGGCCTTAATCCTTGGTTGATTTGCAGCCACAAAACAATGAGAACCCTTGGATCAAAATAGAGTTGGTCCTTTTTTACCTTTATGCTTTATCTGCTCTTCGGGCCCACCTTTTAATCCTTAAATCGGATTCGTTGGCCACTTTGATTTTCAGCCACGTGTCATTATCTTACTAGCCATCTCAACTAGCTAGACTGCTTGCTTGGAATGCCATGTCATTTCACTGTTTCGTGAAAGCTATCTTTTGAGCATCTTTCTCCTGCGAAACTATGCTAGCCGTTAGATCTTTGGGAACCTGCGCATCTGTTACACTTCTTATAAACCTCTTTTGCCCAGGCCAAAAAACCTTTCGTTGTTTCACAGGGCATAACATGTGAGCATCTATCAGCCACGAAACAATGAGTGCCATTGATTTCTGTTGAACTTGATCACCTTTTAGCCACTGAAAAAGTCTTCACCGCTGGGTCCTGCCAAACCTTTTCGCCATTTCGTGAAAGGTAATTTACTCGCTAGTTTTGGCTGCGAATCAACACCAGCCGCTAGATCTTGAGCGAGATGGAGTCTTGTTAAACCAAACCAAATGCACACAATTGAACATTCTTTTCCCTTTCACTATTTCGCATAGCTTAACACACCTACAACTTTGCTTAATGAAATGGTGAAAGCCGTAGATTCATCTGGAAGTTGCACAACACTTACTGGACCCGACAACATTAGAAGGAAAAAGACATAAGGCATAAAAAATTTTATGATTATTTAACGACTGCCTAAGTAAATAACAAGGGGGGACACTTCACACGACCCCAAGACCCATTACTTAAGTGAATAAAGTAACGCAGGAATAGAAACCAAAGGGTTTTGATCAGACACTTGAGCGATTTAAAACTAAAACCCTAAACCCTTAAAGACCTAAAATAGATTTGAAGCAATTAATAGCATATCTGACTCAAAATTTCAAAAACCTAGCCAATCATGGGAAACGAAAACTTATTTCTAAAACAGTGATAACAAGAGGTATTTACTATTTAGCCTAAATAGATTGAAATAATTGGCCTCCTTGTAGCCTGTAATCACATAGATGCCACTCCAAATGGCATCAAATTTTGAGTGTCTACCTAGTTTTTCTCTATCGGCATCCCATTTGAGGACAAAATCTTTAACTTGGAAAGTCCTCAAAATAGCCTTCTTGTTAAAGTATCTCTTTACCTATCCCTGATGGACATTTAAAGTCTGATTGGCCCTTTCTCTGATTTCTTCAAGCTCTGTAAGCTTTGCATATCTTACCGATATGGCATCATTTTCCAAGAGCTCCAACTAATGTGCTAGGTCTAAAGATGGAAAATCAAGGGATAAGTGAAGTCTTGCTTCCCTACCATACACTAACATGAAAGGTTAGTTTCCTAAAGCTCTTTTGGGAGTGATTCTATCAACCCATAGGGTTGTTCCCAACTTGAGGTGACATGACCTCTAATTGTCTTCAAGATTCCTCTTGATGATTCTAATAAGATTTTTGTTGGAGGAATCAGCTAAGCCATTGCCTTGGGGATAGTAATTTTATGATATTTTCATAAACATGTAATGTTAGATTGCTCATAAGCTGATCTAGGATCCCACAAAGACTTAGCATTGTCTAATATAATTATGGAGGGAGCTCCAAATCTAGTTTCAATCCACTCAAGGAATTGAACTTCCAAATTTTCAGTTGCATCTTTCAAAGAAACTACCTCTATCCACCTTGTGAAATAGTCTGTGGTAGCCAAAATCCACTTGTCACCTGTACTTGACACTAGATTTATAGGGGCAATAAAATAAAGCCCCCACTATGTAAAGGGTTGATCAGTAGAGATAGGATCAAGGGGAAAAGTTGCCAATCTTTGTTTGCCTGGAAAGAGTGCACACTCCTTGAAATTCCTAACCCACTTGTGAGCATTACCAAGTAGGTAAGACCAATAATAGCCTGCTCGAATGATCTTTATGGTTGTGGTCCTTGCTGAGAAATGACCACTTGAGGGTCCATTATGAAATTCCTCTAGCATCTTGAAGGTTTGATCACCCTAAATGCACCTTAGAAAGACAGTGTTTAGGTCCCTCTTGAATAGAACCCAATCCACCAAAGCATAGGGGATGGACTACAGCCTGATATTTCTCCTCTTGGTTCTATCAAAGTGAGGAGGGTAATTGTCATCCCTTAGGAAGACAGTCATATTATGGAACTAGTCAACTTGCACATTTTCTTGATTTTCAATTTGTTCTTCTTGTACCAAGAGGGAGACCTCTAAATCTTTTCTAAAAGATGAATATAATCACTCACAAAGTCCTCTTCCCCTTACTAACTTGATAATCTTGATGTCAAGGTCATACTCCATGACCTTAGTTATCCATCCAGCTCTTTTTCTCACCTATGTCCTTGTTGAGAAGGAACTCTTTAATGCTAGCATTTGGGACTAGGAGCTAAATCTTGTTGTTTGAGAGCAGGTGTCTGAATTTTCAACGCTCTCACCACTGTGATGGCCTATTTCTCCACATAGTTGTACTTGAGCTCATATGGGCTACTCTAGCCCCTCCTGCTTTAACCATGTTAGGACAATAAATATATCTGCATCTCCTCCCAACGTATAAAGGATGAAATCCTTCTCATAAATTGGATTTACTATGATAGGAGTTTGAGAAATGGCTTGTTTGATCTGATTAAAGCCCTCCTTCTCCTCATTATTCTATTTGAAGGACAAATCCTTCTTTAGCATAGTTGTAAGAGGCTTAACCAAGGCTGCAAGGTTTGGGATAAACCTTCTACCAAAGTTAATTCTTACAAGGAAGCTTTGAAGTCCTTTCTTGTGATGTGGGAGTTGAACAGACACAATGGCCTCCACTCTCTCTAGGTCCATGGCCAAACCATCTTTGGATACAATGTGTCCACGAAGTTTGACCTTATCAATGGCAAATACACACTTGGTGGGGTTTAAAGATACACCATATTCTCTGCACTTTTTGAATACTTTCTCAATGTGATGAAAGTGGTCTGCTACATGCTTGGAGTATATAGTGATATCATCAAGATATACTGGTGCAAATTCTGCTAATACTCCCTTAAAGGCCATATCCATGGCTCTTTGAAAAGTTGCACCTGCATTTGTTAGTCCAAAGGGTATTTTACAATAGGCAAAAGTGACCCACTTAGTAGTAAATGCAATCTTGAATTGGTCTGATTCTTGGACTAGGATCTGATTATACCTAGAGTATCCATCCAAGAATGAAAATCTTTCTGAGCCACTAACTTTGGCTAGAATTTATTCCATAGAAGGGAGGGGATAATGATCTTTCAGGGAGGCTCTATTGAGGTCCTTAAAGTCTACACACAATCTGATTTCCCCATACTTCTTCCTAACTGGAACAAGATTAGCTACCCAAAAAAAATGTTTGATTGGAAAAACAATAATAGATTCTATGAGCTTGGATATCTCTTTCCTCATCAAAGGCTCAATTTTGCGGTTTATAGGTCTTTTCTTTTGTCTAACAGACTTAGCATTAGGATATAAATCTATGGTATGTTGAGCTAAGCTAGGGTCAAACCCTTTTAGATCCTCACATGTAAAAGAAAAAATATCATTATACACTTGACAAAGATTGACAAAAGTACCTTGATCACTTTGGGGACATACATTTCCCAAGTTGAGATCTCTTCCATCAGATATAGGGACTGATTTGTAGTCTCCCTTCTTTGTGGTTGGGTTCATTTCTCTCCCTTTCATCTGATCGCCAGTGTTGAAGATCCATTCCAAGGTGATCAATCCCTTGGGTAGCTTGTTTGAGCTTAGCTACATAATTTGATCTCTATATTGGTCCTATAGAATGCTTTGCTTTTTGTGTGAGAACTCTGCTTCATCTTGTAGGAAACTCACAATTTGTTGATCAGAATCAAAGACCTACCAATTAACTTGGTTATCAGGCACTGCAGGTCTCACCACAAGTCTGATTTGTTGGTCTTTCTCTACTACAACATGAGATGGAATTTTATGTTGAGCACCAATTTCTACTAATCTATCAGCATGCTTGTTTTGATTTCTAGGGATACTAGAAATGTTCAAGGCCTCAAATCCTTCAATTAGATCCCATGCTCTATGCTTGTAGGACTTGAGAAGGTTGTTCTTGGCGGTGCTCTAAGCTCTGACTTGGTTTACATCCAACTCACTATCTCCATGCACCATCAAGCATTTGATCCTTCTCTTTTGTGTCATTTGGAGCCCCAAAATTAGAGCTTCATACTTAGCTACGTTGTTAGTGCAACTAAAATGAAGTCTAAAAGATAAGTAGTATTATTTCCCTTTTGGAGAAATAAGAAGTACACCAGCCCCTTCACCATTCTAGTTTCTTGAGCCATCCAAAAACATATCCCACAATCCATGCATGTCATTGTTGTAAATATGTTGGATTTGGTTAAGTATTATCTTTGATGTCAACATTGTATCCTAGCTGGAGGCTATCCTAGTTGGACCTATCCTGGTTAGTCTTGGTGATCATGTTGGTTTTGGCTATGATTCTAATCTGGTATGATCAGATCTCTAGAATCGGTTTTGGATCCCTACTCCTGATGGTTATCTATTTTCCATATTTTGTTGGTTCATGTTTTGGTGCTCCGGTAACTATCGCTTGTGTTCCCAGTTGGTATTTCCCAGTACCGGTTAGCTTTACCGGTAAGTGTTATTTGGTGTTTTGGTCATGTGATTTTGGTTCGGCTTATGAAATCAATTTCTATCATGTTGAAGGTGCTTCTTGATCATGTTATGAGTGTTGGTGACTTTTCTTTTGGTGTTATGCCTTTATGGTGGTCCTATTTGGATTCAGTTAGACTTTATGTGTTACTTCACTGAGCGTTTCTACCTGTCGATGAAGCATGTTGGATTTTGGTCTTAGCGGAATCTCCAGCGAATGGAATTGTTTGGTTACTTGATTTAGGTCCATGCTATGTAATGTAAATCATAATATTGGTCCGTTGATACCATTTAATGTATTTTTTGTTGTTATAGATTTATGTGTTTAGGGTTTAGTCGACCTTGCCAATAAGGTTGATGATATGTATTTATAGTTGACTTATTCATGTAATTTGGATATCAATCAATACATAGATGGGATCTATGGTTATGTATTCATTATCAAAGGAAGGTTTATGTGTGAACAAGTGATAAATCATTCGGTGAAAGTTTTTGTATTGTAGGGCAGACATATGTGCTTAACCGGAACTGTATCAAGCATTAGGAGATGCTACTTTCACAGTTCATTCTTTCCAGATTGTAGTCCGATGTTTTTTTAAGTCAGTGAGACTTCTTTTTGTGATGAGCAATGAGCTCTAGGTGATTGGCCTGATTGCAAGTACAATCCCCATTGTAATTTCACATACTATTGCAGAAGTATTATCTGATTGTGGGTAGGGTTTCCCACCGTGGTTTTTCCCTTTATCAGGTTTTCCACATCAAAATATTGGTATTGTGTGTACTGTGCTTTCATGTTCTATCCTTCATTGTGTTGGTTTCTTTATGCTCTAGTTTAATGGTTTTGATTTACATTAGTTCTTATTTATGATGGTAAACTGATTCACCCCCCTCTCAATTTTCTCCTGGTATCATATTTGTCTAACTCTCACTATCTTCCTTTAAGAGATTGAGGATAGGGGCATCCTCTTCATGGATACAATATGTACCTATTCCTGACTCATTGGAACAAACTTAAATGCACTTGCCCGCTCATCAAGTAGGGAATCAGGGACTTCCTCCAACTTAGTTGTAGGCTCTCTTATTGAGATTTCTTTTTTTTCCTCATGGAGGGTACAGTTCATATTGATAGGACTTGGAGTATAGGGCTCTATGTCATCATTGTAAATAGGCTCATCCCTAATGGTTACTTTTGTACCATATCTTGTCCTAAACAACATGTGAGACCAATCTGAAGATAGTTAGCCACCTATCTTAGCAGTGAATTCCCTAGATAAGCAAATAGCAAAGTGAGCAGGGAGTTCAATCACTGAGATGTCTTCCAATACACTACAACTTGGGTAGGCCCTCAAGGTTAGATTCAAATCCCTAATGAACCCAATGTCTAAACTGATGTTTCATCAAGTTGCACCACCCCTCTCTTTATAGGCTTATACTTGATACCTAGGTAGTCAGGTACTCCCTTAAGCATAACTAAACTACTAGCCCCACTATCTATCATGCAATTATGAACAAGTTTATCTCCTATTATTAATGACAGATAAAAAGGGGGGAGGCTTATTTATTTTCTTTTGATTTTATGCTTCCAAAGGCTATACCAAGCTTGTAGGAGTGGAAAGGTTGCTACCTTTGCTTGTAACCTCTGCAACATTGATATCTTTTAGAGCCTCCTGAAGTATATCCCTCAGAGATTGGATAGAAAGGGAATCCCACATGGAAACATTAAGGCTAGCCCTTTTCTTTTGTTTTACTATGCTAAAAGGAATGACAACATTTGTAGAAACAATATAAAGCTTTGATATTGTAGGAACCTTTGGTTGCTCCCTTAGTGTGACCTTTTGAGTCAATAATATTGTTCTATATTTGGAGTAGCCACTTCATGAGGGGTCTTTGGCATTGGTGACTTCATGGTGGCATGTGGAGCTTGGACTACTATGGTAGAAGTGTCACTAGGGTCTATGGCCCTTTTCTTAGACCTTGTGTTGTTGGCCACATTTTCCCTTGTCTAATTTATCCCACAAAAATTAGTCTCCTACCAACTCATGAAAGATGAATCATCTTGTGGGTGATTAGAGAAATCAATTGTTGTTCCTTTGATGTTGTTGGTTCATTTTGTGCCACTAAGGTGTGAGAGAACTCACCATTTTGGCATGCAACCTGATTATGTGACTAATTGCATGGGACACACCAATATTACTCCTAAACAAGGTTTTTTTGAATTGACACTAGTGCTTTTGAGGTGCTTGTAGCTAAGTGATTTATGTTTTTTAAGGGCCTAGGATTACTCCATTGGTTATACCCTTGATAACTAGGCCTCTATTGTTGATAATTTTGATTTGAAGAATGGTAGGGCCTATTGGTATGCAACAATTGTCTCTTGATTGATACTAGTTCATTTTCAAACCCTTGTATCTATTGGTCCATAATTTGATCCATTTTTTCCATTGAGGGCTGCAATAAGGTCTGCAACTCCCTAATATCTGAAGCGAATGAAGTTGGTGCAGGTGTGAGCAAATATTTGTGGATGTCACTGGTATTTGTGCCAAAGTAGGTTGTTATGTAGGGGCTTCTAGGAACAAGGGCATTGGAGGCTAGGAGACAACTTTCCTACTTGAATTAAACAATTCTCTACCCTAATAGCAATATCATACACTCTTGGAAGGTTATCTCCTCCCATTGATTGAATCATTGCAGTTGTATCATTATTCAAAGCACTAAGAAAGTATAAGAAAGCATGATTGGATGAAGGCTTTACCATTGATGGGATTATATCCCATCTTTTGAAATCTGTAGTTAAAATTACCCATGAACTCATGAGGTTCTCTTTTGATTGAAGTTAGCTACTCCATAAGTGACAGATGTCATTTTTGTCCTCAAAGTGCTTGCACATTTTTTCTCCCAATTCACCCCATTTGTGAATGAAGCTAGGAGTTAATCCTATATACCATTGGAGGGATTTTCCCTTGAATGAAGAGGCAAAAAGCCTCACTATTACATTATCATCTATTACATCAAACATCAAGCAGATGCTTGCAACATCTTGGATGTGCTCATTAGAAGTAATAGAGGTTTTCTCGGTAAATAATGGTATAGCCTTTAGGGATACAACTAGGATGTCATTCTTTTGGGTTAAAACTAAAGGGTTGCCACCATTACAGGTGACAAATGTATGTTCTCTTGGCACTATCATGGCAAATAGTGGCCTATTGATATAAATGGCAGGTCCCTTGGGTTGTGTAGGTCAGATAATAGGAGGGGTAGAATGAGACCTTAGGGGTATGAATGTGTTTGCTTAAGTTCCCTTAATTAGTGATAAACAATGTCTACCACTAGTTTTCCTAGAGCCTAAATAAGGGAGTTGAGTGAATTGAAAATTACCTCTTGAAAATGACCCGGTTTGTCGTCTTAGCATAAAATTTGCATTGGTAATCACCGAGAGTCAGGGTCTATCCCTTAGAGTTGTCAAGTGCTTTATTGATTGCCTCCAAAGGAAGGAATGCCAAGAATCAACATTTAATCCTCAGAAAGAATATTGAAATCTTGAATGATAAGTCCCACTAGGCATGCCAAAATTGTTGTCATAAAAGCTAAACCCACTTGATGAACAACCTTGATCATCAACCTTGTACAACATGGAAACAACCTCCCAAATGTGGGACTTGCAAAAGTGAGTTTGATTCTTCAGAGAAGGTCGACTTCCTCTCCACTCTAAGTGCAATTATTGGACTAGCCCAACACTAAAATGTATATTCTAATAGTTTTGAGAGGAAAATGGGGAAGAAATAATGCATAAAGGGTAAAAATAAGGCTTGCACCTAGAATGAATTGTGATCTCTTTGCCTGTGATTGCATAAGGCATCAATAGAACTACCCAAAACATGCACAAATTTCTATCTTACCTAGGCACATAAGTGTAAGTGAAGGTTGGAATTCTTGGAAAATGGCAAGAGGAACTGAAACTAGTTCACAAATTCCACCTAAAGTGGGGTCAACACAGTCAAATACACTAAGGAAATAAAAGAAGATGAATCCATATAAAGAGGCAATGACATTACATATATTATAAGAACTAAAATAAGGCAAACAAGTAAGTTCTATTAATTTAAAGGCTAGACAAATTGTATAGTTGCAGAAAACAAGTATTCTTGCAAAAGAAAAGGAGAGAACCATGTAACAGGGTTACAAAATTGTCTTTGTAGCTAAGGCATAACTCAGGTCAAACTATAGTTATAAACCCTAACCCTAGCCAGGGTTAGGTTACAAAATTTTAAAGAGGAAAATAAGACCGGAATGACTAATTAGATGGCGTGTATAATGCAGTCCTTGAGAAGGTTTGTCATTCCTTGAAACAATCAAGAAATAAATGCAATTGGAGAGACCTCGATGTTGATGGCATGTATAATACACTTGCAGGGAAAAAGTCTCCATTCTACATTGAATATCCACCCATGGTGTTTGAAAATGGCCTACAAGGTCACTTCTAAAGTAATGGCAATTGAATTTGGTGGTTGGATGAAATCTGATACAAAATTGGGCATCGACTAGGTAGAAAAGATGGCCTCAACCATCGAGTCGACAACCACCCTCCACAAAGGTTTGAATGTCCAATGGCCTTTGCAAGTTTAAAAATTGGCCATTGATTAGAGAGATTCATGTGAAGATGGATGCGTGAGATCTCTACACGCAGCACCCCAAAGGCTCAATTGAGCTTTAAAACATAGTTGTTCGATCGGACCTTATGAAGATCTTAAAGTAAGTGATGTCTGATGTGATGGGCCAGGTCCACATCCTATGTGTTGAGTGACCATCAAAATGGTTTTAGTGACTATGCAGGATAGCTAGGAGTGACAATTATCTATTTATTTTTACCCCACACGGTCATCCTTGTATTCTTATACTCATTGCGAGATAATGGGGAGATGCATTGGTATTATCTTATTGTTACCCCACATGACTGCACTATATCTTGTAGGAGCATCGCAGGATAGTGGGGAAAGCCTTTGTTCACTTTTCTTCTTATCCCACATGGCACTCTAATGTGATTTCCTTTTGGTTTGGGATAATGGGGAAGCCTGTGCGCTACTTTGTTTGCTTACCCCACAGGGCCCCTGAGCATCCTCAATTTATCGTGCGGGGGAAGACCAAAATACTTACTGTTCTTATCCTGCACGATCATCTTTGCCTCTATCCTTTGCATGTGGGGCAACTTGATCCCTATCCAAATCTCTTATATTGCTAGCCCACAACATTTGCATGTTCTTAAAAAACCTTGCGAGGGAACGAGGTCTAACACTTAGAAGAAAATCCCCTGTGGCCGGTAAAGGGAAAATGGGGAAATCTAGCTCATAAATGACTAAAGACCCTCCAGTCGGTGGAACTTTTAAGTGAGTTGACTACTCAATTTGATCAACTCTAAAATAGAATCATAGAGCCCAAAATAGAAGAAAAAACTCCCTCCTGGCACTGCCTAAAAACTATGCAATGTCGATAACAAGATGGTGAATAACACGATGTGTTATTTGCATGAGATACTGGTGTAACTATTAGGCACAGGTCAACAACCCTCATTTTATTGACTCATGCAAAACCTCTATGTTATGTGCCCTTTGAAAAAGAAAGAAGTATCCAACTCTTCTGAGTATGATAACACGACATGTTATTGACACCGACTAATACAACAAGTTAGTGACACTATAATCTCAGAACTAATCTCTACAAGGGTTGGTACAAAAAATGGCAACAGAAATATAAACATGTTTTTTTCTTGTTTATATGATGACTTGAAAGCCTACAAAGAAGACTTGTTTTAGCATGAGACCTCGTTAAAACCATATGCATAACCTTCTAGGTAGAAATTAAGACCCATTAATATCATGTTGGCACCAAAAATGCAAGAGGAGTTGACAAAGCTTAGGGATGGTGGAATTATCAAGCTTGTTAGACATTCTTTATGGGTATCCAATCTTGTCTATAAGGAAAATGAATGCAGACATAATGTTGTGTTTTGATTTTAGAAATTTGAACTTCATTAAAGGATAATTACCCTCTACTAAACATGGAGGCAATGTTACAAAAGGTTACAATTACTTCAAGATTAAAAAATTAGAGCAACATAAAACTATGTTTACTACACCTTGGGGTACCTTATGTGAGAATGCCATGTGGACTCACAAATACTGGTGTAACTTTTCAGAGGGTGATGGATGTAGATTTTGTACATCTGATAAATCTAATAATGGTAGTATATCAAGATGATTTGATGGCATACTCAAATAATACAAAAGATCATTGCATGCACTTGGAGAAGGTGTTTTATATAGCTTTTGAGTATGGTATTTCTTTAAATCCTGAGAAAGGCCACTTTGTTATAATTGAAGGAAAAATTCTAGGATATATTGTCTCTAAAGAAGGGGTAAGGATTGATCCGAAAAAAGTTATGGCTACTGATAGAATCCCTATTCCAAAAACTATAAAAGCTATATGATAATTTTTTGGCCAAATAAATTTTGTTAGAAGATTCATTTCTATTTTTTTTGAGATTTTGAAGCCTATTGCCAAAATGTTGAAGAAGGGAGCAAAGTTGGATTGGACAGATGAAGCACTAGATGCATTTGTAGAACCAAAAGGGAAATGAAAGAAGCCCCTGTATTGAAATCTCCTTATTTTAGTAAACCTTTCTAAATCTTCTCATTTTCTTCTTTTCACACCATTGTCGTTGTCATGTTGCAAAAGAATGAAGATGGGTATGAGAATACTATTGCCTTTTTTAGTAAATCACTCTAGGCAGCTAAGTTAAAATATGATGCCACTGAGAAATAGGCCTATGCACTTTTAAAGGGTGTCAAAAAATTCAAGCCCTACCTAGTAGGAGTGCAAGTGGTTGCTTATGTGCCAAATGCAATAGTAAAGTATGTTTTGTACAAATAGAAGTAACTAGTAGAATGTGTAGATGGATAGGTAGAATCCATGAATTCAATATCAAACTTCAGATCACCAAATTGGTAAGGGAATAGGAATTGAAAAAATTAATGCTTAAATCCAACTTAGAGTTTGCACAAGGCAGTCAAGTTAATACAAAACAGGATAAGGTATTGTTGAACACATGCCCTATGTTGAGAGAGGGGGAGACTCAACATAAATTAAGATTCTGGATTACAAACTTATATTAACCAGTTAATTTTAGGTTTGCACATCAAAGATATTTAAACAAGAACATCATGAATTATCCACACAAGAACACAAATATTTTATACGTTAAAACTTCGAACTGGGAAAAATCACAATGATTGTTAACTCACAAGATAATCCACTATATAGAAATGTCTACAAAAGGGAACTCAGTGCTTCAAACTTGTTGTCCAAGGCTACCTACTCTTGGGGTAAGATACAAAGAGAGACTTGCTTTCTGAAGCTAACTGTAATAGGGCAAGATACAAGTTTAAAATATTTTGAAAAAGAAATGCATGAACAAAAGCATCTCTATATGTTGATCATAGTCTTCATGTAGCACAAATATGACCTGACAAAATATCTAGACTACCAAGCCTCTAGATCCTTGATCTTATATCAACTGATACATTTGTATCACTCGCATTGCCATCCTTACATTAAGTTGCACAAAAAAATTACTGCAATATTTTCCATTCAACCATACACACACACACACTTTGCTTCTATCTTGCATCTATACATATATACCAATCTGAAACAAACATCTTCACCAATTCAACCACAAAAGAGATTGTAACGTGTTTGCATGCTCCTAACCCAAAATATACAACTAAACCCATAATGTGAAACGTATTTATCTTAAACTAAACAAAAAATGAAATCAATCAAAAAGCTTCAAACCAAAAAGAAATGGCTAGATCATTAACTAATACATTAAAGAGTCTTTCAGTAAACACCATCAACAATATCTAAACACAAAACACTTTTAGATCAACCCATGAACACTCAGAACCAAAACACCGCTTCCCAACCCAATACACTGCTTTCGGTCTAATTTCAAATTTTTAACTACTTCTGGATCAAAGGGGTTGGCATCAATGACAAGATAAAGACATGTGTATTAATCTCCCCCTTTGTCATTGATAGCAACACCTACTAAACAACCATGCCAATACAATTATCAAAATGTTATTATGTCTCAGTTACAACTTATCTTTGTAGACAACTCATCTTTCTCTATCCTTTTGCCATCAAAGACAAAGGATGCAAAGGACCCCCCCTAAGAAAAATAATTTATATACACAAAATTGAGTGTATAACCAGAAGAAAATAAGCACCTTGGAGAATCGGACCAATTGCTCCACCATGCACTAACTACAATTGTTGTAAAACAACATTCCAATCTATATTAGTAGAATCGAGTACCTTGATTTCCCTTTCCAATTCTAAAATACACGTTTCAGCATCTTCACAACTTGATGGAGATGACACAACATCAAACAATTTCTTTGCATTTTTTGTCACCTTTAACATTCCAAAGATGTGAATTTCAATAGTGTCACACAATCTATCAAAGTCTTTCTTAATTGCTTCCTTCTAAACATTCCAAAGATCTAAATCTTTGTTCAACTAAAAGATTTTCATTCTTTTAGAACCATCTTCATCTGTCTAGGGTTCAAAGGTCTTTGAAATTTCTAGGATGACAGGTTCTATATCCGAAATCCTCTTCTGAATGTCTCTAATGGCCTTCAACCAAGATAGATTAGCTCTCAAAAGTCTCTATAGCATGATCAATACTAGCATCAAGAGATGTTATCTTATCCTTTAGCCTGATATGAGATTCTATAAACTTTCTCTATAGAGATTGGAATATTTCAAATGACATCCTCTACTCAACAACTTAGCAAAACTTTCTTCAAAATCCATGGCACTCGCTTTCATCTTATTAAAAACATTCCTCATTTCACCTTCATCATTCCAAGATTCAATTTTGATATCTAGAAGTTTCTCTTCAACATTTCCTCAGCTAAATCTCTTGAAACATAACTCTTTTTTATAGCTTCGGACAATAAAGAATCACCAAGTAATAACATTGTTTATGGAGATAACATATCAATGTTCAGTTTGCCTTGAGAAATGGGAACTTACAACAACTTAGATAAAATATCATAAACAACAATAGATATGATTACCCGAGTCTTTTCAGACTCAACTCTTTGTCAACTCTTCCTTCTCCTTCTACTTTTGCATTCTCAACTTCAGAAGCACTTCCATAAGATTGTAACAAAGAATCTAAAGCATTATCACCTTGAAAATATTTCAGGTTTTCAAATACATTCTTAGGCTCTTATTAAGCTTCTTTCTCTTATGCCTTCTCTATCTCAATATCAAAAACATCTAGAATAACCAAAACCAATTTTGGTTCATTCACAGGCACATCTTCTCCAAATATCGAAGCAATGCAACTTCCACTAGGTTCACCTAAATCAATCTACTTTGAGGTCTTATATGGATGGGAAGATAGCAAGATGATAACCTATTCTACAACTTCCTCATTTATGTCATAATTTTTCTTCCTTATTCTCTTAATGTCTTTTGGATCATCAACCATGATAAGATTAATTCTTTCTTTAGTGCAAAAACAAGAGTTCAGAGCTTTATAAACCTCCAATCGAGCTTCCTTTCTCAAAGTACTACAGACTTTGTCCATTAAAACAATTCTAAAATTTGATTATTTAGTCATTGCATTTTTCCTTTTCTCCACTAGGATCTCATAGAACTCTTCCACAATTTCATCTTTAATCTCAGTCAATGTTTTTCAAATAAAATCATATATCTAATCGCAACTTTTTGCATGATATCCTTATTTTATAGTTCAAATTTATCATATTTTTCTATAATATAATTCAAAGATTGACAGTCAACAATAGCATTAGTCAAACTTTCAAAGTTCAATATTTCTACCTTTGGATACTCCTCTTCCACTATAGAATACCCCTTTTCTTGACCAGAGGATGATCCTCTCTTCTTCTTTTTACCTGGAGATTTCTTCATAGGGGTTTCCTTGGACTTTATTTTCCTTGGGCTCATTACAAATCTTTCTTTTTCTACCTCTTCACCGGTGCTCTCATTTGTTTCCTTTTCTTTTTTCTGAGGATTTGATTTTCTCCTAGTTTTCCTTTTTTTCTCCATAAATACCTCTCCACTTTACATACTTTTGGATACCTTTGAAGCATTGGTCCTAGCAAGACATGACAATGGTGCACACTTAGACATCTGGGGTACATACTTTTATGTAGATTCTATAAGCCCCATATTGGTGAATATCGCATGCATTATTTGGTTCAAAGTCTTTGTAGATTTTTCTTTCCTTGTACTTTCTTCAATTTCATCCATAGTTCCAAATCATTCCTTTTTCAGATCTATTTCTAAATTCTTCATTTTCTCAATGTTTTCTATTTCCATTGCATTAGACACCTCATAAGGCAGCTCCAAAATCCACCCAACTCATGGTTCCACTACAATAATTTTATAATTTTCCCTACTAATAGAAAACGTAAATGTGTCTCTATAACTATTCACTAGGTCTAATGAAAACCTATATCTTTGTTGCATAGATGATTGTGATTCCTTAAAGCAACCACTTAAATCCCTTTGATATTTCTTATCATCTAACATACACTTCCTTACATAATCACCCATTTACATCCCCAATGGAGATGACTTCTCTCATACTACCTTATTTTACTTAGGTTCTCCATTAACTCGCTCAAAAGAAGCTCACACAAATCAAAAGACTTGTTAGATATTGTATACACCTAAAAATGGCTACGATTAATTAAATAAATATTTATTATTTATTTAATGTTTATTCTTCTATTAAATAAATAAATTGAAGTTTATTTATTTAATTCATTGGTCCTCTTCTTCTATGTCAATTTATTTATTAATTAAATATCAATATTTAATTATTTTCATAATCTTTCTAAAGTCCTCTTTGATTAAATAATTTCTTAATTATTTAATTACATCTTTTCCACATTATTTCTTTCTCCACGTCATCTTATTTGCCAACTCATTTCCATGTGGCTAAATAAATTAATTATTTCTATTATTTAAATTAGCTACATTTAATCTCCAACTTTTATTTGTAGTCAAGAGGGGGAAGACCCTTAGCAATCCTCTTACTCCCTATATTCTCTCCACTGCTCTTACATCTTTGGAGGAGGTTTTATCCACCTCACCCTAGTCAACATGCACCTGTCTTGCATTTCCTATATCATCTCCAACCATCCTACATTCTTGGGGTTTCCAACTGTAGTCAAGATGAGCATGCTGCCACTTGGACTCTTCTTCCACCTTTTCCTCCATTCTGCATGTGTAGGAGTAACATCTTCCTCCTTTCTCTCTCACATTCTAACCAATCATTCATAGCCATTTATTTGTCAAGATTTACTCTCAACTGTTAATCCTTTCCATGTAGGATTTTTCTCATGCAAAGTCTATAAAAAATGCATTTTCACAGCAATTTGAAACTAGTTTTTATCTGGCAATCAAATTATCTTAGACCAGAGCAATTAGGAAATAACAATGTGCCTTTGTCTTAGCATAGGTTTTTCATATAGTTGCATATTAATTTTCTTAAATCTATTTATCTTGTATTTAGCATTCAAAGAGAAATGTTTATTCATCTACTGTCATCTTGAAAACCATAATTAGTGTGATCTAAAAGCAACACATCAGCTAGCAAGATAAAAGGTGATAGGAAACAATTCTCCAACAAATAGAGGTTTCCTTATTTTAGGTTGCTTCTTTTATTTTTTTCATTGGTAATCTTGGATGCTCTGTAGGATTTTAGAATTTGTGGTAGCTTATCATAGTCTTGCAATTTTTTTATTCATTTTTCCAGAGTACACACATACCATTATTCTGAATGCAGTATGAATATATATCACTGTAGCCATACCTTCTTGATTCTAAAAGTAAATTTTGTGTGCCAAGTATTTTGTTGCAAGATTTACTCCAATATCATTCATATTTTCAAGTCATTAAACTCCTGACACATATGCATCCTATCAAAGTGGTAACAATATGATTCTTTATAGATCTCTTAACCAAAACATCTCCCCTTTGACTAAGACCAACTAGTGTTTGTAATGCCCCGGTAAGGAACCCCAAAGGACAACTCATCTAACTAAGAAACCTCAAGAAGGAAAACAAAAAAAATAAAATTCTAAAGAGATATATTAACTCATTAAACTATAATAATGAATAATATAATATTTAACATGAGACAAACTTATCTAAGCACATGCAAAAAACAATTAAAACAATAACACCTACATCCTCTAGGGTTCCCTAACGTCGCTACAAGGCAACACTACAACACACTAAGGCATGAGAATCAAATCTAATCTCATAATTGCATAACATAATTCTTAAACATAAATAGATGAATCTTAACATAGAAACGATATTATATAAGACCTAAACAACATGATTACCCTAGAAACTAGGCTCATTTTAAATCCAAAATCCAAATTTTCCTAAGTTTACTTTCCATGTTATCATATAACCATAACAAATAAACTTAAGAAACGATACATTCTAATGACAAGTCATTTTATGCATTGTAACCAACATCAACCTACTAAGAATCTAATCATTCATAAAGGATAGACAGTACCAACATCATACTATCTAAACTCACTAAACAACCACATAGTTAACATCATTAGATTAAATTTACATTACATCTTTCTCTCAAAGAGAGTGTTCATATAACATAATGAATATGAATGGAAATCTATTCTAGATAAATGAAAGAAACATTAAATAAGAGAATACAACTTGTATCTTGATTCCAAAGCACTTGTAACTGAAGAAGACATAGTCCATGCATGAAGCTCATGCACACATCATCAAAAA
Source organism: Cryptomeria japonica (assembly GCF_030272615.1). Taxonomy (NCBI): domain Eukaryota; kingdom Viridiplantae; phylum Streptophyta; class Pinopsida; order Cupressales; family Cupressaceae; genus Cryptomeria; species Cryptomeria japonica. Next base: position 401,752,033 of record NC_081405.1, on the reverse strand, counting down.
TTTCAATGGAAGAAAGCATCAACCACCCGACCATGTGGAATCCAAAGGTCCACCCCTCATTCTTTGGAGAATGACATAAGGCATCACACACCACAAATACCACTAATTATAAAACTAACATAATCATGGAAATGCAATGTACACATGAATGCAACAATCACAAGGACTAGAACAAAACATAATACTGACTACCAAAGGCTTCTACACATCACCACATAAACTAGGGTACTAGGCTACAACTAGGGAAGAGTGTCATCACATGGAATCAACATGAGTGATCTTGGTGTGCTATGCTCAAATACACCATTGCTAAATAGGAAATAAGGACAATCACAAATTCCTTAACTATCTAAGCAATTCAAACATAAAACCAATGAAATAGATGCAAAATGGAATTAAATTAAACAATATGAAACTCCCTATTGTGCATCATGGCTTCCATTGTTCTTCTTCTCTCTCTCGTATGATGGCTCTCAAATATTGCACTGGCAACCTGCAATTGACAAAAAGATTCGAAGTTCGTGATCTAGAGGAATTGTGAGGATTGAATGCTCAATTATATATTTTTGGATGAGATTGATTGAAAGGTGGAACAGATTGATCAAGAGGTGGAACTTAGATGAGCTCACATGTTGATTGATAGTTGAACTGCTGACTTGGAGGTGAAACAGAAAAGATTGAATAGATTAATCGAGTCAACTAATTGAGAAAAAACTAACTAAAAGAAGAAAAAGAATGATTGGAAGAAATAAAGAGGAAGACAAAGAGAACTAGAAGATGGAAATAGAGACTGGAGAGATAAATGATTTAATTAATTAATTTAGCATGTGCTTGCATTTTAACTTAGATTTTCAATTTAATCTTTGCATTAAATTTATTCAAATAATTGAATTTATTTTAATTCAATTTAGTATTTGAATATATTTAGAACTTGACTTTGATTTTCAATTTGATTTTTGAAATCATGCACATGTATTTGAATTTGGAAGAATTTAGAAGAATATGAAATTAAATGAAATTAGAATTTGAAGAACTAGAAGAATTAATTAGTTAATTAAATAATTTAAAGAAACTATTTAATTATGCTAGAAATGGACTTTAATTAAATAATAAAGATTATTTAATTTAAAGGATTAAATCATAATTAATTAAATAATAAATATTTAATTAACATTTAGAAAAGGGTTAATGATTAGATGATTAGAGATAGAAATTGAGAACAAAATTATTTAAATAATAAAGATTATTTAAATTGTGGAATTAATCAGAATTAATTAAATAATTAATATTTAGAAAATGATTAAATGATGATAGAAATAGAAAATAGAATAATTAGTAAGATGATGAGGAAATATGAAATTAGAAGAATATGATTAATTAACTTAATTAAATAAGTAAATAATTATTTAATCAATTAGAGGAATAATTAGTACATGATCAATGAGACATTTTTAGGTGTCTAAATTTGCCCCTCTTTGAGACAAAGTCGGAATGACATTGTTTCAAAGAAACAAAAAAAAAACAAAAAAAAAACTACCCCAGTATGCCCTGGTGGTGCTTAGGGTGTAATGCCCCCTCGAGAGATTGTTTGTGTATTAAAGACATGAATGATCTCTCAAAAAAAGAAGAATGTGAGATGAAAGAGAGTTAGTTGATTAGAGATAGAGATAGGTGATGTGAAGATGATATTGAGATAGAATATGAGAGAATGAAATAGAACAATGTTAGATGATAGAATTAGAAGCAATTGAAGATGATAGAAAATGATTTAGAAAGAGATAATGAGAAAAGAATCAACAAACTAGCAATAAGCAAATGAGATGAAAATGAAATTGAATGAATCACAAACCTGTGTCATTATTTATTGCGCAATATATATTCATCACTAAGACTTATTATTGAACAATGGAGCTTAGCACATCAAGGTATAAGGAGCCAAGATGTAAAGATATCTCATTGAAGAAACAAACACGTAGTAGACAAGTAGCAAACAAAGAAAAAGTAATGCCCATCATGGCTCCTCTAGTCACTTGTGGACATCCTTGAGTAGCATAGGAACATAATCTGTCGACAAATGATAAAAGATAAAGACTAACCTAGACAAAATTCGGCAGCTATATTGACCTTGTGCCTTCGTTCTCAGTTGCTTGTTGTGATGGTTGATAATGTCTGATCTTAGAAAGTTGCGGACCCCATTTAAGACTAACCTGTCTGATTTCGAGTGTATCCTCTTCTGTTTAAGACAAGATAAAGATCACTTTGATATGGATATGATACGATTGATAAGACAGTTTGATCAGTTGATTGCAGATGTTTGACTGGATAGTCGTATCCTTTGTTAACTTCATGTGAAGTGTTTGCTGGATATCTGCTAAGGTATTAGTTTCTCGCAAGACATTTTATTGCAAGTTTTTTGATTGATTTTTTATTTTTAGTTCTTTTCCAAGAGCTTTTTCGATGTTTTTGGATTATGTGGATCGATATTTGAATGTTTTTGAATGATTTTTTCAGGATTTTATTTGAATTTTTTTGGATTTTTTGAAGGATTGTATTTGATTTTTTCACGACTCTTTCTGAATGTTTTTGGTTTTTCAATTTTTTTGGATTTTTAGTTTTTCAATTTTTTTGGATTTTTTTAAGTTTTTCATGTTTTTGGATTTTTTTCAAGACTTTATTTGATTTTTTAGAATTTTTTCAGGACTTTATATGATTTTTAGAATTTTTTCAGGACTTTATATGATTTTTAGGATTTTTTTCAGGACTTTATCTGATTTTTTGGATTTTTTCAGCTATGCCCCCAATGTGCAGACCTGTATGACATGATGATCTATAGAATCCATGTGGAGACAATGAATTTTTCACATGACCTATGCAATATGCATGATGAAGATGCATTTCCTATTCGAACAAGGTTGACTATGTGTTGTTTAGCCTTTGGAATACACTAATTGAAATGAAGGTGCAAAACATTTCATAGATAAGCAATCAATCGATTACTAAGGTCCTTTGGAACATTCAACTCAACACACTTAGTGACTAGGATTTACAAATGGAGATGCGGAAAAATTCCCCATTGATTCTTGAAACTTTGATCTTCTTTTCCCCATGTGTGTGCAAATGAGTTAATTCCTACTATTATGTTCACTAAAGATCCTTAGCATCCTATATGACTAGTTGTTGTTCTCAAAAAATGATAAACCCAAGTTCGCCTGCAATTGATCTATGAAATAGCCAATTTCAATCTATGAAGAACCTCGGGACTTGGACAACATAACATAGGATCCTAATGATCCTCCTGCACTTTAGGTTCTACTAGACCTAGGGGGGACACCCTTTGATGCATAAAATACAACCAACTACAAACATATGGCAGCATCAGAAATAAGTAGAAAAATATCATTCCACAAGCCCAACAAGTTAGAAAACACAACAGGTTGGCTAGATCTGTACAAGCAATAGATGAATAAGAACTTGAAATGAATAGGACACAACCCCCAAACATGAAGGGAAATATATTTCTTTAAAATTTATATTCTTCTAAAAATATCCCCAAATTCTTCAAAGACCAGTGCCTTTTTCATTGGGTATGGAATCACACACGGAACTGCAAATGCGAATCTTAGCTGCAAATTTATTTTCATTATAAAAATATCCCTGCATCAATACCTTATACCGATGCATTACTCAACTTATTCACAAAATCATCAGATCTTGTATACATATTTCATTATTTATGATTGATTACAGAATGTAAACTCTTCACTGAAGAATGCCTACAAACAATCACAACAATCTCCTTGAGATGACAAATTCTAGCCTCCTTGAGGATTTAATTTGTAACAAAGAAATACATATTTAGAGACAATCTTGTTTGAAATCTACTCATTCCTTACACAAGTAGAACCTACAACTATGAAACAATCTGCAATTACTGAAATGCAACTCTATACCCCGAAAAGACCCCTAGAATTTTACAAACTTGGAAAAGAAATTCAGAACTGGAAACACAGAATTTTGGAGCTTTCTTACAAAAATTGTGGAACCCATACAAATGATAAGAATCAAGAATAAAAAGAAGAGGGAAAAAGATTAGATCTGCATTACAAATCACCAAGTGTCCTCTATCCCTAACTAAAAATATCCCTTCATCCTTCCCGTGGAAACTTCTCTCAAAATATCCAATATTTGTTGAAACTAACTACAGAAACAAACTCCCCATTTGAAGAGATTTCCAATGACATATAATACTTGTATATTTGGATAAATAATACCCCTCTAGTGAATTAATCCCACATGCAGACCAGTCATTTAAATTTTTGAATTTTTTACTATAATTGGGATTATATATTTAATTTTGATTTTATTACCACTACGCTCCACCATGTGTTAACCTCTAGTTTTCTCGGAATCCACCTGGGCGCCACCTAACCTTCCACCAGAGTGGAACTGTCCTTTGTCTCTGATCCGCAATGGATAACTAGCGTGCATCTTCATCTTGCGGAATAGCGATAGTTCTTGGATCTTCCTCGAACTTGCATGCTCGTTAACTCGCCTGAGTTGCTCCCTTCTAGAAAGCCCCACCATTTAGTCGCTATTTCGTGATGGATAACCATCGAGCATCTCTCCATTGCGGTATAGCGACAATCATCACATCATCTGCAACTTACTCGACCTTTAATTTGCCTTTCTATCACAAAATTTGGGCACCTCAGGATGCGTGCGCATGTGTGGGGTCCACTGGGTCACCAAGTAGCATCTTGTCAAAAGCCTTTAAGCTTTGACACTATAGATGTGCTTGGGTTTGTATTTAAATATAGAAAGTATCCTCTACACTATTAATGTGGGATAAATGCTATGCCTGGCATTTGCATTTGCCTGAAAGTTTCTACGGTCTTTTAACCCACCACGAGCCACACAGGGAGGATTTGGAGAGGCACATGTGGAACTAGCTTTATGCCTAAAGATTGCATTTGTTTAAAAGTTTTAATGGCGCTGCTCATATTTGTTTACAATTTATAAATACCTCTCATCAACACCACGCCACGCAGGGGGAGATTACTTTGGGTCTGCCAAATTGGAGAACTTAGTTTAACGAGTGCCAATTTCATTTGTTGAAAGTTACTAATGCCTTTTCAACATACCATGGGGATTTGACATTTACACCTACCAATTTCATTTTGTTTGAAACTTTAATGTTTTCCTCAGCAATGCCATGCACAAGGAGATGTTGGCATTAAACCCATACCACACTTAGAGGGAAGATGCAGGTAGGGATAATGGAATTTGCCTTACACCTAGAAATCACTTGCTGAAAGGTTTTAAACTCCTTTTACCCACCATAGCTCACGGCAAGGGAATGCTGACAAAGGTTGTTGGAGTTTAGTATTCCACCTACCAATTTCATTTGCATGAAACTTTCTCAAATTTCTCCACTGTCATGCTACACTCCACCTCACGGCAGGGAGGAGAATGTTGCACACCTACTACCTGCATTTTCTTAAAGTTTAAATGCCTTTTCAAACTCCACTCCATGCACCTTCTACTTGCATTTGCTTGAAAGTTTCATTATACTTTACCTATTCCATGTTGAGGAAGGCTGCAAATTGTAGTTAGTGAAAGTCTTACAAAATCTCCATGCCATTTACATGCCACACTTCACGTAGGGATAAGATGCTAGAATGGGCCGTGGGTTTCAACTTTACACCTACCAATGGAACTTGCTTGAAAATTTCCAATGGCTCTTCAATTCACGTGTGGGAGGGTGCTTTACTCCCACTAATTGCATTCTATTTGGAAGTTCATAAACCATTTCCCTCCATCTGCCATTACATTTTACTTGGAGCTTTCCATGCCTTAGTGTGCAACCACGCGATACTCCAAGTAACTGCATTTGCTTGGAAGTTTTAATGTTTCCTGGAGCAGCGTCATCTAAATTTCAAAGTCCATGTAGCCCATTTCATTTTCTTTAAAAAACTAGAGCCTTGTCAACACTATGCTGGGAGAGTGGCTCTACGCTCGCCAATTGAAATTGTTTGAAACCTCAACAGCCTTTGCCTCACACATGGAGGATACTTCATTAATGACATCAATGGGATTGTTGTCTAGGTACACTTGCCTTGCCTTAATAATAATCTTTCTTAATCTCAAAAGCAAGAACATCGGGCTCCACTCCTAGAATATCATGGTATCTTGCTTAAAAAACACATAAAGCTACAAGTTAGGTCGGGCCCCAAAGTGGGTCTGGCTATAAAAAAATTTGTTTTCATGCCACTGACCCTTGAAACGCTTTCAGGCATCTTAAACATGCCTCTAGAGTTATTTTGCACCATTATCCGATCATTAAGTTAAGTTTTGCAACTCAATGGCAACTTGCAACTTTCAGGCGCTTGTGTCATATTTTCGCATTTAAACCCAAAGATGCATTTTAAAAACTAGTCAGAACACCTTTCTGGACTTCGCCCACTGGAAGACATACTATCTGATATACTGGCATTCAATCTGCAAAACCATTTCTCATGACAAATCCCAAGTGGATAAATATTAATGGTCAAAGTTGATTAAATGGCTCTGTCAGCATTTGAACCTAATAAAATCAATGTGCAGGAACCACAAAGTGAACACATTAAAAATATCAAATGGTCTCCATGGATCCCCAAATTTGGGGCATAGATACTTTGAAGAACAAGGAAGACCATGGAATGCTCAGTTTGACAGGGAAGCTGATAGGATACAAATGGTGAGATCATGAAAATAGCCACTTAACAGAGGCAACAATGAAAGTGCAGAAAACTGAATAAAATGGCTCAAGAAACCATCTTGGAAAACTAAGCAAACGGATTGGTAGGAGCTTCAAAATGGAGACATGATTGTCTTTCATAATAGTAGTACTATGGAAGAAATATTCTGACATGACACTCATCGGGGAATTTATTACACATATGCAAATTTGTGCTCTGACTAGTTGTTGAAACGAGGACTTATGCAAATAGTACAAACTACAAATGGATTGAGCTTGCCAAACTAAGCAAATGGATTCATAGGTACTTGAAATTTGGCATGTGGACTCACCTATATGCATAAAATTCAATGCACTTTGAATTTAAACATGACGATCAACTAGTCATAAAATGCAAAGCCTCAAAGTAGGCCACTTAATAAAATCTGAATTTGTGCATAGAACAACTTTCAGTCCACCCCTTGAAATGGGTACTTGATAAACTAATCCAAACTGAATTCTGAAAGTTGTAGAGAACTTCATAGGCTAAATGCAAGGTGTAGGAATCATTCAAAATCATTCAAAAACTTCTCTACACATTTCTACTTGCTTCCACAAATAATTGTTCAACCTTGTGTACAATAACGAAAAACTCAAGCATATATCATCATACTGATCTATTCATAACATTGCTTGACATAAAGTTTCTCCAAATTTGCATACTACAATAGAACATATATGCTGGAAACTTCATCAAAATAGATATGAAAATAAATTTGTGATTCCTCTTTTTCCCTCTTTACTAGTGTTGTTCACTTAATGGGAAAACTATTTTACTCATTCAAATCTTTTAGAATAAATTGTTTTGTATTGAAACTTTTGAAAGTACCTGGATATTTGCAGCTACTGTTCACTTTACTTCTGACTGAAGATATGAAGGGGACCTCCACATCTCAAGTTCATTCTTACAGGGTCGCCACCTCCCTGCAGAGGAATAAAATTTAAACCACTGATCTTCACTCTGAAACACTTTCAGATTTCTGGGTCACACCACACAGCAGAGTCACGTAATATTTTCAAATTTAATAGCAACAAAACCTTCCAGGTTATACACTTTCAAATCTAAAAATTATTTTTAGATTTTGTAGACTTCTAAAACTCTTCCCCAAATGAATTTCGGTCAGACTCATGGGCTTGACTTGACAGAATTTTACATCATTCTTCCCAGCAAAGTCACCATTTTTGTTGGTGACTCTGATGGGATAATCTCAACTATATATTAAGCAAATTTTTCTTAACCCGAGATTCTCAACAATTCATTCTTCCCCAGCAAAGTGGCCATTTTTGTTGTTCTCAAAAAATGAGCAACCCAAGTTCACCTGCAATTGTTCTATGAAATAGCCAATTTCAATCTATGAAGAACCTCAAGACTTGGACAACATAACATAGGATCCTAATGATCCTCCTACACTTCAGGTTCTACTAGACCTAGGGAGGACACCCTTTTGATGCTTTAAATCAGACATATTACACACATATGACAGCATCAACAAAAGCAGATAGATCTCATTGAGGCTCAACAACAAGGAGGTTACTGCAGATGGGCTAGATCTACATTGACATCTCAACTAATTGGAGCATGAGATAGGTGGAACATTACCAATTATAACTACAAACATAAAAGTAAATGGATATTTGATTTTAAAAAATCTTTGAGAATCCCCAGAATCTGCAAGACCAGTGCCTTATCCAAGGGCATGGAGTCATACATCAAACTGTAAATGAAAACTTCTACTGCAAATCCATCTTCATCATTAAATATTCCTTCATTAATGCCTTACATAAATGCATTACTTGGCTCATTCACAGAAATATCAAATCCAAAATATGAACCCTATTTTATTAAAGTTTTTTCACAGAGTTTAAATTCTTCCTTGAAGAATACCTACAAACAAGCATTACACTCACAGACACAGCTGCTTATGACAAACTTAATCCTCCTTGAGAATTTGATTTGAATAAAATGAAAACACATTTCAGAGACAATTTTGTGTGAATTTATGCATGCCTTACATACATAGAAACCTGTAATTTGAAACACCTACAGCAAGAATTATACTTCATTACTCAAAGAAAGCACTACACTGTACAAACTTGGAAGAAAAACTCAAAAGTGGAAACATAGAATTATGGAGCTCTCTCACAAAATTTTTGGAACCCTTACAAATTGGAAGAATCGAGAATAAAAAGAAGAGGGAAAAAGATCATATCTGCATTACAAATCGCCAAGTGTCCTCTATCCCCAGCTAAAAATATCCCTTCATCCTTCCCATCAAAACTGCTATCAAAATATCTAATATTTGTTGAAACTAACTATTGAAATGAACTCCCCATTCTGAGAGCTTTCTAACAACATATAATACTTGTATATTTGGGTAAAAAAAACCCCTCTACTAAATTAATCCCGGATGTAGACAAGTCATTTAAATTTTTGAATTTTTTACTATAGCTGGTACTATATATTTAATTTTGATTTTATTAACTCTGTGCTCTGCTTTGTGTCAACCTTTGTTTTTCTCAAAATCCACCTAGGCACCACCTAACCTACCACCAGACTGGAACTCTCCTTTATCATTAACTCCCCTGAGCTGGCTCCCTTCTAGGGGGGCCCACCATTCAATCGCTATGTCGCGATGGATAACCGTTGAGAATATTTCCAATGCGGTAAAGCGACAATCATCATATCATCTGCAACTTGCTCAACCTTTAATTCACCTTTCTGTCACAAAATTTGGGCACCTCAGGATGTGTGTGCGCATGTGGGGTCCACTGGGTCGCCAAGCAACCTCTTGTCAAAAGGCTTTAAGCTTTGACACTATAGATGTGTTTGGGTTTGTATTTAAATACAAAAAGTATCCTCTGCACTACCAATGTGGGATAAATGCTATGCCTGGCATTTGCATTTGCTTGAAAGTTTCTATGGTCTTTTAACACACCATGAGCCACGCAGGGAGGATTTGGAGAGGCACGTGTGGAACTAGCTTTATGCCTGCAGATTGCATTTGTTTAAAATTTTTAATGGTGTTTCTCATATTTGTTTGCATTTTATAAATACCTCTCATCAATACCACGCCACATAGGGGGAGATTACTTCGGGCCTGCCAAATTGGAGAACTTAGTTTAACGCCTGCCAATTTCATTTGCTGAAAGTTACTAATGCCTTTTCAACATACCATGGGGAATTTGACATTTACACCTGCCAATTTCATTTGGTTTGAAACTTTAATTTTTTCCTCAGCAATGCCATGCATAGGGAGATGTTGGCATTAAACCCATACCATGCGTAGAGGGAATATGCAAGTAGGGGTTATGGAATTTTCCTTACACCTAGCAATCACTTGCTGAAAGGTTTTAAACGCCTTTTACCCACCATGGCTCATGGTAGGGGAATGCTGACAAACATCGTTGGAGTTTAGTATTACACCTACCAATTTCATTTGCATGAAACTTTCTCAAATTTCTCCACTGTCACGCTACACTCCACCTCACGGCAGGGAGGAGAATGCTACACACCTACTAATTGCATTTGCTTAAAGTTTCAATGCCTTTTCAAACTCCACTCCATGCACCCGCCATTTGCATTTGGTTGAAAATTTCACTATGCTTTACCCATTCCACACTGAAGGAGGCTGTAGATTGCAGTTGGTGAAAGTCTTACAAAATCCCCATGCCATTTACATGCCACACTTCACGCAGGGGAAAGATGCTAGAATGGGTCATGGGTTTCAGCTTTACACCTGCCAATGGAACTTGCTTGAAAATTTCCAATGGCTCTTCAATTCACGTGTGGGAGGGGGCTTTACTCTTGCTGATTGCATTCTATTTGGAAGTTCATAAACCATCGCCCTCCATCTACCATTACATTTTACTTGGAGCTTTCCATGCCTTATTCTGCAACCACGCGATACTCCAGGTAACTGCATTTGCTTGGAATTTTTAATGTTTCTCAGAGCAGTGCCATCTAAACTTCAAAGTCCATGCAGCCCATTTCATTTGCTTTAAAAAACTAGAGCCTTGTCAACACTATGCTAGGAGAGTGGCTCTACGCCCGCCAATTGAAATTGTTTGAAACTTCAATAGCCTTTACTTCACGCATGGAGGATACTTCATTAATGAAATCAATGGGATTGTTGTCTAGGTACACTTGCCTTGCCTTAATATAATAATCTTTCTTAATCTTAGAAGCAAGAACGTTGGGCTCCACTCCTAGAATATCATGGTATCTTGCTTAAAGAACACATAAAGCTACAAGTCAAGTCGGGCCCCAAAGTGGGTCTGGCTAAAAAAAAATTGTTTTCATGCCATGACCCTTGAAATGCTTTCAGGCATTTTGAACATGCCTCTAGATTTATTTTGCACCATAATCTAATCATTAAGCTAAGTTTTGCAACTCAATGGCAACTTGCAACTTTCAGGCGCTTGTGTCATATTTTCACATTTAAACCCAAAGATGCATTTTAAAAACTTGTCAGAACACCTTTATGGACTTCGCCCACTGGAAGACATATTGTCTGATATACTAGCATTCACTCTGCAAAACAATTTCTCATGACGAATCTCGAGGGAGAAATATTAATGGTCAAAGTTGATTAAATGGCTTTGTCAGCATTTGAACCTAATAAAATCAATGTGTAGGGACCACAAAGTGCACACATTAAAAATATCAAATGGTCTCCGTGGATCCCCAAATCTGGGGCATAGATACTTTGAAGTACAAGGAAGACCATGGAATGCTCAGCTTGATTGGGAATCTGATAGGGTACAAATGGTGAGCTCATGAAAATAGCCACTTAACAGAGGCAACAATGAAAGTGTAGAAAATTGAATAAAATGGCTCAAGAAACCATCTTGGAAAACTAATCAAACGGATTGGTAGGAGCTTCAAACTGGAGACATAGCTTGTCTTTTATAATAGTAGTACCCTGGAAGAAATATTATGACATGATACTCATCGGGGCATTTATTACACATGCAAAGTTGTGCTCTGACTAGCTGTTGAAACAGGGACTTATGCAAACAGTACAAACTGCAAATGGATTGAGCTTGCCAAACTAAGCAAATGGATTCATAGGGACTTGAAATTCGGCATGTGGACTCACCTATATGCATAAAATTTAATGCACTTTTAATTTCAACATGATGATCAACTGGTCATAAAATGTAAAGCCTCAAAGTAGCCCACTTAATAAAATCTAAATTTGTGCATAGAACAACTTTTAGTCCACCCCTTGAAATGGGTACTTGATAAACTGATCCAAACTAAATTCTGAAAGATGTAGAGCATTACATAGGCTAAATGAAAGGTGTAGGAAACATTTCCCAAGCCTTACCCCTTGATAATCAACTGGCTCCATTTTACCTTTCTTCAAAATAAGCCTATCAGGTTGATGAGTCAAGTGCCATTCTGAAAGTGCAAGAGCAAAATTTTGAAATGGGCCTCTCAAAATACTCAAATTTTATGAGTCCCAACACTAGATACATGGATTATCCTAACTTCAAAAGCATCCTGAATAGAGCCTCACTGCCAACAAGCCTTGAGAGCTCCGACGAGGTTATAGACTGTAATTTCTCGAATATTGCTCCATTGCCAATAGGCATCCATAGCCTTGATGGAGTTACTTGCATGTTCCCATAGTCAAGATTTTTGTCGCACTTGTATGCGTGATATTTCAGTTATATATCATTTCTCTTTTGCCTTGAGATGAATTTGGCATAGCTCTTTTTCTTTTATTTTCTTGCATTGACTTGTAAGTAATGAAACCTACTTGGGTGTGACAATTACAGCAGCGTTGAAGTAGAATTTTAAAATTTTCACTAGTCATATGATCAACTAGCGAAATCACTACCCAACCATAAGTAAAGCATCATCATAGGGTGATGTTGAAAATGAATGACCTTAGGATCTTAGAGACTTCATGTCTGAATATCTAAGAAAGGAGATGACCTTTGCTTCTCTTAGATGCAAACAGATGATAAACTTAACAGTTGCCTTGTTTTATTGGTGCTGCTATATGAAAATGAAGAAACTTTGAGAATGTGATGCATTTAAAAAAGAAACTATATGTAATGCAATGCTTTGAATAATATGATATACAATGCGGAAAGTAAAACCTAAACTACCCAGCCCTTAGGTATAATATCATTTAAGGTGCATGTTGTTCATAGTATCAGAGAGTTTTGTGTAGGTAGTTCATTGGTCTTTGTTTGAAGAGTCGGATGAAGATGTATTTTCCAATAGAATATAAGGACTCAGCTAAGTGTACATGTTCAACATCTCCAATGTGGATTTTATTAGTTTTTAGATTTTGTGGATCATTAGAGGGAAATCCAGCTCTGGAACCCCTAAATTCAGCTATAGATTGAATAAATTAAAGGAGTCAACTGATTGAGAAAAAGATAACTGAAATAAGAAAAAGAATGATTGGAAGAAATAAAGAAGAAGACAAAGAGAACTAGAAGATGGAAATAGAGACTGGAGAGATAAATGATTTAATTAATTAATTTAGCATGTGCTTGCATTTTAACTTAGACTTTCAATTTAATATTTGCATGAAATTTATTCAAATAATTGAATTTATTTTAATTCAATTTAGTATTTGAATATATTTAGAACTTGACTTTGATTTTCAATTTGATTGTTGAAATCATGCACATGTATTTGAATTTGGAAAAATTTAGAAGAATATGAAATTAAATGAAATTAGAATTTGAAGAACTAGAAGAATTAATTAGTTAATTAAATAATTTAAAGAAAATATTTAATTATGTAGAAATGGATTTTAATTATATAATAAAGATTATTTAAATTAAAGGATTAAAGCACAATTAATTAAATAATTAATATTTAACTAATATTTAGAAAAGGGTTGAATGATTAGATGATTAGAGATAGAAATTGAGAATGAAATTTATTTAAATAATAAAGATTATTTAAATTGGGGAATTGATCAAAATTAATTAAATAATAAATATTTATTTAATATTAGAAAAATAGTTAAAATGATTAAATAATGATAGAATAAGAAAATGGAATAATTAGTAAGATTATGAGAAAATATGAAATTAGAAGAATATGATTAATTAACTTAATTAATAATTAAAGAATTATTTAATCAATTAGAGGAATAATTAGTACATGATCAATGAGACATTTTTAGGTGTCTACATTTTCCCCTCTTTGAGAGAATGTCGAAACGATATTGTTTCAAAGAAAATGAAAAAAGTTTGCCCCAGTATGACCCGGTGATACTTAGGGTGTAATGCCCCCTCGAGAGATTGTTTGTGCATTAAAGACATGAATGATCTCTCAAAAAAAGAAGAATGTTAGATAGAAGAATGGTTAGTTGATTAGAGATAGAGTTAGGTGATGTTAAGATGATATTGAGATGGAATATGAGAGAATGAACTTTAGAATGAAATAGAATAATGTTAGAAAAGAATATGATTTAGAAAGAGATGATGAGAAGAGAATCAACAAACTAGCAATAAACAAATGAGATGAAATGAGAATAATTGATTCACGAACCTGTGTCATTATTTTTTGGGGGCAATATATATTAATCACTGAGCCTTATTATTGAACAATGGAGCTTAGTACATCAGGGTATAAGGAACCAAGATGTAAAGATATCTCATTGAAGAAACAAACATGTAGCAGACAAGCAGCAAACAAAGAAAAAGTAATGCCCATCATGGCTCCTCTAGTCACTTGTGGACATCCTTGAGTAGCATAGGAACATAATCTTTCGCCAAATGATAAAAGATAAAGACTAACCCAAAAAAAATTCAGTAGCTATACTAACCTTGTGCCTTCGTTCTCAGTTGCTTGATGTGATGGTTGATAATGTCTGATCTTAGAAAGTTGCGGACCTCGTTTAAGACTGACCTATCTAATTTCGAGTGTATCCTCTTTTGTTTAAGACAAGATAATGATCACTTGATATGGATATGATACGATTGATAAGACAGTTTGATCAGTTGATCGCAGATGCTTGACTGGATAGTTGTATCCTTTGTTAACTTCGTGCGAAGTGTTTGCTAAATATCTGCTAGGGTATTTGTTTCTCGCAAGACATTTTATTGCAAGTTTTTTTATTGATTTTTGATTTTTAGTTCTTTTCCAAGAGCTTTTTCGATGTTTTTGGATTATGTGAATTGATATTTGAATGTTTTTGGTATTTTTTTCAGGATCGTATTTGAATGTTTTTTATTTTTCAATGTTTTGGGATTTTTAGTTTTTCAATGTTTTTGGATTTTTTTCAGTTTTTCAATGTTTTTGGATTTTTTTTTAGGACTTTATCTAATTTTTTAGAGTTTTTTCAGGACTTTATCTGATTTTTAGAATTTTTTCAGGACTTTATCTGATTTTTAGGATTTTTTCAAGACTTTATATGATTTTTAGGATTTTTTTCAGGACTTTATCTGATTTTTTGGATTTTTTTAGCTATGCCCCCAGTGTCCAAACCTGTATGACATGATGATCTGCAGAATGCATGTGGAGACAATGAATTTTTTACATGACCTATGCAATATGCATGATGAAGATGCATTTCTTATTTGAACAAGGTTGACTGTGTTTGTTTAGCCTTTGGAATACACTAATTGAAATGGAAGTGCAAAACATTTCATAGATAAGCAATCAATCGATCCCTAAGGTCCTTTGGAACATTCAACTCAACACACTTAGTGACTAGGATTTACAAATGGAGACGTGGAAAACTTCCCCATTGATTCTTGAAACTTTGATCTTCTTTTGCCCATGTGTGTGCAAATGAGTTAATTCCTTCTCTTCTGTTCACTAAAGATCCTTAGCATCCTATATGACTAGCTACATGGATTATCCTAACTTCAAAAGCATCCTGAATAGAGCCTCGCTGCCAGCAAGCCTTGAGAGCTCCGATGAGGTTATAGACTGTAATTTCTCAAATATTGCTCCATTGCCAGTAGGTGTCCATAGCCCTGATGGAGTTACTCGCATGTTCCCATAGTCAAGATTGTTGTCTTACTTATATGCGTGATATTTCAGTTATATATCATTGCTCTTTTGCCTTGAGATGAATTTGGCATAGCTCTTTTTCTTTTATTTTCTTGCCTTGACTTGTAAGTAATGAAACCTACTTGGGTGTGACAATTACAGCAGCGTTGAAGTAGAATTTTAAAATTTTCACTAGTCATATGATCAACTAGCAAAATCACTACCCAACCATAAGTAAAGTTTTGTCACAGGGTGATGTTGAAAATGAATGACCTTAGGATCTTAGAGGCTTCATGTCTGAATATCTAAGAAAGGAGATGACCTTTGCTTCTCTTAGATGCAAATAGATGATAAACTTAACAGTTGCCTTGTTTTATTGGTGCTGCTATATGAAAATGCAGAAACTTTGAGAATGTGATGCATTTAAAAAAGAAACTATATGTAATGCAGTGCTTTGAATAATATGATATGCAATGTAGAAAGTAAAACCTAAACTACCCAGCCCTTAGGTATAATTGTTGGTATTTTGGATATGTTGATATGGTTTTGTCATTGATGTCAACACCCGCCATCACTTGTCAACACTTATCAACACTTAGAGATTTTGGTTATGTTCACTGACAAGTCAGAGACTTATGCACAGTCACCGGTATTTGGTTCACCGGCAGATTATATTGTTCACTGGCACTTGGAATGACTTGGAGACTACTTGGTTATGTAGAAGACATTATTCGATCACTTGGTTTTGGCGATTTGGTTAATTATTTATTCGGGTTTGCATATTTGTTGTTACCAGCAAATAGGTCAAGGATATGCACCGACAAGCATATCTATTCCAGATCAGCATGACACATTATGGAGATGATTTATTATTATTGTAAATGTATTGAGCCGACATCATGCATCAGATATTGTGAAGGGAATCAGAACTAAACTGGTACTGAATCCAGCATATGAAGATGTTATTTTATGCAGTACATTATCATTGGATTTTACCATCCAATTGTAGTCAGTGTGACTCTCATCTTGTGATTGAGCAGTGAGCTCTAGGGAGCTGGCCTTTTTGCATGTGCAGACTCCATATTGTACACACATACTATCTGTAGTAGTATCATTTGATTGTGGGTAAGGCTTCCCACCATGGTTTTTCTCCTTCCAGGGTTTCCACATACAAATATTTGTGTTATGTGTTGTGGATGTTATTGTCTTTTTGTTTCATGCATTAATCTTTACCGATACTACAATTAACTTAGAAAACTATCTATCGGCATTAAGTTTGGTTTACCGGCATTAAGCATTAAGTTTTGGTTAAGTTAATTTTGGTTGAATTTATTGGACAACTGATTCACCACCCCCCCGCTCTTAGTTGTCTCCGGGACCTAATAGTAATATCATTTAAGGAACATGTTGTTCATAGTATCAGAGAGTTTTGTGTAGGTAGTTCATTGGTCTTTGTTTGAACAGTCAGATAAAGATGTCTTTTCCAATAGGATATAAGGACTCAGCTAAGTGTACACATTTAGCATCTCCAATGTTGATTTCTTTAGTTTTTGGATTTTGTGGATCATCATAGGGAAATCCATCTCTGGAACCCATGAATTCAGCTATAGCCTTATTATTTTCAAAGAAATCCAATTGTGGTAGGTTCTCTTGCCCCCAGACTTTCAAGTTTGGGTACATGAGGCAAATAGATTCTAGTTCTGAAGTTGTGACATGAGCGGGTGTTATGCTTGTTTCTATTGATGCACTTGAAGAGGATGATGAAGTCAACGAAGTGTCGATCTCATTAGTTGGTATTATGCTTGTTTTTGTCACTACATTGGCATTTGATGATGGCACACATACAATTATTGATAAGTTTCTCTGTGAAGTATGATCAAGATTGGTGATTTCGTTGATAAGGGGTTCATGAACAACTTGTGTAGAGGGATTGGGATCATTAAGAGAAATGGAAAGCTCATTTGAGAGGGAATATTGTGAAGAACATGGAGGATTATGACATGGAGATGAAGGGATGGAGGGACCTTGATTAGGATTTGGAGAAATAATGGGATCTTGTTTAGGCCATGAAGGTAAAGGTATGCTTTGATCTTGGTTTGTAAAGGGATTATTAGGCAGGATAGAAGGGATGTCTCAATATTTCTTAGGAGGTAGATGTTGGATGGGACTTGAAATGACACTTTGTTCTTGAGATGAAAGGGTTTGATTATGAATGGAATAAAAAAGAGCGAGGGGATCATCATAAGATTCTTGGTTGGTGGGATCTTGATCAAAAATTGGGTAGGATGGAAGTGGTTATTCTTGATCTTTATTTGTTTCAAGACTCATTTCTTCTAATTTTGGATCATCCTCTTGACATGGGGAAGGAGTTTGGAAATGCATGGGAGATTGTTGGAATGTTTCAACATTTTGGCCTGATGAAGAAGGATTTTGAATGAGATGCTTTGAATAATGACGTGAATTAGATTGGATTTGTACAATAAATATCCCTTGGGAGGTTGTGTTATTAGATAGAGATGGCATGGATTTGTCTTGCATGATTTTAGGGGATGATGAAATGGTGGATAGATATGGTTGATTTGGGATTTGGTTGAAAGGGATTTGATTTTGGTTGAAAGGAGTATGATTTTGGGTTAAAGAGGTTTGAATTTGGTTGAATGAATTTTGGTTGAAAGATGTACTTTGAATGTTGGGTTGATATGATTGGTATGCTTGATATAGTGGGTTGAAAGAAAAAGAAGGTTTACATGACTCTAATGTTGGTTGAACTGAGGTAGGAATGATTTTGTTAAAGAATAAAGGTTGGCATGTTTGAATGGTCTCACCAAAAGAAGAAGGTTAGCCTGATATTGATCTTCTCGTGGTCATCACTTCTCTCATCATATTTTCTAACTAGCCCCTATGGTTGTCAGGACTAGTCATGTCTATCACTTGTTGTTGCAAAGTCTTGATCTATTCAGCTAAGGTTTCTATGGATGGTGATGGAATAGGAATGAAAGGGATGAATCCTCCACCTTCCCTACGAAATGTATAATGTCAATCCTAGATGTTTTCTTGATTGGTTTGGACCTAGGATCACCACATGTAAGATGTTTTCTCCATTTCTATGGATGCAATAATGTTTGATTTGTTGAACTTGACAAACTTGTTTGAGTTGAGGTTGAGTTTGATTGATCCTCTGATTGTGATTTGGATGTTTGGGGTATGACTTTTTAGGATGATTATGCAAATGATGATGGACTAAGACAGACGTATATGAGGTCTATACAAGGAATTATATGAGGATTATAACAACACTAAAATGAACTAGGAGGTCAATGGGACACAAATAAGGACTTATGTGAAGATTATGATGACGTATATGGGACCTCTATGGGGATGATAATGAGGATGATGCAAGGACTTATACAAATTCTAATGATGTAAATGAGGATAATAATAAGGATGATAATGAGGATGATGCAAGGACTTATGAAAATTCTAAGGACGTAAATGAGGACTATGCAAGGACTTAGGATGATAGTAAGGGCATAAATGAGGACTATGCAAGGACTTCCTATGGTCACAAGTGTGTAAAATTTTGAGATTGCTGGATTGTCTGATGTTTCAAAATGGACTTCGTTTTCGGTAATTCTATGTATAGGACAATTTTTTTGGTTTTTCCAAGTCTGAGAACAATTGTTTGGAGGTAGGTATAGTTGACTGAACTGGTTTTTCAAACAATCTTAGAGAATTCAGAGATACATAGGATAGGGCCTGAAATAGCCCAAAGAACTGACTCAATACTAGTTTGATACAACAATACATAAAAAAGAATAGAATACAATCTTAAGATGGAAAGTGGACACCATTCAATGAGGCCCTTATGAAATACCGAGATAAAGCGAACAGATAGAGAGTCTGGCAGCACTGGCTCCACTCCACGGCACACACTTCTCGGGCATCCCAGTCTCTCTTACCCTAAAGATCCGAAGATATTATAGCCAAGGGATTCCTGTATCATAGTGTAAGGTACATGAAGGGTATCTATGGGGTACAATCCGTACTCTCAAAATCACTGAATGTAGGGTTTTGGGATACTAAGTCGGTTCTTATTGTAGGGTTTTGAGGGGTCCCGATCCAATGATGGATTCTTAGAGCAAGCCACTTAAGACTTTAGTTGAGCTTATTAGTGCAGTGAAGGCCCCCACATACGTCGAATTTACTCAACACTCTAGCCACCTAACCAGTATATTTATATAGCGGCTCGAAAAACCTGCTCGAGAGTACGCTGGGAGAGATGATATCCCCAACGCATCCCAATTCAATGTACCTTTGTGGGGTGATGAAATCCCTAGTCAAAGATACCCTTCACTACATGGAATAAAATAAAATTGGGTGTCGTTGTCACCTCCTTCCTTTCTCCCAAGACCCTGAAGGCGGGTGGAAAGTTAGTTAATGCAATAGTAGGTTCACCCCAAACATGATAAAAAAAATTTACCTTAAGAAAACCAAATGTGATTTAGTCTAATGTAGCCTGATTCACGTTCATTTTATAGCCCAAATTGAGGTGTTGAATACGCATGTGCATGTCCATTTTAAACACCAAACATAAATATGAAGGCATGCATGTCAATTTTAACCATTGTTTGATTTTAAGCACCAAATCGAAGTGTTATACATGCATGTCAATTTTAACCAATGTTAATTTTAAGCACCAAAAGTTGAAGTGTGAGATTGTGCATGCATGTCCATTTTAACCATTGTTGATTTTAAGCACCAAAAGATGAAGTGTGAGATTATGATTGCAATTGATCTAATACTAATCTGATCATTTTTGTAAATTCACCACAGGCTGCAAACAAATGATTAGCAGTAAAATCAAATCAATAGAAAATAGAGAATCAAAAATTGATAGAATTGAATGCATGACAATACCTGCGCGATTATGTGACCCAAACAAAGCCAATGCGTGAAAATAATAGAGCGAATGTGTAATACTAATAGATTGAATGCGTGACACTGACAGATCAAATGCGTAATAAAAACAGGATGATTATGTGACAGATAGGCAGATAACACAAAAAAAATAAAAAAAAATAAACTAAACCCGATCAGAAACCTGCAAAACCAATTGTGAGGCCCTAGCTAAATCTCTCATCATCCATTCAATGTTAATTAAATCATATTTAACTTGATATGAGAGAACTAAGTTGTTATATCTATCAAAGGTTGGTTGATATTCCCAATCTTGTATCTTCTTTTCTCCTTGGAGAAACCTTTGATAGCGTTTGGTTTGTCTTCTTTGTTCCTTTGTCCTTCTGGCACCTGAAATCCTGAATTGTACTTTATGTGCCATAAACCGTTAAAACCAAAACATACAATAAAAATAATTTCTTTCTAGATTTACTCAATTTCATGCAGAATTAAATAGATCAGAAAATAGAAAAGGAATGAAGATAAAATTATCAGAACAGAACAATCCAAAATGAATGCGTAACAGTATCAGATCAATTGTGTGATCCTGTAAGGTCGATTGCATGATGGGTTCCGCAAAAATGCATAACCCTGTCTAACGATTGTGTAGATTTGTCTATGCGATTGCATGATGATGCAATTGCAAATGCATGATGAAGAGGTATGTCTTGAAATCTGTGCAAAACCTGCAAAAAAGGAAAAAATCCATACGATCTGCAAAAACAACACAGAAAACTAAGAAGGTTAATTAGCTGTTGTTCACATCGGGTTCACCAAAATGTGCTATGCTCAAATACAACATTGCTAAATAGGATATAAGGACAATCATGAATTCCTTAACTATCTAAGCAATTCAAACATAAAACCAATAAAATAGATACAAAATGGAATTAAATTAAACAATATGAAACTCCCCATTGTGCATCATGGCTTCCATTGTTCTTCTTCTCTCAGTGGTATGATGTGTTGGCATTACAATAGAAAGGAGATTATTGGCATTTCAATAAGGATATTGAGAAGGTTTTTGGAGATTGTTGATATAACTAAAGAAGGATGATTACTGTCTTAATAATATTGTTTTGTCATTGATGTCAAGAAATTGATTTTCTGATTCAGTATGATGTTGCCATATCTTGAGAAGTATGTGTTGATGAGTATTAGGAGGTCAGTAAGTGACACAGAAAGAATGTGATAATAAAGGGAAGAAATAAGTTATTCAATGGGAAACTATTACTGAGTTAGACAATGATGAGATCATGTTATTTTGATTGTTTTGATATCCTACACATGTTGTTGATTATAAGTTTAATAGTGTATTATGTCACCAAGCAAGGAACCTAGTCGGTAAACCCTAAGGTTATCGATATCAGTTAAAGAAGGCAAAATGTCTACCGAGTGAAGTTCAGTATTAACCGAGTAACAACCAAATTTTTATAGATCCCATTGGATGGATAAAAGCATTATTTAATGAAGGATGTTGATGAGTTGGAGTTGATCAAATGATTGGTTTGTCGTGCAAGAAGTTTGTTGAGGATCGACGACATGGAAAATAGAGGAGGAAGATCTATAGCACAGATTGAACCGCAATAACCTAGCACAAGTTCCAAGGAAGGAATGCAAGTTCCAAGGTGAAGTAAAACATTTTCAGATAGAAGAATACATTGAACCTAGTCAAGTTTAACGATTTGATAGCTAAGATTGGTCATGGGAAATGTGATCAAAGAGATTAAATGGTCAGAAATTGTTTATAAATAAGGAATTATTGATAAACACTACATGCAAGCAAATGTATGCACAGCGATGCTACAGGATTGTTTACCGAGCTCAAAAGCTTGAAGATCTGATTGAAGAACATATTGCGAAGCCCACCAAGCCCAACAAGGGACTAGATAAGTCTTATGACAAAATTGTTTTGAGCAAATAGAATGTGCTTTAGCATTTCAGATGTGAAGTTGTAGATATAATTTATTACTGTTATTTATTTTGTAAGTGACAGGAAATCTCTTAACCGAGTGGACCTAACAGTCTTATTTGTAAACCCTCTAGCAAGGTAACATTCTAAATTAGTGTTTGAAATCCTTTGACAAGGTCACTTCTAACAAAGTGCAAGACTCTAACAAGTCTGAGGGAAATCCCTTAACTGGGTCAAGTGTTCGTAATCTTTAACAGGATTTTCTTGTAACCAAGCATACTCTAGAAGGGTATGTTTCTTAGTGGGTCCGAAATCCCACAGTGGTTTTTCCCTATTTGGGTTTCCATGTTAAATCTGGTGTTATATGTGTTGTGATGTTATCTGTTCATAAGTTTGAATGTTTTACAGTTTTGGTTACATATTCTGAAGTATAAGCTACCGAGGTTGAATCAGTTGAATATATTGAACAAGTTAAGCTTGTATGATTCACCCCCCCCCCCGCTCTCATCTTATTAACTATTGGCATCAGAACTTTACAATTGGTATCAGAGTTGTGGACTCTGGAAGAAAAGTTTAAAGGTACTTGAGGCAAAGATCCAAAGATAAATAAAAGCGATGCACCAAAGCTAAACAAGTCAAGTTTCTCCAAATTGCAAAAAAGGATGAAGCTGCACTTATCAGGAATTGGAGATTATGCAACATATTATTTGGAGAATGATTACATATCACCTAGTACCAACCCGATGACCATGGAAGAGATAAAGGCAAAGCAAGAACATATTCAAGCTATGATTGAAATAACATCAGCATTAACCGACTCAGAGTTTAATGACCTAGAAGGTTGTAATGATGCAAAAGCGATGTGGACCAAGCTCATATCTGTGTATGGTGGTGATGAACATATTCAAAGAGAAAAATTAGATAGTCTAAGATGACAACTTGAATCCATGAGATTGAATGAAGGTGAGAACATAACCCAATACAGTACAAGGTTAAAGGAAATTGTCAATCAAATTAAAGGAGCGGGAGGAACTATTGAAGAAAAGGATGTAACAAGTAAGTTGTTGAGAACCCTTCTACCTACTTATGCCATTTGAGTCTCCGCAATTAATGAATTAAGGTCTGTACCAAACATGCCAGTCTCTTTGGATGCCACTATCGGTAAGCTACATGCATTTGAGTTAAGTAATTTTGATAACAGTGGGTCTTCGATAAATAAAGTAGAATCTGCATTCAGTTCTTTTCATATTAGTGAATCTGATTACTATAATGATAGAATGATTAAATATTTTGAAGGAAATCACAGTGGAGCAAATGAGAGGTTTCGTAAAAACATGGAAGAAGTACACAAACTGTATGAGGAAATCAGAAAGCAAGAAGAGTTTGAAGCACTATTGGCCAGAAGGTTACCAAGAGGCAAAGGTAAGTATAAAGGAAAGCTACCTTTAAAATGTTTCAATTGTGATAAAATAGGACATATGGCTTCTAACTGCCTTGACAAAGAATCTAACGAAAAGAGAGAATACTGAGATAACAGGCAGAAAGACAACAAATACAGAGGACACAAAGACTTCAAAAGGAGAGATAGAAAGACATGTCTAGTAGCTGATGAGGAATCCAACTATGATAAATCCGATGAAACTGATAGAGAGGAAGTTGTTTATGTGGCTATTAAAGATGGATCAGATGAAGAAAGGTATGAAGAAAAATCCCTAATATCTCACATAAATAAAAAATGATTCTTGGATCATAGACAATGGATGCTCACATCACATGATAGGTGATAAACACAAGTTTGTTAAATTAGAAGACTATGATGGAGGATATGTAAGATTTGGTAATGATGCACCATGTCCACTGAAAGGTAAAGGATCTATAACACTTCTTAACAATGCTAAATGTGATGATATATACTGGGTTGAAGGTTTGAAATACAATTTGTTGAGTGTAGCACAACTAAACAATACAGGATACCGAATAGAATTCCAGAAGGGATGTGTCAAAGTTCATGACAAACATGGAAAGTTGGCTGCTATCGAGACACAAACAAAAGGTAATACATTTCATCTTGACTCAACACAGAAAAAATGTCTATATGCAAAAATAGAAGATACCTGGTTATGGCATAAAAGGTTTTGTCATGTAAATTTTGATAATCTGATCAAAATAAGTAAGAAGCACCGAGTAAGAGGTCTACCAAGCTTGGAAAAACCTGAGAATGCTATGTGCCAAGGATGCCAGATGGGTAAGATGACAAGATCAAGCTTTACAAGCAAGTCCTACACTTCTAAAGGAATTTTAGATCTAATACACACTGATCTTTGTGGTCCCATGAAAGTTCAAAGTTACTATGGTGATAAATATTTCATGTTATTTGTGGATGATTACTCAAGGATGATGTCAGTTATGTTTTTAAAAGAAAAATGAG
This sequence comes from Cryptomeria japonica, assembly GCF_030272615.1. Classification (NCBI taxonomy): domain Eukaryota; kingdom Viridiplantae; phylum Streptophyta; class Pinopsida; order Cupressales; family Cupressaceae; genus Cryptomeria; species Cryptomeria japonica. Next base: position 401,726,988 of record NC_081405.1, on the reverse strand, counting down.
AAGCTTTTCAAATATTTAAATGTTATAAGGAAAGAGTTGAAAATGAAATAGGAAGATAGTTGAAATGTCTTAGATCTGATAGAGGAGGAGAGTTCACTTCTGATGAATTTAACTTATTCTGCAATGATCATGGTATAAAAAGGCAAGTGTCAGCATCGAGAACACCTCAGCAAAATGGGATTGCTGAGAGAAGAAACGGATCAATTGTAGATTGTGCCAAAACCCTGATGATAGAAAAGAGGGTACCTCAAATATTTTGGAGAGAAGCAATCAGCACTGCAGTTTACACCTTGAACCGAGTACAACTGAAGAAAGGAACTATGAAGACACCATATGAAATCTGGTATGACAAGAAACCTAATGTAAGTTATTTTAAAATCTTTGGAAGTAGATGTTATGTTCACAAAGATGACTAAAATGGAAAGTTTGATCAGAAAAGCGAGGAAGGAACATTTCTTGGTTATTCTTCTAGAAGTAAAGCATTTAAATGTCTGATCAAATCATCTAACAAAATAGTAGAAAGTGCAAATGTGAAAATTGATGAATTTGCAGAAAGAAATGATGAAGAAAATTCCAAAGAATCAGAAAATTATGAAGAATTTGTTTATGTTCAACAGAGAAGTCCTACCGAGAAAGTTGCTGAAGAAAATGAAGATAATATCCAGTTACCGAGTGATGAAGAAGATCATACAAAGCCTACCGAGCCTATATTACCCAAATATGTCAGAAGAAATCATGCATCAAGTCAGATTATAGGAGATAAGGATGATCTAGTGATGACAAGGAACAAACTAAGATAGAACACATGTCTGATATCTGAATTTGAACTGAGAATAGTAAAAGAGGCATTTAACAATGGAGATTGGGTAAATGATATGACAGAAGAGATTGATCAAATCAAGAAGAATGAAATATGGACATTGGTCCCAAGACCAAAGGACAAAAATGTAATCGGTACAAAGTGGATTTTCAGAAACAAGCTAAATGAAAAAGGTGAGGTCATTCGGAACAAAGCAAGACTAGTTTGCAAAGGTTATGCTGAAGAAGAAGGAATAGATTATGATGAGACTTTTGCACATGTGGCTAGACTTGAGGGAGTAAGAACATTATTGGCATATGCTACTTTAAAAAATTTCAAGGTATATCAAATGGATGTTAAATCTGCATTTTTGAATGGTATACTAGAAGATGAAGTTTATATTGAATAGCCTAAAGGATTTGTTGAAGACAAGAATAAAGATCAGGTATGTAAATTAAACAAAGCTTTACATGGTCTGAAACAAGCACCTAGAGCATGGTATGAGCAACTGCACTCTTACTTAATCAAGATTGGTTTTATAAGAACAAGTGAAAACAACAATATGTACATGAAGAATGATGAGGAAAATGGTATACTTCTTTTAGCCATATTTGTTGATGATATTATTTTTTGTGGAAATGATTCTCTATGCAAGAACTTTGGAAATGAAATGTGTAAAGAATTTGAGATGCCATTAATCGGTGAGATAAAGTATTTTATAGGTTTACAAATACTGCAAATGAAAGATGAGATTTTCATTACTCAATCCAAGTACATAAAGGAAATCTTGAAGAAATTTGGAATGGAGGATTCTAAACCTGTAAGTACTCCTATGACTTCTAACTATAAACTATCAAAGAATGATGAATCTACATTTGTTGATGAGACACTTTACCAATCTATGATTGGAAAGTTGCAATATGTTGTTCACAGCAGGTCAGATATAGCACATGCAGTAGGAATAGTTGCAAGATTTTCTGCAGATCCCAAAGAAACCCATATGACAGCAATCAAGAGAATTTTCAGATACCTAAGAGGCACTGAAGATTATGGCTTAGTATATGAAAAGAGGAATGTTTTTGATTTAAAAGTTTATACTGATGTTGATTGGGCAAGAAACATTGATGACAAGAAAAGCACAAGCGGTGGAGCTTTCTTCTTGGGAGAAAGACTAGTAAGTTGGCTTAGCAAGAAACAAGGATGCATTTCGCAGTCAATAGGTGAAGCTGAATATGTCACTGCAGCATTGAATTGTACCAATATAGCATGGATCAAACAATTGTTGGAAGGTATAAATGAGAAAGTTACCAAGCCGGTAACTATATTCTATGATAATACTAGTGCCATAAACATTTCAAAGAATCTTGTAATGCACTCTAAGACAAAGCATATCTCTATAAAGTATCATTATCTCAGAGAAGAAGTTCAAGAGAAGAAAGTTGTGCTGGAATATATCAGTTCAAATGAACAAATAGCTGATATTTTTACAAAGCCACTGCCAAGGGACGCTTTTGAGTATCTCAGAGGCAAGCTAGGGGTCCTACCCCTATCTTCTACTCACTGACAAAGTTTGTTGAAAGCATCAATTTGATGACTCCATCAAATATTATTTGTGGATTGATGTTGATTTACGCACTTTGGGAGGTTTTCTAAAGGTGTGCAGGGAATAGTGATTGGAGACGAGTTGCTCTAACCGAGACTGAGATGATACATGTGTAACACAGCAAGGAAATTACTTCACAATGGCAGGAATCATGAATTAATTTTTCATTTTGGCATTGTTGTCAAAGGGGGAGAAGACTAAATGGAGAAGATAGACTAAATAGAGAAGATAACCGAAAACCAATGACAGGGGGAGAAGATGTCAGGAGAAGATTTAAACAGCTCAAGGATAACAGGAGAAATCTAACAGCAATCTGAATCCAAATCAGTTAGAATAAATCAAGTCGGTATTACCATTTAATTGTTGGTTTTGCCATCAATGCCAAAGGGGGAGATTGTTGGCATTACAATAGAAAGGAGATTGTTGGCATTTCAATAAGGATATTGAGAAGGTTATTTTTAGATTGTTGATATAACTAGAGAAGGATGATTATTGTCTTAATAATATTGTTTTGTCATTGATGTCAAGAAATTGATTTTCTGATTCAGTATGATGTTGCCATATCTTGAGAAGTATGTGTTGATGAGTATTAGGAGGTCACTAAGTGACATAGAAAGAATGTGATAATAAAGGGGAGAAATAAGTTATTCAATGGGCAACTATTACCGAGTTAGACAATGATGAGATCACGTTGTTTTGATTGTTTTGATATCTTACACATGTTGTTGATTATAAGTTTAATAGTGTATTATGTCACCGAGCAAGGAACCTAGTCGGTAAACCCTAAGGTACCTAGTCGGTAAACCCTAAGGTTATCGATATCGGTTAAAGAAGGTAGAATGTCTACTGAGTGAAGATCAGTATTAACTGAGTAACAACTGATTTTTTATAGATCGCATTGGATGGATAAAAGCATTATTTAATGAAGGATGTTGATGAGCTAGAGTTGATCAGATTATTGGTTTGTTGTGCAAGAAGTTTGTTGAGGATCGACGACATGGAAAATAGAGGAGGAAGATCTACAACATAGATTGAACCGCAATAACCTAGCACAAGTTCCAAGGTGAGGTAAAACATTTTCAGATCGAAGAATACATTGAACCTAGTCATGTTTCATGATCTGATGGCTAAGATTGATCATGGGAAATGTGATCAAGGAGATTAAAAGGTCAAAAATTGTTTATAAATAAGGAATTGTTGATAAACACTACATGCGGGCAAATGTATACACAGCGATACTACAGGATTGTTTACCGAGCTCAGAAGATTGAAGAACTGATTGAAGAACAGATTGAGAAGCCCAACAAGGGACTAGATAAGTCTTATGACAAAATTGTTTTGAGCAAATAGAATGTGCTTTAGCATTTCAGATGTGAAGTTGCAGATATAATTTATTACTGTTATTTATTTTGTAAGTGACAGGAAATCTCTTAACCGATTGGACCTAACAGTCTTATTTGTAAACCCTCTAGCAAGGTAACATTCTAAATGAGTGTTTGAAATCCTTTGACAAGGTCACTTCTAACAAAGTGCAAGACTCTAACAAGTCTGAGGGAAATCCCTTAACTCGGTCAAGTGTTTGTAATCTTTAATAGGATTTGCTTTTAACCGAGCATACTCTAGAAGGGTATATTTCTTAGTGGGTCCAAAATCCCACAATGGTTTTTCCCTATTTGGGTTTCCATGTTAAATCTGGTGTTATATGTGTTGTGATGTTATATGTTCATAAGTTTGAATTCTTTACAGTTTTGGTTACATATTTTGAAGTATAAGCTACCGAGGTTGAATCAGTTGAATATATTGAACAAGTTAAGTTTGTATGATTCACCCCCCACTCTCATCTTATTAACTATTGGCATCAGAACTTTACATGATGGCTCTCTAATATTGCACTGGCAACCTGCAATTGAAACAAAGATTCGAAGTTCGTGATCAAGAGGAATTGTGAGGATTGAATGCTCAATTTATAGATTTTTGGATGAGATTGATTGAAAGGTGGAACAGATTGATCAAGAGGTGGAACTTAGGTGAGCTCACATGTTGATTGATAGTTGAACTGCTGACTTGGAGGTGAAACAAAATAGATTGAATAGATTAATTGAGTCAACTGATTGAGAAAAAGCTAACTAAAAGAAGAAAAAGAATGATTGGAAGAAATAAAGAGGAAGACAAAGAGAACTAGAAGATGGAAATAGAGACTGGAGAGATAAATGATTTAATTAATTAATTTAGCATGTGCTTGCATTTTAACTTAGATTTTCAATTTAATCTTTGCATGAAATTTATTCAAATAATTGAATTTATTTTAATTCAATTTAGTATTTGAATATATTTAGAACTCGACTTTGATTTTCAATTTGATTTTTGAAATCATGCACATGTATTTGAATTTGGAAGAATTTAGAAGAATATGAAATTAAATGAAATTAAAATTTGAAGAACTAGAAGAATTAATTAGTTAATTAAATAATTTAAAGAAACTATTTAATTATGCTAGAAATGGACTTTAATTAAATAATAAAGATTATTTAATTTAAAGGATTAAATCATAAATAATTAAATAACAAATATTTAATTAACATTTAGAAAATGGTTAATGATTAGATGATTAGAGATAGAAATTGAGAACAGAATTATTTAAATAATAAAGATTATTTAAATTATGGAATTAATCGGAATTAATTAAATAATTAATATTTAATTAATATTTAGAAAATGGTTTAAATGATTAAATGATGATAGAAATAGAAAATAGAATAATTAGTAAGATGGTGAGGAAATATGAAATTAGAAGAATATGATTAATTAACTTAATTAAATAGTTAAAGAATTATTTAATCAATTAGAGGAATAATTAGTACATGATCAATGAGACATTTTTAGGTGTCTACACTTGGTACTTTGACCCTCTCCAAACTCCAAACCCCGATGCTCATTGGACTACACATGTGGAACCGAATAATCCTTCCATGGAGGCAAGGAAGTCGATCTTCCATACAGACCTGCCCAATCTCATCTTGAGTCTAAATGAGCACTCCAGGCCATGAGATTTGATCCTATATCTATGTGAGAACATGAGGCATCAATGAGACACCAACAATTATCTTATTAATGTGTGTGTTCTATCAACCCCTTAATTAATTTAATGTTATCACTTGATTAAAGAAACTTCCAATGAGTGCTCCCAACGTTCACTTGGAAGCCACTCCCCCTTAACTTGCACCTAGAAACCACTAACCTATGGGTAAAACAAAAGGATCACAACAACCTCATACACATCTAAGGTATATATAGTGATCCATCATAATATATCTCATAAATTAACACTAGACTTCCATAATACCCTAATCAACAAAATGGTTAAATCTTGAATCCACTAATTCATAATCATCAAAGAAAGGGATTGGGCATATGATCACCAATCCAAATCCAAGTATTTGTTAGCATTTGCATGAAGATTGCATTAATGATATATTATGTTATCATTGATGTTAATTAACCGGTAATGATATTGTTGTAATATTGTTTTGTAACCGGTAGGAAGAATTTATGGAGTGAACCAGTATTACTATATATTAGAGAGTTGAACCAGTAACCGGTAAACCCTACCTGTTGTTTTTGATAAACCCTAACTGATTAAGTTTGGTGAATTGGTTATATTGGTTTATGATCTGATGATGAGCGGAAATGATTATGACATGCACGATTATTGTATGAAGACAATTTCAAGTGATTTTGGTGAACTGTTGTAATGGTTTTTGTCTAGGGAATGAGCAAATGTAATGCAAATAATGCAAATGATGAGTTACTAAGTTTGATGAAGCAGTGATCAAGGAGCGAAGGTTATCTTGATTGATATGCAGAGATTGCTATGTAATCTAACAGTCATACTTGAACCGACTTGTTTGTAATCTCTATGAGAATTAGATTTTTGTTGTGTTACTGACCTAATTGATTTGTTTATAAGGTCGATGAAGTTGTTTAGTTTAATGAGTTGGTAAAGAGTTGGAAAAGATCACTTGAGTGTGTGGTTGTCGAACTAGATGATGTATCTGCAGTTTGAGTAAAGGTAGATAGGAGCATGAAATGGATCTGATCAAGCAAGTGTAGTGCTATTCAGACAGATCAGCAAACTCCTGTTGTTTTCTAACAATTACAGCAAAATCGAAATCCCCTAACCGTGTAAGCTCTAACAAAGTGATCCATTAGCTTGGATTTTTAAATCCTCTACCAAGGTTACTCCTTACATTTATTGCTTCTAACAAGGCATTGTAGTCAATCCCTTAACCGGGTGGTTCCTAACAGGATTAGTTCTTAACGGGACTTTTGTAAAGCTTTAACAAGCTAGGCTCCTAACAGGGCAAACTTCAAAAGAGTTTAGATAGTTATCTTGTGAGTCTCATCTCACTGTGTTTTTTCCCATTTGGGTTTCCACGTCTAAAATATTTGTGTCAAGTGGTGAATTTTTTTGTGGTTATGTTCGTATGGTTGATTTACTTAACTACTTAACTACTTTGATAAATTATGATAACTGGAAGCATTGAGAAATGAAGTCTGTTGACATATGAAAAAACATTTGGATGTTTATGAGTTTTAAGTTGTTTACTGTTAATTTGTTGTAACAGTCAACTGGTTTATCTTAAGAGTTTTTATCTTGACAGTGGTATTACATTGATAGTTCTAAGTTTACTATGAGAGATTGATTTTTTTTTATTGGTGAAGTTTGTATCAGTTTTTCTATCTACTGATTCACCCCCCCCCCCCCCACCTCTTAGTAGTTGACCAGATACTTATTCTTTTATCATACCATCAATTGGTAGCAGAGCTTATTAGGTCCTCTAAGGTCTAAGCCTAACAGCTTGAGGTAAAGATCTTGCAGATCATGATGAAGAAGGAAGGTCCAAAGTTTAATAGAAAGAACTATAGGATATGGAGTGACAGAATGAAAATTTATATCAAGATTCTAGGAAGCCAGTATTGGGAACATGTCGATACTAAATATGTTGCACCTATTGAGATGTTGACTGATGATCAGAAGAAAGAGCAACAAGAAAATCATCAAGCATTAGAGGCCATTATCAGTTATTTATCTAATGTAGAGTATGTAGATGTTCATGGTCTAGAGACTGCATATGAGGTATGGAAAAAACTTGAATTGATTTATAACGGTGATGAACATGTTAAGATTGCTAAAGAAGAGAGTCTAAGAGGAAAGTTTGATGACATGAGAATGGTTGAAGGTGAGAATATCTAGCAGTGTGGTCAAAGGATAAAGGAGATAGCCGGTGAAATTAAGAGTAAAGGAGGTAAAGTGGAAGGTTCCATAGTGATCATTAAGGTATTGAGAACCCTGCTACTGGTCTATGCTATCCGAGTTGCAACTATTTTGGAGCTAAAGTTCATTGACAAAACTAAGGTAACTCTTGACTCCATCATTGGCAAGCTTACCTCTTTTAAATTAAATGGTTATGATGGTAGTGTACAGAAATCTGAGTCTGCATTTAGAGATTTTCTTTCTAACCCATCTATGAGGAAAAGTAGAGATGCCAGTCACAATTATGAATCCAGATCGAGTAGAGAAGCTGATAATGAAGATAGTTTTGTTGAGCTTGAAGCATTGTTGGCCAAATGGTTTCCTAGAGGTACAGGTAAATATAGAGGTAAACTACCTTTGAAATGTTTTGCATACAACAAGATTGGACACATAGCTTCTAACTATCCTAATGGTGATAATAAGCAAAGACGAGAGAAATTCAAGAAGTATAAGGGTAAAGGCAAAAGATATTGTCTTATTGTTATTGATGGTGGCATCACTAATGAAGAATCCAATGGTGATGCTAATGAAGACATTGTGTTTGTAGCCATTAAATAAGAGATATCAGACCAGAAGGAATTAGTATCCAGGAAGGATAACTCTGATGATTGGATCATTGATAGTGGTTGTTCACATCACATGACCGGTGATCAAAGCAAATTTCTTTCTTTGAAGGAATTTGATGGCAGAGTTCTAAGATTCGATAATGACTCACCCTAAATGGTTAAAGGTAAGGAAACTATTTCTCTTAATGGAAAGAGCAGTGCAGATGATGTCTACTAGGTTGAAGGTTTAAAGCACAATCTTTTAAGTGTGGCACAACTCAATGACAGAGGATACCCATTGGAGTTTAAGAATGGTATGTGCAAATTCTATGGCAGCAAAGGTGAACTGATTGCAACCAGGAAGCAAACTAAAGGTAACTTGTTTTACCTTAATCCTAGAGTCAGTAATTGTTTAATTGCAAAGATAGATGATAGTTGGCTTTGGCCTAGGATATTTTGTCATATAAACTTTGATAACATTGTTAAAGTGAGTAAGTCAAAGATAGTGAGAGGTTTGACTCAGCTGGACAAACTGGTTAATGCTCTATGTAAAGAATGTCAATTGGGAAAGATGATATCCTCAACTTTCAAGAGCAAATCTTTTTCAGTGGAACATTTGTTAGATTTGGTTCATACAGATCTTTGTGGACCAATAAGGACAAAAAGTATTCAAGGTGACAGATATTTTATGATCTTCACTAATGATTGCTCAAGGATGATGTGGGTCACATTCTTGAAGGATAAGACTAAAGCTTTTGGAAAGTTCAAGGCATTCAGGGCCTTAGCTGAGAAGGAGAGCCATAAGAAGATAAAGTGTCTGAGGACAGATCAAGGTGGTGAATTTATTTCTAAGGAATTCACTAGATATTGTGAAGAAAATGGTATCAAATGATAGCTTTCTGCACCAAGGACACCACAGAAGAATGGTATTGTGGAGAGAAACAATTGGTTAGTTGTTGAAGCTGCTAGGATGATGTTGATACAAGGAGGTGTAGTGAAAACTTTCTGGAGAGAAGCTGTCAGCATAGTTGTCTACACTATGAACCGGATTTTTTTTAAAAGAGGTAAGGACAAGACTCCTTATGACTATTGGTATGGAAGAACACCTGATGTTAGTTATTTCAAGATATTTGAAAGAAATTTTTTTATTGAGATATGATTATATTATCAAATTTCAAGCTAAAAGTGATGAAGGTATATTTCTTGGCTATTCCACCAAGAGTAAGGCCTACAAGTGTTTTAACAACCGGACATAGAGAATTATTGAGAGTGTTGATGTTTGAGTGGATGAATATCTTGAAGTCTTAGAGGAAACCAATTTGGAGAAAAAGGATGAAGATCCATGCATTTTATTTCTGGAACCAGAAACTGTGAAATTTGAAACTAGCAAAGCAAATACTGATGTACCAATTCAACCGGAACAGATAAATTCAGAAGAAGATGATGATAATGAAGAAGCTAAACCTAAAGATAATGATCATGTTATTCCAAGATACGTGAGACTGAATCACAATCCTAAATAGATTATTGGGGATAAGGATGTTGGAGTACTAACCAGAGGAAGAATCAGAGAGAATTCTTGCATGATCTCCACTATTGAACCAAGAACTACTAAGGAAGTATTTGGTGATGATCATTGGGTTAAAGCTATGGAGGAGGAATTAGATCAAATTGAGAAGAACAACACATGGACCCTAGTGCCCTGACCAGTAAATAAAAATGTGATAGGTACTAAGTGGGTATTCAAGAACAAGTTGAATGAAGATGGTGTTGTAGTTAGCAACAAAGCTAGGTTGGTTTGCAAAGGTTATGCACAAGAGGAAGGAGAAGACTATAGTGAGACTTTTGCACCAGTGGAAAGACTAGAAGATGTCATAACTTTACTTGCATTTGCAGCACACAAGAAATTCAAGGTATACAGGATGGATATTAAGTCAACATTTTTGAATGGGATACTGGAAGAAGAAGTATACATTGAGCAGCCAGATGGTTATGCTTTGACTGATGAGAAAGAAATGGTGTGCATATTGCAAAAGTATTTATATGGATTAAATAAGGCACCAAGAGCATGGTATGAAAGGCTTCATACACATCTGATGAAGATAGGATTTCTGTGAACTAGTGATGATAGTAACATATATCTCAAATCTGAAGGAGATAAAATACTGGTCAGTGAAGTACTTGTAGATGATATCATATTTGGAGGTAATGATGACATGAGCAATAGTTTTGTAGATGAAATGGAAAATGAGTTTGAAATGTCTTTAGTGGGAGAAATAAAAAAATTCATAGGCTTGCAAATACAGCAAATGAAGAATGGTATTTTCATCACACAGTCTAAGTATGTGAAAGAGGTTTTGGTCTGGATTTCTTACTACTTTGTTTTCTCTTCACAAATTTTCCTTTGTTTACACAAGAAGAGAACAACAAGAATAAGAAACAAGACAAAATTAATAAGGTTTACAAGGAAAAAACCTCCTACACTTCAAGCTTTACAAAGCTTAGGTGGGTGAACCTAATTGTGACTACTTTCTCACAACCTAGTAAATGGTTTATAGAAAACCAGTGTAAATTTCTGCAAACTCCTTCAATTTAGTGCAACCAAACATGAATGAAACATTTACTTTGATTATATGGGACCACAAAGATGTCACAAATACTAGCAATTTAAACTAGTGCCTTATCCGGGCATCAGAGTCATCAAAAACCAGACTGAAATCTAACAACAAAATTCCTATACATATCACTATTTTGATCTATTAGATCTGTATATGCCTAACATATACAGACTTCTAACCTGTACTAGACCAAATCATCAAATTCATGTGAATATACTGATATCAATGAAGATGAATTAAGTATATTTAATTTTCCTCCTTGAGAAAAAGACTTAAAACATTCCCATTAATTGCCTTGCAAATCATCTAATTAAACAATCCTTGATTATTTAATTAAGAATTAAAACTAGCATACAAACATAAAGACAACACATATCTGAGCTTCAAATGTTTTTTATTGTATATTATTCCCTCATAAAAGATTACAAAGATATAAGAATGATTCAAAATGCCGAAAACAATGTCTGCATATATTTCGTCTGACCTTCGCTACAAAAATTTTGCGATCTTTTTGTAGGTAGTCCTAGTATCCTTTATAGAATTTTTGATGCAACAAGATCTGGACTTCCCTAGAAGAATATTCCTATCCTAACAATCATTCCCTCCCAAATTTACACTGGTTACAAGATTGCAATTGAGGGAGAAGCATAGCTTCTTTTTGGAACGCGTGCTTCTATAATTGATTGGTCATCTAGCAGGAAAACGGCCAAAAGGGCAGGTTCCTGACATGTGGCACCTTTGTCTTAAAATATTTTGAACTCATCGAGGTTCCAATTGATGGACTTGAAAATAACTGAGAGGGGGGGAGTGAATCAGTGACACCAAATAAAACACTACTTCAAACACTAACCGGTAGATGAACTTAATCAAGTATTTAAACAAAATACATGCTATCCAAAATGATATAAAAGCATCCACAAAAAGTAAAGCATCCCCCATAACACAAGTGTTTATATGTGGAAAACTCAAATAGGTAAAAACCACAGCGAGATGGGACTCACAAGTTAACTATCTGCAGTAATAGATTATTGACCGGTTAAGGTCTTACAAAGTTCTCTACTATGAGTGAATCTTGTTAGAGATCCCAAGCTTGATTAGAAGCTTATACCCTATTAAGAGTACTACCCTGTTAGGAGTAACCTCGCTAGAAGATTTGAGAATCCAAACTAATGGATCACCTTGTTAGAAGATTTGTATAATGAAGCTTGTTAGAGCTTACCCGGTTAGGGGATTTGATTCTGTTGTAATTATTAGAAAAAAACAAGAGTGGTTTGATCTGTTCTAAGTAGCACAATATTTGCTTGATCAGATCATTCTAAGTACATTCAACACTGCTCTTCATCTTAACACTTATCACTCTTCAACAAAAGCTTTCACTCTTTATGCATATCAGTATTCGCATAATCTCCTCTCTATCAGTTTCAAATGATTCACTAAGATGTCTTTAAATAGACATTCAAATCTTATGTTGGCCATAGGAAATCAAAGCACAATTTCCTAGGTGCAATGTATCTAGACAAGTAATCATAACTCATCACAAAAATGACCGTCAAGAAATCGGTGCTGGTAACTCATCACAAAATCAAATACCGATTAGATCAGTCAATACCAGTTGGAATAAAACATGTGAACCATTGTCCTAGAATCTTCCGCTTGATCTCCATCTCCATCTTCATCTTCATTTTGATGTCGACTTAGTGTAGCCACAGGTTACCTCTTAAGCACATATCGGTTGACACAGAGTACCAGTTAGAGATAAACCTTAAACATACCGATTGACAGTGTAAACCAATTGAAGTTACACCGGTAGTCAATGTAATCATATGTGTGTGCGAGTGTTTCATCAATGACAACAAGTGATGAATACATTACAATCATCATCAAGCCAACAATCTCCCCCTTTGGTATTGATGGCAACACTTTTAAATTTTTTAGAGTAATACAATACCGCTAAGTGTTCATACACAACATATCTACATATGTGCTCATACTCCCCTTTAATGTAATACTCCCCCTTAATGCATGCATAAATACAAAATTTTCAAAAACACATATACATATTATTACTCCCCCTTTGACAACAATGCCAACATGATAAAGTAAAATATATGCATACATATAGAAAATCTATATCAAAATTTTCAGCATATATTACAACTTAAAAAAAAGTTCATACATTGGCTAATCGCAAAAAAATATCATTGAAGTTCTTCTTCATCTTTGATAAAGCATTTTCCCATGATTCCAGTATGTTAGCAGTGTACTCAAATGTAGACATCAGTTGGGAATGGGATTCTTCCATTGAGTCCAGCGTGCAGGTTTCGGCAGTAGCAAGAACAGCTTATGCATTGGAGTAGGCTCTCTAAAGAATGTCGACCTGTGAGGTGAGCTGACTCTTTAGCTCTTTTAGAGATCAGAGTCTCTTAGCCTTCTCATTATCAGTTTTGTTCAATCTATCATGCAAATCATCTACAGATCGGTTAAAGGCATGAATGGAGTCCTAGAGTGGGACATATGCCTTGCATAACCTTTCCATTTCTTTCTCGGTTTCAATTTGACTCTTAGAAATGTCAGAGTAAAAGAAAGAAACATTGGAGATAGAGGCAAGATACTTTCCTCCAGATTCAATAGCTTTCTTCAACATAATTCCATTATGAGATATACCCATTTTGCCACTGTCGATGTTCTTTGCGAGTTTATCTCCATATTTCTTCTTGTGGCTCTTCTCAGCAGACATTTGTGCAGCATTTTCAAGGGACTTGATTTGATCAGATGCATCTACAACTAACTGACCAAGTTTTCTAATGGGTGTAGGAAGATGTGCAACAACTATTTCCGGTAGTAAACCAAACAAAATTTCTATTGTATTTTGGATTGTCTCTGCTTCAATCCTTTTCTCTTTCAATATCTTCTTGTGTGCTCGAGATTGCATAACATTAGCAATCTTCATCATTTCTGATGCACTCAAAGTGTTCATGTCAATGGGTCCTGAAATACTTAAAGAACCATCATCATCATCTTCAAGTAGTTTCTACTTCGCCGGTTCAGGGGGTACACTCTTAATGATATCTCTCTCAGTGTTCTGCTCTATTGTCTCTCTAAGTAACTGAGTGACAACTTTCTTAGTAGGCTCCTTTTGAGTATTTTCAATGACCGGTGGGGATTGGGGTTTCTTCGGTCATTCTATTGCCAATTCATTGTCCACTATTAGTTGAATAGCCGGTTTATCAACTAATGTAACCTGTACTTCAATGATTGTAGGAGGATCCATATCTAGTGCAATGATGTCTCCAAATAGATCTACTATGTTCTGAACATCTTCATCAACAAGAATAATGAAATCATCCTTCTTCTTGATTGGATAGACTATGTCAGATTGTACAATCTCCTCTTTGTCCATTTCTGATCGAGGAAGATCATCTATAGTATCATCCTTATTGCTAGAGTGGATGACTTCTTCCCTCTTTATGATTACACAGGCTAGCTGATGTGTCTCAAACTTAATAACTACCCTTTATGCATTAAGAAGCTTCAATCTTCTCATTTTAAAATCAAAATATACTTTGTATTGCTCAACTAAAGCACTAATTCCATCCGATGATAAATTGGGAAAATATTGTACAAATATTTCATCAATAATCTTCTTTTCCAATTGAATAGCTTCCTCCCATTTATCTAAAAGAGTATTATACAAAGAGATTGAAATATCTTTTTCCAAGTCATGCGGAAATCTATTGTAATGACCCAAATAAGTTATTACCTGTTAAACGACTTGCTTCTGCTCATCTTCAGTGAAAGAATCAAAATATTCTTTGACATTGTCAAACCTATTTCTTCCTAATGTCTTCATTGTTCTCTCAAAACTATGTTAGGTTTGTAGGTAGCAATATCTATAGGTGTAGTTTCCTTCGACACTACCTTTACCTTCTTGGGTGTTCTGCCGGTTGCTTTTTCTTTCTTTGGTTCTTCTTCAGAATTTGTACCTCCAAACTCTGGTTGCAAAATCAATTTCTGATTTCTCTTCTTTGGTGCACTCTCCTTCTTTACATATACTTTAGGTGTCAGTTCCTTTTTGGTTAGGACACTCTGAGTCACCCTTGTGGTCTTTTTCATAGGAGACTTTTCATCAGACTTCTTTTTCTTTCCTTTCACATTAGCTAAAGGTACAATATCAGTTTCTATTGGTACAACTTAGACTGCCACAATGTCCAATTTTGCCTGGTTTTTATCTTTAGGCGATGCTAACAGGGTATTATCATAGTCAGCCAATAAATCATGATTAACCTCATAGCTCATATCTTCCATCTCTTCCTCTCTAGGCTCAATTGCTTGCATCAAGCAAAAGTCAGTGGTAATAGTGAAGACTATCTCTTTTGCAAAGTGTTTTACGACATCTTCAAGTAACCTCATTCTCATGCTCATCCTTTTCTAAAATTCATTAAAATACTTATTCAAGGCAGTTGAAAAAGTATTCTTCATAGCCTTAATTTTGTTCTTGATCTATGCATTGACCGGTAGGTCTTTGGACCATTCAATGTCTCCAATACCCAGTAGGAAGTTCTGAAGATAGAAAAATAACCCGGCTAATAGTTGACCATATTTGAACTTTTGTGTGTTGTCCTTCTTAATGGATTGTAAATTTTGAAATAATTGCACTCTGATAGCTTCACAGATATCATAATCTGCATTATCAACAATCATTATATGTGATGTGTGAATTGTTGTAGATGGAACACTGTTAAGTCTACTGGAGTAAAATACCCAGTAGCCTATCACCATTGCTGCTAGTTTCACTGCAGGGTCTCTAATGTTGAAGAACCGGTTAATTTGAAAACAGTATCCTTTGAAATTCTTCTTAGGACAGGAATTTCACTAGTTGAGAAATAACTCATTGCAGCCCTAATAGCTTTTTTGGTTATTGTGTGAGTCCTTTCTAAATACATGTTCTCTTTCTGGACTCGACTCAAAATTATTCTTATGTGTTCTTCCTCAAAATCTTCAAGAAAGTAGGCCGCATTATGAAAACCTTTTTCAAAAACCCTAGCATATTTTGTTTCAATTTTTTCATTCTTATCACAGAGTGATTTCAACTATGTATATATCTGAAGAGTTCCTAAATCTTCATTTTGTAATCTATATAGCTGGACAAGTCACCTTTGACCACAACACCGCTCGTGACTTGCGACAATGCATTATAAAACATAATTTGGTCTGCCTTTAGAGCTTCCTCAGGCTCAGCAGTGATCATCAATCTCTCTATAGACTTAGGAGTAGATGCCATTCTAGATAAACAAGTTTCAAAGCGGTATACTCAAAGAAATACCTTGTATCTTACGCGTCGCTCTGTTTCCCGGTTGAAATGCCCAAATGCACACCCGTTTGCCTCTCTGCAACTTTTGATTAACCTTAATTTCTCTAATCACAAATCAATTTGCTAATTGACAACAAGACAATCTTGTTTGGCTCTGCAATCGCTTCAAATTTATTTCTCAAAAAGAGTTAGGGTAAAAAAGATAGAGTAAAACTTGTTTTTATCCCTTTTTACCAACTGTAATAAATGCTCACACTTTAGGTTACAAACCCTAATTTCACCGCTTAAGTGAAATACTGGTTGATAACACGTCAACAAAAAGTTACCAAAATTCATAATTCAAAAATTCTTTCCCGCTCATTCTACAAGGGGTCCGGAGATGTTTTACCGTTAAGCTCCCCTTAGCCATGTTAAATAGGCTTAAGTCACCAGTGTTGGGTTCTCTTCACTGGGTGAAGGAATAGTTTCTTCTCCAGGTGAGTCATCACCCTTTCTTTTTCCAAATCTGATTCATATCTTCTCTAGTTTCCTCAACATCAACTTTCTTCTTGCCTTTCTGATCCTTGAAAGAGTTGACCAGTTTGCTATTTCTTGATCTACAAAACTTTGCTAAGTGCCCCGGTTTGTTGCAGTGGTAACAGACCATACCAGATGATCTTCAGGGTCCTACATTTCTTCTTCCTATTATTCTTCGGTAGTTCATAGCCACATAACCAAAGTCATTATAGAAGGTACAAACAACATTTCTTACCTTTTCCATTTTGAATGGATTAAACCGGTTGCCATAGGATCTTTGCCAGTTCAAATTTACCCAGTTGTCAAAGTTCCTTATCCGGTCACCATTTGGTCTAGGATGCATGTGTGGTATAGGATTGGTTTCTCCATATCTACACTCAATATGTATATGCCCATACATTCCACATGTGAAGCAATGACCTTCAAACTTTCTAGACACATACCTAGCATTAGTATTGTAATTTGCATTTCTGTTAGGCTTATCTCTATAGACATTTGCAGTATGACCAGGCTTATGACAAACAAAGCAAACAGGTTTAAAAACCTTCTTACTAGTGGTCTTATTTACTTTAGGAGCACTTTTTTTCTTTGTACCGGAGGATTCACCTTTTTCAGTTCTATGAAAACCAAGTCTAGAGATATCACCCTTCATTCTCTATGATTTAATTTGTTCTTCCAGCATGTTAGAACTTTTGATGAACTTCTTCAATTTCTCATTGGCTTCAGTAAGATTTTTGACAAGATCTTCATTATGCTTAGATAGGCTCTCTTTCAGAGATGATGCCAGCTCAAAATCTAGCTTTAGGTTCTCCTTCTCTTCTGTTTCAGCAATCAAGTTCTCATGCATAGTGTCTTTTTCCCATTTGATCTTTATAATCTCTTGATCTCTTACCTTGATAAGATCTTCAACAGCTCTTCTGGCTTACAATTCCTGACTCATGCAAATAGTGAGACCTTCTAGCTCTCTCCTTAGATTCAGTTTCTCACCGTTCAACTTTTCAACTTCATCTGCTAAAGCTTCAATATTGGCTTCATCTAAAAACTATTATCAGATATTTCTAACAGTTTTTCAAATAGCTCTCTCCTTTTGACTTGAGAAGCTTTCGGTTTGCCCCTAAGGGATTCAACTTCATTTCTGCTATCTTCTAGCTCTCTAGCAATCTCAAAGTAGCTCATGTCCCCCATGGTAGTTTCAATTCTCCCTTCTAAGTGGTTAGGTTTCAAAGAAGTTAGGCTCTGATACCAATTGATGGACTTGAAAAGCACTGAGAGGGGGGGGTGAATCGGTGACACCAAATAAAACACTACTTCAAACACTAACTGATAGATGAACTTAATCAAGCACTTAAACAAAATACATGCTATCCAAAATGATATAACAACATCACAAAAAGTAAAGCATCCACCATAACACAAGTTTTTATACGTGGAAAACCCAAATAGGCAAAACCACGGTGAGATGGAACTCACAAGTTAACTATCTGCAGTAATAGATAACTGACCTATTAAGGTCTTACAAAGTACTCTCCTATGAGCAAATCTTGTTAGAGATCCCAAGCTTGATTAGAAGCTTATACCCTGTTAAGAGTACTACCCTATTAGGAGTAACCTCATTGGAGGATTTGAGAATCCAAACTAATGGATCACTTGTTAGAGGATTTGTACAATGAAGCTTGTTAGAGCTTACCCGGTTAGGGGATTTGATTCTATTGTAATGATTAGAAAACAACAAGAGTGGTTTGATCTATTCTGAGTAGCACAATATTTGCTTGATCAGATCATTCTAAGTACATTCAACACTGCTCTTCATCTTAACACTTATCACTCTTCAAAAAAAGCTTTCACTCTTTATGCATATCAATATTCGCATAATCTCCTCTCTATCAGTTTCAAATGATTCACTAAGATGTCTTTAAATAGACATTCAAATCTTATGTCAGCCATAGGAAATCAAAACACAATTTACTAGGTGCAATGTATCTAGACAAGTAATCATAACTCATCACAAAAATGACCATCAAGAAGTTGGTGCTGGTAACTCATCATAAAATCAGATACTAGTTAGAACAGTCAATACCGGTTGGAACAAAACATGTGAACCATTGTCCTAGAATCTTTCCCTTTATCTCCATCTTCATCTTCATTTTGATGTTGACTTAGTGTAGCCACAATTTACCTCTTAAGCACATATCAGTTGACACAGAGTACCGATTAGAGATAAACCTTAAACATACCAGTTGACAGTGTAAACCAATTGAAGTTACACCGATAGTCAATGTAATCATATGTGTATGTGAGAGTGTTTCATCAATGACAACAAGTGATGAATACATTACAATCATCATCAAGCCAACACCAATTACCCAAAATCTGTCACAAAAATAAAACTACTTCAGGATGCCAATGAACTGTCACATGCTGGAGCATCAATGGGACTTTCTTATTCTCCTGTCCCTTTCAAAATGTACTTGCTTTCCCATACTTTTAAAATCTCATCATTAGGCCAAGGAAAGTTGATAATCTTAAGCTTTTGTTTATTCAAACTTTTCTATTTCATCCTTAATTGTTTAACCTATTTTTCTAAAAAGCCAAAATATGATTTTGCCTTTTCAATTTCCTCAATAGTTTAAATAAACAAAAAGGCATTATCCATATTTATGATATTATTTATCCTTTGAGACAACCTATGACTTAGTTCCTCAATCCACACTTCCTTGTCTTTCATCTTGTTTGCAGTTAAGAAACCTCCAAGAAATAATTCAGACTTTTCCTTGGCATATTCTTGTTGGAATAAACCTGTCTTTCTTTCAATGTCTATTCTTTCAGCTACAAACTTGGACAAGTCTTTAACTAATTCATAAATACACTTAATTACATCATCAACATCTACTTCTTCTTGAGACAATAAATATATTGACTCTAAGTCCACTTCTCTTGCAATCCACTTATCTAAAACTAGCTCCAAAGTAGCCTTTTCCTCCTTCAAAGAATCCAAGAGATTCATTATCTTTTCATGTTCAAATATACAATTGCTACTTGAACAGTATTGGCAAATATTAGAAGAGTGTCTCTGACTTTTTCTTCATACTTATTTGCCAATATTGACTGGGCCTGCTTTAACTTTTCAATTTCATCTTGAGCACTCTTTGTTGACTGAAAGCTAGAAATCATGGGGGAAGGAGGAAATTCAATGATAGGACTGGAAGGAGGGGGCCTGACAGGAGAAGAGGCAATCATCAATTGAGAGGACTCACCCTTTTGTTGTTGTCCTTCCAATCTACCTTTCAATTCTGCAATTGTTTTGTCCCTAGAAATGATTTCAAGCTTTGCATCATTGTAAGCCTTTAGAACTACTTCTAACTTTTCCTGAAGATCAACCTTCTCCTTTGCCTCCTTCTCGGCCACTGCCATTCTAAACTCAGCTGACTCTAAAATCATGCCAGCAACTTCTCTTACACTTGTATCTTTAACCCTCTTCACTATCATTCCCCCCGAGTAATCAGACCTTGAGGATTCACCCCCTTTTCTATTCTCTTCTATTTTTTATGACCACATTACAAGAGTTTCACGGTCATTACTATAGGTGATCCCCTCCAGGGGCTTAGTTTCTTTTCTTGCTACATCAAAAACCACAACATATGCTATATCCCACTCTAGGAGAATTAGCACTCCAGCACTTTCAATTAATTTCCTCCCCTCCTTTGGCGTAATCAATTCAAATTATTTTAGCATTTCTTGTTTGATTTCTACTTCAATAGCAGATGGATCTTTATTTGGTTGTTCAACTTTTCTTTTCTCACATCTCTCCTTAAATTGATACATATGCTTTCTCCAAACAAATGGAAAAAAGGCTCCTGACTTCACAAAATTGTCATCAACCAAAAACTCATCACAGATGTGTTTTATAACAAGATCCAATTCTCTCCCAGTAAATTCCTCAATAGTTAGATCCATTTTAGCACCTGATGGCTCCTTTGGCACTCCCTGCTACAATTCTCCATAAGTAAAAGAAATTTGTCCCAAGCTTCCTAATTGCATTAGTTGCTCAGCTACGGCCTGCTCATCACCTATAGGTAATAGGGATTGGGAAGATGAATACATAGCTTCACTTGGTTGTGCCTCTTCCTCCAATATCTGACTCTTTGGGGAAGTCTGGGACTCAGGAGCATCCTCCATTGGTTGTTTTCTCTTTGATGTAGAAGGCTCATCCTTCCTAGGCATCACCACATTATAGCCTAATTTCTTATACATTACATATTCACCAAGAGGAATGATCTTAGCAAAATTAGGTTTGTTCAAGATGAGTTTGGCCATCTCAGGGTCTGCCTTTATCACTGCATCTTTCTTCTCATTTAGGGTTTTCATAGTGTCATCAAAATATTCTATTAAAAACTTTACCTTTTCCCCAAATGGATGAAAGTTCTTCAGTGGATCATAACTTTTATCAAAATACTGAACAAAGTCAAGATTTTTCTTATATACCAGCCATTTTTCTTTCTTCACCTCATGGTTCGCTAGATTAAACTCATTTCTTATTAAATCCTCAGGAAAGTGGAATTGATGAACTTTAGCACCACACCTGACCTTCTTTTTGAACATGTCATTGAAGAAGTCTTTTGGGTCAACAAATTTTGCAACTGCTATTACTAATCTATAGGGCTTGAAGAACTCGTCAAAATGCAGCCAACCCCCTTTAGTAATCACAAATTGGTGTGCAATGGTAATGGTTGGAAAAATTGTTCCTCTGCCCTTATTTGTCAATTTTTCTTCCTACAGACCCCCAATCTGCCTTATGATCTCAGCAATACCTATTTTCAAGGGGAACTGATAAGGGAGAAAATATGGAGTTCTCCTAAAGCCATATACTCTAAAAATTGTAGAACTAGGATACAAAATTATATCACCCCAATTGTGCATAATGTATCCTCTGCAAATTCCTTGGGTCTGATAAATTCAAGAAGAACTTTTGGGATCCTGGGGTTCTCTTGACACAAGAGAATTCTTAACCTTGATGCAAAACATCTATCAAACTTTAAGTAGCTAGCATCTTCTCTATCTCAGGATAGATCTGCACTCCATAACTGCACTGGCATGTCTTCACCATCTTTGACTCTCAATAAGTCCATACCCTTTGCAATATAGTCTACACCCTTGAACAAAAACATATGCATTAAAAAAGAATGCCAGCCAAAAGGTCTATCCACCTTGGCATTATTAATCTCAATCAAACCCTCATGGATCACATTTGCTAGATAAGGTGCAAAGTCATAAGCTACTGCTATAGATGGATTGAGAATTTGTGCCATCATGAGCATATAATGAGTTGGCATAGCATTTTCTGCATCCTCTCCAAAAATCTGACATAGAGACCAATATATTCCTTTAGCCCTCAAAGTGAAAAAATTCATAGGGAAAGGTTCAACTGTACTGGGCCCTACCAATGTTAGCCCTCCTATTTTTTCAAATAATTCCCTCATTGGTCCACCCCTGAGATGGTCTTTTTGAGTATCATAGACCTTCTTTAAAATTTCAAAATCAATCAGCTCTAGATAATTTGAAGATTCATTTAGCCGGAAAACCTTTCTAATCTCATCAACTGTAACTTCAATCAAATGGCTTCCACTTGCATTCCATACAATTCTAGTAATAGAGTCATAATTCTTTGCAATTTGGGTTAACAAGTCAACATCCATAAAAACTCCAGGGACCACCAATTTCCCAACATCTAATTGTCATATGTTGTTTGTAGGAGTAGATACATTTCGCTAACTAAACGCCACCCTGAATAGACCTAGACCAGACATGCCTATCTCAGGATCTCTTAACCAATATCCTTTGTCAAACAAACCATCACCAGTTTTTAAGCAAGGAGATTTGGGTATAAGTTCTTTCTGTTTGGCAGAACTATTCGTAGATTGAACCAACTGTTCTAAAAAATCATCATAGATAGCCCTTTCCTCATAATCTATTTTCCCTTTGAATTCCCGTCGTGGTGCCATTTTGATAATTAAGGGTTTATCTTATTTTAACCTTTTGATTCAAAAAACCTTTCGAATTTCCTAGAACTAGACAATGTCAACACACAAGAGTAGAAATTGCAAATGTCGCTGTCACAAAACAACTTACTTGTCACCAGAAAACTCACAGAAGCTTCAAACTTTCTCTCTACAAACCCTTCGAAAGATTTTTACAATCAAAACCTCAAAAAAAAAAAGATTTTATGAAGAAACCTCAATGAAAAATCAGCATTAATTCTCATTAACCAAGCCACATGCTTCTGCAATTAATTCGTTTGAAATTCAAAATTTCCGCTCCAACGGACAGAAGGGACTTTTACTGCACTTTTTCTTTTAGTCGTTGATCCACAAAGAGCAAAGAACTTGCAACTCTCATTCACGGTTCAGCGACAATCATTAGATTGTTCAAATCTAACATGCCCTTTAATCTCTTAGGTCTTGTGAAGGGGGCCCACCATACTACATCTATCTGCCTTTAGTTGTTGAGTCATGATGGATAAAAGACTTGCATCTTCCCATCGCGGTCTTACAACCACCGTCAGACCTTCCAAGACCTGACAACACTTTAAAGAACCTTCGCTACTTAACTGCCATCTCTCCATCGCTAGATCTCCACCTGGCCTTGCCACTGATGGCCTCTCGCTGAGTCGCGAAGACTATTCAACATGCAACTTCCTATCACAGTCTTATGACCATCGTTGGATCTCTTTGATCTACTTGACTTTTAAGAACCCGATAAATGAATTAAAGGTCTTACCTAGGACTTTAGGGAAAAATAATGTGCTCCAACTTAATAGAAATGAAACCCACCTAGGCCTAAGACTTAAATGGCCCCTTTCAACGACATAAAGACCCTTCTGATTAAGTGGCGAAAAAGGTAACGATTAAAAAGACCTTCCCTTAGGACAAGAGACATAAATTTATTTTTAAAGATTTAAATTATTAAACCCAAAACCCTTAGAAGCCATTGACTTGCAGACTAGGAACATTGAAAATTTGTAGAAACTTTTAGAGATATCAGGAATATTACAACACCACCCAAATTACTGATAACAAGAGGTCTTGAAGACATTTGGCATGAGTGACTGTAAACTAGTTGGGACACCAATGGTTATAGGTTGTAAGTTTTCTAAGGAAGATGAATCCACGTCTATTGATCAGATGGAATATAGGTCAATGATTGGAAAATTGCACTATGTTGTTCACAGCAGATCAGAAATAGCTCATGCAGTTGGCATAGTTGCTAGATTCCAGAAGAATCCTAACGAAACACATCTGATAGCAACCAAGAGAATTTTTAGATATTTGAAAGGTATTGTTGACTATGGATTATGGTATCCATATGGAGGAAATTTTGACTTAAAGGTGTACACAGATGCAGATTGGGTAGGAAATATTGATGACCAGAAAAGCACAAACAGTGGAGCATTTTTTCTTGGAGGAAGACTTGTTTCATGGAGTAGTAAGAAGCAGGGTTGTACTTCACAATCTACTGTTGAAGCTGAGTATGTTGCAGCTTACATGAATTATACTCAAGCTATCTAGATGAGGCACATTTTGGAAGGTTTTAAGATGAATATTTTAGAACCTATAAAGATTTTATGTGATAATACAAGTGCCATAAATATTT
The DNA here is from genome assembly GCF_030272615.1 of Cryptomeria japonica. Taxonomy (NCBI): domain Eukaryota; kingdom Viridiplantae; phylum Streptophyta; class Pinopsida; order Cupressales; family Cupressaceae; genus Cryptomeria; species Cryptomeria japonica. Next base: position 401,702,635 of record NC_081405.1, on the reverse strand, counting down.
ACAAGAACCCTATTTTGCATGCACGAACCAAGCATGTTGAATTGAAGTATTATTTCTTAAGGGAAAATGTACAGAGTAAAGATGTGATCTTGGAGCATGTTTCTACCAAAGAGTAGCTTGCAGATATTTTTACTAAACCTCTGCCTAAGATTACTTTTGAGTATCTTAGAAGCTAGCTAGGGGTTGTACCTCTTCATGAGGTCAGTTAAGCATGATGTAGATTACATCAGTCCCAGAGCTACTTGCAGAATTTTACATAAGGATTGGTGTAGAAGTGGATTTATTCCACGGGGGGAGCATCAAGTTGTAGGTTGTTGATGTTGCACAACAAAATTTGACATTACATGTTTTACTTTCAATTTGGCATTCCTGTCAAAGGGGGAGAATAATTATGTGATTATTAGAAGAAGAACTAGCAACAAGTTGAAGATATGGAGAGCATGGTGAATACTTGGTAATGTAAACCAGGATTCCTATTCATAATCACAGTAGCAATCAATGGTATTGATATTTGTATTGTCATCAATGCCAAAGGGGGAGATTGTTGGCATTTGCATGAAGATTGCATTAATGATATGTTATGTTGTCATTGATGTCAATTAACCGGTAATGATATTTTTGATATTGTTGTAATATTGTTTTGTAACCGGTAGGAAGAATTTGTGGAGTGAATAGGTATTGCTATATATTGGAGAGTTGAACCAATAACTGGTGAACCCTACCTATTATTTTTGATAAACCCTAACCGATCAAGTTTGGTGAATTGGTTATATTAGTTTATGATATGATGATGAGCAGCAATTATTATGACATGCACGATTATTGTATGAAAACAATTTCAAGTGATTTTGGTGAACTGTTATAATGGTTTTTGTCTAGGGAATGAGCAAATGTATTGCATATAATGCAAAGCACGTGATGAGTTACTAAGTTTGATGAAGCAGTGATCAAGGAGCGATCAAGGTTGTCTTTATTGATGTGCAAAGATTGCTATGTAATCTAACGGTCATACTTGAACCAACTTGTTTATAATCTCTATGAGAATTAGGTTTTTGTTGTGTTACCAACCTAATTGATTTGTTTATAAGGTCAATGAAGTTGTTTAGTTTAATGAGTTGGCAAAGAATTGGAAAAGATCAGTTGAGTGTGTGGTTGTCGAATCGGATGATGTATCTACAGTTTGAGTAAAGGAAGATAGGAGCATGAAATGTATCTAATCAAGCAAGTGTAGTGCTATTCAGATAGATCAGCAAACTCCTATTGTTTTCTAACAATTACAGCAGAATTGAAATCCCCTTATCAGGTAAGCTCTAACAAGCTTGGTACTATTCAAATCCTCTAACAAGGTGATCCATTAGCTTGGATTTTCAAATCCTCTATCGAGGTTAATCCTTGTAGGGTATTGCTTCTAGCAAGCCATTGTAGTCAATCCCTTAATCGGGTGGTTCCTAACAGGATCAGTTCTTAACAGGACTTTTGTAAAGCTTTAATAGGCTAGGCTCCTAACAAGGCAAACTTCAGAAGAGTTCAGATAGTTATCTTGTGAGTCTCATCTCATCATGGTTTTTCCCATTTGAGTTTCCGCATCAAAAATATTTGTGTCAAGTGGTGAATGTTTTTGTGGTTATGTTCTTATGGTTGATTTACTTAACTACTTAACTACTTTGATAAGTTATGATAACTGGAAGCATTGAGAAATGAAGTATTGACATATAAAAAAACATTTGGATGTTTATGAGTTTGAAGTTGTTTACTATTAATTTGTCGTAACAGTCAACCAGTTTATCTTATGAGTTTTTATCTTAACAGTGGTATTACATTGATAGTTCTAAGTTTACTTTGAGAGATTGATTTTTTTTTATTTGTGAAGTTTGTATCATTTTTTCTATCTACTTATTCACCCCCCCCCCCCCTCTCAGTAGTTGACCAGATACTTATTCTTTCATAATACCATTAGTATCCATATGTAAATTAGACCATATAATTCAAATCAAAATATGAACCATAATTCTCTTTTTGAACCATATAACATTCCTTTATCTGAATGCACTCAAGGCATCATCATAAATGCAGAATCAACAAACCATAAATAATGAATGCATAGAGTTGAAAGGAGAAACATGAATCCATTTCAAAACACTCACTTATCCTCTATAAAATATATATCAGAAGTTAAAAACCCAAGAAAAATGCTTGGACTAACTCAAATTTACAAGGGTCCCAAAAACAGAATAAGGAAGCCAGACTAGGTAGACTGTGGGCTTAGAATTTGACAAACAAACCAACCCAAAAGAAAAATATAACTAAAACCCATTTGACAGGGGTGAATCCCCTTTCCATAAATTCCTTTATATCACCCCCAAGACAAATAATAAATATGCATGAAACCAAACACTAAAAACAGTCCATAAATACACTACATAGAGAATGCATACTTCATTTTTCAATCAAACAGATCACAATGAATGCATTAAACTTTCATAATGAAAACATGGCATAGAAAACACAAATAATATAGTCCTTTAAAATCCAAAAATCATTTTTATGCATAGAAATCAATTAGCAAAAGAATTTCAACTTGGAAGTAAAAGAAAATGGACAAGAAAGATGGAAGACCAACCCCTACATGTTCAACTTTGACACAAATAACACTTTAAGCAAATCAAGAAATCATACAAGTCCTAAAAATCAGAACAACCAATCTAAAACAAACCACACAAAACCCTCTCCTAAATCTTCACAAAAACTCTCATAAAAACCCCTTCAATTCAATGCAAATATTTCTCTCTAGTGCCACACCCAAATCTCCTCTCAAACTGCATGTGGGCTTCACTAGCTAGGAAATATTATATGACTTGCATTCATATTGGGGGGTTTAATATCCTAAAAGTAAGGGTACAATATATTTCCTATCAGTGAAAATAGGGGGGTTTTTAATTTGGGCTATGAAAAATAACAATATTTGGTGAAAATAGGGGGCTTTTAATTTAGCTTGTGTATTGGGAGGGGGTGACAAAAAATGAGCTTAGGGCAATACTTTTTGAAAATAATGGGATTCTTTAGTATGTCATGAACGCACATGCTATAAAACAGGTTCATTAAGTGAATTCGTGTCAAACTCCAAATTTTTCTGGTCATCATTCCAAAATTCTCCAGCATCCACACATAGAAAAACATGTTATTTCCAACACAAAACTATTCCCAAAAATGGGAGTTGGTGTTTGTATAGGAAATAACCACATTTTCCAACCAATCACAACTAAATATTAAATTTTATAAACCAAAACTCAATTAATATCAATCATACACATAGAATATATGTTATCTCACTTATAATATTTTATGCATTTCAATATTCATTTGCCACCAATAAAACATAATAATTAACCAAATAATTCCTCCTAGAAAGTAGGAAGGAAAATAGGGAAAACAATTACCTTAATTATTTAATCCCACTTACTCAAAACACATGCATAAATAATACAAGAATAATATTATTATAACTCACACCTTAACTTATAAAAATAGCATTTAATTAATTTAGTAAATTAATATTAATAATAATTAACCTAATATCATAATAAATCTCAAATAAATTAAATAAATTAAAATAGAATAAAACGAAATAAAACACAACTATACACAAATTAAATGCAAAGGGTGACATTATATTAATTGAACCTAAACTTATAAAATAGATATTTAATTTATAAATTAATACTAATATTAATAATATTTATCCATATACCATAATAAATCATTAATAATCTAAATTAAATAAAATAGAATTAAATGGATAAAGTACAATTACTCGCATAGCCATCCACAAGACCATATAACCAAAATGGAGATTAAACCAAAGGTGAAACAATCAAGACAAGGGTCAAAACCGAGACACAGACTAGGGTTAGGTGTGGCAGGGCCTTACTGTCACCTTTAGTCAACTACCATTGGGAAAGGAGGCACACTCAAATCTGTGAGACTGAGTGGAGTTGATGCCTAGTACTTGCACTCCTGCACAATATCATCCAGGAACAAAAATGTACATATATATATACATCAAATCAACATAGTCAGATGAAAGAGAATCATAACATCACATCCATCTCATGATGAGTGATGTGATATCATCCCTTGCACACTTGCAGATAGTAAAACAACATAAACATACATATAACATAATCAAACAACCATCATCCACATCTAGCTATCAAAATTAGGGTTAGTACAAGATATAACATCTTAAGTAGTGAACATAAATCATAACACCTAGGAAATGCATTATCACTAGGTCCATCAAATAGTAAACCCTAACATCATCTAGTAGCCCTAAATCTAGAATCGTCATCATAAATACCATACCGTGTCCACTAATATGCAAAAGTGACTCAAAATAAGAAAGAGTAAATCATGAAACAAAAAGTATCAAGACATGAGAAGATTCCATGAAAATATATCATAATCATCATAGAGTATAATCATGGAGGGGCACTACAGGGTTCAAAGAACCTCCTTCGTAATCTGATAGGGTTTATCAAGATACATTGTGTGTCTATGAATTTGGCTCAAAATTATTTTAATCAATTTAGTCTCATCCAAAAAATCAAGAAGAAATCTCCAAATGTCCAATCCAACTTTAATATTTTTATATTCTTTCTTCAAAGTCACACCATCATTCTCAGTTACCTTCTCCCATAGGTCAATCAAATTTAGATGACTTACCTCTTCCATTCTAGCATGATATAGCCACATACATCTTCAGTATACAAACAATGAGCGGGCACTCTTGAAAACACTCCATCTTTATTGTTCAACATCGCAACATATGGATATGGCTTCAATACTGGTCAAGGCTTCAAAGTAGGATCAACAACTAGAATTGACATACTACAGACTTATGGTTTCTTTGCATAGCATACTAAGCTCCTCTTCTCACTAAAATTCCTTAAGCTTCATTCTCGCAAATGATCAAAATAGTTAAAGTGACTTCCCAATATATTTTCTTTCGGTTGGATAAGCATTAATGACAAGCGTACTTCCCAAAACAACTTTCCCCTTTTTGACTTGCATTTCTAATAACACCCAAAAACATTCTAAAGCATTGAAAAACCTTCTACTCCACATTTCAAGGGGGTATAATATTTTTCTTTCAATTCTCCCCCTTATTCCAAGAAGCAAATTTAATTTATGGAGGAAGCAACACCATCAGCTGGTGCTGGCATAACTTATGAATTCTGCTCAGTCTTTTCATTAAATTTCTTTACCCACATCTTTTCCATCTTTTCTTTCTCAATATAAATGCCCACTTTCTTCGTTTGTCTGAAAGACCAAATCTATTTTTACAATCTCTTGCCAAATGTCCTACTTTGTTGTAATTTTATCAAACCAAACTCTTTTGTTGATGATTCCCATACCTTTCGGTACATCTGGACCTATTACATTCTTTTCATTCAAATTCTTTATGCCCATATCTATTACAAGAGTAACATATTCCATAAAATGATTTTCTAACATTTTTATTCTTGTATCCATTCTAAATCATTCTAGTACTACACTCATTTGTCTTATGCCCAAACTTGTTGCATGAATAACATATTATTGTTGGAATCCAATAACACTAAGAAGCAGGGTGAATCAGTGTTATACCGGAATGATCAATTTTAGCCTTATTAAAACATGCATACACCAACCGGTATACCGGTGCATACAGAATTGAAAGAAGTAAAGAAACCAATAAGTCAATCACATAAATGAGAATCATAACACAGAGAATTATACATGGAAAACCTCAAAGAGGAAAAACCACGGTGGGATTTGTGACCCATAATATCAATCCATTGGCCATATGAAGAGATATTACAAAATATAAGGGGCCTGCACTTGTAGGAAGGCTTACAACCTAGAGCACATTGCTCAATCACAAATGGAGCCTCACTGACTACATATAAATCTATACTACAATCCGGAGAAGTGTTGAACTTGATGGTATGATGAAAGAATAAGTATCTGGTCAGCTACTGAGAGGGGGGTGAATCAGTAGATAGAAAAACTGATAATAAACTTCACCAATCAATCTCTCAAAGTAAACTTAGAATAATAACTCTATCAAGATAAAAACTCATAAGATAAATCGGTTGTCTGTTATAGAAATTTTAGCAGTAAACAACTTCTTCATATCTCAATACTTTTGGTTATCATGACTTATCAAAATAAGTTAAGTAGTTAAGTAAATCAACCATGAAACCATAACCACATAAACATTCACCACTTGACACAAATATTTTTGATGTGGAAACCCAAATAGATAAAAACCACGATGAGATGAGACTCACAAGTCACAAGATAATATCTAAACTCTTTTGAAGTTCACCCTGTTAGGAGCCTAGCCTATTAAAGCTTTACAAAAAGTCCCGTTAAGAACTGATCCTGTTAGGAATCACTCGATTAAGGGATTGACTACAAATGCCTTGTTAGAAGCAATACCTTGTAAGGAGTAACCTCGGTAGAGGATTTGAAAATCCAATCTAATGGACTACCTTGTTAGAGGATTTGAATACCACCAAGCTTGTCAGATCTTACTTGGTTAGGGGATTTCAATTATGTTGTAATTGTTAGAAAACAATAGGAGTTTTTTGATCTGTCTGAATAGCACTACACTTTCTTGATCAGATCCATTTCATGATCCTATCTGCCTTTACTCGAACTGCAGATACATCATCTGGTTAGGCAACCACATACTCAACTGAATTATGTCTATCTCTTTGCCAACTCTCTCAAAAACTAAACAACCTCATCGACCTTAAATACAAATCAATTAGGTCAGTGACACAACAAAAACCTAACTCTCATCGAGATTACAAACAAATTCAGTTCAAGTATGACCATTGGATTACATAGCAATCTCTACACATCAGTCAAGAAAACCTTGATCACCGCTTCATTGAACTTAGTAACTCATCACACACTTTGCATTAGATGCAATACATTTGCTCATTCCCTAGAAAAAAACTGTTACAACAACTTGCCAAAATCTCTTGGAATTGTCTTCATACAATAATCATCTGTGTCATCATTATTACCGCTCATCATCAAATCATAAACCAATATAACCAATTCACCAAACTTAATCGGTTAGGGTTTATCAAAAACAATAGGTAGGGTTTACCGGTTCTCCTCACAAATTCTTCCTACCAGTTACAATAACAATATTACAACAATATCAACAATATCATTACCGATTTAATTGACATCAATGACAACATAACATGTCATTAATGTAATCTTCATGCAAATGCCAACAATCTCCCCCTTTGGCATTGATGGCAATACAAATATCAACACCATTAATTGTTGCGTGATTGTGAATAGGAATCCTAGTTTACATTACCAAGTATTCACCATACTCACTGTGTCTTTAGCTTGTCACTGGTTCTCCTTCCCATAATCACATAATTCTTCTCCCCCTTTGACAGCAATGACAAATTGAAAGTAAAACATGTAATGTCAAATTTCAATGTGCATCATCAACAATTTACAACTGGATGCTCCCCCTGTGGAATACATCCACTTTTACACCAATCCTCCTGTAAAATTTTGCAAGTAGCTTAAGGACTGATGTAATCTACATCATACTTAACTAACTTCATGAAGAGGGACAACCCCTAACTAACTTATAAGATATTCAAAAGTAGTCTTAGGCAGAGGTTTAGTAAAAATATTTGCAAACTGCTCCTTGGTAGAAACATGCTCCAACATAACATCTTTACACTGAACTTTTTCCCTCAAGAAATGATACTTCAATTCAATATGCTTGGTTTGTGCATGCAAAATAGGGTTCTTGGAAATATTTATGGCACTTGTGTTATCACATAAAATCTTTATAGGTTCTGAAATCTTCATCTTAAAACCTTCCAAAATATTCTGCATCCATATAGCCTGTGTGCAATTCATGTAAGCTGCAACATACTCAGCTTCAGCAGTAGATTGTGAAGTACAACTCTGCTTCTTACTACTCCATGAAACAATCCTTCCTCCAAGAAAAAATGCTCCATCAGTTGTGTTGGTTCCCAAAACCATAGATTGAAAATCCAAGAGCTTTGCCAAATCTCTTACTGATTTCTCAATCAGCCTTGGCCAATGAACAGGAATGGTCGAAGACCAAATTCCTCCACACTTTAGGCTCCACTAGACCTAGGTGGGTATACCCCAATCTCCAAAGCGTAAAGAGATTTCTTTATAGTAAATTTAAACTATTTAATCTAGCTGATTATAGGAGTGGCAAATAATTTCCTGCAACTATGATTTATGTCATGCTTTTAACTTATTTTAATCTAAAATTTGAGTATAATTGGATGCGCATAAAAGTTATAACAGAATGTTGTTGGAATGAAGAGTAATTCTGAAAGAACAAGGCAAGTAAAAACTAGTAATATATTTCTCTAGTGATGACTTTGTGCACACTTAATTTATTCACAAGAAACCAAAAATAGACCAGTGCCTTATCTGACAGTTTACATGTCACTTAATAGACAAATACTTGTAATCTTTGGAGACAGTGTGAAGAAACAAACTATCACTGCAATATATTCAGTGTATGCTATGAGAACAACAAAAACAATTCTGCTATCTCTATACCAATAGATGATAAAACATTGCAACAAATCTTCTTTAGATTTATCCAAAATATTTTAAATCATTAACATCATATGACATGAAATGATCTGAAGATGAAAACAGCAAACCTTGTATATTAATTTCTGAGCACAATTGGTGTACAAAAACTGCAGACTCATAGATACTTCATGATTATACTTGTTTGCACAAAATAGATTTTCATTTCTACAGACTTATCTTACATAACACTATAGGTTCCAACAAACGATCTGAAAAGATTATTAAAAAAATATCCCCTTAGAGTACCAAATGACTCATTATATATACATGACTTAAAAGATGCTAATGAAAGGACACACCCTTTCATTAGCACAAACTAAAACTAACAAGAAACTAATTGACTCCCTAATTTCTAAAAACAAAACAAAATAAAAATGACACAACCTAATGTTTTTCGTCCAGCCGCTGACCACATTTCTGGATATGTCGAAGATATCCTTCATCCTTGTACATACAGGCATTGAAAATAATATCCCTAACCATGATCTCTGTTGTAACAAAATTTTAGACATGTTCCCATGTTTCATTCATGTCCAATGTATCCACATGGGAAATGCTAAGGGTTAAACTAAGTAGAGCTCTGCACTCGGTAATCCACTGGTGCTTGTCCTTTATGACCCCTGCATCATCCACTACACTTGGAAATCCATGATTGACAATCCCTTTACACTCCTCATACTCGATATTTAATTTTGTTGTGAATCCTTGATGAGTGTCAATTAGTTTGTTGACCTTATGTATTCTTTTGTTACTTAGAGTCTGATCTTGTAGGAGTGTGTTTAACCTATCAAGGATCCTCTGGAGCGACACTATGTTATCCATATTTTTTTGGTACATGGTCCAGACTTATTCCAATATCTTCTGTAGATTTTCAAATCACTTATTCAATAAGACACATAATGTGTCTGTCCTTATACTTTGCATCCTTTCCTTCAATTTTTTGTTTTCCTTGTGCAATTCTTCGCACTTCTTTTTCAAATTGGATTCATCCACTATTTGGGGTACAGGTTGTCCCCTACTTCTCAAGAGTTCCTCATATAATGCTTTATACTTTCCTGTCTCTTTCACCAACATTTTCATCTATGCTTTATTTAGTTTCGAAATGTCAACTCCCGTATCAGCTGTGACCATGGGATCAACCTCGCCGACCTTTAACTTCATCATGTGTACAAAATCTTTGTCCACATCTATTATTTTCGGCCTTTTATTTGGGGGATAAAGAGCCCAGAGAAGAATGGCCTCATCATTCGGATCATACCTTGATTCAATAAAAATGTCATCCATGCCTTGGATATCCAATTTAAAATCCTTCTTATCTGAATGCAATAAACTGTCAAAAATGAAGGACGCACTAAGGTCCTAGCCTGGAAAAAGAATTATTCCTGCTTCTATCAAGAGTTTCCTTCCCCTTTGAGGGGTCATGCCTTCCAACTCTGCATTTATGTCTGCCTTCAATTTTCAGAGCATCTCTGCCTCATTCTTTGGTGTTACTTCAGGCATGGCCTCTCTTAGCTTCTTCCCTTTGAAATGATATAAGAAGGATTTAAATTCCTTCAACCTGATGAACTGGTCATTAGATACAAAAGAGGTGTGCTCCTCTAGCCTGACATCTACATCCATGCTTGGTCTTGCAATAGTTAGGATGTGTGCTTCGGGCTCTTCTTCCCTTTCAAGCCTCCTAAATCTTGAAATATCCTCATTTTCTCTTGTCTCGCTCTTTGCCTCTTCTTTCTCTCCCATCTCCTGTAGTTGTTGTTTCTTCTCATCTAGTTTATGTTTTAAATCTTGGACTATCTGCATAGCCTCCTTGGACTCCTTGTTCCTAAAGATATCCAAGGCTTCAACATAATCATGAAAGTAATCACCCAGATTTTTCTTTTTCCTGCCCTGGTGGATATAGCCCTCAGGGTCATAGTTCTTCCTACCTATGTGCTCATAGAGATTGTAATCTTCTATCAGCCTCTTGTCAATGATCTCATATGCCTTTGTGGAAACAATTGTGAAATTACCAAAATTTAAGGTCCCAGGCAAGAAAACTTGCTTGTGAGCACCTCCAAAATATTGTGCATTTGAGACACTTATCTGCCTTATAATCTCCAGGTAGGCGATTTTGTCAGGTGCAGGCTTCAGCAATACATAAGGAGCTCCTTCAAATCCAAAAACTCTTACATAGGTGAAGTCCTAGTACACATACCAGTCACCCCAATTGTGGTTTACTCTGGCATCTCCATGCTCATGGGGTCTAAGGAATCTTTTAATTTCCTCTGATAATGACCCATCAAAAGAAACTCCAAAAGCTCTAAATAAAGGTTGCACAAAAAATTCTTCAAACTTTATATAGTGGGATCTCATAAAATGTGAATCCCACAATGACCACCATAACTGTACAGGTTGCTCCTCTCCATCTTTACCACAAATATTCAGCTTTATCTCCTTAGGCCACATTCCCCTAAATTGTCCATAAAACAAGACAACATGCATTAACAAAGAATAAAACTTAAAAGATTTGTCAGGGTTATTATGAAGGATTAAGAAACCCTCATGTATCTTCTCAACAATATAAGTAGCATAGTTGAATTGTCTCAGCTCATGCATCTATATGTCAGCAACAAGGACCAAAGGTCCTATCCAAGCTATATCTGGGACTTCAACTCCTCCCACTTGACCGCATGCCATATAGGTATATTGCAAATACTGCCTGAATATATTGATATCAAATGGGGGCCCTTCCTCTTCTGTCAATTTTTCCTTTTCAGCCTTATGAATGGCAAAATTCCACCCATTGTACACGGTGTCCATCTTTGTATACTCTTCTTCTAGTTTCTCAAAAGACAAAGGAACATCAGATTCAAAACCTAGACAAAAAACCTCCTGGATGGTGGCTACTGAGATATGGATGAATGTGTTGCCATTTGGTAACTAAATACATCTTTTTGCAGCATTGTAAGCCCTAGCCAATGTTTTCATCAATTGGACATTCACAAAGATGTTAGGGACTACAAGCTTACCCAATCTAGTCGTCCATGGGTTTGAAATTGGGGTTGACTTATTTCTCCTTGAATAATCATACAAGAACAATTTGTGACCTCTAATCCTGGTCCAGACATCACCAATTTCCTTGAAATCATCCTCTAACTGGTCACGGATGGGTAGGTTAACCTTTAATCTTTGGGATTTGGTTCCCAGTGAGCTCATTTGATCAATCATATCCTAGTTCAACTTTTTTTTCTGTGCACCTTCTCCCCCTTTAGACTTCTTAGAAGCACTTTCAAAGACCTCTATGGCCTTCCTCTTGCCCTTGGAACTAGAACCCTCCATATTTGAATCCTTCAAGCTTTCTACAATTCGATTCTCTATAGTTTAACTTTGCTTCAATCTCTCTGTTAGTTTCAAACTGTTATGCAAAATCCTTGTACCGACTCTTCATATATAGATTTGATGGATTAGAAGCATTTACTCAATTGAAATCCTGCTATGATTTGCCTCGTGCAAACACCAATCAATGTCTTCTCTGCATTTAATAATGATGGGTCGATCCGTTTGCAATCAGATTTTGCAACGGCTAGTCAGGATAACTTTTTCGATAATTCAACCAACTGGCGCCACCCATCCTTTTGGTCGGTATAAGTATCACCGCTCACTTCGCCTCCTGGTTATGTTCTACTTTCACCTTTATATCACATCAACGTATATCATTCTGATACACCCTCCTTTTATTCCTCTGTGGCATTCTACCCATCGGGTTTCGGCATAGCTCCAAATATGTTCCTCTGATAGTGAAAAGTTATTTCGATGAATCCTCCTTAGTAATCCGTATCTCATTTGTTACATCGGGTCACTTTATCAAGTATCGGAACAACTCAATTTATGTTTCTCTGATGACCCGATGACATTTACCTCATGCTTGCACTTCTTTTTACCTCTCTGGTCTATCGGCATATGTTTTCCCGATGAAACCTCCCTCTTTTTTATCATGTTGCAAAACTTATCGGGTGTCGGGACAAACCTTCCTGCACTTCTTTGATGACCCGATGATATCGGGCTCCAGCCTATTTATTTTAAGGTCCATTGGCTTATGCTTCCCCGATGAGATCTCCTAATCTGATAACCATTTCAGATTCCTCATCGAGTATCAGCGTAGCTGAAAATGTCTTCCTCTGAAGAGCCAATGTCATCCCAATGCCTTCACCTTGTTACTCTTTTAGTCACTTCTTTCGGTATATGCTATCCCGATGAGACCTCATTTCCACCCGCCATGATATTTACCCTATTGGGTATCAGGGTAGCTTTTTCTTATGTTGTTCGATGTCCTGATGACTTCAAAACATATGCTCTGCATTTTCCTTCCTTGGTGTAGGTTATACCGATAACCTCCTCTTCTATGCCTGGCATTGTCTTTTCCATCTGGTATCAGCGTAACTAAAACATACCTTTCACCGATGGTTTAAGTTATTCCGATGACTTAGTATTTTCTGCTTCTTGGTATTGCCTCATTAGAGTGAGCCATGTCAATGACACCGCCTTTCCCACTTAGCCCATCAGGTATCGAAGTAGCATGGGATGACATTCTCCGATGACCTGATGTCATCGTTGACCTCTACTTTGTATTCTCCTTCATTGATGTAAGATGTGCCAAAAATCTCATTGGTTATCGGCATAACATTTTTTGCATACCCCTGATGTGTGAATATTATGCCGATAGGTTCTTTCATGGTCTATGCTAGTCGGTCTAGTCGGGGTAACTTACACTGATAGCTTAAATTTAACAATTTTAATAATCAAGCTCCTCTTCTTATATCATTTGAACTTGCAACCCTCCAAGGAAACTTCATACGTGCTAATAAACGACAAAATCCATCACATAGGCCCAGAGAATTCCCTACAAGGATCCCAATATTGTTATGATGCAAATTCCTCATGTAGTCCCTATTCAATGCCAACCCTTAGCATTCCCTGGCGGTACTTGTCCAATTCTGAAAAAAAAGGTCACAGTAGGGTTTTCCTGGTACTGCAGCATACTTCCTACACATAAAATCCAGCAATAAATTCTCTTATGATGAAAATGTACATATAAGACATCAAAGAAATAGCACAGAATATTTTATAAAAATATGTGCTAACAGGTTGTGCTTTTCCAGTCATCAACATTTCCTGCCCAATCTACATTTGTGTACACCTTCAAGTCAAAATTTCCTCCATATGGATACCATAACCCATAATCAACAATACCTTTCAAGTATCTAAAAACTCTTTTGGTTTCTATCAGATGTGTTTGCTTAGGATTCTTTTGAAATGTAGCAACTATGCCAACTGCATGAGCTATGTCTGGTCTGCTGTGAAAAACATAGTGCAATTTTCCAATCATTGACTAGTATTCCTTCTCATCAATAGATTTCGACTCATCTTCCTTAGACAACTTACAACCTGTAACCATAGGTGTGCCAACTGGTTTACAATCACTCATGCCAAATATCTTCAAAACCTCTTTCACATACTTAGATTGTGTGATGAAACTACCATTCTTCATTTGTTGTACTTGCAAGCCTATGAAAAATTTTATTTTTCCCACTAAAGACATTTCAAACTCATTTTTCATTTCGTTTGCAAAACTTTTGCTCATGTCATCATTGCCTCCAAATATGATATCATCAACAAATACTTCACTGACTAGTATTTTATCTCCTTTAGATTTGAGATATATGTTACTATCATCACTAGTTCTTAGAAAGCCTATCTTCATCATATGTGTATGAAGCCTTTCATACCATGCTCTAGGTGCCTGCTTCAATCCATATAAAGATTTATGCAACCTGCATACCATGTCTTTCTTATCAGTCAGAGCATAACCATCTGGCTGCTCAATGTATACTTCTTCTTCAAGTATCCCAAAAAATGTTGACTTAACATCCATCTAGTATACCTTGAATTTCTTGTGTGCTGCAAATTCTAGTAAAGTTCTAACATCTTCCAGTCTTGCCACTAGTGCAAAATTTTCACCAGAGTCTTCTCCTTCCTCTTGTGCATAACCTTTGCAAACCAACCTAGCTTTATTGTGAACCACAACACCATCTTCATTCAATTTGTTCCTAAAAACCCACTTGGTTCCTATCACATTTTTATTTACCGGTCAGGGTACCAGGGTCCATGTGTTGTTCTTCTCAATTTGATATAATTCCTCCTCCATAGCTTCAACCCACTGATCATCACCAAATGCTTCTTTAGTAGTTCTTGGTTCAATAGTGGAGATCATGCAAGAATTTTCTCTGATTCGTCTTCTGGTTAGTACTCCAGCATCCTTATCCCCAATAATTTGTTCAGGATTGTGATTCAATCTCACATATCTTTGAATAGCATGATCATTATCTTCAGGTTTAGCTTCTTCATTATCATCATCTTCTTCCGAAATTATTTATTCCAGTTGGACTGATACATCAATATTTGCTTTGCTGGTTTCAGATTTCATAGTTTCTGGTTCCAAAAACAAAATGCAAGGATCTTCATCCTTTTTCTCTGAACTGGTTTTCTCTGAGACTTCAAGAAATTGATCCACTCGAACATCAGTACTCTCAATAATTCTCTGTGTCCAGTTGTTAAAACACTTGTAGGCCTTACTCTTGGTGGAATAGCCAAGAAATATACCTTCATCACTTTTAGCCTCAAATTTTCTAATATAATCACCTCTCTCAATAAAACATTTGCTTCCAAATATTTTGAAATAACTAACATCGCGTGATCTCCCATACCAATACTCATAAGGATTATTGTCCTTACCTCTCTTTACCAGAATCCGGTTCATAGTGTAGATAGTTGTGTTGACATCTTCTCTTTGGAAAGTTTTCACTACACCTCCTTGTATCAACATCGGCCTAGCAGCTTCAACAACTAATCAATTGTATCTCTCTACGATACCATTCTGATGTGGTGTACTTGGTGCAGAAAGTTGCTGCTTGATACCATTTCCTTCACAATACCTAGTGAATTCCATAGAAGTAAATTCACCGCCCTGATTTGTCCTCAGACACTTTATCTTCTTACCACTCTCTTTCTCAGCTAAGGCCCTAAATGCCTTGAACTTACCCAAAGCTTCAGTCTTATCCTTCAAGAATGTGACCCACATCATCCTTGAGCAATCATCAGTGAAGATCATAAAATATATGTCACCTTGAATACTTTTTCTTCTTATTGGTCGACAAAGATCTGTATGAACCAAATCTAACAAATATTCTGCTAAAAAAGATTTGCTCTTGAAAGTTGAGGATGTCATCTTTCCCAACTGACATTCTTTGCATAGAGCATTAACCGGTTTGTCTAACTGAGGCAAACCTCACACTATCTTGGACTTACTCACTTTAATAATGTTATCAAAGTTTATATGATAAAATCTCCTATGCCGAAGCCAAATATCATCTATCTTTGCAATTACACAGTTGTTGACTTTAGGATTAAGATGAAACAAGTTACCTCTAGTTTTCTTCCCGGATGCAATTAGTTCACCTTTATTATCATAGATCTTGCACATACCATTTTTAAATTCCAATGGGTATCCTTTGTCATTGAGTTGTGCCACACTCAAAAGATTGTGCTTTAGACCTTCAACCCAGTAGACATCATCTGCACTACTCTTTCTATTAAGAGAAATAGTTCCCTTACCTTTAACCATGCAGGGTGAGTCATTACGAAATCTTACAACTCTGTCATCAAATTCCTTCAGATAAATAAATTTTCTCTGATCACCGGTCATGTGATGTGAACAGCCACTATCAATGATCCAATCATCAGAGTTATCCATCCTGGATACTAATGCCTTTTGGTCTGACATCTCTTCTTTAATGGCTACAAACACAATGTCTTCATTAGCATCACCATCAAATTCCTCATCAATGATACCACCATCAACAGCAATAAGACAATCTCTTTTCCCTTTACCCTTGTACTTCTTGGATTTCTCTCGTTTGTGCTCATTATCACCATTAGGACAATTAGCAGCAAAGTGCCCAATCTTATTGCATGAAAAACATTTCAAAGGTAATTTGCCTCTATATTTACCTATACCTCTAGGTAACTGCTTGGCCAATAATGCTTCAAGCTCAACTAAATTATCTTCATCATCGGCTTCTCTGTCGGATCTAGATTCATAACTGTGACTGGCATCTCTACTTTTCCTCACATATGGGTTAGAAATAGAAGCTCTAAATGCAGACTCAAATTTCTCTACACTACCATCATAACCATTTAATTCAAAAGCAGTAAGCTTGCCAATGATGGATTCAAGAGTTACCTTAGTTTTGTCAATGGACTTCAACTCCTGAATAGTTGCAACTCTGATAGCATAGACCGGCAGGGTTCTCAGTACCTTATTGATCACTATGGAATCTTCCACTTTACCTCTTGCACTCTTAATTTCACCAACTATCTCTTTTATCCTTTGACCACACTGTTGGATATTCTCACCTTCAGCCATTTGTATGTCATCAAACTTTCCTCTTAGACTCTCCTCTTTAGCAATCTTAACATGTTCATCACCGCTATAAATCTCTTCAAGTTTTTTGTATACCTCATATGCAGTTTCAAGACCATGAACATCTACATACTCTGCATCAGATAAAGAACTGATCATATCCTCGAATGCTTGATGATTTTCTTGTTTCTCTTTCTTCTGATCATTAGTCAACATCCCAGTAGGTGTAACATACTTAGTATCGACATGTTCCCAATACTGACTTCCTAGATTCTTGATATAAAATTTCATTTTGTCACTCCATATCCTGTATCTCTCTCTATTAAACTTTGGACCTTCCTTCTTCATCATGATCACCAGATCTTTACCTCAAGATGTTAGGCTTAGACCTTAGAGGACCTGTTAATGCTCTGATACCAATTGATGGTATGATGAAAGAATAAGCATCCAGTCAACTACTGAGAGGGGGGGTGAATTAGTAGATAGAAAAAAGGATAATAAACTTCACAAATCAATCTCTCAAACTAAACTTAGAATAATAACTTTGTCAAGATAAAAACTCATAAGATAAATTGGTTGTCTATTACAGCAATTTTAATAGTAAGCAACTTCTTCATATCTCAATACTTCCGGTTATCATGACTTATTAAAAAAAGTTAAGCAGTTAAGTAAATCAACCATGAAAACATAACCACATAAACATTCACCACTTTGCACAAATATTTTTGATGTGGAAAACCAAATAGGTAAAAACCACTGTGAGATGAAACTCACAAGATAATATCTGAACTCTTCTAAAGTTCACCCTATTAGGAGCCTAGCCTATTAAAGCTTTACAAAAAGTCATGTTAAGAATTGATCCTATTAGGAATCACTCGGTTAAGGAATTGACTACAAATGCCTTGTTAGAAGAAATGACTTGTAAGGAGTAACCTCAATAAAGGATTTGAAAATCCAATCTAATGGACTACCTTGTTAGATGATTTGAATAGCACCAAGCTTATTAGAGCTTACCCGGTTAGGGGATTTCAATTCTGTTGTAATTGTTAGAAAACAATAGGAGTTTGTTGATCTATCTGAATAGCACTACACTTGCTTGATCAGATCCATTTCATGCTCCTATCTGCCTTTACTCAAACTACAAATACATCATCCGATTAGGCAACCACACACTCAACTGAACTCTATCTATCTTTTTGCCAACTCTATCAAAAACTAAACAACTTCATCGACCTTAACTACAAATCAATCAGGTTAGTAACACAACAAAAACCTAACTCTCATCGATATTACAAACAAATTTGGTTCAAGTATGACCATTGGATTACATAGCAATCTCTACACATCAATCAAGAAAACCTTGATCGCTCCTTGATCACCGCTTCATTGAACTTAGTTACTCATCATGCGCTTTGCATTAGATGCAATACATTTTCTCATTCCCTAGACAAAACTATTACAACAACTCGCCAAAATCTCTTGGAATTGTCTTCATATAATAATCATGCATGTCATCATCATTACCGCTCATCATTAGATCATAAACCAATATAATTGTTGGTATTATGGATGACTTCGTCATGTCTTGCATTGATTTTGTCATTGATGTCAACACTTATTTTCTTGGAGGTCTACATTTTTTATTTGGCACTACCGTTATATTGGTTTATTGTTGAACTGGCATATTGTATTCACCGGCATGGTTAGTGGCTTATGCACAATCACCGGTATATGCTTAACCGGCAGGTTATATTGTTCACTAGCAATGATGATGACTTGTTATCATATGGAGATCATTTTGTCATGTCGAAGACATGGATTGGAAGTTTGGATTTGGTCTTTTTCTTATTGATCTAATCAAGTTGATAGATTTTCCTTTACCGGCAAATAAGTCTAGCTTATGGACCAATACATGATATCTATTCCTGATCAGCACGATACGTTTTGTAAATGGTTTATTGATTGGATAATGTGGTAAATGCATTATTGTATCACATCAAGACTTATTTGTAATTGATTTAATTATAATATCTTTAGTGAGCCGACCTCATGTATAGGTCTTAGGATTTGTATATATGATTGTAAGATCTTATTGAAGATCGATCATGATGAGTGTGTGGTAATATTGAAGAGAAAAAATAAGCATATCCTTGTGTGAATCACGCACATTGTTTGAAGGTTGAAGGGAAGGTTATGAAGGTGTTTGGCACTCATGTTTAGAGCTTAAACTGGTACTGAATCTAGCATTGCAAATGCTATTCTGAGGCAATACATTGTTATTGGATTTAACCATCCAATTGTAGTCAGCGTGACTCCTATTTTGTGATTGAACAGTGAGCTCTAGGTGGTTGGCCTTTCTACATGTGCAGACCCCATTTGTACACACTTACTATCTACAGTAGTATCATCTAATTATGGGTAAGGTTTTCCACCATGGTCTTTCCCCTTACCGAGCTTCCACATCAAAATCTTTGTATCATGTGTTGTGGATGTTATTTCTCTTTCTCTTTCATGCATTAAGTTATAGCAGTACTGCTATAACTGTTAATCTATTTTACTGGTTCAAGTTTGGTTTATTGGCACTAAGTTTAAGTTAGAATAATTTGCATTTGGATTTTAATTGATTGATAACTGGTTTACAACAGATTCACCCCCCCTCTCAGTTGTCCTTCCTGGTTCCTAACAATTGGTATCAGAGCAAAGTCCTCTTTTTGCAGAAGCCTACAGCTTGAGGAGATCCTATGGCAACAAATAATTTTAGGAAGGATGATCTGAAACTTGATGGAACTAACTATGGTATATGGAAGATCAAAATGGAAACACATTTGAACTGCATTGGAAGAGATATATGGGGTGTTACAAAGAATGGCTATGTTGGTCCTACTCCGAATCAACCTCATCCACCGACATTGGCTAAGACTTGGAGAATGATTGCAAAGCAAGAGAAGCACTTCTAAGTGCATTATCAGATTAGAAAATCATGAGATTATCAGACTGATCTATTGCCAAAGCTATTTGGGATAAACTAGAAACATTGAATGAAGGAGATACCACTGTCAAGATTGCAAAACTAGAATGTTATCGGGTCAGGTATGAAAATTTAAAAATGGAAGAAGATGAAAGAATTTTTGCATTTATGGAAAGAGTTAATGAAATTCTTTTAGGAATACAATGTTGTGGAGGATCTTTAAGTGAAGATGAAATTGTGTCTAAAGTTTTAAGAGAATTGCCATAGGCTTACAAAATGAAAGTGACTGCTATTAATGAGTTGAGAACAATGCCTAATACATCAGTATCTAGAGATACTTTGGTTGGAAAACTTTCTGCGTTTGAACTTGAAGAGTGTTGTCTTGTTGCTATAGTCAAGACTGATTTAGCTTTCAAAGCACCATCATCATCATCTGACAAAACTGATTGGAAAGCACTTTATGCAAAAGAACTTGAAGATATGAGGAGAGAAAATGAAGAACTTGAAGCACTATTTGCAAGGAAGATACCTGAAGGTCTAGTAGGAAGTAAGTATGAAGGTAAAGTACCTTTCAAATGTTTTAATTGCAATAAAGTTGGTCATATGTCTTCTAGGTGTCCTAATAGACATGCAATATTAAGGGAGGAAGCAAAAAGAACATATAAGCCTAACCCTAAATATCAGAGATACATATTTAAGAAAAACTGAGATAAGTCATGTTACTATGCAGATGAAGATGTTACAAATGACTCAGATGAAGATCTAGTAGATAATGGATGGGCTTTTGTTGCAATAAAAGAAGATCAACCGACGCCTATTGTCAAACTGGTAGAACAGGCCCTGGCAGCAAAAATTGAAGAAAAGGATGAATGGATAATAGATAGTGGATGCTTGCATCATATGACTAGTGATAAAAGCAAATTCTTATCATTTTAGGAAATTCATGGAGGTCTAGTAAGATTTGGAGATGATAAAGCTTGTTTAATCAAAGGAAGAGGCACCATATCTTTGCATCGTAAGCATAATATTGAAAATGTTTATTATGTAGAAGGTTTAAAGATAATCTTTTGAGTGTTGGTCAATTAGTGGAAAAAGGATTTCAGTTACAATTCAAGAATGGAAAATGCAAAATCATAAACAGAACTGGATTGGAGATTGCAACCAGTAATCAAACTAAAGGTAATATCTTTCATTTGAATACCAGTGATAAGACATCTTTGATTGCACACGTTGATGAAAGTTGGTTATGTCATAGAAGACTCTGTCATGTGAATATTGATTGCATTGTAAAGATCAATTCAACTAAGGTAGTAAGGGATATACCTAAGATTGTGAAACCTCATAATCTGATATGTAAGGAATGTCAAATGGGAAAGCAATTTAGAACAACATTTAAGAGCATTACTAAGAAATCCAATAATATTCTTGATTTAATTCATACTGATTTATGTGGTCCAACAAGAGCAAGAAGTCTACAAGGAGGTAGATACTTTATGCTAATAATTGATGATTATTCTAGAATGTGTTGGGTTACCTTTCTCAGGGAGAAATCAGAAGCTTTTGTAAGATTCAAGATATACAAGGCAATGGTAGAGAATGAAACTGGCAAGAAAATCAAATGCTTGAGATCTTATCAAGGAGGAGAATTTACATCTAGAGAATTTAATGCATTTAGTGAAGTGAATGGAATCAAAAGACAACTATCAGCACCCTGGACACCCCAGCAAAATGGAGTTGTGGAAAGGAAGAACAAAACTATTCTGGATGTAGCAAGAACCATGTTGATGGAAGCAAATCTACCTCATGTGTACTAGAGAGAAGTAGTGAATATAGCGGTTTATAGTTTCAACAGAGTTCACATCAAAAGTGAAACTGGTAAGACTCCTTAAGAACTATGGTTTGGTCATACTCCTAATCTTAAGTACTTCAGAATATTTGGAAGCAAATGTTATATTAGAAGAGATGATTATATTGGTAAATTTGATCCTAGAAGTGATGAAGGAATATTTCTTGGTTATTCTTCTAGAAGCAAGGCATATAGATGTTATAATAAAAGGTTACAGAAAATCATTGAGAGTACTAATGTGAAGATAGATGAACATTTTAGAGGAGATTCGAGATCTATAGAACTGGAAGTTGAAATGATTATAAATGAACTGGCACAGATTGCACTGGTACAAAGTGAAGATCCAGTCACACCGGCATCATCAGAAAACTCAACTGTGAATAAAGAATAGAAGCCTATGAATGTAAATCAGAACAAACCCAGGTATGTAAGATTGAATCATTCAAAGAATCAGATAATTGGAAATAAGAGTCAAGGTGTTATGACTAGAGGAAGATTGGCAAATGAAGAGGTATTTTTAATTTCTCAAGTTGAACCAGCATTTGTTATTGAAGCATGTCAAGATGAACATTAAATAAAAGAAATGGAAGAAGAATTAGAACAGATTGAAAAGAATAATACTTGGACATTAGTTCCCTAGCCTAAAGACAAAAATGTAATTGGAACTAAATGGGTATATAGAAATAAACTTAATGAGGATGGTGAAGTAATCAAGAACAAAGCAAGATTAGTTTCTAAAGGTTATTCATAGAAAGAAGGAATAGATTATAATGAAACCTTTGCACCAGTAGCCAGAATTGAGGCAGTTAAACTATTTATTGCATTTGCAGCTCATAAGAACTATAAAGTTTATCAGACGGATGTAAAATGTGTATTTTTGAATGGAGATCTTGAGGAGGAAGTTTACATTGAACAGCCTGATGGATTTTCATTGACGGATGATAAGGATATGGTTTGGAGGTTAAGGAAAGCTTTATATGGATTGAAGAAAGCTCCCAAAGCTTGGTATGCTAGATTGGATAAATATCTTTTAAAACTTGGATACACAAAAGGTAACGCTAATAGCAATTTATATTACAAAGTTACCAATGATGATATTTTGGTTATTGAAGTATTTGTGGATGATATCATTTTTGGAGGTGAAGAAGAGTTATGTAAAGACTTTGCTAACAAGATGTGGGAAGAATTAGAAATGTCTATGATTGGAGGATTATTGTATTTGACACAAACCAGACCTTATATAATGAATGCAGTATGTATTGTATCTATATTTCAAAGTAATCCTAAAGAAAATCATGAATCAGCAGTAAAAAGGATTTTTTGGTACCTATAAGGCACAACAAATCTTGGTTTATGGTATCCTAAGGATGAAAATTTTGATTTATGTGCATACGCCGATGCAAATTGGGCAGGAGATGTAGATGACAGAAAGAGTACCACTCGCGGTGTATTCTTTCTTGGCAGAAGATTGATTTCATGGATAAGCAAGAAGCAGACTTGTACATCATTATCTACAGCAGAATCAGAATATGTTGCAGCAGCAACTAATTGCACTCAGGTATTATGGATCAAGAAAATGTTGAAGGATATAAAGGTAAAATGCAAAGAACCAATAATTATTTATTGTGATAATTCAGCAGCAATTGATATATCAAAGAATGCGGTATTTCACTCTAAGACAAAGCATGTTTCTATTAAGTACAATTTTCCAAAAGAGAATGTTGAAACAAATGAAGTGAGATTGGTTTATGTGAATATTAAAGAGAAAATTGCAGATATCTTTACAAAGCCTTTGCCTAAGGAAACATTTGAATATCTCAGAGAGCAGCTTGGGGTAATTTCCCCACCGGTAGAGACTAACAGAAAAATCTTTTTTCGGCTTTGATGAAGGAGAGCTACTGCTCAGGGGGAGTAGTTAGTTGCATGTTATGTTTTGATTCTTAACTACTTTGGCATTTGATGTCAAAGGGGGAGAGATATCTATGGAAAAACTTTGTACTTTGGGGAGAGATGTATTTTTGGTTTTGGTTTATGTTTTGGCACAGAACTTTGTATTGATTCATTTTGGGAGATTGTTGGTTTATTAGATTTTGGTATTTTGTTTTTTGGCACTTAGATATTTTTCCATCTAGTGTTGCCATCAATGCCAAAGGGGGAGATTGTTGGTATTATGGATGACTTCGTCATGTGTTGCATTAGTTTTTTCATTGATGTCAACACTTATCTTCTTGGAGGTCTACATTGTTGATTTGGCACTATGGTTATATTGCTTTATCATTGAACCGGCATATTGTGTTCACCGGCATGGTTAGTGGCTTATGCACAATCACCGATATATGCTTCACCGATAGGTTATATCATTCACTGCCAATGATGATGACTTGTTATCATCTGGAGATTATTTGGTTGGAAGTTTGGATTTGGTGTTTTTCTTATTGGTCTAATCGAGTTGACAAATTTGCCTTTACCGGTAGATAAGTCTAGGTTATGGACCGGTACATGATATCTATTCCTGATCAGCATGGCATGTCTTGGAAATGGTTTATTGATTGGATAATGTGGTAAATGCATTAAGCCAACATATTGTATCGCATCAAGACTTATTTATAATTGATTTAATTGTAATATCTTTAGTGAGTCGACCTCGTGTATAGGTCTTAGGTTTTTTATATATGATTGTAAGATCTTATTGAAGATCGATCATGATGAGTGTGTGGGAATATTGAAGAGCAAAAAATTAAGCAGATCCTTGTGCGAATCACACAGACATTATTTGAAGGTTGAAGGGAAGGTTATGAAGGTGTTTGGTACTCATGTTCAGAGCTTAAACCGGTACTGAATCCAGCATTGCATATGCTATTCTGAGGTAGTTCATTGTTATTGGATTTAACCATCCAATTGTAGACAGTGTGACTCCTATTTTGTGATTGAGCAGTGATCTCTAGGCGGTTGGCCTTTCTGCATGTGCAGACCCCATTTGTATACACTTACTATCTGCAGTAGAATCATCTGATTGTGGGTAAGGTTTCCCACCATGGTTTTTCCCCTTACCGGGTTTCCACATCAAAATCTTTGTGTCATGTGTTGTGAATGTTGTTTCTCTTTTTGTTTCATGCATTAAGTTATACCAGTACTACTATAATTGTTAATCTATTTTACCGGCATTCAAGTTTGGTTTACTGGCACTAAGTTTAAGTTGGAATAATTTGCATTTAGATTATAATTTATTGATAACTGGTTTACAACTAATTAACCCCCCCCTCTTAGTTGTCCTTCCTGGTTCCTAACAATAACCAATTCACCAAACTTAATCGGTTAGGGTTTATCAAAAACAACAAGTAGGGTTTACCGATTACAACAATAGATAAGGTTACACCATTACACCGGTTATCGGTTCTCCTCACAAATTATTTCTGTCGGTTACAGTAACAATATTACAATAATATCAATGATATCAATACTGGTTTAATTGGCATCAATGACAACATAACATATCATTAATGCAATCTTCATGCAAATGCTAACAGAACTACTAAGATAGCATCTTCTATGTGAGAATATAGTTCTGGTTTAAGCTCTATTTGTTCCGATCCGAAACCCTAAACCCTTTACCAGAATAACCCTTACATAAATATCCTCACATACATAATCTCTCTAATATATTTTGCATTATATCACATTCACATATCCATCACCATATCTCTATAAAAATGATCTAATCCAATTGACCTATATATCTTATACAACTTATTATGCCTTATGTTAGCTTACAAGGATTATTACAATATCAAATTACATGTCAGCTAGATAACATAAATGCATGAATATCAAAAATAATTGTCAATGCCACCTCCAAGAGATGTTGGCCTCCAATACCAATAACCTTATTCTTAACCATATCGAGTTGCATTGCCAGTAACCAAATAAATCCTTCTATCCTATTGGTGTCGATGTTGGTGTAGTTTATGTGAAGTGTCTGTCGGTACACAACTGAACCAAAACATGAAGCTAGAATAAGATATCATGTTGTCATCAATGACAACATAGTGAGACCAACAAATTGAGTGTCAATTTCCAACACTTATCACATTAGGTTGATTTCTTATTTGACTTCTACATTCACTATCTCTATGTCCATATTTGTTGCAAGTGAAATAATTATCCTTAAAAGTGTACCTATTAGAAGTTGGAGGAGACTTCCAGATAATCTAAATTGGAGGATCATTTTTCTTCTCTTTTCCTTTAGAACATTCTACTTCTTCATATCCCAAGCCTTCTTTGTCTTTGGTTTGTATCTGAGCACTAGGCACAACATCAAGAACTTTGCTTCCACCTTTCAGCTTTAGGAATTTATCAATCTATTCATTTGCCTCCTTCAACTCCTTTTCTCACCTTATGCACCTCTTTCTCAATTTTTGTACAATCCTCTATTTTATTGTTCATCTTTGTGTCAAGATCATCCATCTTTTTTCTTTCTTCATCCAACAACTTCCTCAAGTGAGAAATCTTGTCTTTAGTTTTCTTGAGTTTAAATCTTCTCTCATCCATATTTGCAAGAGTGGATCTTAGTTTTCCTTCCATATCAACAACATCTTCACATTCATAGTCACTTTATTCCATGGCATCAATTAATGCTAGCTGCAGTGGTTCATTTCCAAGCTAGTCAAGACCTAGTTATGTTAGAGAGTGAGGACAAAAGGCTTATTCAAATGTCAGTTGATGTTTTGTAGAAGGTGGCTTCAGATGTATAGTTGGATTCCAATGCTATCCTCTCTGATAATTTGTCTTTGTTGATTAACAATGTAAATACAAATTTTGATTCTTTACAGAAGTTTGCTACTAAGAGAGTTTTGGATAGATTTAAGGATGTGAGGATGTAGACTTTCCGGAAGATGATTGAAGATGTTAGAGTTAGACTAAATAAATGCCTATAGATTATTTCCAATGCATTGGCATGATGGTAAATTGTACAAATCTTGTCTAATTTTACCTAAATTCACTATAGATATAGATAAGCAAATAAGTGTTTGTCAAGGAAAACTTGTTGGTATTTCATAGTCCTTTGATCCCAATGTAGCTCCAACCAGTAGTGTTGAAGGGTAGATTATGTCTCTAAAAGATCAAATCTCAAGCCTCAATGTGGCAAGGATAGAATTTTGAGGAGATTTGGTGAACTCTGGAACCTGATTGCCCCCCGGTTGGACACCTTGTTAAGAAATAAGGTAGACTGTATGAAGGAAATGGCTCGTACTATGTCATATGATCTAAAGGAAGTAGAGATTCATGCCATTATATTTAATGCATTCATTCCAGTTTTGGATAACTTGAAGAGTGGGTGGGACACTCACCTAGGATTTTTCAAGGCCATTTATGCTGACATCTTCAAGTATTTGTAAATATCTCTATTTTGGACAGCACCCCATCTTCTGCATTGTTGTCAAAGGGGGAAGGATAAGGTGAAAAATGTATAGCAGAAGAGTGTAATTACTAATTTCTGAATTCTTTGTCCAAGGTGGAGCCTTAGAAATTCTTTCGATCCAGCATACAGTTCTCAACACTTAGCCATTTTTCATGAGTGTTGCCATAAATGCCAAAGGGGGAGATTGTTGGCAATTGATACTCATCTAGTGACTTCTAGTGATTGATGGCAACTCTTCATGAGATGCCTATCTGGTAATCACGAATCTCGATTTCTGGAAGAGGACGTCAATCGGTTGCCAGTTAACTGGTATTTCAGGAAGAACAGAGCAGTTTTGGGTCTAAAATCTTTTCGGTGATTATGGTATATTGAATCATGTATGGAATGATTGATATGACATAAAAACATCATTTTACTATTTTTTTTGGTGATCTGCATTTATCTTTGGTGATCCAGTAAAGCTGACATGTGACTACACATTACATTAGTAGGCCGACATGATGTATGATCTATTTTTTGATTGTGGGTATATAATTTTGGTGTGGATGATCTTTCTATGGTATGGTATGATTGCATGTGAGTGAGTGGTGATTGATAATTCATTTTGGCGTAGTTTCACATGCGCATTCTTTATCTGGTAGATGACTGAGATAGTGAACAGGGAAGAACAGAGCAAAACAACAAAGGTGATTCAGTCAGTGTATTTACCACTCACCTGGAATTCATCCAAACATTGTAGATGCATTTTTGGAGTTCATTTTGTTGTAATTCATCCTTGTAATCAATCAGTAAAGCAGTGAACCTTCTGGGGTTGCAACCCTTTTGTATTTGAACAGTGAGCTCTAGGAAGTGTGCCTAAATACCTGTGCATTCCCCATATTGTAATATTGTTTTGCTACTATCCATAGTGGAATAATATATTGGGTTCAAATCCCACCATGGTTTTTCCCATTGGCGTTTCCACGTAAAAAATCCGGTGTTATGATCTTGTGGTTGATTGTTTTATGTTTCTGCATTTCAATTTCATGTGCTTGCTTCTGGTGGTTTAAAGTTGTCTGAAAATTTACTAACCAGTAGATCACTAATTCACCCCCCTCTCAGTGATCCCTAATTCCAACAGTTCCTCCAAACACCCATTTTGATGCTTCAATACTTGGGTTTTGGGAGAACAAGCTTCAAAATGATGTTTTGGGAGCATGATAAGTTTTAAAATCATAGTTTAATGCTCATGGGTTCAGAATCAGAACTTGCATTTTGAATCATTAGGTGCCTCAAAACACCCATTTCGATGCTTCAAAACTTGAGTTTTGGAAGCATAAGCTTCAAACTAATATTTTGGAAGCACGATAAGTTTCAAAATCGTACTTTGAAGCTCATGGCTTCGGAATCAGAACTTGCATTTTGAAGCTTGTTGTGCCTCCATCCACCCATTTTGATGCTTCAAAACTCCGGTTTTGGAAGCAAAAGCTTCAAAATGATATTTTGGGAGCACAATAACTTTCAAAATCACGCTTTCATAATTTGTGGCTTTGGAATCAAAACTTACATTTTGAAGCTTGTTATGTTTCCAGACATCCATTTTTATTCTTCAAAAGATGAGTTTTAGTAGTAGAAGCTTCAAAATGATGTTTTTGGAGAATGGTAAGTTACAAAATCCTGCTTTAATGCTCGTGGCTTTAGATGGTTCAAAACTTGTGTTTTTGGAAGTACAAAATTCAAAATTATGTTTTACGAGCACGACAGATTTCAAAATCGTGCTTCAAAGCTGGTGGCTTCGAAATAGGAACTTGCATTTTGATGCTTGTTGTACCTCCAAACACACATTTTGATACTTCAAAACTACATTTAGGAAGCACAACCTTTAAAATGATGATTTGGGAGTACGATAATTTTCATAATTGTGCTTTCATGCTCATAGCTTCAAAATCAGAACTTGCATTTTCAATCTTGTTGTGCCTCCAAACACCCATTTTGGTGCTTCAAAACATGGGTTTTGGAAGCACAAGCTTCAAAATGATGTTTTGGAAGAACAATAAATTTCAAAAGCACGCTTTTAGGCTTGTGGCTTCAAAATCAGAATTTACATTTTGAAGCTTGTTGTGCCTCCAAACACCCATTTTGATGCTTCAAAACTTGGGTTTTGGAAGCACAAGCTTCAAATTGATGTTTTAGAAGCACGATAAGTTTCAAAATCATTCTCATAGCTCCAAAATGAGAACTTGCGTTTTGAAGCTTGTTGTACCTCCAAACACCCATTTTGATATTTCAAAATGGGTTTTGGAAGCACAAGCTTAAAAATGATTACTTACGACCATGATAAGATTCAAAATTGTGCCTTCATGCTCATGGATTTGAAATCAAAACTTGCATTTTGAAACTTGTTGTTCCTCCAAACACCAATTTTGATGCTTCAAAACTTGGGTTTTGGAACCACAAGCTTCAAACTGATGTTTAGGAGAAACAATAAGTTTCAAAATTGTGTTTTGAAGCTCATGGCTTCGAATTTGGAACTTGCATTTTAAAGCTTGTTGTGTTGGTATTATGGATGTGTTGCATTGGTTTGGTCATTGATGTCGCCACTTATCAACATTTTTGAACACTTATCAGCACTGAAGATCTTTTGTTATGTTCACCAGCATGTTTAGTGACTTATGCACAATCACCGGTATCTAATTCACCGGCAGGTTATATTGTTCACCGGCACTAAGGATGATCTATTATCATCTGGAGATTACTTGGTTATGTCGAAGACATTGTTTGGACACTTGATTTTGGTGATTTGGTTATTTGTCTAATCAAGTTTGCATATTTGCTGATACTGGCAAATAGGTCTAGGTTATGGACTGGCAAGCGTTATCTATTTCAGATCAGCACGACACGTTATGGAGATGATTTATTGATTGGTTATTATTGTAAATGCATTGAGATGACATCATGCATCACATATTGATTCATTTATAATTGATTTAATTGTAATATTCTTAGTGAGCTAGCCTACACATTTGGTCTTAGGTTCTGGTAGATATGTAAGATCTCATTTGTGAGATTATGTAATAAGGTGTGGTAGAGGATTGTAATAAGGTATATGCAATTATAAGCAAAGCTATACATGCAGACATCATTTGAAGATTCAAGGAAGGTATGAAGAAGATAATCAGAGCTTAACCAATACTGAATCCAACATATGAAGATGTTATTTTGAGCAGTACATTATCATTGGATCTAACCATCCAATTGTAGTCAGTGTGACTCCCATTTTGTGATTGAGTAGTGAGCTCTAGGCAGTTGGCCTTTCTGCATGTGCAGACCCCATTTGTTCGCACATACTATCTGCAGTAGTATCATCTGATTGTGGGTAAGGTTTCCCATCATGGTTTTTCCCTTACAGGGTTTCCACATACAAATATTTGTGTTATGTGTTGTGGATGTTATTTGTCTTTCTATTTCATGCATTAAACTTTATCAGTACTATTATTAATTGTTAAACTGTCAATTGGCATTAAGATTGGTTTACCGATATTATGCATTAAGTTTGGTTAAGTTATATTTGGGTTGAAATTAATAGACAACTAATTCACCCTCCCCCCCCTCTCAGCTGCCTCCAGGTCCTAACAATTGGTATTAGAGCTAAGTCCTCTTTTTGCAGAAGTTTAACAGCTTGAGGAGATTCTATGGCAACTAACTATTTCAGGAAGGACGGTCTGAAACTTGATGGAACTAACTATGGTATATGGAAAATTAGAATGGAGACACATCTGAATTGCATTGGAAAAGACATATGGGATGTTACAAAGAATGGCTATGCTGGTCCTACACAGAGTCAACCTAATCCACCTACCTTGGCTAAAGATCAAGAGAATGATTGCAAAGCAAGAGAAGCACTTTTGAGCGCATTGTCAGATCAGCAAATCATGGGATTATCAGACCGATCTACTGCTAAAGCTATTTGGGATAAATTAGAGACATTGAATGAAGGTGATACCACTATCAAAATTGCAAAACTAGAATGCTTCCGGGTCAGGTTTGAAAATCTGAAAAATGGAAGAAGATGAAAGGATTTTAGCTTTTATGGAAAGAGTTAATGAAATTATTTTGGGTATACAATGTTGTGGAGGATCCTTAAGTGAAGATGAAATTGTTTCTAAATTTTTAAGAGCATTGCCACCTACATACAAGATGAAAGTAACTATTATTAATGAATTGAGAATAATGCCTAATACATCAGTATCTAGAGATACTTTGGTTGGAAAAGTTTCTGCTTTTGAACTTGAGGAATTTGATCCTGTTGCTACAATTAAGACAGATTTAGCTTTCAAAGCATCATCATCTGCAACATCATCATCTTCATCTGAAAAATCTAATTGGAAAGCACTCTATGCTAGAGAACTTGAAGAAATTAGAAGAGAGAATGAAGAACTTGAAGAGCTTGAAGCACTATTTGCAAGGAAAATACCTAAGGTCCAGTTGGAAGTAAGTATGAAGGTAAATTACCATTTAAATGTTTTAACTACAATAAAATTGGTCACATGGCATCTAGGTGTCCTGATAGACATGCAAGATTGAAAGAAGAAGCTAAAAGAACATATAAGCCTAACCCTGAATATCAGAGATAAAGATTTAAGAAGAATAGAGATAAATCATGTTACTATGTTGATGAAGGAGTTACTAATGATTCTGATGAGGAACCGATAGACAATGGATGGGCTTTTGTTGCAATAACAGAAGATCAACTGGCACCTATTGTACAACCAGTAAAGCAGGCCCTAACAACTAAAATTGAAGAAAAGGATGAATGGATCATTGATTCTGGATGTTCACATCATATGACTGGTGATAAAAGTAAATTCTGAACCTTTCAGGAATACAATGGAGGTCTAGTAAGATTTGGGGATGATAAATCTTGTTTGATCAGAGGAAAAGGCACTATATCTTTTGATGGTAAGCACAATACTGACAACATTTATTATATTGAAGGTTTGAAGCATAATCTTTTGAGTGTTGGTCAATTAGTTGAAAAGGGATTTCAGTTACAATTCAAGAATGGTAAATGCGAAATCATGAATAGAACTAGTTTGGAACTTGCAACCAGTAATCAAACTAGAGGTAATATCTTTCATTTGAATAACAATGAGAAGACATGCTTGATTGCACACATTGATGAAAGTTGGTTATGGCATAAAAGACTTTGTCATGTAAATTTTGATTGCATTGTGAAAATCAGTACAACTAAGGCAGTAAGGGATTTACCTAAGATTGTTAAACCTCACAATCCGGTATGTAAGGAATGTCAATTTGGAATTCAAGTTAGAGCAATTTTTAAGAGTATTCCAGAAAAATATAATAATGTTCTTGATTTAATTCATACTGATTTATGTGGTCCAGCAAGAACTAGAAGTTTACAAAGAGATAGATATTTTATGCTAATCATTGATGATTATTCTAGAATGTGTTGGGTTACTTTTCTCAGGGAAAAATCAAATGCTTTTGGGAAATTCAAACTATTCAACGTAATGGTAGAGAATGAAATCGGTAAGAAAATCAAATGTTTGAGATCAGATCAAGGATGTGAATTTACATCTAAGGAATTTAATACATTCTATGAAGTGAATGGAATCAGAAGATAGTTATCAGCACCTCGGACACCCCAGCAAAATGGAGTTGTGGAAAGGAAGAAAAAAACTATTTTGGATGCAGCTAGAAGCATGATATCAGAAGAAAACCTACCTCATGTGTATTGGAGAGAAGCAGTGAATACAGTTGTTTACACATTCAACAGAGTTCACATCAAAGGTGAAATCGGTAAGACCCCTCATGAACTATGGTTTGGTAATACTCCTACTCTTAAATATTTCAGAATATTTGGAAGCAAATGTTATATTAGGAGAGATGATTATATTGGCAAATTTGATCCTAGAAGTGATGAAGGAATATTTCTTGGTTATTCATCTAAGAGTAAGGCATATAGATGTTTTAATAAGAGATTGCAGAAAATCATTGAGAGTGCAAATGTGAAGATTTATTAACAGTTTAGAGCTAATTCAAGGTCTATGGACTCTAAATCGGCAATTGAGATAATCATAAATGAACCTACAATGAGTACACTAGTACGGAATGTTGATCCAGTCACATCGGCATCATCTGAGAATTCCACAGTGACTGAAGAACAGCAGCAAGTGAATACACTTAGGTATGTAAGATTGAATCACTCTGAAAGTCAGATAATTGGGAATAAGTATCAAGGTGTTATGACTAGAGGAAACTAGCAAATGAAGAGGTATGTTTAATCTCTCAAATTGAACTAGCAACTATTAATTAGGCATGTGAAGATAAACATTGGATTAAGGCTATGGAAGATGAATTGGAACAAATTGAAAATAATAACACATGTACATTGATTCCTCGGCCTAAAACCAAAAATGCAATTGGAACTAAATGGGTATTCAGAAATAAACTTAATGAAGATGGTAAGGTAATCAGAAGCAAAGAAAAATTAGTGTGTAAGGGATATTCACAGAAATAAGGAATTGACTACAATGAAACCTTTGCACTGGTAGCTAGAATTGAGGCAGTCAGACTATTCTTAGCTTTTGTAGCACACATGAACTATAAAGTATATCAAATGGATGTTAAATGTGCATTTCTGAATGGTGATCTTGAAGAGGAAGTTTACATTGAACAACCTGATGGATTTTCTTTGACAGATGACAAAGATATGGTTTGCAGGTTAAGGAAAGCTTTATATGGATTGAAACAAGCTCCTAGAGCTTGGTATGCTAGATTGGACAAATATATTTTAAAGCTTGGTTACACTAAAGGTAATACTAACAACAACTTATATTACAAAGTGACTAATGATGACATCTTGGTTATTGAAGTTTTTGTTGATGATATCATTTTTGGAGGAGAAGAAGGATTGTGTAAAGACTTTTCTAATAAGATGCAGGAAGAATTTGAAATATCTATGATTGGGGAGATAAAATTCTTTTTAGGATTACAGATTTCACAGACTAACAAAGGTATATTCATAAATCAATCAAAGTACTTGAAAGAACTGCTAAAGAAATTTGGTATGGAAAACTCTAAACCGGTAAGTACTCCTATGACTACAACTAATAAACTATCATTGAAGGATGAATCACCACCTATTAATCTGACAAGATATAAGTCTATGATTGGAGGTTTACTGTATTTGACACAAACAAGACCTGAACTTATGAATGCAGTATGTATTGTTTCAAGATTTCAGAGTAATCCTAAGGAAAATCATGAATCAGTAGTGAAAAGGATTTTTTGGTACCTACAAGGCACAACAAATCTTGGTTTATGGTATCCTAAAGATGAAAATTTTGATTTATGTGCATACACAGATGCAAATTGGGCAGGAGATGTAGATGACAGAAAGAGCACCACCAGCGGAGCATTCTTTCTTGGTAGCAGATTAATTTCATTGTTGAGAAAGAAACAAAGTTGTACATCACTATCAATAGTAGAATCAGAATATGTTGCAGCAGCAACTAATTGTACACAGGTATTATGGATTAAGCAAATGTTGAAGGACATAAAGGTAAAATGCAAAGAACTTGTAATCATTTACTGTGATAATATGGCAGCAATTGATATATCAAAGAATCTGGTATTTCACTCTAAAACTAAACATGTTTCTATCAAATTCAATTTTCTGAAAGAGAATGTTGAAGCAAAAGAAGTGAAATTGGTTTATGTGAATACTAAAGAGTAGATTGCAGATATCTTTACTAAGCCTTTGCCTAAGGAAACTTTTGTATATCTAAGGGAGAAGATTGGAGTTATACCCTCACCAGTAGAAACTTAGACAATTGGAGCATGGCATCACACCATCAGAATTAACAGAGAAATCTTTATTCGGCTTTGATGAAGGAGAGCTACTTCTCAGGGGGAGTAGATTGGATAAATTTGGTTATAAGAATTGGTATTTGTAATAAGTTCTATGAACTGATTGTATTTGGTTTTGTATTGCTTTGGCATTTGAAGTCAAAGGGGGAGAGATATCTATGGAAAAACACATTATCTTTTGGGGAGAGATTATTCCTAGGGGGAGAAATATTATGTATTTTGATTTCTGGAAATTGATCTCTTTGGGAGATTG
Source organism: Cryptomeria japonica (assembly GCF_030272615.1). Classification (NCBI taxonomy): domain Eukaryota; kingdom Viridiplantae; phylum Streptophyta; class Pinopsida; order Cupressales; family Cupressaceae; genus Cryptomeria; species Cryptomeria japonica. The sequence continues at coordinate 401,667,146 of NC_081405.1, read as the reverse complement.
TTGGTTTTTTTGTTTTTGGCATTTCTGTTTTGGCACTTAGATGGTTTTTCCATCTTGTGTTGCCATCAATGCCAAAGGGGGAGATTGTTGGTATTATGGATGTGTTGCATTGGTTTTGTCATTGATGTCAACACTTATCAACACTTGTGAACACTTATCAGCACTGAAGATCTTTTGTTATGTTCACTAGCATGTTCGGTGACTTATGCACAGTCACCGGTATCTTGTTCACCAGAAGGTTATATTGTTCACTGGCACTGAGGATGATCTATTATCATCTGGAGATTACTTGGTTATGTTGAAGACATTGTTTGGACACTTGGTTTTGGTGATTTGGTTATTTGTCTAATCGATTTTGCATATTTATTGTTACTGGCAAATAGGTCTAGGTTATGGATCGGTAAGCGTATACTATTCCAGATCAGCACGGCACATTATGGAAATGATTTATTGATTGGTTATTATTGTAAATACATTGAGCCAACATGATGCATCGCATATTGATTCATTTGTAATTGATTTAATTGTAATATTCTTAGTGAGCCGACCTACACATTTGGTCTTAGGTTCTAGTATATATGTAAGATCTCATTTGTGAGATTATGTAATAAGGTTTGGTAGATGATTGTAATAAGGTATATGCGAATATAGGCAGAGCTATACACGTAGACATCATTTGAAGATTCAAGGAAGGTATGAAGAAGACAATCAAAGCTTAACCGGTACTGAATTCATCATATGAAGATTCTATTTTGAGTAGTACATTATCATTGGATCTAACCATCCAATTGTAGTCAGTGTGACTCCCATTTTGTGATTGAGCAGTGAGCTCTAGGCAGTTGGCCTTTCTGCATGTGCAAACCCCATTTGTTCACACATACTATCTACAGTAGTATCATCTAATTGTGGGTATGGTTTCCAACTGCGATTTTTTCCTTACAAGGTTTCCACATACAAATATATGTGTTATGTGTTGTGGATGTTATTTGTCTTTCTGTTTCATGCATTAAAATTTATTGGTATTGTTATTAACTGTTAAGCTGTCAATCGACATTAAGTTTGGTTTACCGGTATTATGCATTAAGTTTGGTTAAGTTATATTTGGGTAGAAATTAATAGACAACTGATTCACCCCCCCCCCCCTCTTAGTTGCCTCCGGGTCCTAACATGTTGTGCCTTCAAACACCTATTTTGATGCTTCAAAACATTGGTTTTGGAACCACAAGCTTCGAACTAGTGTTTTGGAAGTACGATAAGTTTCGAAATCGTGCTTTGAAGCTCGTGGATTCAAAATCAGAACTTGCATTTTGAAACTTGTTGTGCCTCCAAATACCCATTTTGATGCTTCAAAACTTGGGTTTTGGAAGCACAAGCTTCAAAATGATGTTTTGGGAACATGATAAGTTTCAAGATCGTGCTTTCATGCTCATGGATTTGAAATCAGAACTTGCATTTTGAAACTTGTTGTGCCTCAAACACCGATTTTGATGCTTCAAAACATGGGCTTTAGAAGCACAAACTTCAAACTGATGTTTTGGAAGCACGATAAGTTTCAAATTTTTGTTTTGAAGCTCATGGGTTCAGAATCGGAACTTGTATTTTGAAGGATGTTGTGCCTCCATACACCCATTTTGATATTTCAAAACTTGGGTTTTTCGAATTAAAAGCTTCAAAATGATCTTTTGGGAGCAAGATAACTTTCATAATCACACTTTCATGCTCATGGTTTGGAATCAGAACTTTCATTTTGAAGCTTGTTTTGCTTCCAAACACCCAATTTTATTCTTCAAAAGTTGGGTTTTGGAAGCACAAGATTTAAAATGATATTTTGAGAGCACGATAAGTTTCAAAATCATGCTTTCATTCTTGTGGAATCATAATCAGAACTTCTATTTTGAAGCTTATTGTTCCTTGAAACGCCCATTTTGTTGCTTTAAAACTTGGGTTTTTGGAAGCACATGCTTCAAAATGATGTTTTGCGAGCACGATAAGTTTAAAAATTGCGCTTCAAAGATCGTGGCTTTAGAATTGAAATATGTATTTTAATGATTGTTGTACCTCCAAACACACATTTTGATTCTTGAAAACATGTGTTTAGGAAGAAAAAGCTTTAAAATGATGATTTGAGAGTATAATAAGTTTCATAATTGCGATTTCATGCTCGTGGCTTTGGAATCAAAACTTGCATTTTGAACCGTATTTTGCTTCCAAACACCCATTTCAATTCTTCAAAAGATTTTTTTTGGAAACACAAGCTTCAAAATGATGTTTTGGGAGCACGATAGGTTTAAAATTCATGTTTTCATGCTTGTGGCGTCATAATCAAAACTTGCATTTTGAAGATTGTTGTGCCTCCAAACACCCATTTTGATGCTTCAAAATTTGGGTTTTTGGAAGCACAAGCTTCAAAATAATGTTTTAAAAGCACAATAAGTTTAAAAATCATGCTTCAAAGCTCGTGGCTTCAAAAATAAAACTTTCATTTTGATGCTTGTTGTACCTCAAAAAACACATTTTGAGGCTTCAAAACTTGCGTTTAGGAAGCACAAGCTTCAAAACTAAGGTTTTAGAAGCACGACAAGTTTCATAATCACGCTTTAAAGCTCATGCTTTCAAAAATAGAACTTGCATTTTGAAACTTGTTGTGCCTCCAAACACCCATTTTGATGTTTCAAAACTTGGGTTTTTGAAGCACAAGCTTCAAAATGATGTTTTGGGAGCATGATAAGTTTCAAAATCATGCTTTCATGCTCGTGGCTTTGGAATTAGAACTTGCATTTTGAAACTTTTTATGCCTCGAAACACCGATTTTAATACTTTAAAACTTGGGTTTTGGAAGCACAAGCATCAAACTGATATTTTGGAAGCACAATAAGTTTCAAAATTGCACTTTGAAGCTCATGGCTTTAGAATCAGAACTTGCATTTTGAAGCTTGTTGTGCTTGCAAACACCCATTTTGATGCTTGAAAACTTGGATTTTGGGAGAACAAGTTTCAAAATGATGTTTTTGGAGCACGGTAAGTTTCAAAATCGCGCTTTGAAGCTCATGGCTTCATAATCAAAACTTGCATTTTGAAGCTTGTGGTGCCTCAAGACACCAATTTTGATGCTTCAAAACTTGGGTTTTGGAAGCACAAACTTCAAAATGATATTTTACGAGCACAATGAGTTTCATAATCGCGCTTTGAAGCTCATCACTTCAGAATAGGAACTTGCATTTTGAAGCTTGATGTGCCTCTAAACACCCATTTTGATGCTTTAAAACTTGGGTATTGGAAGCACAAACTTAAAATGATGTTTTGGGAGCATGATAACTTTCAAAATGGCACTTTCATGCTCATGGCTTCTAAATCAGAATTTGCATTTCAAATCTTGTTGTGCCCACAAACACCCATTTTGATGGTTCAAAACATGGTTTTTTGAATCACAAGCTTCAAAATGATGTTTTGGGAGGCTGATAGGTTTCAAAATTGCACTTTCATGGTCATGACATCAGAATCAGAACTTGTATTTTGAAGATTGTTTTTCCTCTAAACACCCATTTTGATGCTTCAAAACTTGGGTTTTGGAAGCACAAGCTTAAAAATGATGTTTTGAGAGCGCGATAACTTTCAAAATCGCACTTTCATGCTTGTGGCTTCAGAATCAAATCTTTTATTTTGAAGCTTATTGTGCCTCGAAACACCCATTTTGATGCTTTAAAACTTGGGTTTTTGGAAGCACATGCTTCAAAATGATGTTTTGCGAGCACGATGAGTTTCAAAATCATGCTTCGAAGATTGTGGCTTCAAAATTGAAACTTGCATTTTGATGCTTGTTGTACCTCTAAACACACATTTTGATGCTTCAAAACTTGCATTTAGGAAGCACATGCTTCAAAATGATGATTTGGGTATAAAATAAGTTTCAAAATTGTGCTTTCATGCTCATGCGTTCAGAATCAAAACTTCCATTTGAAAATTATTGTGTCTCAAAACACCCATTTTGATGCTTTAAAACTTGGGTTTTTGGAAGCACGTGCTTCAAAATGATGTTTTGCGAGCATGATAAGTTTCAAAATGACACTTCGAAGCTCATGGCTTTAGAATCGAAACTTGCATTTGATGCTTGATGTACCTCCAAAAACACATTTTAATAATTCAAAACTTGCATTTAGGAAGCACGATAAGTATCATAATTATGTTTTCGATCTTGTGGCTTCGAAATCAAAATTTGCATTTTGAAACTTATTGTGCCTCCAAGCACCCATTTTGATGTTTCAAAACTTCAATTTGTAAAGTGCAAGCTTCAAAATGATATTTTGGGAGCTCGATAAGTTTCAAAGTCGTGATTTCATGCACGTGGCTTTGGAACTAGAACTTGCATTTTGAAACTTTTTGTGCCTCCAAACACCCATTTTGATGCTTCAAAACTTGGGTTTTGGGCGCACGAGCATCAAACTGATATTTTAGAAGCACAACAAGTTTCAAAATCGCACTTTGAAGCTTTTGGCTTCATAATCAAAACTTGTATTTTGAATCTTGTTGTGCCTTCAAACATCCATTTTGATGCTTCAAAATTTGGGTTTTGGGAGAACAAGCTTCAAAATGATGTTTGAGGAGCATGATAAGTTTCAAAATCGCGCTTTCAAGCTCGTGGCTTCATAATCAAAACTTGCATTTTGAAGCTTGTTGTGCCTCCCAAACACCAGTTTTGATGCTTCAAAAATTGGGTTTTGGAAGAACAAGCTTCAAAATGATGTTTTGCAAGCACAATAAGTTTCATAATCACTCTTTGAATCTCATCACTTTGGAATAGCAACTTGCATTTTGAAGCTTGTTGTGCCTTTGAACACCCATTTTGATGCTTCAAAACATTGATTTTGGAAGCACAAGCTTAAAAATGGATTTTTGGGAGAAAAATAACTTTCAAAATGATGCTTTCATACTTGATGGCTTCTAAATCAGAACTTGCATTTCAAATCTTGTTGTGCCTCCAAACACCCATTTTGATGGTTCAAAACTTGGGTTTTAAAGCATAAACTTCAAAATGATATTTTGGGAGCATGATAGGTTTCAAAATTGTGCTTTCATGCTCGTGGCATTAGAATTAGAACTTGCATTTTGAAGATTGTTTTTCCTCCAAACTCGCATTTTGATGCTTCAAAATTTGGGTTTTGGAAGAACAAGCTTCAAAATGATGTTTTGGGAGCACTATAAGTTTCAAAATCATGTTTTCATGCTCATGGCTTCAAAATTAGAACTTGCATTTTGAAGATTATTTTTCTTCCAAATACCCATTTTGATGCTTAAAAACTTGGGTTTTGGAAGCACAAGCTTCAATATGACATTTTGGGAGCACGATAAGTTTCAAAATTGCATTACTAAGCTTGTTTCCCCTCCAAACACCCATTTTGATGCTTCAAAACATGGGTTTTGGAAGCACAAGCTTCAAAATGATGTTTTGTGACAATGATGTTTCAAAATCGTGCTTTCATGCTAATGGCTTTGGAATCAAAACTTGCATTGTGAAACTTATTGTGCCTTGAAACACCCATTTTGATGCTTCAAAACTTGGGTTTTGGAAGCACAAGCTTCAAACTGATGTCTTGGAAGCACGATAAGTTTTAAAATCGCGCTTTGAAGCTCATGGCTTCAGAATCGGAACTTGTATTTTGAAGCTTGTTGTTCCTCCAAACACCCATTTTGATGCTTCAAAACATGGGTTTTGGGAGAACAAGCTTCAAAATGATATTTTGGGAGCATGATAAGTTCCAAAATTGCACCCTCATGCTCATGGTTATGGAATCAGAACTTGCATTTTGAAACTTGTTGTGCCTCCAAACACCCATTTTCATGCTTCAAAACTTGGGATTTGTAAGCACAATATTCAAACTGATGTTTTAGAAGCACGATAAGTTTTAAAATTGCGCTTTGAAGCTTGTGGCTTCAGAATCAAAAATTGCATTCTGAAGCTTTTTGTGCCTCCATACACCCATTTTTATGCTTCAAAACTCGGTTTTTGGAAGCACAAGCTTCAAAATGATGTTTTGGGAGCACAATAATTTTCAAAATTGTGTTTTCATGCTCATGGCTTTGGAATTGAAACTTGCATTTTGAAGCTTGTTTTGCTTCCAAAGAATAATAAGCTTCAAAAAGATGTTTTGGGAGCACGATAAGTTTCAAAATCATGCTCGTGCTTTCAGAATCAGAACTTACATTCTGAATCTTTTTGTGCCTCCAAACACCCATTTTGATGCTTCAAAACTTGGGGTTTTGGAAGCACAAGCTTCAAAATGATGTTTTGTGAGGACGATAAGTTTTAAAATCATGCTTTGAATCTTGTGGCTTTGAAATCAAACCTTGCATTTTGATGCTTTTTGTACCTCCAGACACCACATTTTTATGCTTGAAAACTTGCGTTTAGGAAGCACAAGATTCAAAATGAGGATTTGGGAGTACGATAAGTTTCATAATTTCATACTTTCACGCTCGTGGCTTCGGAATCAAAACTTGCATTTCGAGCTTTTTGTGCCTCCAAACACTCATTTTGATGCTTCAAAACTTGGTTTTTTGGAAGAACAAGCCTCAAAATGATGTTTTGCAAGAACAATAAGTTTTAAAATCGTACTTTGAAGCTCATGGCTTCATAAATAAAACTTGGATTTTGACGCTTTTTGTACCTTCAAAGACACGTTTCCATGCTTTAAAACTTGCGTTTAGAAGCACAAGCTTCAAAATGATGATTTGGGAGTATGATAAGTTTCATAATTGTGCTTTCATGCTTGTGGCTTCAAAATCAGAGCATACGTTTTGAAACTTGTTGTGCCTCCAAACACCCATTTTGTTGCTTCAAAATATGGGTTTTGGAAGCACAAGATTGAAAATGATGTTTTGGGAGCACAATAAGTTTCAAAATCGTTCTTTCATGCTCGTGGCTTCAGAATCAAAACTTGCATTTTAAAGCATATTGTGCCTCCAAACACCCATTTTGGTGTTTCAAAAATTGGGGTTTTGGAAGCACAAGCTTCAATGCGATGTTTTGCGAGTAGGATAAGTTTCAAAATCGCGCTACAAAGCTCATGGCTTCAAAAACAAAACTTGCATTTTGATGCTTGTTGTACCTCAAAACACACATGTTGATGGTTCAAAACTTGCGTTTAGGAAGCACAAGCTTCAAAATGATCATTTGGAGAATATTAACTTTCATAATCTTACTTTCATTCTCATGGCTTCAGAATCAGAACTTGCATTTTGAAGCTTTTTTAGCTTCCAAATCCCCATTTTGATTCTTCAAAAGTTGAGTTTTGGAAGCACAAACTTCAAAATGATGTTTTTGGGAGCACAATAAGTTTCAAAATCGTGGTTTCATGCTCGTGGCTTCATAATCAAAATTTTCATTTTGAAGCTTGTTTTGCCTCAAAACACCCATTTTGATGCTTCAAAACTTTGGTTCTTGGAAGCACAAGCTTCAAAATGATGTTTTGCGAGCACAATAAGTTTGAAAATAGCACTTCAAAGCTTGTGACTTCGAAATCAAAACTTCCATTTTGATGCTTGTTGTACCTCTAAACACACATTTTGATGCTTCAAAACTTCCATTTAGGAAGCACCAGCTTTGAAATGATGATTTGCAAGTCTGATAAGTTTCATAATCACGCTTTCATACTTGTGGCTTTGGAATTAAAACCTGCATTTTGAAGCTTGTTTTGCTTCCAAACACCCATTTTGATTCTTCAAAAGTTGGGTTTTGGAAGCACAAGCTTCAAAATGATGTTTTGAGAGCACCATAAGTTTCAAAATCGCGCTTTCATGTTTATGGCTTTAGAATCAAAACTTCCATTTTGAAGCTTACTGTGCCTCAAAACACCCATTTTGATGCTTTAAAACTTGGGTTTTTAATTGCGCATGCTTCAAAAAGATGTTTTGCAAGAATGATAAGTTTCAAAATCACTCTTTCATGATCATGGCTTTAGGATCATAAGTTGCATTTTGAAACTTGTTGTGCCTCCAAACACCCATTTTGATGCTTCAAAACTTAGGTTTTGGAAGCACAAGCTTCAAACTAATATTTTGCAAGCACGATAAGTTTCAAAATCATGCTTTGAAGCTTGTGGCTTTGGAATCGGAACTTGCATTTTGAAGCTTGTTGTGCCTCCAACAATCCATTTTGATGCTTCAAAACTGGTTTTGGGAGAACAAGCTTCAAAATGATGTTTTGGGAGCATGATAAGTTTCAAAATTGCGCTTTGAAGCTCGTGGCTTCAGAATTGAAACTTGCATTATGAAACTTGTTGTGCCTCTAGACACCAGTTTTGATGCTTCAAAACTTGAGTTTTGGAAGCACTAGCTTCAAAATGATATTCTGTGAGGACTATGAGTTTCATAATTGCACTTTGAAGCTCATCACTTCAAAATAGGAACTTGCATTTTGAAGCTTGTTGTGCCTTTGAACACCCATTTTGATGCTTCAAAACTTGGGTTCTGGAAGCACAAGTTTAAAAATGATGTTTTGGGAGAATGATAACTTTCAAAATGATGCTTTCATGCTCATGGCTTCCAAATAAGAACTTATATTTCAAATATTGTTGTGGCTCCTAACACCCGTTTTGATGGTTCAAAACTTGGGTTTTGGAAGCACAAGCTTCGAAATGATATTTTGGGAGTACGATAGGTTTCAAAATTGTGCTTTCATGCTCATGGCTTCATAATCAAAACTTGCATTTTGAAGATTGTTTTTCCTCCAAACACCCATTTTGATGCTTCAAAACTTGGGTTTTGGAAGCACAAGCTTCAAACTGATGTTTTGGGAGCACGATAAGTTTCAAAATCACGCTTTGGAGCTCATGGCTTTGGAATCGAAACTAGGATTTTGAAGCTTGTTGTGCGTCCATACACCCATTTTGATGCTTCAAAACTAAGGTTTTAGAAGAATAAGCTTCAAAATGAATTTTGGGAGCACGATAACTTTCAAAATCGCGCTTTAATGCTCATGGCTTCAAAATCAAAACTTGCATTTTGAAGCTTGTTTTGGTTCCAAACGCCCATTTTGATTCTTCAAAAGTTGGGTTTCAGAAGCACAAGGTTCAAAATGATGTTTCGGGAGCACAATAAGTTTCAAAATCATGCTTTCATGCTCATGCCTTCAAAATCAGAACTTGCATTTTGAAGCTTGTAGTGGCTTCAAACACCCATTTTGATGCTTCAAAACTTGGGTTTTGGAAGCATGATAAGTTTTGAAATGGCGATTTGAAGCTCATGGCTTTAGAATGGGAACTTGGATTTCTAAGCTTGTTGTGCCTCTAAACACCCATTTTAATGCTTCCAAACTTTGGTTTTGGGAGAACAAGCTTCAAAATGATGTTTTGGGAGCACAATAAGTTTCAAAATCGCACTTTGAAATCAAAACTTGTATTTTGATGCTTGTTGTACCTCTAAACACATATTTTGATGCTTCAAAACTTCCATTTAGGAAGCACCAGCTTCGAAATGATGAGTTGCAAGTCTAATAAGTTTAGTAATCGCACTTTCATACTTGTGGCTTCGAAATTAAAACTTGCATTTTGAAGCTTGTTTTTCTTCCAAACACCCATTTTGATACTTTAAAAGTTGGGTTTTGGAAGCACAAGCTTCAAAATGATGTTTTGAGAGCACCATAAGTTTCAAAATCGCACTTTCATGCTTATGGCTTTAGAATCAGAACTCCCATTTTGAAGCTTACTATGCCTCACAACACCCATTTTGATGCTTTAAAACTTGGGTTTTTAATTGCACGTGCTTCAAAAAGATGTTTTGCAAGCACAATAAGTTTCAAAATCATGCTTTCATGATCGTGGCTTCAGGATCATAAGTTGCATTTTGAAACTTGTTGTGCCTCCAAACACCCATTTTGATGCTTCAAAACTTAGGTTTTAGAAGCACAAGCTTCAAACTGATATTTTGGAAGCACGATAAGTTTCAAAATCATGCTTTGAAGCTAGTGGCTTTGGAATCAGAACTTGCATTTTGAAGCTTGTTGTGCCTCCAAAAACCCATTTTGATGCTTCAAAACTTGGGTTTTGGGAGAACAAGCTTCAAAATGATCTTTTGGGAGCACGATAAGTTTCAAAATTGTGCTTTGAAGCTCGTGGCTTCATAATTGAAACTTGCATTATGAAACTTGTTGTGCCTCTAGACACCAGTTTTGATGCTTCAAAACTTGAGTTTTGGAAGCACAAGCTTCAAAATGATATTCTGTGAGGACTATGAGTTTCATAATTGCACTTTGAAGCTCATTAGTTCAAAATAGGAACTTGCATTTTGAAGCTTGTTGTGCCTTTGAACACCCATTTTGATGCTTCAAAACTTGGGTTCTAGAAGTACAAGTTTAAAAATGATGTTTTGGGAGAACGATAACTGTCAAAATGACACTTTCATGCTCATGGCTTCCAAATAAGAACTTATATTTCAAATATTTCTATGGCTCCTAATACCCATTTTGATGGTTCAAAACTTGGGTTTTGGAAGCACAAGCTTCGAAATGATATTTTGGGAGTACGATAGGTTTCAAAATTGTGCTTTCAAGCTCATGGCTTCATAATCAAAACTTGCATTTTGAAGATTGTTTTTCCTCCAAACACCTATTTTGATACTTCAAAACTTGGGTTTTGGAAGCACAAGCTTCAAACTGATGTTTTGGGAGCACGATAAGTTTCAAAATCATGCTTTGGAGCTCGTGGTTTTGGAATCGGAACTAGGATTTTGAAGCTTGTTGTGCCTCCATACACCCATTTTGGTGCTTCAAAACTCAGGTTTTAGAAGAATAAGCTTCAAAATGAATTTTGCGATTACAATAACTTTCAAAATCATGCTTTAATGCTCATGGCTTCAAAATCAAAACTTGCATTTGGAAGGTTGTTTTGGTTCCAAACACCCATTTTAATTCTTCAAAAATTGGGTTTCAGAAGCACAAGGTTCAAAATGATGTTTCGGGATCACAATAAGTTTCAAAATCACCCTTTCATGCTCATGGCTTCAAAATCAGAACTTGCATTCTGAAGCTTGTTGTGGCTTCAAACACCCATTTTGATGCTTCAAAACTTGGGTTTTGGAAGCATGATAAGTTTCGAAATGGCGCTTTGAAGCTCGTGGCTTTAGAATGGGAACTTCGATTTCTAAGCTTGTTGTGCCTCTAAACACCCATTTTGATGCTTCCAAACTTTGGTTTTGGGAGAACAAGCTTCAAAATGATGTTTTGGGAGCACAATAAGTTTCAAAATCATACTTTGAAAACAAAACTTGCATTTTGATGCTTGTTGTATCTCTAAACACATATTTTGATGCTTCAAAACTTCCATTTAGGAAGCACAAGCTTCGAAATGATGATTTGCAAGTCTGATAAGTTTCATAATCGTGCTTTCATACTTGTGGCTTTGGAATTAAAACTTGCATTTTGAAGCTTGTTTTGCTTCCAAACACCCATTTTGATTCTTCAAAAGTTGGGTTTTGGAAGCACAAGCTTCAAAATGATGTTTTGAGAGCACCATAAGTTTCAAAATCGCGCTTTCATGCTTATGGCTTTAGAATCAGAACTCCCATTTTGAAGCTTGTTGTGCCTCAAAACACCCATTTTGATGCTTTAAAAGTTGGGTTTTCAATTGTGCATGCTTCAAAAAGATGTCTTGCAAGCACAATGAGTTTCAAAATCATGCTTTCATGATCGTGGCTTCAAGATCATAACTTGTATTTTGAAACTTTTTGTGCCTCCAAACACCCATTTTTATGCTTCAAAACTTAGGTTTGGGAAGCACAAGCTTCAAACTGATATTTTGGAAGCACAATAAGTTTCAAAATCATGCTTTGAAGCTTGTGGCTTTGGAATTGGAACTTGCATTTTGAAGCTTGTTGTGCCTCCAAAAACCCATTTTGATGCTTCAAAGCTTGGGTTTTGGGAGAACAAGCTTCAAAATGATGTTTTGGGAGCACAATAAGTTTCAAAATTGCGCTTTGAATCTCGTGGCTTCATAATTGAAACTTGCATTATGAAACTTGTTGTGCCTCTAGACACCAGTTTTTATGCTTCAAAATGATATTATGTGAGGACTATGAGTTTCATAATTGCACTTTGAAGCTCATCACTTGAAAATAGGAACTTGCATTTTGAAGCTTGTTGTGCCTTTGAACACCCATTTTGATGCTTCAAAACTTCGGTTCTGGAAGCACAAGTTTAAAAATGATGTTTTGGGAGAACAATAACTTTCAAAATGACGCTTTCATGCTCATGGCTTCCAAATAAGAACTTATATTTCAAATATTATTGTGGCTCCTAACACCCATTTTGATGGTTCAAAACTTGGGTTTTGGAAGCACAATCTTTGAAATGATATTTTGGGAGTACGATAGGTTTCAAAATTGTGCTTTCATGCTCATGGCTTCATAATCAAAACTTGCATTTTGAAGAATGGTTTTCCTCCAAACACCCATTTTGATGCTTCAAAACTTGGGTTTTGGAAGCATAAGCTTCAAACTGATGTTTTTGGAGCATGATAAGTTTCAAAATCACACTTTGGAGCTCGTGGCTTTGGAATCGGAACTAGGATTTTGAAGCTTGTTGTGCCTCCATACACCCATTTTGATGCTTCAAAACTCAGGTTTTAGAAGAATAAGCTTCAAAATGAATTTTGGGAGCACGATAACTTTCAAAGTCGCGCTTTAATGCTCATGGCTTCAAAATCAAAACTTGCATTTGGATGGTTGTTCTGGTTCCAAACACCCATTTTTATTCTTCAAAAGTTGGGTTTCAGAAGCACAAGGTTCAAAATGATGTTTCGGGAGCACAATAAGTTTCAAAATCACGCTTTCATGCTCATGGCTTCAAAATCAAAACTTGCATTTTGAATCTTGTTGTGGCTTCAAACACCCATTTTGATGCTTCAAAACTTGGGTTTTGGAAGCATGATAAGTTTCAAAATCACGCTTTGAAGCTTGTGGCTTTAGAATGGGAACTTGGATTTCTAAGCTTGTTGTGCTTCTAAACGCCCATTTTGATGCTTCCAAACTTTGCTTTTGGTAGAACAAGCTTCAAAATTATGTTTTGGGAGCACAATATGTTTCAAAATCATACTTTGAAGCTTGTGGCTTCGGAATCAGAACTTGCATTTTGAATCTTGTTGTGCCTCCAAACACCAATTTTGATGCTTCAAAACCTAGATTTTGGAAGCACAAGCTTCAAAATAATATTTTGTGAGCACAATAAGTTTCATAATTGTGCTTTGAAGTTCATCACTTTGGAATATGAACTTGCATTTTGAAACTTATTGTGAGTCTGAACACCCATTTTGATGCTTCAAAACTTGGGTTTTGGAAGCACATGCTTAAAAATGATGTTTTGGGAGCATGATAAATTTCAAAATGGTGCTTTCATGCTCATGGATTCCAAATCACAACTTGCATTTCTAATCTTGTTGTGCCTCTAAACACCCATTTTGATGGTTCAAAACTTGGGTTTTGGAAGCACAAGCTTCAAAATGATGTTTTGGGAGCACAACAGGTTTCAAAATTGCACTTTCATGCTCATGGTTTTTGAATTGGAACTTGCATTTTTTAGATTGTTTTTCCTCCAAACACCCATTTTGATGCTTGTAAACTTGGATTTTGTAAGCACAAGCTTCAAAATTATGTTTTGGGAGCAAAATAAGTTTCATAATTATGCTTTAAAGCTCGTCACTTCAGAATAGGAACTTTCATTTTGAAGCTTTTTGTGCCTTTGAACACTCATTTTGATGTTTCAAAACTTGGGTTTTGGAAGCACAAGCTTAAAAATGATGCTTTGGGAGCACAATAACTTTCAAAATGGTGCTTTCATGCTCATGGCTTTCGAATAAAAACTTGCATTTTGAAGCTTGTTGTGCCTTCGAACACCCATTTTAAGGATTCAAAATTTGTCTTTTAGAAGCACAAGCTTCAAAATGATGTTTTGGGAGCATGATAGCTTTCAAAATTGTACTTTCATGCTCGTACCTTCAGAATTGGAACTTGCATTTTGAAGATTTTTTTTGCTCCAAACACTCATTTTGGTGCTTCAAAACTTGGATATTAGATGCACAAGTTTCAAAATGATGTTTTGGGAGCACCATAAGTTTCAAAATTGCACTTTCATGCTCATGGCTTCCAAATTAGAACTTACATTATGAAGCTTGTTTTGCTTCCAAACACCCATTTTAATGCTTCAAAACTTGGGTTTTGAAAGCACAAGCTTCAAAATGATGTTTTGGGAGCATAATAAGTTTGAAAATTGGGTTTTCATGCTCATGGCTTCGGAATCAGAACTTGCAAATTTTGAAACTTGTTGTGCCTCCAAACACCCATTATGATGCTTCAAAACTTGGGTTTTGGAAGTGTGATAAGTTTCAAAATTGTGCTTTGAAGCTCGTGGCTTCAGAATTAGAACTTGCATTTCTAAGCTCGTTGTGCCTCCAAACACCTATTTTGATGCTTCAAAACTTTGGTTTTGGGAGAACTTGCTTCAAAATGATGTTTTGGGAGCACAATAAGTTTCAAAATTGCACTTTGAAAATCGTGGCTTTGGATTCAGAACTTGCATTTTGAAGTTGTTATTCCTCCAGACACCAATTTGATTCTTCAAAAGTTGGATTTTGCAAGCACAAGCTCCAAAATGATGTTTTGTAAGCACGATGAATTTCATAATTGCGCTTTGAAGCTCATCACTTAAGAATAGGAACTTGCATTTTGAAGCTTCTTGTGCCTTCAAACACCTATTTTGATGCTTCAAAACAGGTTTTGGAAGGACAAGCTTAAAGATGATGTTTTGGGAGCACAATAACTTTCAAAATCGTGCTCTCATGTTAATGGCTTCAAAATCATAACTTGCATTTTGAAGCTTTTTGTGCCACCAAACACCCATTTTGATGGTTCAAAACTTGGTTTTTGGAAGCACAAGCTTCAAAATGATGTTTTGGGAGCACGATAGGTTTAAATATTATATTTTCATGCTCGTTCCTTCGGAATCAAAACTTGCATTTTGAAGATTGTTTTTCCTCCAAACGCCCATTTTGATGCTTCAAAACTTTGGTTTTGGAAGTACGAGCTTCAAAATGATGTTTTGGGAGCACCATAAGTTTGAAAATCATTCTTTCATGCTCGTGGCTTCAGAATTAGAACTTGTATTTTGAAGCTTGTCTTGCTTCCAAACACTCATTTTGACGCTTCAAAACTTGGGTTTTGGAAGCACAAGCTTCAAAATGATGTTTTGGGAGAACGATAAGTTTCAAAATCATGCTCATGGCTTCAAAATTAGAACATGCATTTTGAAACTTTTTGTACCTCCAAACACCAATTTTGATGCTTCAAAACTTTAGTTTTGCAAGCACAAGCTTCAAAATGATGTTTTCTGAGCATTATAACTTTCAAAATTGTGCTTTCATGCTCATGGATTCAAAATCAGAACTTGCATTCTGAAACCTATTATGCCTCCAAACACCCATTTTGATGCTTGAAAACTTTGGTTTTGGAAGCACAAGCTTCAAAATGATGTTTTGGAAGCACAATAAGTTTCAAAATCATGTTTTGAATCTCGTGGCTTCAAAATCAAAACTTGCATTTTGAATCTTGCTGTGCCTCCAAACACCCATTTTGATGCTTCAAAACTTGAGTTTTGGAAGAACAAGCTTCAAACTAATGTTTTGGAAGTATAATAAGTTTCAAAATCATGCTTTGAAGCTCATGGCTTCAAAATCAGAACTTGCATTTTGAAACTTGTTGTGCCTCCAAACACCCATTTCGATGCTTCAAAACATGGGTTTGGGAACCACAAGCTTCAAAATGATGTTCCAATAAGCTTCAAGATCGCACTTTCATGCTCATGGCTTTAGAATCAGAACTTGCATTTTTAAATTTGTCCCTCCAAACACCCATTTTGACGCTTTAACACTTGAGTTTTGCAAGAACAAGCTTCAAATTGATGTTTTGGAAGCATGATAAGTTTCATAATCATGATTTGAAGCTCATGGCTTGAGAATCGAAAGTTGTAGTTTGAAGCTTGTTGTACCTCTAAACACCCATTTTGATGTTTCAAAACTTGGGTATTGGAAGCAGAATCTTCAAATTGATGTTTTGGAAGCACGATAAGTTTCAAAGTCGTTCTTTGAAGCTCATGGCTTCGAAATCAAAACTTGCATTTTGAAGCTTGTTTTGCCTCCAAACACCCATTTAGATGCTCAAAAACTTGGGTTTTGAGAGAAGAATCTTCAAAATGATGTTTTAGTAGCATGATAAGTTTCAAAATCTCACTTTCATGCTCATGGCTTCGGGATTAGAACTTCCATTTTAAAACTTGTTGTGCCTCCAAACACCCATTTTGATGCTTCAAAATTTGGGTTTTGGAAGAAAAAGCTTCAAAATGATGTTTTGTGAGTACGACAAATTTCAAAATCACACTTTGAAGCTCATGGCTTCAAAATTAGAACTTGCATTTTGAAACTTGTTGTGCCTCCAAACACCCATTTTGTTGCTTCAAAACTTGGGTTATGGAAGCACAAGCTTCAAAATGATGTTTTGGGAGCACGATAAGTTTCAACATTGCACTTTCATGCTTGTGGTATTAGAATCAGAACATGCATTTTGAAACTTGATGCACCTCGAAACACCCATTTTAATTCTTTAAAACTTGAGTTTTGGAAGCACAAGCTTCAAACTGATGTTTTAGAAGCTTGATAAGTTTCAAAATCATGCTTTGAAGCTCATGGCTTCATAATCGAAACTTGCATTTTGAAGCTTTTTGTGCCTCCATACACATTTTGATGCTTCAAAAATCATGCTTTAGAAGCACAAGCTTCAAAATGATGTTTTTCCTAGCACGATAACTTTCAAAATCATGCTCGTGGCTTCGAAATCATAATTTGAATTTTGAAGCTTGTTTTGCTTCCAAACACCCATTTTGATCCTTCAAAAGTTGGGTTTTGTAAGCAGAAGCTTCAAAATGATGTTTTGGGAACATGATAAGTTTCATTGTGCTTTAATGCACATGGCTTCAAAATTAGAACTTGCATTTTGAAGCTTGTTGTGCCTCCAAACACCAATTTTGATGCTTCAAAACTTGAATTTTTGGAAGCACAAGCTTGAAAATGATGTGTTGCGAGAACGATAAGTTTCAAAATTGCGCTTTGAAGCTCATGGTTTCAAAATTGGAACTTTCATTTTGATGCTTATTGTACCTCCAAACATATATTTTGATGCTTCAAAACTTTCATTTAGGAAGTACAAGCTTCAAAATGATGATTTAGGAGTACAATAAGTTTCAAGTCGCGCTTTCATGCTCACAGCTTCAAAATCAGAACTTGCATTTTCAAGCTTGTTGTGCCTCCAAATACCCATTTTGATGCTTCCAAACTTTCATTTTTGGAAGCAAAAGGTTCAAAATGATGTTTTGCGAGCACGATAAGTTTTAAAATCATGCTTCGAAGCTCATGGCTTCAGAATGAAAACTTGCATTTTGATGCTAGGGCTTTGGAAGCACAAGGATTTGAAATGAGGTTTTAAGAGCACGACATGCATCAAAATTGAATTTTGAAGCTAGTGACTCCAAAATCAAAAATTGTATTATGAAGCTTGTTGTGTCTCCAAACACCAATTTTGATGCTTCAAAGTTGGGGCTTTGACAGCACAAGGCTTCGAAATGAGGTTTTAAGAGCACGACGTACGTCAAAATCATGTTTTGAAGCTAGCGGCTTTGGAACCAGAACTTGTGTTCTAAAGCTTGTTGTGTCTCCAAACACCAATTTTGAGGCTTCAAAGCTAGGGCGTTGGAAGCACAAGGCTTTGAAATGAGGTCTTAAGAGCACAACATGCATCAAAATTGCATTTTGAAGCTAGTTGCTCCGGAACCTAAACATGCATTATGAAGCTTGTTGTGTCTATAAACATCGATTTTGATGCTTCAAAGCTTGGGCTTTCAATGCACAAGGCTTTGAAATGAGATCTTAAGAGCACGATGTGTGTCAAAATCATGTTTTTAATCTAGCAGCTCTAAAACTGAAACTTGCGTTCTGATGTTTGTTGTGTCTCCAAACTCAAATTTTTATACTTCAAAGTTGGGGCTTTGGAAGCACAAGGCTTCAAAATGAGATCTTAAAAGCACGACGTGTGTCAAAATGGTTTTTCGAAGCTAGTGCCTTCAGAAGCAAAACGTGCGTTATGAAGCTTGTTGTGTCTCTAAACATGCCAATTTTGATGCTTCAAAGTTGGGGATTTGGAAGCACAAGGTTTTGAAATGAGTTCTTAGGAGCACAATGAGCATCCAAATTGCGTTTTGAGCTCTGCAATCAAAAATTGCATTTTGAAGTTTTTTGTGTCTCCAAACACTTATTTTATGCTTTAAAGCTGCCGCTTTTGAATCACAAGGCTTCAAAATGAGGTTTAAGAGCACAGCATGTGTTAAAATTATATTTTGAAGCTAGCTGCTCTAGAATCAGAACTTGCATTCTGAAGCTTTTTGTATCTCCAAACACCGATTTTGATGCTTCAAAGCTGGGGCTTTGGAAGCACAAGACTTTGAAATAAGGTATTAAAAGCATGACGTTCATCAAAATTGCGTTTTGAAGCTAGCGGCTCCAAAATTAAAACTATTATTCTAAAGCTTATTGTGTCCCCAAACTCCTATTTAGATGCTTCAAACCTGAGGCTTTGGAAACACGAGGCTTCGAAATGGGGTCTTAAGAGCATGAATGCATCAAAATTGCATTTTGAAGCTAGCAGCTCCAGAACCAGAATTTGCATTTTGAAGATTGTTGTATCTCCAAACATAGATTTTGATGCTTCAAAGTTGGGGCTTTGGAAGCACAAGGCTTTGAACTAAAGTTTTAACAGCACGACGTGAGTCAAAATCGTGTTTTGAAGCTAGTGGCCCTAGAATTGGAACTTGCATTTTGGAGCTTGTTGTGTTTCCAAACATCAATTTTGATACTTCAAAGATGGGGCTTTGAAAGCATGAGGCTTTGAAATAAATTTTTAAGAGCACAACATGCGTCAAAATCATGTTTTGAAGCTAGCAACTTTGAAATCGAAACTTGCATTCTAAAGCTTGGCGTGTCTCTAAACACCAATTTTAATGTTTCAAAACTGGGGCTTTGTAAGCATGAGCCCTTGAAATGAGATTTTAAGAGCACGGTGTGCATCAAAATTGCATTTTGAAGCTAGTGGCTTCAGTATTGTAGCCTGCATTCTAAAGTTTGTTGTGTCTCCAAACACTTATTTTGATGCTTCAAAAATTGGGCTTTGAAAGCACAAGGTTTCCAAATGAGGCTTAAGAGCACTAGATGCATCAAAATCGCATTTTGAAGCTAGCATTTTGATGCTTGTTTTACCTCCAAACATATATTTTGATGCTACAAAACTTTCGTTTAAGAAGCACAAGATTCAAAATGATGATTTGGGATTACAATAAGTTTCATAATCACGCTTTCATGCTCATGGCTTCAAAATCGGAACTTGCATTTTCAATCTTGTTGTACCTCCAAACACCCATTTTTTATGCTTCAAAACTTTGGTTTTTAGAAGCACAACATTCAAAATGATGTTTTGTGAGAACGATAAGTTTTAAAATCATGTTTCGAAGCTCGTGGCTTCAAAATCAAAACTTGCATTTTGATGTTAGGGCTTTGGAAGCAAAAGGCTTCGAAATAAGATTTTAAGAGCATGACATGCATCAAAATCGTGTTTTAAAGCTAGTGGCTCTGGAATAGAAACTTGCATTCTGAAGCTTGTTGTGTCTCCAAACACCAATTTTGATGCTTCAAAGTTGGGGCTTTGGAAGCACAAGGCTTCGAAATGAGGTTTTAAGAGCACAACATACATCAAAATTGTGTTTTGAAGCTAGCGGCTTTGAAACTAGAACATGTGTTCTTAAGCTTGGTGTGTCTCCAAACAATGATTCTGAGGCTTCAAAGCTGGGGTTTTGGAAGCACAAGGCTTTGAAATAAGGTCTTAAGAGCACAACATGCATCAAAATCACATTTTGAAGCTAGAGGCTCTGGAACTAGAACTTGCATTTGGAATCTTGTTGTGTTTGCAAACACCAATTTTGATGCTTCAAAGCTTGGGCTTTCAATGCACAAGGCTTTGAAATGAAGCCTTAAGAGCATCATGTGTGTCAAAATCATGTTTTTAAGCTAGCAACTCTGGAACAGAAACTTGCATTCTGACACTTGTGTCTCCAAACACGAATTTTGATGCTTCAAATCTTGCGCTTTGGATGCACAAGGCTTGAAAATGAGATCTTAAAAGAACGATGTGCATCAAAATTGCATTTTGAAGCTAGCGCCTCCAGAAGCAAAACGTGCGTTATGAAGCTTGGTATGTCTCTAGACACCGATTTTGATGCTTCAAAGTTGGGGCTTTGGAAGCACAAGGTTTTGAAATGAGGTGTTAAGAGCACAATGAGCATCACAATCACGTTTTGAAGCTAGCGTCTTTGCAACCAAAACTTGCGTTCTGAAGTTTGTTGTGTCTTCAAACACCGATTTTGATACTTTAAAGGTAGCACTTTCGAATCACAAGGCTTTGAAATGAGGTTTTAAGAGCACGATGTGTGTTAAAATTGCATTTTGAAGCTAGCTACTCCAAAATCAGAACTTGCATTCTAAAGCTTATTGTGTCTCCAAACACCAATTTTTATGCTTCAAAGATGGGGCTTTGGAAGCACAAGGCTTAAAAATGAGGTTTTAAGAGCACAACATTCATCAAAATCATGTTTTCAAGCTAGCTGCTCCAAAATAAATCAGAACTTGCATTCTAAAGCTTATTGTGTCCCCAAACACCTATTTTGATGCTTCAAAGTTGGGGCTTTGGAAACATGAGGCTTTGAAATGGGGTCTTAAGAGCACAACATGCATAAAAATTGCGTTTTGAAGCTAGCGGCTCTAGAATCAGAACTTGCATTCTAAAGATTTTTGTGTCTCCAAACACTAATTTTGATGCTCCAAAGCTAGGGCTTTGGAAGCACAAGCCTTTGAACTGAGATTTGAATAGCACGACCTGCGTCAAAATCACATTTTGAAGCTAGCAGCTCCAGAATCAGAACTTGCATTTTGGAGCTTGTTGTGTCTCCAAACACTGATTTTGATACTTTAAAGATGGGGCTTTGAAAGCACAAGGCTTTGAAATAAGGTTTTAAGAGCACGACGTGCATCAAAATCATATTTTGAAGCTAGCAACTCCAAAATTGGAACTTACATTCTATAGCTTTTTGTGTCTCCAAACACAAATTTTGATGCTTCAAAACAGGGGCTGTGTACGCACAAGGCTTCGAAATGAGGTTTTAAGAGCGTGATGTGCGTCAAAATTACATGTTGAAGCTAGTGGCTCCAATACTATCACTTGAGTTCTGAAGCTTGTTGTGTCTCCATACACCGATTTTGATGCTTCAAAAATGGGGCTTTGGAAGCACAAGGTTTTGAAATGAGGCTTTAAGAGCACTAGATGCACAAAAATCATGTTTTGAAGCTAGTGGCTCTGGAATCGTAACTTGCATTCTAAATCTTGTTGTGTCTCCAAACACTGATGTTGATGCTTCAAACTAGTGCTTTGGAAGCACAAGGCTAAATGAGGCTCTAAGAGCACAACGTGCATCAAAATTGGTTTTTGAAGCTAGCGGCTTCAAATATGGAACTTGCATTCTGATGCTCGTTGTGTCTCCAAACACCAATTCTAATACTTCAAAGGTTAGGCTTTGGAAGCACAAGACTTAGAAATGAGTTTTTGATAGCATGACATACGTCAAAATAATGTTTTGAAGATAGCAACTTCAGAATTGGAACTTGCATTCTAAATTTTCTTGTGTCTCCAAACACTGATTTTGATGCTTCAAAGCTAAGACTTTGGAAGCACAAGGCTTGAAAATGAGGTTTTAAGAGCATGACGTGCGTCAAAATTATGTTTTGAATATAGAAGTTCTGGAAAAAGAACTTGCATTATGAAGCTTGTTGTGTCTCCAAATATTGATTTTGATGCTTCAAAATTTGGGCTTTCAAAACACAAGGCTTTGAAATGATACTTTAAGAGCACGAAGTGCATAAAAATCATGTTTTGAAGCTAGCGGCTCTGGAATTAGAACTAGCACTCTGAAGCTTGTTGTGTCTCCAAACACTAATTTTGATACTTCAAAGTTGGGTCTTTGGAATCACAAGTCTTCGAAATGAGGTTTTAAGAGCATGACGTGTGTCAAAACTGTGTTTTGAAGCTAGCAGCTCCAAAATCAAAACTTGCATTCTGAACCTTGTTGTGTCTCAAAACACTAATTTTGATACTTCAAATCTGGGGCTTTGGAAGCACAAGGCTTCAAAATGAGGCTTTAAGAGCATGACGTGTGTCAAAATCGTGTTTTGAAGTTATCAGCTTCAGAATCAAAACTTGAGTTCTGAAGCTTGTTATATATCCAAACACTGATTTTGATGCTTCAAAGCTAGTGCTTTGGAAGAAAAAGGCTTCAAAATGAGGTTATAAAAGCAAGGTGTGCATCAAAATCAGATTTTGAAGCTAGCGTCTATGGAATTGAAAGTTGCATTCTAAAGCTTGTTGTGTCTCCAAACACCGATTTTGATGCTTCAAAAATGGGGCTTTGGAAGCACAAGGCTTCGAAATGAGGTTTTAAGAGCATGACATGTTTCAAAATCGTGATTTGAAGCTAGTGGCTCTGAAATCAACACTTGCTTTCTAAGGCTTGTTGTGTCTCCAAACACCAATTTTGATGCTTCAAAGCTATGGCTTTGGAAGCACAAGGCTTCAAAATGAGGTTTTCAGAGTACTATGTGCATTAAAATCACGTTTGTAATCTAGTAGCTTCGGAATCAAAACTTGCATTTTGAAGCTTGTTGCGTCTCCAAACAATTATTTTGATGCTTCAAAGATGGGGCTTTGGAAGCACAGAGCATTGAAATGAGGCTTTTAGAGCATGACATGGGTCAAAATAATGTTTTGAAGCTAGCGGCTCCGAACTTTCATTATGAATCCTTTTGTGTCTCCAAAAACCAATTTTGATTCTTACAAGTTGGGGCTTTGGAAGCACAAGGCTTCGAAATGAGGTTTTAATAGCACGTGCGTCAAAATCACATTTTGAAGCTAGCGGCTCCAGCATCGGAACTTGCATTTTGAAGCTTGTTATGTCTACAAACAATGATTTTAATGCTTCAAACCTCAGGCTTCAAAAGCACAAGGCTTTGAAATGAGGTTTAAACAGCTTGACGTGCGTCAAAATTGCATTTTGAAGCTAGCAGCTCTGAAATTAGAACTTGTTTTTTGAAGCTTGTTGCATCTCCAAACATTAATTTTGATGCTTCAAAGCACAAGGCTTAGAAATGAGTTTTTAAGAGCACAACGTGTGTCAAAATTGCATTTTGAAGCTAGCAGCTCTAGAATCGGAACTTGCATTTGAAGCTTGTTGTCTCTTCAAACACCAATTTTGATGCTTCAAATCTAGGGCTTTGGAAGCACATGGTTTTGAAATGAGGTTTTAACAGGACATCATGCATCAAAATCACATCTTAAAGCTAGCAGTTATGGAATCAAAACTTGTGTTCTAAAGCTTGTTGTGTCTCCAAACACCTATTTTTATGCTTCAAAGCTAGGGCTTTGGAAGCACAAGGCTTTGAAATGAGGTTTTAAGAGCATGACATGCATAAAAATCACATTTTGAAGCTAGTGTCTCTGGAATCAGAACTTGCATTCTAAAGCTTGTTGTGTCTCCAAAAACTGCTTCAAAGCTGGGGCTTTGGAAGCACAAGGCTTCAAAATGAGGTTTTAAGAGCACAACATGCATCAAAATCACATTTTGACACTAGTGGCTCTAGAATCAGAAGTTCTATTTTGAAGCTTGTTGTGTCTCCAAACACTGATTTTGATGCTTCAAAGCTCAGGCTTTGGAAGCATAAGGCTTCGAAATGAGAATTTAAGAGCAGACCATGTGTCAAAATCATGTTTTGAAGCTAGTGGCTTCAGAATGGGAACTTACATCCTAAATCATGTTGTGTCTCCAAACACTATATTTAATGCTTCAAAGATGGGGCTTTGGAAGCACAAGGCTTCAAAATGAGGTTTAAAGAGCAGGATGTGCGTCAAAATCATGTTTTGAGGCAAGAGGCTCCGGAATCAAAACCTGCATTCTAAAGCTTGTTGTGTCTCAAAACACCACTTCAAAGCTAGGGCTTTAGAAGCACAAGGCCTTCAAATCAGGTTTTAAGAGCATGATGTGCATCAAAATCATGTTTTGAAACTTGTGGCTATAGAATCAGAAGTTGCATTCTGAAGCTTCTTCTATCTCCAAACACCGCTTTTGATGCTTCAAAGTTGGGGCTTCAGAGGAACAAGGCTTTGAAATGAGCTTTTAAGAGCACGATGTCCATAAAAATTATGTTTCGAAGCAAGTGGATTCAGAATTATAACTTGCATTCTAAATCGTGTTGTGTCTCCAAACACCGTTTTTAATACTTCAAAGTTGGGGCTTTGGAAGCACAAGGCTTCTAAATGAGGTTTTAAAAGCACAACGTGCATCAAAATTGTGTTTTGAAGCTAGCGGCTCCAAAATCGTAACTTGCGTTTTGAAACTTGTTGTCTCTCCAAACACCAATTTTGATGCGTCAAATATGGTGCTTTGAAAGAACAAGGATTCAAAATGAGGTTTTAAGAAGATTACGTGCATCAAATTTACATATTGAAGCTAGCGGTTATGAAATCAAATCTTGCATTTTGAAGCTTGTTGTTTCTTCAAACATCGATTTTGATGGTTCAAAATTGGGGCTTCGGAAGCACAAGGCTTCGAAATGATGTTTTAAGAGCACAACATGCTTCAAAATAATGTTTTGAAACTAGTGGCTATGAAATCAAAACTTGCATTCTAAAGCTTGTTGTGTCTCCTAACACTAATTTTGATGCTTCAAAGCTAAGGCCTTGGAAGCACAAGGCTTCTAAAATTGCTTTAGAGAGATCAACTGATGTGGAGTATATGAAATTCATTACAAATGTGAAATCAGTAGTGGATAGATAGTATAAAGATTCTCCCACCAGGGTTAATACCATTAGACAGTTTGATTGGCCAACAGGTTTCGAAGTGCATAGCTGGCATGAAAAGTATTGTGTTATTAAAGTAGTTGGAGAAATAACAGATTCATAAAGACATTTTAAAAGAGAGATGAATACCTTTCCAGATCACTGATCATAGGTCATCATGGGAAACTTAAAGAAAATACAGCTGCGCCCATCTTCCAGCAGGCTTAACTAATAATGTTTCTTTGTTTCAGCCAAATATTATTCATATATGTTTTTCTATCAGTTTTATTTTTTCTTGGTCCTATGCTTCTATATGATGACTTTTTGTTGTAACAAAATGATGATCTTAGAAAGTTATTCAATTGAAAACATTATGTGTTCTCTTGTTTAGGTTTAAAATTTGTTAGGTTAGGGTGATGCCTTGGGATCATTCATTCTTTTTAAAGGATGACAAGTGGCAAAATCAACCAAAAGCTTTGTGCTCCCTTATTCTTCTATAAAAGGGAATTCAATGTCATTTTGTGGGTTCAGTTCTGAAGTATTTTTGAAAAGACTTAAGAAAGCTATTCTGAATATGGACTCTAATTCTAATAAATTAAGTTGTTGCATATACAGGAAGATAATGAAAATATTCTAATGAGTTGTCTCATAATAGTTGTCTTTTGGTTATATGATTCCGTTTATCAAGGGAAAACGGAACTGTCTCTGTAAATTTCTTGTGGATGTGTAATATAGTAATTAGGCTTTCTTTGAGGAAGAAATTAAACTCTAATTACATGTTGTGATGACTTTAGATAACTATGTGATTGTTAAAGTATGACTCATATGGATTATTAAGAAACATATTTGTAAGGCATTTATGTTTGTGAACATAGTTGTAGCCTTTGTTTATTTGTCAAAAATGAGATTATATGCCCATGAATAACGCACTAGTCTAGAAATAAGTATGTTTTGTAACCAAGCCAATTTTAAATTAGTCCTCTCTATTTGTTAGTTGTTTGTTTATATTAGGTGTTTTTTTTCTCAAAGAGGAAATAACTTGCATAAACAATAGACTTGATCCAATTCTGAGTTTGATTATTTTCATTATGTTTCCATATCATTGAGAATTATCTATTATAATGCAATACTTGATTAAACTGATGAAAGATCTATGAGTATTGTACGAGGTTGACCCGCCTAGGTTTTGCAGAGCCTAAAGTGAAGGAGAATCATTCGTTCTATGAGTAGATTCTCGTTAATTGGCCAATGATCTTAGGTTCTTGTTGAAAGAAGAAGGCTAATTCCTAGAGAAATCTGAGAAGTCACTTGGAGGAACCAACACCTTTCTCAAGGTGGACTTGGAATAATTCCTTGCCAATTTTCTCATGCCATCAAAGGTTGCTTGTGTGATGTCACCTCCACCCATCAAATTGAGTGCATCAATACACTCTTCATTTACTTTCCTAAGGAAAAATAGTTTCAGAGATTGATGCAGGAGCATCCCCAGTCTATGAGAAATCTTGCATCAATCGAAAATATTTCCTTTAGTTTTGTTCTTGTTCAGTTCAGTATTGCAGTTTCTATGTTCTTTCAGTGTGTTTCGGTGGCTGGTTCTTTTTCATTGCGAATCAGATTTTTAGTTTCTAGGATTGATATTATTCATCATTCCAGATTTTTCAGTTCATTTGGATTCTTTTTTGGTGATTTATTGCTACCATATTGGTTGTTCTTGGTTCCGAGCAGTTTTTGAGCTTAACGACTAGTTGGTGATTTCTTCTCGTGCGGAGCAATTTCTTGACTTGCGGATCTATTTGGCGCTTTGCTCGATGTTCTTGAGCCCTTGGACGACCTTCCTTGGTGGTCTGCACTTCATTTGCATTCTTGGCGGATGAGATCTTTGCATTTTGAGGCCGACCTATTTTACACATCTCATTTTCCTTTCTTGGTAAAATGTAATCTTTTGGAGGCCAACCCGGATGTGTTCTGGATAGTATATATATTTTTATATGTGATCCTTAGGAGGCAGAGAGAGGGGGGGAGATCGATAGAAGATGCATGAGGTCTTGTAATTTGGACACCTTTTGGAGGTCTAAATGGATTTTAATTTGCCATATGGTCTATAACTTGGCATATTAGATTGCTTCTAACTAGATAATTACCAGATGTTCTATGATGAAAATATGATGGCGCGGATATCTGATTTTGCATTTTATCTATGTGTTGGTGCTTCTATTTTGTTACTCTTTCTACATAATCTAGTTAGTTCTCTTTGAGGACCTACTGAACCATGGTTAAACCAAGTGGTATCAAAGCTGGTTGCAAACCTTGAGGCATTCCTTTGGGTGAACAAATCATCGAGTGGAGGCAGGCTGTGAGCGTGTTCAATAGATTGCCGAGTGTGAGGCAATTTAAATTTGTAGTCAGATTATTGAGCTGAGGCAGTTGCACCAGAGCAATGGAGGAGATGTCGCCAAGAAGGATGAACCCCTCGAGGGTAGAGCAGATGATGGAGGATTTTTGAAATGAGATGAGGAACGAGATCGAAATGCGTTGGCTATTTTGCAAAGGAATATAGAATCTAAAGATGAGTATGAAGAGGTCAGAGAGGAATTAGAGGTTGAGGGGGCTGAAGGACCGAAAGATGAAAGAGAGGAAATATTTCTAAGAGCAATGGCACAAGTAAGTAAAGTTCATAAAGTGGAGGTTTTGAACTTTTTTGGGATGCTGAATCTGGAAGATCTGATTGATTGGATCAGAGAGCTGGAGGACTACTTCAAGTTTAAGGATATTAAGGACCCATAGAGAGTCTGGTTGGTAGACTAAGTTGAAAGGGCATGCTAATTTATGGTGGAAAGAGCTGCAGAGGGATAGAGTGGAGAATGGTTAGATGAAAATCACCTTGTGGAGATAGATGGTGGCAAGATTGAAGGCTAAGTTCATTCCGGGAGACTATGAGTTGGAGCTATTCAAGAAGTTGTAGAACTTGAAGCAGAGAACCATGAGTGTGAAAGAGTGAGGAGATCTACAAGGTCATGATTAGATCTGGATACCAAGAGATGGATAGGGAGAAGGTGGATAGGTACAAAAATAGACTTGCAATTAACATTCGGGATGAGATGAGTATGCTAAAGATTTCTACAATTGAAGAGGCTTACCAATATACTTTGAAAGTTGAGGAGAAAGTGAGAAGAAAATAGCAGAATAACCCTTGACGAAAGGAGAGATATAAATGATAAATGAGTGGTAGTTTAGAGAAGTAGAATGTTGAAGAAGAATCAAAACCTAAGTGGAGTAAAGAAGCGGATCAAATTAAACAGAGAAAAGGGAGTGGCAGTAGTAGTAGAGAATTTTTGGGCAGATGTTTTAAGTGTGGAGAAACCAGACATAGATCTTTTGAGTGCAAGCAAGGGATGGCGAGAAATTGTGTGGAAAATGAGGATCAGGAAGCTAGAGTTACTAGTGAGAATGTGTTGGAACTAGAGCAAGGAGAATCCCTTATGTTCAAAAGAGTCTTGATGGTACAAATTGGTGAAGATATCGGACCTACTTAGAGGAAGAAATTTTTCTAGACTATGGGTAAATCAGGTGGTAAGCGTAGTAAAGTTATTGTTGATAGTGGAAATATTGATAATTTGGTATCTGAGGAGATGGTAGAGAATCTTGGATTGAAGAGGCTTAAGCAACCTTGTCCTTACAAGGTAAGTTGGTTACAAGATGATTCGAAGTTAGAAGGAAAAGAGCAGTGTTTGGTGAATTTTCATATTGGACCTTTTAGGGATGAGGTCTTATGTGATGTTTTGTCTATGAGTGTTTGTCATGTTTTGTTTGGAAGACCTTGATAGTTTGATAGAGGAGATATCTATGACTATAGAAGAAACCTAATCACTATTGAGAAGGATGGGCAAAAATTCACATTGGATTCTTTGAGGGAGAAAGAGAAGGATGTGACGAATTTGAATCTTGAGAGAAGTTGCAATACTGGGAAGGAGGATGCAGAGGTTACACCAAATGGTGGCACGGATTTGCAGAAGGGTGTAATATATAAGCCTATTATTAAGAAGGAACTAGATGGTAGTAAGGTTATGATAGCAAATCGGATGAAATATTGTGGCAGAAATAAATCAGAGTTATAGAAGAAGGAGAGTATTGGTTAGAGATAGTGTGCAAATCTAAAGCAAGGGAAGAGAAATAAAGAGAATCGGGAGTTAGAGAATACGGTTGATGTTCTGAAGGAGGTGAGGAAGAGGTTTACAGACAAAGAAGATGTTTGGATCATAAATGAGCATGGGATCTATATCTTGAATCCTTTTCGATGTTCATGAGTTGCCCCTCATGGAACATCTCTTTCTACCTGGGGTGCCTAATGAAAGAGTATCCCCAATCTATGAGCAATCTTGCATCAACCAAAAATATTTCCTTCAATTTTGTTCTTGTTCAGTTCGGTATTGCAGTTTTTGTGTTCTTTCAATGTGTTCTAGTAGCTAGTTCTTTTTGGTTGTGGATCAGATTATCAGTTTCCAGGATTGCTATTGCTCATCATTCCATATTTTTAGTTCCTTTGGATTCTTTTTCAGTGAGTTATTGTTACCGGATTGGTTGTTCTTGGCTCCCAGAGAAGTTTTTGAGCTTAACGGCTAGTTGGTAATTTCTTCTCATGAGGAGCAATTTCTTGAGTTGAGAATCTATTTGGCGCTTTGATTGATGTTCTTGAGCCCTTGGCCGACCTTCCTTGGTGGTTTGTGCTTCATTTGTATTCTTGGTGGAGGAGATCTTTGCATTTTGAGGCCGACCTATTTTACACATCTCATTTTCCTTTCTTGGTAAAATGTAATCTTTCAAAGGCCAACCCGGATGTATTTTGGATGGTATATATATTGTTATATGTGATCCTTAGGAGGCAGAGAGAGGGGGGGGAGATCGATAGAATATGCATGAGGTCTTATAATTTGGATACCTTTTGGAGGTCCAGATGGATTGTAATCCGGCATATAGTCTAAACTTGGCATATTAGCCTGCTTGTAACCAGATGATTACCGGATATTCTATGATGAAAATATGATGATGTAGATATCTGATTTTGCATTTTATATACATATTGTTGTTTCTTTCATTGTGTTACTCTTTCTGCATGATCTGGTCAATTCTTTTTGAGGACTCATTGGACCATGGTTGCACCATAGATTTTGGAGTAAGTTTGTTCTATTTTAAATTCTTCAAATATAATTGAAAGATATCTATATAGCCTTCAAGGAGATCATCTTCTCTTTGCGACATCCAAAAAAATATTTTCCTTCCTTGTATCTCTACCCCTGCAATAATCTTGATACTTGTGTAGAAAAATTTCTTTCATAGTTTCCCAACTATTAATTGCATTGCTTCCCAACCCCATAAACCATCTTAATGTTGAGTCCTTTGAGGTGGCTAGAAATAGCTTTAAGTAGTGAGAATCAGTTACATAGTCATAACTTCTACAAATTACATCAAAATTCAACAAGAATGTATTAGGATCTTCAATGACCAAACCATAAAAGTTAGGGAGTGAATTATGGAGGTATATTCTTCAATTGTGCAACCCGCTCTTGGTCAATAATTGGGAATGCAAAGGTGACTGGTATATCAGGATTTTCTACCTCTACATCACCCATTGTTGGTATTATCTCTTGTGAATGATTTAGTGTAGGCTCTTCTTGAATAATATCAAAAGATGTGAGATTTATACTGTTGAATCTTTTGTCCCCGAAGGAGCCTTCAACACTACTTTTGTAGGGAAGAAACCTCCCTCTATCATCCCTCTACCAGTGCATGCAATGGAAGTGTCAATATTTTAGGCTATCTTCCTGCACTTGTTAGTAAAAATAAAGTTGATACTAATTGAAAATATAATTCCTAATGCTAAATACAACACCTATACTAAGAAATAGGTAGCAAAAAGGAAATTTCTTAAAGGTAAATGACTGAGAATAATCCTAAACTCAATAACCCTTAACCTTAGCATCATCACTAACAACAATGCCAAAAATGGCTAGTCTCTACTATGTTCAATTAGTTGGTGTAGTTTATTATGCACATAACCCGATTGAGGTGTTCAATGGGGTACTTGTATGACCTAAGTGGAAGCTCATTTAGTTATCAACTAGGGACGTATCTTCAAATATGGTACTAGCACTATATGTGCAACAAAGGATCCCAAATTTTCTATTATATAAAAATAACACACTCATCTATGAAAGCATAAACAAAGAAAAGTGAAAATTAACTAACAGAATAGTGGTTGTGGGTGACTCTATGAGTAATATAGAAGTGGACATAGTAGTGGTTGGAGGTACAAATGTTACTCTTACTAAACAATTGAAAATGGTTGCAACTGAATAACTTAATGTGACAATATTACTAAAACTATTAAGAATTAAATATTAAAAGAAATCATGAATTAACAAGGATTATCTATTGTATGCATGCATCTAGATAACAAAAATAGAGGAGTCTCCCATTACCTCAAGTGGCTCTTGCTTGAGGAATGTGGTCTTCGTGAAAGATAGCAATAATTAACTTACAAAATAACCATAATTCCATCATTATAAACTTGTATTTGGAACAATAGAGAATAACTTCACAAGAAATTTAGAACGAACACAATCTAATTGATTTGTATTGAATAAAGTAGCTAATAGATACAAAGCAAATTGAGTTCTAACAGTAATATTTTCTAACCACTTATCTAGAATAACACCTCTAATTAAAGTGTTGAGAGGAAGCACAATATTAACTCCCTTCAACCAACTTTTAACCACTTGTTGTATTTCTTTGAGACCAAGGTGACTTATTCTAAGATTAAACTAGAAATAACAAATCTACATTACAAGAGTCTATCCTGAAACAAGCCCCTTTATTAAGAAATAACACAAGAACATAGATGTGGCCCTTCCATTAATCAATGAGAATGACGCATAACTCCCACAATTTCAATGATGCAGTAACTCTCCAACATCTTCTTAAGAAACGGATTTTGTAAGGACTCCTCCTTGATCATGACTCTTTCTCCCATGTTATTGCTCCATGTGTGTTGGCATTACTCCTTCTCATTTGACAGCAGGTGAAATAGGGGGTTCTAGAAACATACTGATTACAACCAACTTCATATTTCCTATGTTATATTAGTGCAACAATAACAATTATCCATATGTACTATCATTCATGACATTCGACAATGTAACATTCATCAAAACACATGAAATATTCATATCAATATACCATATGTATATGTATTATAGTTAGCAATAATACAGTCTTTAAAGGTAATTAAGCATATAACAAGTCTAACAAAAGTATGTTGAGTAGAAGAAACAAGTGAATTTAAGACATTATAACCAAGAAACCTAAGACATTAATAGACCTCATCACTCCTCATACCATGTATAAGTGTTCAACTCTCTAAGTCATGTCAATCATGGGAAGGGATATGCAAAAAACCAAGCCTTGAATAATGGGTTAATCCATGCATCAACAATATCTCTTCATAGCTCCCAAGGTACCAGTCAACATGACAAACTTTTCTAGCACTACATCATAAGAAAGAGTAGGGCCCAACTATGGTGTCTCCTATACTATTTGCATGAACTCGTTTGCCCCTCTGGGTGGACCATGTATCCTCCTGAATTGATGAGAAACTTGATTTGGTAGATGTCTCTCTATGATATACCAAATCTGGCCAATGAGACATCAAATCTAATAACAAAATAGGATCTTGGAATCTTCATCCTCCCACTCCTTGCAATCAAGATAAGGCCACCAAATCGTTGTTTCTATATCATTAATCATGTGTTTCCAATAGTCCATCTTACCTAGCTTCGACTGAATAGATCATGCTATGCATATGGATGCAAGGTTTTCCTCCCCCTCTGAATCCCATGCAAACTAGCCTTAAGGCTTCTATATGCTCATATGCCCAAACATACCAAAGTGTAACACCGCTTGATAAAATTGTACCACCTCTTGGGAGTGTCAAAATTTTGCCTGTCTCTGCCCCTTTTGTCCTCTAAGTCTCATGGGAGTAGGTTTTTTCAGTTGGGTTGGAAGGGTTTAAGATTTGCCTTAGAAAAACCCTCATTTATGTAATAATTTTCTATTTATTAGCGATAGCGGATTCCCGAATTTAAGTCACCATTGGAAGGGTCTATTGTCACGTATTAACCGGCTTTGTGTGTTAGGTTTCCTAAATTGAGCCGATTGCTTTAAACAAAGGTTAAGATTTATTTCATTGCCCGTGAGCTTAATAATTCTTAAGTCCTAACTATCCTAGTACTCCTACACCTTACAGCCCTATTACCCTTCATTAGTAGACATGTGCTGAAATGAATCACTTAAAGATAGGATTTGTCCACTCAGGCATCGTGAGATGGTGGAGTCATAGTTTTGGACTCCTAATTTTTACCCCGCAAGGTTCATCTTGCAGTTGTCCAAGCGTTGCGGGATGGCAGGATACTCACTAAGTCAAGATAAATGTTACCCCGCGCTGCTTTCATGTTAAAAATTTTTGACTAGCGGCCTAGCGGGATGGATGCCAACAAGGAGATACTTCTACCCCATACAGTTCTTTTGAAGTAATTCAGTGCTTGTGAGATAGTAGGGAGGACTATCGGGTCAAGGTTAATCTCACCCTGCAAGTAGAATAAAGTGAAGGCAATATGCTCAGGAGATAGAGGGATATCATCAGTGCCAAGAAATTTAAGGGGCCCCGGGGCCTATTAGAAGAAAAGGGAGAGTAGAGAGCCAGGGTTCTCTATGGGATGGCGGGGCACCTTGAAAAATAAAGAGCTAGCTTACCCAGCAAGGCTTGTAATATATTGAATATTTGGTCATGGGGTAGTGGGGTAAATTTAACAAGGGAGTTAGTGGGTGCACTGTGGGCTCATTAAGGTATAAAATATAGTTGCTAAGCGGGATAACGGGATGTAGCTAACAACTAAGGAATTCTTGCCTCGCGCCAAACAAAGTATGGTGCAGGATTAGCGAGAGTAAAGAGATTAGTGGCCCCTGTCACCCTACAGAAATAAAAGAAAGAATAAAATGAAAAAAGAATGGCCCTCTCCCTATGTGCAGATATAACTAAATGAGATATTTTGTGGGTTAGCAAGGAGCATCAAAGAAACAAAGAAGAGGATTACCCTGCGGGAATAAAAGGGCTTGTGAAGGATGATGTGGGACAACGGGACATATGTATTATGGCTTCCCCGTCACCCCGCAGGTGAAATATAAAGGGGATGACCATCTCGTACGATAACAAGCAAGTAAAAGGTAGCTTGGCCCCACTATCACATGATATGAAAATCGATAGAGAAGTGACCCCGCAAGGTAGCCAAAGTAAAAGAAGAAGGGGGTCCCCACTATCCTGCTTGGAAAAAATTTGACGCATGGACATAATTTTATACTACAATAAAAAATCAAAGGTGGTGAAGGTTAAATTGATGTGTTATGTCAGCATTTAAAGAAGGTCAAAGCTACATCTCAACCATCCATTCACATATCAATGGTGGACTTTAAATCTTGAGCCACCAACCTGCCAAAGCATGCATGTATGAATTAATGGAAACCCCTTTATGAATGATAAAATTAAAATTTTGAACAATAATCATTCACCCTACATTCAAGAAATGATCATAATGCAACCAAAAGCAATCTGGAGTATTCCTCAAGCCACTAGTGCAACCAAGTGCTTCCAAAAAACTAGTAAGTTAGTATCAAACCTCTCTATGTGTTTTGTGTAAGGGATTAATAGGTGTGTGAGGGGTTTGCGTGAGCGAAAATCATAGTTTTTTGCCTAGGAGTGTGGGTAGGGTTTGTATGTTCAAAATTTAGAGCATTTTATTATTTTAGAATGTTAAAATGGCTTCCCCAGCAAAGGATACTGTAGACACTTAAATTTGGCTAATCAGTTTAATCAAATTTATTTCCCTTAGTCATTTAATTAATTAAATATCTTAATTAATTAGCCCATTCCTTGAGTTAATTAATCTAATTAATTAATTCTCCCTTTCCAATCCCTTGAATTGATTAATCTAATTAATTAATTCTCTCTTTCTAATCCACGAATTAATTAGTCTAATTAATTAATTCCCCCTTTCATCCCTTTTTTTTGAATTAATTAAATTCAAATATTCCCTTTTGATCAAATGTTTCCTAACTTCTAAGTACCTTACTAACCTCCTTCTAAAACTAACCTCTAATCTAACCCACGGGTTCTAACCAACCCTATCTCTCCAGACTAACTTTATCCTAACCTCCCTTCACATTTGTGTGCTCACACATATTCCCTAATTTCTTTAATTTTAGGAGATTAAAGCGTATTTTGGGTGGCTTCCTCCCAAAAGAGACACACATGTCAAACCCCTTTTGACAGGTGTCTCTCTTAAAGATACTTGTCATTCCTGGGATTGCCACTTGTCCTCCTGTTGCATTTTCCCAATCCCTTCCTCTCCTTCCAACTCCTATTTAATCCCCCTCTTTTTCAAGCAAAGGATTCACTTCCATACATTCATAATGCAATATTGAAGAATTCCATCCATTATTAGCACATCCACATCATTATAATACCCAATTTTATCACCATATCCTATCATCCAATCCACACATCATGAATATAATCATCAAATCGCACATCATGGAACAATCGAGCACAAGCTACATATTGAGCACACATCTAAACATGGGATAATTGAATCAAATTTTCAAAATTAATTTTTCATTTAGTTTTTTTATGCTTTTATGCTTCATTTCTTTCTTTTTAAATATCACAATCTTGAGGTGTTTGAGTTAATGGCTTGCTTGGTTGATTTCCTTGTGGTTTCAATCATTTATGTTTAGCACGCATATTTACCTCACACATTTCATGGCATGCATGGTGTTGCCCTATTTGTGGGTCAATATAATCTTTTTTCTATTGTTTGTGTTTTTTTGGAGCTTGCAGGTTCAATCTTGCCAATTTGGGGCTTTTCAGGGCAATTTCGGGGTCTTTCTGGGCAGGTTTTAGGACTTTTGCACCTATATCAAGAGAAATTGTACTCGTGTCTTGAGAAATTATGCCTGTGTCTTGAGAAATTGTGCCTATGTCTTGAATTTTTGTACATATGTCAATAATTTCTACATCTGTGTGGCTAGACATGTGCTTATGCAGGGTTTTGGGGCCACTAGCCCTAGTTGCCCACTTTGATAAAATTACTCATTTTTTCATTCTTTTAAGGCTAAAATGGGATTTTTCATGGGTTAATTAGGCTAAAATGGACTCATATATCTCTAATTATGATTTTGGCAATGAATAACAATCTTTCATGCTTGGTTTTATTGCAAATTTGGCTTTAAAAGAGTAAGAATTGTCAATTTGGGGCTATAAAATGAACACTAAATCTTGAAATATTGCTTCAATTCAATGGAAATAAATCTAATTATGGTTTACCAAGGTTAATTTTCTTCACCTAGACTAATTAAGGTGGCAATGAACAATGAATTGCTTGCATTGAGTCTTTAGGGTTTCTAGAAGAGTCAAGTTCTGCATTTCATCCTAAAAAGCCTAGAAGTTCTGTGTTTCTCATTTTGTGAGTTGCATCTAATTTTTTATGTATAAATCTATCATGAAAAGTTTTAATTTGAGTGAAATATTTGTCATGGTGAATTTTGAACTCTAATAGGGCCTATTTTCCCAAAATTGGGGTTTATATGCTCATTCTAGGCTTTATTTGTGTAAAATTGACCTCTGATTGGTTGAATCTCATTGTTTTACATGAGAACTGCACTTATGCACCTGTTTCAAGAGAAATTGTGTATGTGCTTGAGTTTTATGTTCCTATGTCCAAACTTTCGGCGCCTATGCAAAGTTCTGAGACACTTTGTCATAGTTGCTCTAACTTGCAGAATTGATCAATTTTTGATGTTTTTAAAACAAAGTTGTTTACTAACAAATTTGGTTGAATTTAATTCACATAGAACTAATTAAAATGGAAATTAACAATCATTTCTTTCATTTAAGTCATTAGGGTTTCTAAGTGGAAGATTTTTGCATTTCATCCTAAAAGGCTTAGAAATTCTGCATTTTCTCATATTAGGGTTTGCAATCATATTCCTAGCTTTGGATGCATCACATGGTGATTTAAATTTAGTCAATGCAATGCAATAATAATTAATTTTGGGCTCACATAAGGAAAATTTCTTAAAATTAGGGTTTTTATGCTCATTTTAGGCCTCAATTGTGCAAAATAGGTCTTTGTTTGGCAAAATTTCACTAATCTACACAAGCATTGCACTTTTGCTCCTTTGCTTGAGTTTTTTGTGCCTATGCTTGACTTTTTTGCACCTATGTTTGAGTTTTTTGCACCTGTGTTTGATTTTTCTATGCTTGTGCAATCTAATCTTGTACTTGTGTCATCTTTGTCCTACGCTTGTGTTTCTCTATTATGCGCCTGTGTAGGGGTAGCAAGGTAGGTGTAATCTTTAAATTCAATTTTAAATCATATTAATTTCACTTCATTATCAGAGCTTGGGTTTTTT
Organism: Cryptomeria japonica; assembly: GCF_030272615.1. Lineage (NCBI taxonomy): Eukaryota > Viridiplantae > Streptophyta > Pinopsida > Cupressales > Cupressaceae > Cryptomeria > Cryptomeria japonica. The sequence continues at coordinate 401,629,616 of NC_081405.1, read as the reverse complement.
GTGTTATTGATAATCTGTATAGAACCTTCACGATCATTGGAAAAAGACTTACTTTGAAACTACTAACATATTTGGAGTAGGACGTTGTCGAAGACTATATTTTCAAACTGAGTGTCTTTAATAGTTAGACAATATTTTCAATTGGGGATTAAAATAAATCATTTGTCTTCCATGTTTAGCACACTTGTGCACTCGTAGGGTAGATAGACAGTTACACCTATTATCCTCTCCCCTCACCTTCGCGAAACTTGGGTGATGAGAAAGGTGGTTAACGACGCTCATTTTTATCTTTAGTAGACAATCACCTCTTGGGGGCCTCATCACCTCAAGGGAGTGTTTCAAAATAGGGGCATGTTGGGGATAGTAACTCTCTCAATGCGACCTTGATCAGTGTTTTTTGAGCCACTATACAAATACCTGGTCAAACAGTCATAGTGTTGAGTGAATTCATCGTATGTGGAGGCCTTCTCTGCACGGATAAGCTCAATTAGAGCCTTAAGTGGCTTGCTTTGCGAATTCGTTGTTGGACTAGACCAATCAAAAAATTATTACGAACCATTATTACAGTGGCCGCAATCCTTCTACTTGTTCGCTTAGGCATTGTGATACATGCATGTTGAAGATACCCCTCATGTACCCCCCAATCAGAAGAAAAATTCTTTAGATCCTCGGATCTCTAGAAATTTGAAGCTTGGCATGCCCGAGAAGTGTGTGCCAAGGGTGGAGCCAATGTTGCCAAGCTTCTATATATCCTATTGGATGTGGTATTCTGGGCTAGGGGATTCAACAAGTATCATCTTTGACTATCCTAGGAAGTGCATATCTTGTTTTCATTATCATACTTGCGTGTGTTTCACGTTTGGTTTCAAAATAATCTTTGTCAAAATATCAACTCAAAACATCAAACAATCTCACATCACTAGGTCCTAGCTTGGTCTCCTCCTTCAACGCTTTTCCTTTTTGATCTATCAATTTTGCCCTAGTTGTCCCTTTATGTTGTCAAATTTTCCCTAGGTAAAGTGTCAAATTAGTTCATCTTGTTCTCATTTCAAATCAAACATCATCACTTTCGTCTACTAAGGTCTTTTGACTTACATAATCAAACTTTTGTCATCACAATTGCTAAGTCATTACCTTGTCATCTGTTTCAAATTTGCATCATCACTATCATCCTCTAAGGTGTTTGACTTATGTAATCAAACTTTTATCATCTCAATTAGAAGTCATAACTTTGGTCCCTCATTCAATCGAACATCGCTAACCAGATCTCGATTCTTATTTCTAGCTTGCATTGTCATTATCGTCCATCATCATCCCTTGTCTCCTAATTTTTGTCATTGCTGCCTTCTTTTTGAGTCAAAAATTGAACATCAGGTATCCAAAACCAAGCATCAAACTCCATCCTCTTTCCAACTTCCTCCGACTCAATCCCCATTCTAGTTTGAGCTTGTCTTTCATCCTATTTTGAGCTTTGGTTTGTTGTCCTTTCTTATCTTTTATCTCTCTCCAACTCATCAAGTAATCATCGTGTTACAATTTTATTATGATGAGTTTGTTCTTCCTTCATTTTCTTCCACTACATCCCATTCTAACAATGATGAGGGTATGGTTGATCAAGATGAATATGCAATTGAAAAACTTGATGGTATGGTTGACCAAGATGAATATGAAATTGAAAATCTTGATGTCCTCATCCTTAGCAAGCTTGCACTAAGTGTTTGATACCAAAATCCAATTGTTCATCCTAGCTACCCTACCATCCCTCCATGTGCATCCACTCATAATCCTTATCACACCTTTGACAAGGGAAATCCATCATGTCTTTCATCCACAACTCCTTCATATATCACCTCCATGTATCCCTCATTTGCAACATCCATACCTCCATCTTCTCCCATGGTCCTATCTCAACCTCCATCTTTTGCTCACAACACCACCACTTACATCCATAATCCAAACCCAACATCTCATTATTCCCAAATCCATTACACAATCCCTAATCCTCTATCCTACCTCAATCCTCCATTCAATCCTAATCTCCAATCCTACCTCAATCCTTCATTCAATCCTAATCCCCCATCCTATCTCACTCCTCCATCTAATCCTAATCTGCCATCATCTGTCACACAAGCTATAAATGGGGGCATAAATTACACAATGCCATTATCATATGTGCCTCCACCCTCCCAATCAGTACCACAAGTAGTCAATTCCCTCCAATATCAACCTCAAGTTATATCGCAACCTATTGTTTCACAACCACAATTCAGTTATCTATAAGAACCGCCTTTCTCCATTGTTGTGATGAACATTCATCAATTAGCGAGTGGCACCAGTCACAAGCTGCCATCATTTCTCAACCCATCATCCACTTCATCTTGCATTAGTCCACCTTCGTCCACCCCATCTTATCTCAATCCACCAACTTCACTTCCAACTCCCACACCTGTCATTCCTCTCCCACCTCTTAATGCCATCAAAACTGTCCCATCCATTGACACTATCCAACCACAATCCCCATCACCTATGCCTACCATCATTCACACTCAAGCTGAAGAACCGCTCGTTCTTCCATCCACTCCATCTATCCCAGTTGTAGAACCTCTCGTCCTTCCATCTACCCCAATTGAGGAGCTCCCCATCCTTCCACCACTCCATCTATCCCAGTTGATGAATATCTCATCCTTCCACACAGTCCATCCACCCAAGTCATTGAATCTTCTATCATTCCATCCATTCCCTCTAAAAAGTCTACCCACTCATCCCTCATTACATCATTCACACCAATCCCCTGATGCCAGGATCTTATTCCAGAGCATGTTGAAATAATTATTGATCCAAATCAAGATCCTACTAGTCCATCTACTCAATCTCAAGAGCCCTTATCATTTCCTCCACCAAGTCAAGGTCCTCCCGTCTCATATACTCCGCCTCTTGATCTTCCACTTCCTCCTATCTAAACTATCTTAGCACCATCACTCTATCCCCTTGGTTCACTTATATTCATCCATAGCAGTTCCCTCACAGCAGAAGAACATCTCATATACACCACCCATTCTCCTCCATCTGGTAAAGGACTTGCATCTTGTTACCCAGAGAACAAGTATCCTACTATATGAAAAATTCTCAAAAGAATGAACTATAAAGGTAAAGGCTTAGGCCTACATGAGAAAGGTATTTTGGATCCCATACATGTTAAAGCACATCCAATATCTCATAGTCTCAGTTACATATCCCAAGGCACTTTATCCAAAAATGTTGGTACAACTAATACAAAACCCAAGTATGCTTCCAAGCATACCATCACATCAGCCCATCATTCCTCCAAATCATTTATCATCATTCCCCCTCCTCCATCATATAAAGCCAAAACAACCATTTGTCTTCCTCCTTCATCCTTTAAATTCATTTTGGGTCCCTATATCCCAAAATCTACCTTCACATATCTCCCACATGCTAAATCCATTTTGGGCCCTTATATCCCAAAATTCCATCCTTCATCTTTTCCTACTTGTACCTTCATACACAAATCCCATATCTTCATCACTCATCATAAACATCCTACTCCTTTCATTCCCAATCAAGATCAACAAAGGCACATGTCTCCACATTCCATCCAACATCCTACATCCATCACTTCACCCATATTCCCTCCATCTCCTACACCTTTACACACTCCTTCCAAGGCTACTTGCAGCAATTTGGATTCCATGTCAAAAATGCATAAAGCTAAAAATCGACAACAATATAAAGATAACCATGTCCACTCAAAAAGACATGTTCCCATAGTACAAAATTTGTTACAAAAATGCAATAAATCCCAATGGCTACAAGGGCTTGCTCAAGCAAAAATGACAACAATGATCCCAAAGCAAAAAGAAGCAGTGCATCCAAAAGAAAAATCTCTAATAGCATCCAAAGTTGCTAGTCCACTAGCTAAACATTCTCCCCCTCCATCTCCTAAATCTATTTTGGGTCCCTATTTCCCAAACAAACCTATCATAATTCCTCCATCATATTCACATGCTACATCCATCTTTCCTCCGCTTATCCCACATACCCCATAATGTGTGCCAATGTTGAGCCTGGCAGCATCCCCCCATCACAAATACTTTCCCTCATTCCATCTGAACACTTTCCACTACCATATCCCTTACACCAATTGTATTCCCCATCAAAACCATCAAATCTGATCCTTTTCATAATCCGTATAGTCCCAATAAAGTTGTACCAACACCCAGTGATAACTCTAAATGGGCTCCTACTACCTTAATATGGAACTTGATGCTTGAGTCCTCCGTCCATCTCCCTTATCACCTATCCTCTAAATCCATTTATCCTCATCCACCTCCATCCATAAATTTCCTCCCAAAAATCATAAAATACAAAAACAAAATGATAAAAAAAAAGTAAACAAAACATTTATCCAATGGTCAAAACTTGTAAACAAACGCCTTGGGCAAGTACCATGATGAAAACCTAGTAAACATGCATCATGCATAATTCACCTCATCCTTTTTCTCTCCACACTTGGGGGCAAGTTTTGCTGGACATCTGACCATTTCCTCCTCCATTTCCATCTGCCTACCATACCCATCATATCCAATCCATTTTACTTCCTCCATCCTCCTTGGAATCTTGATAAAAAGAAAAGGCCCCCATATATACATGCTTTGGACACCTATTGACCCATGTTCTCCTATTAGGTTGTTCCTTCATTTGTCTTCCTTTTCACTTGTCCTTCATACCATCCATATAATCATTTCTCATGTCTTTGTGATTCTCATCCACCTATCACCCTATCTTCCATCCACTTTTCTCAGCTTCTTTTCCTCTTATCATTCATCTTATCATATCCATCCATCCACCAGACCCTTGTCTCCTAATTCCTCCACCTCTTATCCTACCCATTCAATCACCAATCCTTGGACCTCCCAATTCCTCATTCCCTTCATCCATAACCTGATTCATCTCCAATCCATTTCATCCTATCCTCCATCCTTTCATCCTTCCTATCATATCATTCCATCACCTCTTACATCCCTTGTCATTGGTATCTAGCTCTAGGATACCCCCTCGCTATCCAATGCCATCCATCAAACCAATCCATCTGCTCCTCGCAATCCTATCCATTTTCCTCAGCTATCCAAGGTCAAGCACCACATCAAATCAACCAATCACACTCTTGGTCTTGTTCCCAACCTTGTTGCAAGCCTTAATCGCAATCCAATTATCATCATCGGGATGTATCCTTCCCTATCCTTGTATTTTTTTGGGATATATCATTCCCATGTCAACAACACCTCATCAATAATCAATATCTCTTAACATTTATCTTGTATGGGGAAACATCATGCATGCCTCTAGATCTTACTCTATCATTCATGCTTCTTTTACATCTTGTAAATAGAGTCAATCGTGCCCTCAAGATCATATCCTATCAGCTGGTTCTTCAACAATCATCTTTGGGCATCTTTTTCATCGTGATTGTATCAGGTGCCTTTTGTTGTCCCATCATCAATCTTTTATCATATGTTGTTTCGAGATATATCATTCTCACATCAACAACACCCATAATCAATCTACGCGGGATGTATCCTTCCTCAAGTTAGACAACATCAAATCCTCATCAAATTAATCATCCTTTGACAAAATATATCTGAGACACTTGTGTTGGTTTTGATTCTTTTTTATCTTTGTTTATCTTTTTACGCTCCTCGAGTCTTGTTTCCTCTTGGTCACCACGATCCTTTATATCATGGTGTGCTAGGAATAACAAGGCTCAGGATGTGATCTTGTGGATTTTTCTTTTCTTTTGGAATGTCTTTTGGAATGTCTTTTGGATATGTTCCTTGTTGTACCCTCATGAGGTATGGATTATCTCATGTTACACTGGGGCATATCTTCTGCTTTGGGTTATTCTAGTATCGTTGCCTACAGGGTATCTGTAACTCTATGTGGTGCTAGATCAGCCTGTGTCTGTTCTTTTGTGTCAGTCTGTGCATTGGCTGTGAAATTTCACCTTGGTTACTTATACCCTGGTGACTCATAGACACTGCTAAATCAAAATAAGTTCTACATGACATCCTATTTTTGCAAGTGCTCACACTCCATGATGTTTTCATCTTTATCTCCAGTGCACTTATATTATTTCCTCTTCCTGTGCTTCTTGATTTACATCATGTCCATAGGGGCAATGTTTCTTTCGAGATGCCGCTTGGGCCTTTCTCCCCATGCACCCTCTTGAGGGGCCATCCTTAACCATTCCTTTTTCTCTTTCGGAGTATTTTCTCGCTCCCTTTTTCCTTCCCTAGCAAGTGTCTTATTGTCTTTGCACCAACGCTATTCTTGTTGGCAATTGATACTCATCCGGATTATATGTGTTTTCATTGTTGGCAACACACTTCATGGTAGATCTGGCAATCAAGGTAACTGGCATTCAGGGAACCGACAGGCATGTAACTGACAAACTTGGAACCGGTATTCTAAGGCCGACATAGGAGATTGATCTGGCAAGCGTGGAAGCAACAACAATCATATTGTTTCATGTTTATATTTTGTTTGGGCTGACATGTGTCTTATATTTTTGAATATGATTGTAATCCGACATAAGGCATTTGTGTTTATTCATGTAAATGGGTATATAAGTCGGTCTGGTTAGGTCATTTTGAGGATATGACAGATAAGAGATGCAATAGGTTATGTGGTGTTATGCGAGCGAGATCTTGATTGATAGTATGTGAATGTAAAGATTTGTAATCGGTCTTGATTATTTGTCTATAGGTTTGGGAAACGATCTAAGTTGCCGGTAAGGGAGGTTACAGTATAACCGATACAGACAATGCTTAAACTAAAACTCGTCCAGCATAGCAGATGCACATTCTGAGTTCTATTATTTTTTTTGTAATCGAGTACTTTGGATTTGTAGTCAGTGAGGCTCCTTTTGTGATGAGAAGTGTTCCTTCCAGCATGTGCAGGCCCCTCTTGTAATAGTTATTCAGTTGGCTAGTGGATAGATATTGTGGGTCACCAATCCCACCCTAGTTTTTCCTCTTTGAGGTTTTCCACGTATAAATATATGTGTTATGGTGTTGATTCATGTGGTTGCATTAATATTACTTGATGTTACTTTCTTTTATACATACCGGTTAATAAGTGGATTTGTTAATAAGGCTAAAAATATCTTAACCAGCAAAATACTAATTCATCCCCCCTCTTAGTGTTCTTGGATTCCAACAATTCTAGCACCACCGCAAAGAAGGGCAAAATGTAGACAATTAAATTTGGCTAATCAAATTAATTAAATTTATTTTCCTTAGCCATTTAATTAATTAAATGTCTTAATTAATTAGCTCATTCTTTGATTTAATTATGTAATTAATTAATTCTCCCCTTCCAATCCCTTGAATTAATTAATCTAATTAATTAATTCTCTTTCTAATCCCTTGAATTAATTAATCTAATTAATTAATTCTCTTTCTAATCCAAAAATTAATTAATCTAATTAATTAATGCTCCCTTTCATCCCTTTTATTTAAATTAATTAAATTCAAATATTCCCTTTTCATCACGTCTCCTAGCTTATAACTACCTAACTAACCCCCTTCTAAACCTAACCTCTAATCTAACCCATGGGTTCTAACCAACCCTATCTCTCCAAACTAACCTTATCCTAACCTCCCCTCACATGTGTGTGCACACACATATTCCCTAATTTCCTTAATTTTAGGAAAATAAAGCCTATTTTGGGTGGCTTCCTCCCAAAAGAGACATGTGTCCTTAAGGACACATGTCAAACCGCTTTTGACATGTGTCTCTCTTAAAGACACTTGGCATTCATGGGATTGCCACTTTCCCTCCTTGAGGACAAGTGTTGCATTTTCCCAATCCCTTTCTCTCCTTTCAAACCCTATTTAATCTCCCCTCTTTTTCAAGCAAAGGATCTACTTTCGTGCATACTCAATGTCATAATGCAAAATTCCATCCATTATTAGCACATCCACATCATTATAATGCCCAATTTTATCACCATATCCTATCATGCAATCTACACATCTTGATTCCAATCATCAAATCACACATCATGGAGCAATTGAGCAAAAGCTACATCTTGAGTGCACATATGAACATGGGATAATCGAATCAAATTTTAAAGATGAAGTTTGCATTCAGTTGTTTATTGTTGGCAAACAATGCAGCAAACTGAGAGGGGGGTGAATCAGTTTGCTCACAAACTTGGCACAATTCAAACTAAATTTAGATCTAATTATCAGCAATAAAAACATAAACCATCACCACATTAATAACACATTTAACACCAATTTTTTATTTGGAAAACTTGGTTAAGGGAAAAAAGATGGTGGGAACATACCCACAATGAGAAAATACTATGTTAGGAGTAAGTGTAAATATTACAAAGGGGGATGCACATGCATTCACGCACACTACCTAAATCTCACTACTCAAATACAAGAAGGTCTACAACCCTGAGGAAGACTCGTTGTTTTACTAATATTGGGCAATAATCCATATTACATAAACTATGAAAATAGCATCTCCCAATGCTTGGTTACAATTTCAGGTTAAGCACATATACTCAAACTCTGCTCTATCCACTTCTTCACACTCTTTCACACTCTTTCACACTTCTCCTTTGCTACTGAAAGATCAATTCATTTTTTTCACATACAGATACATCCCTCACATGAATATTACATATATTTATACAAATAATCAACCTATATTTCAAGGTTGGCTAAACCCTCAATACAAATTACAAAATAATAACCTCGTACGCTACAACAATACATGCGGACCAAAACAATATCAGCTAAGACATAGTCTGGACCTAAACAAATACCACAAATATGCAACACCTCCAACAATTATGCTTCGATCATCCACAACACACTACAACCACCAAGAATGTCACATAACATGAAGAACACCACCAGATCAAGAAAATGATCAATAACGCACACAACAATAAATGCAGACCATCAACATGGATAGGACCCGGTCTATAAACATCCACAAGCAACGTGAATTGCATCGGAAACAACCACAACATTACCACTTACTATAATCTCCATCATCAATATACCAAACCTCGAGAACACATGTTGATTTGACTAACAAACTGAAAGATTCACTTGCGGACTTCCAAATCACGAACCACTTGAATTGAGGAAACATATGAACATTCCAAAAACATTTCCAAATCCGCAAACCCAAATATAGCAATTCTAGTGTAATGTGAAACACGAACAATAGAATATCAACCACAATACCAGACCTCATAAACTGAACAAATCATCATGCAGATCACTAAAAAATTTGTTGAATCAACTGAAGATAAATATTTCTAAACCCATTAAACCACAATAGCTCAACTACAACATAAATCAAATCATTTAATCTGACTGCAACACTGGAATAAATAGAAGAATATGTTGACATCAATGACAACGCATTATTCTAGCAACTTCCTCAACAATATCCAATAATCTCCCCATTTGGAATTGATGACAACATATGAATGTGAAAAATAATCAATTCAAAGAAAGAAAACAACAACCAACAATCTCTCCTGAGATTATGCACACAGCTCAACATAGCTCTCTCCCTCATAGGGTTTTTCACATTCTTCTCTCCCCCTTTCACATCAATGACAAAGGCATAAACAACACCAATTTTTATCATCTCCCCCTTTGACACGCACTCTAACAATTTTGAACATCTAAAACACGCCACTGACTACTCCCCTTGAGTAGCAGCCTCACTCATCAATCCAGATCACAAGATATCTCTATGAACTCCATCGGACTAACGCAACTCCATGCATCTTAGTTCTCATCAAGAAGGGCAATTGTCCCTAGCTTCTCTCTTAGATACTCAAATGTATCTTTAGGCAAAGGCTTCGTGAAGATATCTATAATTTGTTCCTTTGTAGATATATACTCCAATTTGACTTCATTTTCATTTACCTTCTCTCTTAAGAAATGAAACTTGATTGATATATGCTTAGTCTTTGAATGCAATACTGGATTCTTACAAATGTTTATAGTACTTAAATTGTCACAATATATAGCAGTAGGCTCATCAAAAATAACTCTGATATCTTTCAACGTATCCTTTATCCAAATTGCTTGAGTACAGTTGTTGGTAGCAACAATGTATTCATCTTTTGCAGTAGACAAAGATATAGCATTTTGCTTCTTACTCATCCACGAAACCAATCTCTTACCCAAGAAAAATGCACCACCACTAGTACCCTTTATATCATCAACATCACCCACCCAATTAGCATTAGTATAGGCACTCAAAGTGAAATCATCATCTCTAGGTTACCACAGACCAAAATCAATTGTCCCTTTCAAATATCTGAAAATTATTTTCATAGCAACAACATGAGATTCCTTAGGATCATCTTGAAATCTAGAAACAAGACATACAACATTCATAATATCAGGTCTAATTTGAGTCAAGTACAACAAACCACTAATCATAGATCTATATCTAGTCTGATTAGCTTTTGGAGAATCATCATCCTTTGTCAACTTACATTTGGTCACAATAGGTGTACCAACATGCTTTGAATCATCCAAACCAAACTTCTTCAACAATTCCTTCACATACTTAGACTGAGATATAAAGGTATCTTTATCCAAATGAGTAATTTGCAATCCCAAAATAATTTCATCTAACCTATCATAGACATCTCAAACTCATTCTGCATACCATCAAGAAACTTCTTGCACAAACCATCATTTCCACCAAAAATAATATCATCAAAAAAAACTTCAACCATTAAGATGTTATCATTATCAATCTTGAAGTATAGATTACTATCAGCGGTACATTTATTGAATTCAATCTTCACCAAATACTTATCCAATCTAGCATGTCAAGCTCTTGGAGTTTTCTTCAATCCATACAATGCTTTCTTCAACCTACAAACCATATCTTTCTCATCTATCAAATGAAAACCATCTAGTTTTTCAATGTAGGCTTCTTCTAGCTCACCATTAAGAAAGGTTGACTTGACATCTATCTAATACACTTTGAAACCTTTGTAAGGAACATAAGCAAGAAATAATCTAACAGCTTCAATTCTAGCTACTAGAGAAAAAGTCTCGTCAAAATCAATACCTTCCATCTAAGAATAACCTTTACAAACAAGTCTTGTTTTATTCCTAACAACTTCACCTTGCTCATTAAATTTATTCCAAAACACCCATTTAGTTCCAATTACATTCTTATCCTTAGGTTTGGGAACTAAATTTCATGTATTATTCTTCTCAATCTAATTCAACCTCTTCTTCCATAGCTTTAACCCAATTTTCATCTTTACAAGCTTAATCAACATATTTAGGTTCAATCTTAGAAATCAAGCAATACTCGGCGGCAACTCTTCTCCTAGTCATCACACCTTTATTCTTATCACCTATTATCTGATTCTCTAAATTATTTAATCTTACATACCTAGGAGTCAGGATTTTCATGATTTTCAGACTCTTGAACTCTTTCTTCTACACTAGATTCTCCTTCATTCTTTGGCTTATTCAGAGCAATCTGAACTTGGTTTTGGGTATGCACTTTCTTTCCTTTATCTACACTAACAATCTGATCTTCTGAATCATATCTGAAGTATCTGGGTTGATACTCATTTCCTTCATCCACTTTCACATTAGCACTTTCAACTATCTTTCTCAATCTCTTATTATAACACCGATAGGCCTTACTCTTAGTAGAATAACCAAGAAAGATTCCTTCATCAAATCTAGCATCAAACTTCCCTATATCTTCATCTCTTCTGATATAGCATTTACTACCAAAAATTTTGAAATATCTAACTATAGGAGCATGACCAAACCATAACTCATAAGGAGTCTTACCAGTATCACCTTTAATATGCACTCGGTTCAAGGTATACACTACAGTACTCACAACTTCTCTCCTATATATATGCGATGCATTTCCTTCAATCGTCATGGTTCTAGCAACTTCTTGGACTATCATGTTCTTCCTTTCCACAATACCATTATGTTGAGGAGTCCGCGGAGCAAATAACTGTCTCTTCACCCCATGCTCTTCACAAAAAGAATTGAACTCACCAGAAGTAAATTCTCCACCTTTGTCGTATCTCAGACACTTCAGCTTTTATCCAATCTCATTCTCAACCATAGCTTTGAAAATATTGAACTTCTCCAATGCTTTAGACTTCTCCCTTAAAAAAGTAACCCACATCATCCTTATATAGTCATCAATAAGAAACATGAAATACATGTCACCCTGCAAGCTTCTCACTCTAGAGGGACCACACAAATCAGTATGCACAAGATCCAATATCCCATTAGAAGTATATTGTTTGGTTTTGAAATAAACTCTTGTCTACTTCCCTAACTGACATTCCTTACTTACCAAGTTAGAAGGTTTTACAATCTTAGGAAGATCTCTTACAACTTGAGTGGAACTTATCTTAACCATGTAGTCAAAATTTACATGAGACATCCTTCTATGCCATAACCAACTTTCGTCAACCTGAGAAATCAAACAACTTTTACCACCAACATTCAAGTGAAAGATATTACCTTTAGTCTTTGTACCTGATGCAATTTTAGTTTTGAAGCTACTCAAGATCTTACATCTACCATCCTTGAATTGCAAATCATATCCCTTATCAACAATCTATCCAACACTCAAAAGATTATGCTCTAGACCTTCAACATACAAAACATCATCAGTGTTATGCTTACCATCAAGAGAAATAGAACCTCTACCACGGATTATACCAGTTTTGTCATCACCAAATATTACTACACCACCATCATACTTTTTCATACTTACAAACTTACTCTTATCACTTATCATATGATGAGAGCAACCACCGTCAATAACCCATTCATCTTTCTCTTCAACCTTAGCAACCAAATTTTTCTCTTCAATAATGCAGCTAGTAGAATCAGCAGTCACCAGATCATCTTCCTTGATAGCAATGAAAACCCACTCATCTCTTGAATATCCTATCTTAGACTCATCATCTATCACACCTTCATCAGCAATAAAATAACACTTCTTCTGATATTTAGGCTTACATAGCTTAAATGGCTTCTTAGGATTTCTATCTCTTTTTGGACACCTTGAGGTAAAATGCCCTATCTTATTACATGAAAAATATTTAAGAGGAAACTTTCCTTCATATTTATCAGCACCTTTAGGCAATCTTCTAGAAATCAAAGCTTCAAGCTCTTCAAGCTCTCTTTCATCTTCTTCAATCTCTCTTATCTAGTTCTCATATCTTGATGCCCTTGATGAACTTTCTCCTGGATCACATTTATGCTTCCTGGATATAGTAGCTTTAAATGTAGATTCAGATTAGGAGGGGCTTCACCAAATTCACTCAACTCAAAAGCAGCAAGCTTACCAATCAACATATCTCTAGTCACATCTATCATTGTTCGGATCTCTTCAATAGCAGCAACTTTATGCTTGTAAGCAGGAGGCAAGGATCTCAGGACCTTAGTAACAATCTCATATTCTTCCAATACTCCATTGGCACATCTTATGTTAAACACAAGCTCATTCACTTCCTGCATAAAGGAGGTAATATTCTCATCTTTGCCCATTTTCAGCATTTCATATCCTGCATAAAGGAGGTAATATTCTCATCTTTGCCCATTTTCAGCATTTCATACTTTCCTTTCAAGCTCTACAACTTAGCAACTTTGACATGGCTATCACCTTCATACAAAGTCTCTAGCTTCTTCCATATCTCATGAGCAGTATGCAAATCCATCACATTAGTCATCTCAGAATCAGATAAGGCACTCAACAATGCTTCCTTAGCTCTAATATTGAATTCAGCTTCCTTTATCTCATCTGGAGTGGTAGGACCATTCTAAGGAGCATTATACACATTCTTAATAATCTTCCAATAGTCTTCACCAATTCATCTCAGATGAAATTCCATCTGGTTATTCCAGAGAGTGTAATTTGTTCCACCAAATCTCGAACTATCCTTCTTAAAAGCAAAGGTTTCCATCTCAAATCTCCTCAAGCAGTTAAGCTTCTTACGGAGGATCTAGCTCTCATACCAATTTTTGACAACAATGCAATAAACTAAGAGGGAGTTGAATCAGTTTTCTCACAAACTCAACACAATTCAAACTTAAATTCAGATCTGATTATCAGCAATGAAAACATAAACCATCACCACATCAATAACAAAAATAACACCAAGTTTTTTGACGTGGAAAACCAAGTTAAGGGAAAAACCAAAGTGGAAACCTACCCACAATGAGATAATACCCTGTTAGGAGTAAGTGTAAATATTAAAATGAGGAATGCACATACATTCAAGCACATTGCCTAGAGATCACTGCTCAAATACAAGAAGGGCTATAACCCTGAGGAGGACTCGTTGTCTTACAGATATCCAACAACAATCCAAATTACATGAACTATGAAAATAGCATCTCCCAATGCCTAGTTGCAATTCTGGTTAAGGACATATACTCAAACTCTTCTCTTTCCACTTCTTCACACTCTTTTGCACTTCTCCTCTGCTACTAAAAGATCAATTCAATGTTCACACATATAGATACATCCCTCACATGAATATTACATATATTTATATAAATCATCAACCTATATTTCAAGGTTGGCTAAACCCTCAATACAAATTATAAAATAATAACCTCACACGCTACAACAATACATGCAGACCAAAAAAATGTCCGCTAAGACATAGTCTAGGCCTAAATCAATACCTCAAATATGCAACACCTCCAACAATTATGCCTTGATCATCCGCAAAACACTACAACAACCAAGAATGTCGCCTAACATGAAGAACACTACCGAATCAAGAAAATGATAAATAATGTGCATAACAATTAATGCAGACCATCAATATGGATAGGACCTAATCTAGAAACATCCAAAAGCAAGGTGAATCACTCCAGAAACAACCACAACATTACCACTTACTAGAATCTCTATCATCAATATACCGAACCTCAAGAACATGCGTTGAACTAACTATCAAACTAAAAGATTCACTTGCGGACTTCCAAATCATGA
Source organism: Cryptomeria japonica (assembly GCF_030272615.1). Lineage (NCBI taxonomy): Eukaryota > Viridiplantae > Streptophyta > Pinopsida > Cupressales > Cupressaceae > Cryptomeria > Cryptomeria japonica. The sequence goes on along the minus strand of NC_081405.1, from coordinate 401,614,532 downwards.
ACCATCTAAATTAAGGACATATATGAACATCCCAAACACACTTTCAAATCTGCAAACCAAGATATATAAATTCCAGAGTAATGTGAAACACAAACCAAAATACCAAATAACACGAATAATTGAATATCAACATGTTATCACTAAAACTTGTACCCTATGCTAAGTTATTAACTCAGCAGGTTTGTGACACATGGGAACACTCCTAGGCCTATGGGTTGCCTAAACTTGGAGTGAACCTCCAAAGAAAGCTGGTTCTTATGGTTTTTCACCAAAAAAAAACTACTCTAGTGACCGTACTGAGAAAAGAGGAAGAAGAATTAAATTAATCAAACCTACAAACTAACAAGTGCACCAAATTATAATATCCAAATCTGCAAAAATAGAACTAATAATGACACAATTTTAACTAAGAGATGACTGATTTGCACAACTTCACTTTGTATACCACTGCATAGATACTCTACAAGAAGGCCTTTACTACAACTAATCAAGGAGGAAGAAAATAATTTCACAACTTAGACAACTGCAACATAACACAACTCATAAAAATCTATAACAATATACTCTCTGTAAAAGATACTTAATGATTGCACATGACTACAAGGAAGAGAAAAAACTCACAAATAGCTATGTTGAACCACTTAACTGGATACAATATGATAGAAAATGTAAGAAGGCAACACTTATCTATTAATATCAAAAGGTAGTTTGATACACAGATCTGGAAAATGAGTTACAAATCTCTCTTTCTGCAACAAAAAACTCTGAAAAATGAGTTACAATAATGCTAGTGAATGACAAGAACTAACTTCACAAAATAAGTTAGAAGCATACTTATGCTTCTCACAAGAAGTTACATGAAAATAGGAGTCCGAACCTCCATGGTCGAATTCAACCAAAAACCCTGAAATCTAGCCACTAGATTTCTTTCAAAAGAGCTCCAAATGGGTGAAAAGTCAAAATTGACTTTGTCAAACATGATGACTTGCAAAAAAACCCTCCAAGATGCTCTCCAATGTTATTAAAAGTACAAAACCAACTCCTATATCTCCTCCAAGTGTTCTACCACCTCTCCAACCTCCCTATATCCTTGACACACACTTTGACACTTTCTATACACTTGGCCTTTGTCATTAATTCCATTCCAGTCACATCACCTTGACTTTGTCTTTTAGCAACACTTGTCCTTATTTAATCTATAAGAAGTCTTTGTTAAGTGGTTTATATTTTACCACTTAATAACATGCATTACATTAACAATGTGTATTAAGTGATTCAATATAAATCACTTGATAACACTATTTTATATTAGCAACATTGATACAAGGAAAAACCAATACCCACGGGTATTTCAGAAGTATATATTTCAAAAAAATGAAAAGAAATAAAATACCAAAATACCTATCGGCATATTAGGGTAATATGAAACCCTAGTCATTTATTCTTTTGGCATTTGATATTTTCCTCTCCTCTACTCTGTAGCGCCATAGGGTTTGAAGGATGCTTTCCAGAGCTTTTCTCGCAGGTCGACAATGTTTTTTGAAGCTGGAACATGGTCATTTCTTGATATTTTACATACCGTTAATTTATGTTGTGGATCTGTATCTCAACAATTAGCTTTCCCTAAAGAGAATCTCATGAGTTGTTATTGTATCATGAAAACCATTTTTGTGTATTTTTCCTTCTTGTATCATGAAAATTGTGACCTCTCTATATGCATATCCATCAAAGCATTGCAAGCCACCATGAGGGTTTTTGTTTCTTGTATTATTCTTTGCACAAAAGATGTTTTTATTCACTGTATCTACATTATTTTCATTTTCAAAAAAGAAGCTTACAGGCCACGGCCTCCTTACAATACCATGATTCTTTCTTAGACCATGCTATCCTTTTTTAAATAGTTCAAATTCAGAAGAAAACACCTGTAACCAATATTTTAAAAACAGTTTTAGTTCCAACATAGATCTTATTCAAACTTCTTACCAAGATGATCTACTGTCTGAAATATCTTTGCGAATGAATCAATTTGCAGAAAAAGAAAAATATAGTTCAACAGAAAGTTTGAACCACATAATGGAAGACAAAACCATAGGTGACTTTTTCAATAAAGAAAAAATAAAGTTTTTCTTTTCAGAACTAAAGTTCTTAGTTTCTTTTAAGACCCTTCAAATAAATATTCTTTTTGAGAAATGGGGTCTGTTTTCAAACACATAGGGCATGGTTATGGCTTTTTACTTCCACGGGTTGGAAATATACTAAAAATATGTTTTTAGCTACTTTTCCGGAAATACCAATAAATAGTTTTTTGTTTCTTGTATTATTCTTTGCACAAACGATGTTTCTATTCACTATATCTACATTGTTTTCATTTTCAAAAAAGAAGCTTACAGGCCACGGCCTCCTTACAATACCATGATTCTTTCTTAGACTCTTTCACAATAGAAAAGATAGAATTCACATGTCAAGGCTTCATTTTGTATCTTTGTGCTGGTCTCTAGTTGATTTTGATAATAATGAAAGAAATCCTAGTTTATTGCAAAACCTTGAAATATGAAAGATATAGATCTTTGCCTTTGTCAATGCCACCATTGTCTATCCACTTTGTAGGCCCTAATAAAACAAAACTATATTGCCTTTTGAAAACCATGGCCTATGTTGCATCTCTATCACTGTTATTGATGAAGGCTTTATGCATTTTTGAAATTTGTGTATTTATATGAAAGCTCTCATGACTGCATATTGTTCTTCCCTCTAAACATTGTTATATCTTTTAATTTTGTTGTGATAGGAGACTCTTCCTTCGCAACCACAACTAACCCTTCATAGATCTTCTTACTCTCATGAGATTCATAGTATCAAGGGTTTCTCAAAGAGTAATTGGAACACCTTTCTTTTGCTATTAGAGGTCACTGCTATCTTATGACTTCAGACTAATCCCTTTGGCTATTATCAAACATGAATTGTCCTCTCTCTATATGCCTATATGCTGGTGTTTTCATTATTGAAAAATTATAATGACTGGCCTAATGCAATGTGACTACTCCTTATTACTTGCTCATTGTTCTCTAGGCATATGATTGTGTTCCCCTTTCTTCATGTATTCTAGCCCCTCCATTTGACTGCAAATTATGACTTTATACTTTCTTTATTGATGATGGCTTGATTCCGATTCTTTTATGTCATGCATTCTTCTCATATTAGACAGTGTGTTGTAGCTTTGGCAGTGTCTCTGCAGACAAAAGATAAGATCATTGTGTCTCTCTGATTTACATCTTGAATGTGTCTTGATAGTGTTTGGCATCACTGATCATGGCTGCATTTTTTACTAGTGATATTTTCCTCCTTTATATTACTGAGTTTTTTTGTATCTTTGAAAGGATTTGACAATTCCTTTGCTCACTATTATATAACAATTTCTTTGTGTTATATTTACTATTCTAATTGCATACCTCATTGATATCATGTTCTCTATGTTTTAACCTTTTCAATACTCTTTGTTGTAGTGTGTCATTAGTCTATTCAATCTATTCATTAAGGATTTAGATGCCATTAGAGTCCTAATTACTGCTATAAGGAGGTATTGAAGGTCTATATGTTCTTTTGCATGCCCTAACACATTCTTCTTTGTGATCTCATGACTATCATTATCTCAATGGTTCTTTTGCTGCACCATTATTGTTTATGATTGTATGTGCACTCTTTGCAGGGATATGACTTTATATCACATCCATACATGTATCTTTACATTTGGTGTTTAATGCTCACTATCAAAATAATAGTAAGATCATTGAATTTTCTAACATTAACTTTCACTATTGACTACTATTTCTTCAATATGAATGCAAAAAATGTCTTTCAATTGTCATTAGACTATGACCTTTGATATAAAATCAGTCACTGTCTTTATTGTCCTTGAGATGTTATAGACTCTTCACTTACTCATTGTCCTCATATTGTACATTGGCTGCAATCTCTGCTCTTGAAGGATTGTATTTTTCTCTTCATGACTGTACTTTGATCTGTCACTACTAACAATGTATGTGATGAAGTGTACTAACAATCATTACAGTTGTCCTTGCTATTATCACTTGTTATTGTCACTAGCCACTCTTAGAATGAGAATACCTTTTTGTAAAATATTGAAAATAACATATAATGTTCTTCATCTTTTGAGTGCTACTATGAACCATTGTGCTCACTGCCTATTGTACATGCTTTTGTTATTGTCCTCTAAGGCACTCATAACTTCTTGGTGACAATTGTGTATCTTTTCTTGCCCATATATTATTATGATCCCTATAAATGAGTGTTTCTTACTCTTACAATAGGTCGGTAATGATAGTTAGGATTCGCATATTGCTATCGACCTACTGCCATGAGCAACAGGTGCTCATTTATTGTGATTACCATGGGAAAGGGGTAAAGGATTGATGCATGATTTCCACCAAGAAGCTCGCACTTAATGTGATATCATAATTATCATTATTTTTGTTTCTTGATGCATGTTGGGCTCAATCCTTGTGGGAGCCACATTTCACCTCGTATGTTGAATCTGATTAATCAAAAGAACATGATTTTCACCTGCAGCTGCACATGAAGAAAACATGTTAGAAAAATAAATGTATATTATAGATGTTTATGATAGTTTGGTTGCTTCCTAAACACCTATAGTATGCATTGCTTATTTATTGTGAATAAAGATCAGCTTATACATGCATAAGTATCTGTTCATGTAAGGTTAGATACTTTTCATTTCTTCGAGCATTGTTCTAACATCATTGTTATTGTCAGATGCAAGAACTGGGAGCAATATGGAGCTAGGAAAGACACAAGCAACTCAAGGCAGCAACAACGCAAGACAACACATCTTGAATTAGTCATTCCCGGGCAATGAATGATCTCCCTCTTTATATGCACATTTACATTTGTTTAATTATTCACGTGTGTTATTTTCTTCATTTGCATTGAATAAGAAAAGTTTGTCTTACGGATTGTGTGAGACAATGTACATTTTTACTGTATACACCTAAAAATAGTCTGAAGATAATTGATTAAATATGCAGTTATCTAATTAATCCTCCTTCCCAATTAATTGAATTCACAAGCAATTTGATTAATTTCCCCATTCATCTACTAGTAAATAAATCTACATGATTTATTTATATAGTTCATTTCAATAATCCCCCTTTGATTAATTAATTCTAAATTAATTAATTCCCCTCATTTTAATCAATTCTTCTAATTCCTAATTAAGATTAACAAACTCAAGTTTGTTGAGATTAATTACTATTTTCCTAATATTTGAATTTCTAAATTCAAATACGAGCACATGGCTCCTAACTTCTAACCACCTAGCCTAACCACCCCCTAACCTAACCCATTCTATCTAATCCTAGGTTTAACTAACCCTATCCTATCTTGCACATCCTAACCTCTTTTATTCTAACATCCTCTGGGTTGGATATCCCCTCCTTGAGACACATGGCACTTTTGCCACATGTCTTCTCCCTTGGACACTAGTATACATCATGTGCTTTTAATTTGCTATCTATGTTCAGAGTACCTTTGCCTTTTATCTTGATGGAAGAGTTATCTCCAAACCTCACCGAACCTCCATTCCAATCTTCAAACTTGATGAACTTATTTTTGTCTTCAGTCATGTGATTGGAATAACCATTGTCAACTACCCATAAATTTCTTCTTTCTGCATGCAGGGCAGTCTGGACAATCAAACTTGACTCAACCTTATCTTATCCTTTTCTACCCAAAACTATTAGGCTTCCTTATCCTTTCCCGTAGCACCTTTTTGCTCTGGTTTTGCTTCCATTTTCTGATCCGGTACTGACTTCTTTTGCTTAGTTGTTATGAGTTTGCAATGTGGCCAACATTTTTACAATGATATCATTTCACATTGACATTGAAAGATGAACTTGAAAAACTATTGTAGGATATCGGCTGACTTCTCCTACATTCATAACTCCTATGACCAAACCCATTACATTGATAACAAATAACATTCATTTCCCGGAGCGCAAAAAAAATAGATTTCTACTTTCAAAAATATGATGGGGATTATGCATTAAACTACAATCAACAATTCTATGTCCAAACTTATTACAGTAGTGATAGTAACCATGGAATTTGGGTACATACTGATCTTGTCTCTTTGGACTGACAAACGTTTGTCTCACTGGGTGTCTTCTTCTCACATTATTGACTCTAGTGAAACCTTCATTATCAACCTTGGGCTTGCCTTTAGGATCTGCATTCTGGTACAATTACTGAGCCTTCTGTTCAAATTTTGAGCATTCCCGTTCACAAGTTGATTTCTAGCAGCTTCAGCATAGGTCTTCTTCTCAGTAGCTTTGTTGACTATAAAGGTTTGTTTTTCTTTACTTTCACTTGAAGAAGTAAATTTTATCTTCTTGTAGGGTGTCTTTGTTGTTGGAACTTTGTCCCTCTTCAAATCATATACCCCTAGTATCTTTTGAGTGCTTTTGATTACTCAACATCTTGTCCAAGGCTTCAGTGATGCTTTCATATTTGCCCATCTTTAATTCATTATTTCTTTTCAAGCTTCTTTCTGAGCCTTACAATTTCTTCTTCCAAATTCAGATGCTCCTTCTCCTTCTTTATCAAATCAGAGGATGTAACTTCACATATCCTTTTAGCTTCTTCCAACTGGAGTTTCAGATCAGAAATTGTTTTCTTGGACCCCTCCACAAATTGCTCTAAATGATCTTGTTCTTCTGCAGTAGCATACTTACACTTCTTGAGTTTCCTTCTTGTTTATCTCAACTCCTCAAGAGCACTTATGAGCTCACCTTCCAAGTCCACTTTAGCTTCAATGTCTTCATCTTCATTAGCTCCATCAACCGGTTCATCATGTCATGAAGAGATTAATTTCTCTTTCATTCGTATAGCAGTCATCTTCTGAGGCACTTTCTTCATCTGTAGCATCATCTTCAAAAGTATACAGGTTGTTCTGCTTCTGGTAGCTTCTTCTTTCTTGTTGGTAGGCTTTCTTCTTTTTATCCTTACCCGAAGGTCTACTGGTGCTTTGTTGCTCCTCTCTGGCATTCTTAGTATAGGGACATTTTGAAGCAAAGTGTCCTATTTTTCCACAATTAAAATATTTGGAAGGCAATTTTCCTTTGTACTTGTCGGATTCTCTTTTAAGCTTCCTTACAAAGCTTTCTACCACTGTATCTGAGTCTTCACTAATTTCTCCATGAGCAATTTCTTCCTTAACCTTTTTGATGGAGTTGAAAGCAACCTCTTTCCTTGAAGTTTCTTCACTGGTTGTTCTCATCTCTTAAGAAGTTAGGGACCCAAATAACTCATCCATTGAAAAGGTCTTTAGATCCTTGGCTTCTTCTATTGTAGAGACCTTTGTATCATACTTAGATGTGAGTGATCTAAGTACCTTTTTTACAATAACTTCATCAAATATATCCTCTCCAAGTCCTCTAATAGTATTCGTTGTTTTATCAATTCTTTGAAGATAATCTAAAATGTTTTCTTCATCTTTCATTTTCAAGCCTTCAAGTTGAGCTCTTAGTGTTTGTAGTTTAGCCTCCTTGACCTTAACATCTCCTTCAAATAATCTCTTCAACTTATCCCAAGTTTCCTTGGCAGAAGAGAAGTGCATAACCTTAACAAACTCATTATCAGACAATCCACTGAGAATAGCATGCTTGGCCTTGGCATTATTTTCATACTCCTTCTTAGCATCCATATTTGTAGGGGGATCATTAGGGATAGTATACCCATTCTTTAGAGACATCCAAACATCAAAACCTAGGAAGGATAGATAGGTTTCCATTCTTTTGCTCCAGAAGGCATAGTTGGTACCATCAAACATGGGAGCTTTAGAGGAGGAGGATTCATTCCTTGCCATTGTGTCCTTAAACCAGAATTTACCCAAGCTAGAGAAAGCTTTAACCAATAGGGAACCTAAGGCTCTGATACCAATTGTAGAACACAAGATATCACTGAGAGGGGGGTAAATCAGTGATTATAAACAATTTCAAATAGTGTGTGCATCTGGTAGAATAATGAAAACATTAACAAGAAATCACACACAAGAGCACATCACATAACACTCGATATACGAGGAAAACCCAATGTGGGAAAAACCTTAGTGAGAAATTTTGTTGGAGATATATTGCTCCAATCCATCCTCACAATGAAATAACAGTTTTACAATGTTTAGGGCACCAACCCAAGTAGCACCAACCCCTAACAATTTATGGGCACCTACCCAAAGGAGCACCAACCCCTACACTGAGCACCCATTCAGTGAAATACAATGAGATAAAAAAATCAATACAATGATAAGCACCTTGTTACAAATGAGTTGTGTAACCTTTGCAAACTATTCACTCTGTAGGTTGAACTATTGTCTGTCACATTGCTTCTTCTCTACTGGATCTCAATTCTCTTTGTCTAAATCCTCTTTAACTCAACTTCTTCATAGCCAATTCTCCTCTGACACTCTCTATGTTCTCCTTCACTCTATGCGGATACCTTACCAATTCAATCTCTCCTGGTTCAATAAACTGTTATGCTCTGTAACAGTTTATCGGTTACCTTAAACCTTACCGGTTAAACCCTTCTTGTTGGTTCTTTTTGTAACACTCAGTCACTTCAATATTTTTCTATCAACACTTAGACTAATCAGCTCTCATTTAGCATGATCACACTTTCTCATCACTCATCCAATCTACTTAAGTCTTTGATCTGCACATTTATACACATGCTTTCCCGCCAAAACAAAAACTCAAACTTTACGCGCCTAGGGTTTTCTTCACCGACCATGATCCATATCAAATCTGATCTCATCTTCTTGAATCAACAACCTGCAACAGTTCAACAAAAAACTTTGTCCTTATTTATTCTTCCAATGAACGTTTACTATATTTAGCAAACTAGACCCTATTCATCGGCCTTGATTTTGTCGATCACAATAAATGATCTAGTTGTTTCCTTCTCTAGATCAATAGGACAATCGGATATCCTTCTTTTATCATAACACAAAAAACAAATCTTTGCCTTTCAATCTGCTTTGAGCCGCAATCCTCTACAATCAATTTGTGATTTCTGCAGTCTTCATTTAATACCGACCTAATTGGCAACTACCTCACTGATGCACTATTCACCTACCACTGCATGTTCACCACTTGGATTCCACGTGACATCTCTATTAGCATCCAACTCACTTGACTATGTCAGTTCAAACTCGGTCACCGACCAAACATACTACCGGTATACATCAACTGATTAACCTTCATATCGTGTACATCAACTTGCAAACCGATTAGGACATGTTATCATTTACCAGTAACAATCCTCAACCATTTTGCCAAAGTGGCAAACACTTCACATCCTTTCATCTTCTTATCCTGGTCCTTCAATTGTCTCTTTGCTTGCCAACCAATTGACATACTTACCGGTTGACATCAACATGCCAACAATATTCAATACTCCTACTTGCATACCGGTAACATCAACTTGCATACCAGTTGACATCAATGACAACACAATACCAACAATATCCCCCTTTGGCATTGATGTCAACACACAATGTCAACTCACATACACAATTGTACTCTTTCTCCAACTGCACTCTTTCTCCCCCTTTGACAACAATGACAAAGGGCTCAGACACCAAATTCACTATGGAGACTGATGATCGAGTTCTTCCCCTTTGAAGTTACTCTCCCCATTAAGCCAAATGCGACTTTTGTAGATAGACAAATTGAATACATAACTCCCACAATCTCAAACCTGTCAGTGGTGCACACTCTCCCTCTATGTGTGATACTGACCTTGAGTAGAAGAATTTTTAGAATTAACACCAGTCTTTACATCCAATCCCACAGCTACTTGTACTGCAACACAAACATCTGATCTCCCCTTGTGTACAACATATGGTCCAAGAGTCAAAAGATGTATATTTGTGAACTCCCCCTGAACCATAGATCTCCATACACATTTAAGTGCAGAAAGCTGGTGGGACAACTCCCAACTTGTGTCTTAGATATTCAAATGTGTTTGTTGGTAGAGGTTTTGTGAGGATATCAACAACTTGTTCACTTGTAGGAACATATTCTACCTTTACTTCTTTCTCTGCAGCCTTCTCCCTGAAAAAATGGTATTTGATGGCAATGTGATTTATCTTTGAGTGCATAACCAGATTCTTTGAAATGTTGATTGCACTTGAGTTATCACACCAGATAGGAATAGGGTCAAATATTTCTACCTGGATGTCCTTGAGGGTCTGCTTCATCCATAACACCTGAGAGCAACATGTAGCAGCACCAATATACTCTGCCTCAATAGTAGATAAGGAGACTGAATCCTGCTTTTTGTTGTGCCATGAAACCATTTGGTTACCCAAAAAGAATGCTCCACAACTTGTGCTCTTTCGGTCATCAATGTTGCTTGCCCAATCAGCATCAGTGTAGTCCTGTAAAGGAAAAACTCCTTGCTTTGGATACCATAATCCATAATTAAGTGTTCCTTGTAGGTACTTAAAGATCCTTCTAACTGCATTCACATGTGACTGTTTAGGTGCAGCTTGAAATCTTGCCACCATACATATTGTCTGCACTATATCCGATCTTAAGGAAGTAAGATATAATAGACTACCAATCATGGATCTATACAGGGTTTGATCCACTTCCAGTGACTCATCAACTTTTCTCAACTTGCATCTGGTCACCATGGGGATATTAACCAAATTTTTATCCTCCATTTGAAACTTCTTCAACATATCTCTAGCATACTTGATTTGAGAGATAAATATTCCTTTATCTTGGTGTGAAATCTGCAAACCAAGAAAATATGACAGCTCTACAAGCATTGACATCTCAAACTCTGACTGCATCTGATCAACAAACTCTTTACACAAGGTATCCTTGTTGCCTCCAAATATTATATCATCCACATACACAACAACAATAATCATGTGATGTCCATCTACTTTGATGTATAGATTACTATCTGCATTTCCCTTTCTGAAACCTTTCTCCCAAAGATACTTATCTAACCTTGAATACCATGCTCTTGGAGCCTACTTCAAACCATACAATGCCTTCTTCAATCGGTACACAAAAGTTTCAATTGGAGAAATCTTCATTTAATACCGACCTAATTGGCAACTACCTCGTCGTTGCACTATTCACCTATATACCACTGCATGTTTGCCACCTAGAGTCCACGTGACATCTCTGTCAGCATCCAACTCACTTGACTGTGTCGGTTCAAACTCGGTCACCAACCAAACATAATACTAATATACACCATTTGGTTAACCTTCATATCATGCACATCAACTTGCATACCGGTTAGGACATGTTATCATTTACCGGTGACAATCCTCAACCTTTTTGCCAAAGTGGCAAACACTTCACATCCTTTCATCTTCTTATCTGGGTCCTTCAATATGTCTCTTTTCTTGCTTATCAGTTGACATACTTACCGGTTGACATCAACATGCCAACAATATTCAATACTCCTACTTGCATACCTGTTGACATCAATGACAACACAGTGCCAATGTGAAGTAGCTTCTCAACTTTTGAGTTGTCACTTTGGATGTCATTATTCTGTTGAGAGCCAGCAATCCAACACCTTCAAGGTCCTCAAAAATAGAGGAAGATGGGATATCTTAAAGGAGGCCTTTGGTTTGCATATTCTATTTATTTTTCAAGTTGTGCTTCCTAATTCTTATTGTTATCTCATCTATGTGCATGTTTAATACAATTGACTCTAATTTTAGCAGCACATTAATTGGCACCCACCGTGGGGCCTAGCCCCTTTGCTCTTTAACAATTTTTCTTTTAGAAAATCTCATTGATAGGTTGATTAGCTCTTTCAGCACACAAATTAGCCCTTTCGGGTTCCAGATTCGCGTTCTTGGTCTTCATTTTAGCGTTCTGGCACCTCAAATGGCATTTGTGGGAGATTTTTCAACTCTGATTTTCTATTTTTTTGTTCTTTAGCATTTTCAGTCTTTGTCTTAGCATTTTTGGTTTGTTTTGCTGCGTTCTTGGTCATCCTTGCAGCATTCTTGGCAAGTTTGGCAGCGTTCTTAGTCTGTTTGACAGTGTTCTCAGTCTATTTGGCAACATTCTCAGTCTATTTGGCAGCATTCTCAGTCATTTGCCAGTGTTCTCAATCAGTTTGGCAGTGTTCTCAGTCAATTTGGCAGTATTTCTAGGGTACATAACAACGTTCTTGGTAATCATAGCAGTGTTTTTGGTTAATTTGATAGCATTCTCTGTTTTCAGTGATAATTTCAATGTTGTATTGTGCATTTATCATTTCTACATCTGGACTGTCATTTTCTCGAACATAATTTGCAGTTTGTTGGTTTTGCAGGTACCTATTTCACTGTAAAAAAATGGAGTTATAGACCATTTTGCCGCCAAAGAATGCAATATAAACTACTAACTTTGTTTGCAACCATAGGATTTTGCACTTGTTTTTGATAAATTAGGCACATAGACTAATTACAATGGAAATGAACAAACATGTCTTATGTGTTTTTTATGATAGGCGAGTATGCTCTCACCTTTCTTAGGTGATTAGAAAGCTAGACTCATATTTTTCTTTTTAATAGTGCATATATTTAGTGAGCCTACCCTCTCGAGAATCCCATAAGGCCGGTGAGAGGGGAACAACCCAAGTGGGACTGGCTAATGCCAAGTACTCCAACCCACTTTAAAATAAACATGATTTGATGAAAATCAAGTCAACGACAGTGCTCAGGAATATCTCTCCTTAGTACCTTTGGGTATATTAAACCTTGGTTTTCAAGGCTGGGAGACCTCCTTAATTGAGTTTATACCCTGACGTGTCAAACAAATCCCTTACTAGTTCCAATTAAATTAGAAGCTACCCAGTTCACCTTTGAACATTATTAAATTCTTAGTACAAGGAGGGGGAAAAATCTCTACCATATGTCCCTCTTGAGCATATGTGCAAACTCCCCTTTTGAGACCTTATTGCTAGGCTCATAACGGGACTCCACTAGCTCTCGCAAATGCAAAAACATGGGCACCCTTTAGGGGGTGACAAGGCTGTGTGAGCTGACAGGGTACTAAGTGTGGGCTAAGAACTAATAATGAAGCCAATCTCCTTAGGATAGACTGAATGGTGTGTTTTCAATTATTCAAAACCTGTGAAAACTTGGGCTTTCTTTAAAGCTTCTTGAACATACGCTTTATGTGTCCTTTGGGACAAAAATACAATCTAGATTCTGTGTTTGTAAATCATGTCAAAATATCATCCATTGAAACTCAACAAAAATTGCAAAATCAAACTTCAAACTGTCAAATTTACAAGTTTCACAGCAAATTAGCTCTTTCAGTCCAAACAATATCTCTTTCGGTCCAAACAATAGCTCTCTCAGTCCAAACAATAGCTCTTTCAATCCAAACAGTAGCTCTCTTAGTCCAAACAACAACTCTCTCGGTCCAAAAGTCAACTCTTCTGGTTCAAATGTTAGCTCTTTTGGTCTAAACTCCAACTCTCTTGGTATGAATGTTATCTTTCTCATATTTCAACATTAACTCTCCAAGGTTGAGCTTGCTAGGTATAAACATTAGTTATCTAAGTCTGCACATCAACTCTTGGAGTCAAAACAACCATTGTCTGATTTCCAACATCATTATTTTAAACTTCAGAGTTCTCAGTTCAAATAGCAACTCTCTTGGTACAAACTTCATCTCTCCTGGCTCTTCTGGTCCAAATGTCATCTCTCTTGGTCTAAACCACAACTCTTTTGGTTTTAATGTCAACTTGCTCACATTTCAACACTAGATCTCTCAGTTTGCACCTGCTAGGTCTAAACATTAGTTGTTTGAGTCTGAAAATAAAAAAGTTGGGTCAAAACAACAATCTTCTAATTTCAAACAACCAATTTTTTGAGTCTAAACATCATTGTTTTGAACTTTTCAGTCACTGAATTGCAGTATAGCATTTTTTGTCTTTGTCTCAGAGTTCTTGGTCTGTCTGACAACATTTGTGGTCTCTGTCTCAGAGTTCTTGGTCTATCTGATAATGTTTCTGGTATGTTACTCAGCATTTCTGGTCAGTTTGTGAGCATTTCTGGTCAATATAACAACATTTCTGGTAATTTTGTCAACATTTCTGGTAATTTTGTCAGCGTTTTTGGTCATTATAGCAGCATGTCTTGTCATTTTATCAGTGTTTCTGGTAAACTGCACCAAAATCAAAACAAAAGCAACCCATTTCTCAGATAGTCAAACATAGAGATTAGGTCATCTTCTTGAAGCACTTAATCAAGTTATCTTTTGTCAAATCAGATTCAAAGCTAGACACACTAAGATTTTCAAGTATTCATCTCCAACAAGTTCAAGATCTAACATGTCAAAGTGCATCATCACATTTTCTTTGGTAAATTGATCATTCAAAACATAGTTCTCATCAAAATCTATCATCCTTTATCATGAAACTACAACGCTTGATTAGACTAACCTCATTCTTTATCATATGATATATCATTCCTATTGAACTTGGTCATATCAAAATCACAAAATTTGCACTCCAAACTAGGATCGAAAAACTTGCAAACTCGCGAATACTTGAATGATCATTTCGTGTCGTATCAATTTATCATATTTACCTCAACAATTGATCACTTATTAAGGCACATTATAAAAAATTGAAACCTCACAAAACATTCAGAACACGTGTATGCTTGTTTTAACCAAGGCTCAGAGGTGAAAGATCTAAGAAATAGGAATAGAAACACTTGAAATGGCAGAAGATCACGAGGAAATGGCACAAGGAAGTGAAATAGAAGAAGAGATAACTGATCAACACATAAGAGAAATCCAACAATATCCTAAATTTGATAGATTCATGGAGAAAATATTGGAGGGTGAAAAAGAAAAATGCTTCTTAATGTTAGCAAAATCCAGTGCTAAACTTCCCTAGGATTTTGACATAAACAATTTAAGACAAAGGGGAGGATCAAATTACGCTTACAATGATAATGAGCAAAATCAATAATTTTTCAATCACAAGAAGGATGACACAAGAATTCCTGATAATACAAGAACTCATGAGGACAGACAAAAAACTAATAATGACATAAGAAGGAATCATGATGATACAAGAAGAGATCATGATCACACAAGAACTCATGATGATACGAGAAGGAATCATGTTGATGATCCCCTTTTTGCTCTCACACAACAAATACAAACACTCCAAACACAAATTCAAGATATACAAAGGGGAACTACTAAGAGGTATTCACTTCAAGAAATATGTCCTTACCCATTTGACAAAAGTCTCAACATGATACCTTTTCCTCCAAATTGTGAAACTCCTAGATATGACAAATATACTGGAAGAACTGATCCCCAAGA
Organism: Cryptomeria japonica; assembly: GCF_030272615.1. Classification (NCBI taxonomy): domain Eukaryota; kingdom Viridiplantae; phylum Streptophyta; class Pinopsida; order Cupressales; family Cupressaceae; genus Cryptomeria; species Cryptomeria japonica. Next base: position 401,599,125 of record NC_081405.1, on the reverse strand, counting down.
TCATATAAGAGAATTTTGCATGATGAGCATGGATTTTGCACATGAGGACACATACTTAATGAGGTTATTTCCAAAGAGCTTAAGTGGACAAGCTATGGAATGGTTCTCGAAAGTTCCACCCGGAATTAGAACATTTGCAGAATTGGTGGACAAGTTTGTTTGAAAATACTCTTACAACATATAACATGAGATCACAATGCTAGACATGTGTCACACCAAGCAAAAGAGTGCAAAACCTTTCATGACGTTTCTACAAAGGTGGAGACGATTAGCTGCACGATATCCTCGTACGGTGCCAGATAATGAAAAGATGGACATATTCATTGATAATCTAAACAAAGAAATGAGTTATAAATTAAAAATGCAATGTCCTCCAAGTTTCAAAAAGACGATTGATAATGGAATCGGGATTGAGGAAGCTATGGTAAAGAAAGAAGAGTTGAAGATATACAAAGAAGGAGTTAATCCTCCTCCCAACAACAATATTAATAATAACAACAATGATAAGCCCAAGTTTTGGAACAAAAATTGAAACATCGTCAATGATGATATAGTGGATAATAATAATGTGAAACCAAAGCAACCAGTTTTCAATTTATCAAATCACATAATAGTGATTCAACAAGATAACAATAAACCAAAACCAACTTTTAATAATTTCTTTTGCAAGAAATTTATGAACATTGGCAAACCACTTGGGTCAGCATTAAAGACATTTCTTGCAAACAAGTTGATTACCTTGCCAGAAGCAAGAGGCTTTGAACCCAAGGTTAAACCTACTTGGTGGAATGACAATCATTATTGTGATTTTCATCGAAACAAATGACACCAAACAAATGATTGTTAGTGGTTAAAACATGTCATCCAAGATTTGATTGACAATGGCGTCATCACTATGGTTGGGCATAAGACAAACAAGTCACACACAGCTTTCAAAACTCTGCTTCCTAATTATGAGAAGGGTGAATCATCAGTAGCATAAAATGGCAAGGGTAAAGAAAAAGTAAACTATTTTCATACCTATGATAAAAACAATATAGTATAATGGATTGATTACAGAAAACTCTCGTGCAAATATCAATTTTAGAACTTTTAAAACTTTCACCCGCACATAAAGATATTTTAGAAAGAGCGCTAGTAAATACGATGTTACCCAAAGATCTTGGTGTAGATCAATTCCAAACTATGGTGGGACACCTCACAATGCCTCATTTCTTATCATTCACGGAAGAAGATGACATGTCTTTGCAACATCCACATAACACTCCCTTGCATATAGAAGTCCTTATTCATAAAACATGTGTTAAACGTGTCCTAATAGATGGAGGAGTTGGCTTGAATATTTGCTCATTAAGTCTGGTTTGCACCTTAGGTTATTCTGAAGATGTAGTTTATCCTCGTAAAAAGACCACAATCAAAACATATGATGAAGAAGAGCATTCCTCCAAATGAATTGTGGCATTACCAATCAGAGTAGGACCCTTGCAGAAAGATACAACATGCCAGGTTCTAGACCTGGATTTATCATACAACATACTTTTGGGAAGAAAATGGATTCATGGCATCAAGCTATTCCCTCAACTTATCACCAGCTCCTGAAGTTTCTGTACAATGGGCAAGAAATCACAATTTCAGTAGACTCGAATCCATTCCGATATTATAGTAATTTGAAACCGGCACAAGAGGTCATTGTTCCACATAATAGAGAGGCATCATCTTCAAGCACACAATACAAGGAAAAATCATTTTCCTCAATCTTGTCAATTTTTGAAAAATAGATACAGCTAAGGGATCAAGGGAATGAAGAATATTCACCATCATAGTTGCCCCTTTCTCCTAAATCTTATGGTAAACCATCAAACTCAAAACAAAAACCAGCTGTAAAACCTCTTCCAATATTTGATGGAGCATTTGTTAGCACTGTGACATTATCTGAGGAAATTAAGGACAAAGATGTGATACAATGGCTATACAAGGATGAAGAAGTTTAACAAAAAATCAATAATGTCATAATACCCACAGAAAAATATGGAAAAGGATTCAACATCCTTCAGAAAATGGGATACATTGGAATGGGTCCTATAGGAAAAAGACAATACGGTATCTTAGAACCCATACAACCTCATACTCAGCAGGCTACAGATAAATCAGGCTTATGGTATGGACAAGAACAACAAGAACAAGAAAACATAAGATCACAAGAAGAGAGAGCTTCTAATCAAAAAGAAAGACAAAATAATGGCACTTCCCAAGCAGATTCAACTTCTAATTAAAATAGACAAGAAGCGGGTATAAGGCAAGAAGAACTAATAGCAAGACTAGCAGAACTAACTATCAGCCCAGAGGAAGTCGAATATGAGAGAAGAAAAGAGATAGCGAGGAAAATAGAAGAGACAAACCATAATCTATATGAATAAATCTACAGATTGCAAGCTGCTAGTGAGACAGATTCCAATGAATGGGAATGGGATTCCTATCAGTCTAAACAATCAACTGAAGAAACCTGCTATGAAAAAGATGTGAGTGTCAATGTAGTTCATGCGTAAGTAGGACAAGTGTCAAGAACTAGATCACTTGAATTAGAATCACATTCAGTCGACCTAGATTCAATCAAGGATGATCAAGAACTACTTGTGAGAGGTCATTTTGATGAGAGTACCATCCTAGACATTGAAATACGTATTGAAGACTTTGACATTTCTATCATGACCCTTAATACCTTTGAAACATCTCAATCTAATGATCCCTTACCTTTAATACATCCTGAACTTATTGATTGGGATAATGAAGGACATACTAAAATTGATACCTTTCCTAATGACCATGCTATTGCCTTATACCTCAATGCAATTAAGCCCACAACAACTTCCACCAGGGATTTTGCTAACGCATCTTCTATTCAAGTGGGTGCCAAATCTCTCGGTCGCAAAAATAAAAATAAAGAAAAAAATATCGGGTCTAATGTTAAAAACCATTTATTTGCAACATGAGACCAAGGAAAAGTAAAAAGAAAGGATGCATCTAACAGTGAAAACCTCCTTGAGGTGCCAAAAGATGGGAGATTTGACACCTTACCTAAATATTGTCAAGAGAGATCATCTATATTGATTGAACCAACTAAGGCAGTTAACATTGGGACAACATATCAACCAAAGATTCTACATCTGACAACCTCTCTATCAAAACAAGAATAGCAGAAATATCTGGAATTTTTCAAAAGATGACAAATTAATTTCTCCTATTCATATGCAAACATGCTTGGATTGGATCCAGATCTTATAATGCATCACTAAATGTTGCTCCAGGAGCCAAACTAGTAAAACAAAAATTGAGAAAGATGCATCCTCATATAGCTCTCATTGTCAAACCAGACCTGAAGAAATTACTGGATGTGGGATTCATCAGACCTGTGGCATATCCCCAATGGGTATCAAACATAGTTCCTATTTCTAAACCAGATAAAAATATCAGAGTATGCATAGACTTCAGATATCTCAATAATGCATGTCCAAAAGATGACTTTCCTTTGCCTAATATTAACATCATTGTAGATTTAACTACTGGGCGTTCCATGTTTTCTCTAATGGACGACTTCTCAGGATAGAATTAGATTAAAATAGCTCCAGAAGATCAAGAAAATACAGCTTTCACATGTCCATGGGGTACTTTTTGTTAGAGCGTCATGCCATTTGGACTAAAGAATGCAGGTGCTACCTATCAGAGAGCTATGACAACAATATTCAATGACATGATGCATACATTCATGGAAGACTATGTTGATGACATATTGGCAAAATCATACAACAAAGATGATCATCTAGAAATACTGGAAAAGCTATTTGACCGGTTAAAACAATACAAACTAAGGCTCAATCCCAAGAAATGTGCCTTTGGTGTCACTTCAGGTAAGCTATTGGGATACATTGTTTCAACTAGAAGCATAGAAATAGATCCGGCTAAAGTTAAAGCAATCATGGAAATGGCATCTCCCAAAAATATCAGTCAACTCAAATCACTTCAAGGAAGATTGTAGTCAACTAGAAGATCTGTTGCTCAGTTGGCAGATAAGTGTCAACCATTTACTCATCTGTTACACAAGAATGTTCATTTCAAATGGGACAATCAATTTGAAGAAGCGCTCAACAAAATCAAGGAATATCTTATGCAACCACCCATCCTAATGTCATCAATTCAAGGTAAGTTGTTGTTACTATATGTATCAACCACAAAAGTATCATTAGGAGTTCTGCTCGCACAATAAGATAATGAAGGAAAAGAATGAGCTATCTATTACATCAAGTGAACATTAGTGGGATACGCGCTCAATTATTCACCAACAAAAAAAGCATGCTTAACAGGAGTGTTCGCTTCTCAAAAATTGTGACACTATCTACTCACTCACTCAATCAAACAAATTGTTAAAATAGATCCATTAAAGTATTTTCTTAGCAAGGCAACATTAACAGGAAGATTAGCAAAATGGGTCACAATCCTAAGTGAATTTGATATTGAATATGTGAACAGAAAAGCTATCAATGGACAAGTCATTGTAGACTAGCTGGAAAAAGAACCACTTTAAGATGATGATCCCTTAAACATTGAATTTCCAAATGCCTATATCCTTAAAGTCACCAAACAGACATGGCAGTTGTACTTTGATGGTTCATATACCCAACATGGATCGGGAGTAGGCATTTTATTCATCACACCGCAAGGTCACACAATTCCAAAGGCATATAAATTGAGTTTTCCATGCACCAACAATACAACATAATATGAATCTTTGGTCACAGGAATCAAGATAGACATACAATGGAACATCACACAACTATCAGGGTTTTGGAGACTCTTAGCTAGTCATCAATCAATTTAATGATGATTATCAAACAAAGGATGACAAACTAATGCCTTAGAAAAAGATGGTAGATGATTTCAAGAAGTATTTTATTGAAATCACTTTGGAGCAGATTCCAAGAAATGACAACAAAGCAGCAGATGCCATAGCAACACTTGCTTCTCTACTTCAGACATAGGAAAATCAAGAGCATTACGAATTCCCGGTGGAAGAGTTGTTTTACCCTACCCATGACTGTTTTGATTCCCAAATTATCTGTCACCTTGTTGGGCATGATTCTTCTCGCTATGGCCAAATTTATACATACTTGAAAGATAACACCCTCCCTCCTGACTTGTCAAAGAACCAAAAGCAAGATTTCATCCGCCAATCCTCTCATTATATTTAAACGAGGTCTGGATGATACTCTCTTAAGATGTCTTGAGCAAGAAGAATCTGAAAAAGCCTTAAATGAAGTCCATAATGGCATTTGTGGCACTCATTCAAGTGGTCTTACCCTTTCAAAAAAACTCATACGCTTGGGCTATTATTAGCCAACTATGCAATGAGATTCTTTTCAAATAGCTAAAACATGCAAACAATGTTAGATCCATGGCAATTTAATTCATGCACCAACACAAGAGATTCATGCTATAGAAACATCTTGGCCTTTCTTCCACTGGGGTCTTGATCTAGAAGGAAAGATAAATCCTCCTTCATCCACTGGTCACAAATTCATCCTTGTAGCTACAAAATATTTTACAAAATAGATTGAGGCAGTACCTCTCATAAATATCACAGGAAAACAAATTGTTGCATTTATCTTGAACTATATCATATGTCGCTATGGCATACCCATGACCATTATCACTGATAATGGGTGACTGTTCAAGAACCAGGACGTACAAGAGCTTTGTGAGAAACTTTAGATCCAACACAGATTCTCCACACCCTACTATCCACAAGGGAATGGACAAGTAGAAGCATCAAACAAAACAATTTTGAAGATCCTCAAAAAGATAGTGAATGATGTTGGTAGTGATTAGCATATTCAATTGAACCAATAAACACAAATTCTATGGGCCTACCATACAAGTATCCACACCCCTACAAGAGCCACACCTTTCTCTCTTGTTTATGGATCAGAAGCAATACTGCCAATAGAAGTAGAAATACCTTCTCTACGAGTATCATTAAAAAGCCTTGTCCCAAATGAAGAACAACGAGTATCTAGACTGCAAGAGCTAGAATTGATCCATGAACGATGCCCAAAGGCCTTTGATCATTTGAAGGTGTATCAGGAAGAATGTGTCGAAGCTATAATCACAAGGTCAAACCAAGAGCATTTCAAGTTGGAGAACTAGTGCTAAAGGAAAATCCACGCAACCAGACAGATAGAGAAAAGAAAGGGAAGTTTGAACCAAACTGGTTGGGTTTGTTTGTTGTCACAATAACATTTAGGTTAGGAGCCTATTAGCTATCAATGCCAGATGAGGATCAGCTTGAAGAACCCATCAATAGAATGCATTTGAAAAAAAATTATGTCTAAAAGCAGAAAATCCAAAAATAGTGAAAAAACAAAAAATCCAAAAACAATGAAAAAGCAGAAAATCCAAAAACAGTGGAAAAAGATGAAAATCCAAAAATGGTGAAAAAGCAAAAAATACAAAAACAGCGAAAACAGTGAAAAAAAAATCAAATATGAGGAAAAATGCAATAAAAACAAGTGGTGAAAACCTGGAAACAAGCGCTACTTGTCAATTAGCTCTTCCATCTATTAGTTCATGCATCCTTTCGCTTGCATTCATTTTCATCAACACTATTCATATTCATAATAAAGCCTTTGTACATACGGAGGCTTTGCAGGTGATTTCTCACCATGGTTTAGATCATTGTATATACTATAATAAAATTTATTTCTAGACTGGGGGCAAAATCGTGAACCTAGCTAGGGGAAAATTTTCATTGAGCTTAATCAAACAAGTAGAACAACAGTTAGGCAACACTTGTCGAGTGAAAACTGAGACAAATCCAACTTTGAATGCAAGATCACATCTCAACCATCAAACTATCAACTATTAGTCTGTGCATAACAAACACATATTAATGGATGATATCTTTTGACTAATGGTTTTAACACTTTATCAACAATGGTTCAACTTTTATATCTTGATTTTCGCTATCATGATTTCTAAGTGACTCAAGGATGTCTTTGACTAGAGGAACAAGGAAGGAACATGATATTTTCTTGTCTACTGTCTGTAAATTAATTGTTAATATGTGAAAATGTGTCTCAAGACATGATCATCAGAGTATCATCGAAGACATTTCGGATTTGCATATAAAAATGGTTAATACTGCCTGTTTTACACAAGCAACACTCAGGTCATCTTGGTTCAATTATACCTCGATGCTTGTGCTAACTTGTAATATCAAAACCTAGAAAAGTAGTGTTCAGGTCATCATGGTTCAATTATACCATCAATGTTTGCACTCACTTCCCACATTTTAAAAGCTCAATGATGACAAAAAGCAATGACCAAATGATCAGTATGATCACAACATTGCATTTCATTTGCATTTGCATATTTAAAGTAAATTACATTTTATTTTGCATGGGATCACAAAAGCTCATCTTTTCCTAGGCCAAACGCTTCAACATGTGTTATCTCTCTTATTAAGTGATTGATTACATTGGACATTAACAAAAATAAACAATTCATTCATCTTGCATGATAAGTTAGTTCATTTCATCACATGTAAGCATGTCATAACAAGACATCATTCATATGAAACATCCAATCATTCATTCATTAGTTCGATCATGGTATGGCATCCATCTCATATCAATCATGTACCATAATTCATTTCATTGCATTGTATCTATCATCATCATAAGCATGCATGGGAAAAATCATAAAAATAGAAAGCATGGAACATGCATCACATAGTACATACCCACACATCATGTAAATACTACATCATCATATAGAAAACATACATCCATCATCTAGAATCCATAACCATATAGAAAGTAAAGCATACATCATGTAAATAGTTGCACAACATAATCATATAGCAAGTAAAATGCATCCACAATCTCATAAATCATATAGAGCAAATAGAATCACCTGCATATCATATCATTATAAATAATCAAGGTCCAATGTGCAATGATATCACAAAAATATTAGAGATACATCACAAAATATCGCAGGATTCATCAATGTCTCATCAATGGTGTATACAAAATCGGATCAATGATCAATCTCTCATATCAATGTCAACTAGGATGATGAACAAAACTCTCTCTAGATGTTGTCGGCCTAACTGAATCTCATGCTACTCCCTCGAATGCACCAACATCAACACATCTAAATATTCCTACAATAGGATATGAACAAAATGTCAGTTCTGTATCCAATAAATCGCTTTGATCAAATGATCTACTATCCCATCCGCTCACTAGAGATTTCCATCAATCTCTTTGAGCACTCATCTGTGACGCTCATTCATCATAAGGTCACACATCTAGTATATCCAATATTGAGTTTACATCATTGACACTCATCAATCATGAAGTCAATCAAACTCATCCTATCAGATCATCCAATCTTGAGTTTACATCATTGACACTCATCAATCATGAAGTCAATCAAACTCATCCTATCAGATCATCAAATCTTCAAGTTTATATCATTGACCCTTGTCGATCATGAGGTCAATCAAACTCTATCAATCATCAAATCAAGAAAAATATCAAAGTAATCAGAGAACTGACAATTTCATCAACCAAAGTTGCATCAATCAAATATCTTTATCAGGAAATCAATTTCGCACCGAATCCAAACAATCAAACAAAATCACCAATTTTCTCAATTGATCTCCCGAGGGGGCATCCTCGCATTGCAATTTATCAATCAACGTCTGGGGAATAATATCGAATCATGTCTGCACGAAATCAAAAGTTATCATATCAAGATCAAATCCACATCGAAACATATCAACAGCATCATCGAATCAATTTTCTTTGAACCAATGTGTCATTACGCATCGCTTCAAAGAGGGGTAAAATGTATACACCTAAAAATGTTCTGAAGATAATTGAATTAAATACGTAGTTATCTAATTAATCCCCCTTCCCAATTAATTGAATTCACAAGCAATTTGATTAATTTCCCAATTCATCTACTAGTAAATAAATCTGCATGATTTATTTATACAATTCATTTCAACAACCCCCTTTGATTAATTAATTCTAAATTAATTAATTTCCCTCATTTTAATCAATTCTTCTAATTACTAATTAAGATTAACAAACTCAAGTTTGTTGAGATTAATTACCATTTTCCTAATATTTGAATTTCTAAATTCAAATATGATCACATGGCTCCTAACTTCTAACCACCTAGCCTAACCACCCCCTAACCTAACCCATTCTATCTAATCCTAGGTTTAACTAACCCTATCTTATCTTGCACATACTAACCTCTTTTATTCTAACCTCCCGTGGGTTGGATATCCCCTCCTTGAGACACATGGCACTTTTGCCACATGTCTTCTCCCTTGGAAACTTGCCCTCTCATGAGTGAGGTTCCTTGACACTTGTCACCATAGAGATGACACGTGTCCCTTCCTCCAACCTCTTCTCCAACTTCCTCAATCTTAGCCCTAGATATCTTCAGATCGAATATGGACTGTCAATTTCTACCACCTCAGCTTTGGCCTTGGAATTCCTATAAATACCCCTCATTTTGGAGCAATAAAGATCCCTTGCATTCATAGTTTTTGTGTAGTTATTATAGGCATTTGAATTCATATTATCTAGCATAATTGTTAATTTGGATTAATCATAACATCGTAATCTAGTTTCCTTTTTATCAAATCATGTAGCTTGAATAGATCATTCTAGCTAGATCATGCATACAATCATCTTAGCCTCATACATTTGCATAATCATGAAGTAGCTACTCAACTTTTGAGTTGTCACTTTGGAGGTCATTGTTCGGCTAAGAGCCAACAATCCAACACCTTCAAGGTCCTCAAAAATAGAGGAAGATCAGATATCTTAAAGGAGGCCTTTGGTTTGCATATTCTATTTAGTTTTCAAGTTTTACTTCCTAGTTCTTATTGTTATCTCATCTATGTGCATGTTTAATACAATTGACTCTAATTTCAGCAGCACATTTACATTCAATAAAGACTACTTCTTTGTATAGAAAAGATTTACATAAATCCTTCCTATGTTACTTGCACTTGTATTGATTTAGTCTAATAATGTAATCTTTTGATTTCTGCTTATACACCTGAATGTAAAATAGGAGAGATTAAGAAATGTACCTTTTCTTCTTTCAATTCAAAATAATAAGCTCTACATAATTGAGCTATAAGTGAAAATCTAGTAACACAACCACAATACCAGACCTCATAAACTGATCAAATCATCATGTGGATCACTAAAACTTCTGTTGAATTAACTAGAGATAAATATCTCAAAACCCATTAAACCGAAGCAGCTCAACTGCAACATAAATCAACTCATTTAATATGACTGCAACACTAGAATACATAGAAGAATATGTTGACATCAATGATAACACATTATTCCAACAAACTTCTCAACAATATCCAACATTTTATGCTTTTATGCTTCATTTCTTTCTTTTTAAATATCCCAATCTTGAGGTGTTTGAGTTAATGGCTTGCTTGGTTGATTTTCTTATTGTTTCAATCATTTATGTTTAGCACGCATATTTACCTCACATAAATACCACCTCCCCTATAGCCAAAAAGACTCTCGAGATGGGAGCAATCTCTACCATGCCAAAAATTACCCATGCCATTCCGCTTACTGTGGCTCACCCAATTCTAGAAATTTCAAATGTGTCGACTAATAAACCAAGCCCTATAATTGCTGCATAAGCATCCCCTAGTGCTAAATTGGGCATGGTCTCTCAAGAAAATCCTTCAAATCCCAAGAGGAAGAGAGCACCAAAAAATGTAGCCACTATGATTTATAATGATGAGTCATCTGAGGATTCTGGTGCCTCCCCACAAGCTAGAAAACCAATGCCCAAGAGAAGAAGAGATCCTACCAAAAAATCGGCTACAACATCATCTACAAAAGCTCCTGCTACCACAAAAATCCCCAGGGTTGTTGAAATAGACCCACAAGAAGAGTTTCTCAAGCCAAAAAGGAGGGCCTCTACTAAGAGATCCACATCCTCTGTTGCAGATTCATCTGAATAGGCCCCAACTGCAAAGAAAAATCCCTCTGCCATAGAGAATCCTACCTTTGATAAACAAGAGCAACTAACACTGGCCTCAACTTCATCAGTCCCAGCTAAGAGTACTAAGGAAATAGCCAAAGAGGTGGGAGAAATTTTAGAAGAAATGGAACAGTAAAAGAAGAGAGAAACAAGAGGCTTACATCAGGATCTCTTGGAATTATTCAAGGGCTCAACCATGCATGAGACCTTTAAAAATATGTTCACTGATCATAGCTCTCGCTGGAGGGAACACATTACTACTGATAGGGGGTGGGACATATTTTACTACTTCTATGGGAATAAAGATAAAGCAATCCCAGTCTCTAATCCTTGGAATCTCAATTTGGGGAAGTTGGTAGTCCCAAACATTTTTGTGGAACCACTATTGATCAGGGATCTAGAGAGGCATTATCACCCTCAAAGTATGACTTGAGAATGATCAGTGGCTACATTTTGCTTGATGTCTCAAAGGAGGCCAAAATTTAATGTTTTGACTTGGATAATAGTGCCCTCATTAGCATTAATATAAAGAGACTAGCAGCGAAATATGCTTCAAATATAAATTTTTACAAGGAGAAGATGTTACCTCAATACAAAAAGAAGATATACAAAGGGGGGTGGAATTACGTTCTAGATTCAAAAAGGGAACCCTTTAGTCTCACAACTTTTGAAGATTATTTTGTAAGGACTTATTATGCCATTTGTCAAGTTTTGGATGAAGATTGTGGTTGACTCATATTCCCATTGAGTACATGATGATGGCAATCAAAATTCAACACCCTGAGATAATGAGCTATATGGCTTTGCTACATATATTCAAGAGAATTTACATGAGGGGCTAATAAATGCAAAGGATGACAAGGTTAAAATTAATTTCAAGCAATATTCTTTGTTGTGCCATATGAATCCTTTTTAGAATAGGAAAGATTGGGATGAGGCCTTACAAGTGAAAAAGTTTGGCCCTCGAATAGGTGTAAGATGGCCAATTCAGAGATGGACCCAACTGTGGGATAAAGGGTCTAGATACTTAGATTACAAAGCATTTTTTGACCATTTTGTTGTTAAAGTCCTAGGGATGTGTGGAGTCAATCTACCAAGGTTTCCAATGAACATAGTGAAGTTCTTAAGAATAAGGAATGCAAGGACTAAGAATGTTGAGTATCCAGAAGGAGATTTTTCCCACAATTTGGTGACTTTTTCTTCTATTTTGACTGTACAATAATTAGGGTATATGGGTGCCCTTAGCCACCTCATATTTTACCAATCACAGTTCCTCCAAGGGTTGTATTCATGGAATTCATGTGGCAACTTATTTGGATGGAGAATTAATTAGGACTGAGAAAAAGGGGCAGCACCTTCCCCAGATGATTGTGTATGAAGATTTCAGTGTGGGGAGTGAGACTCTTGAAAAGGTAAATAATTTCATGGTGAGCACCTATAGGCTTAAAGTGAGTTAGGTACAAAATTTTGATCCTAAGGGTTACATCAATGACATAAGGACTAAATAATTGAAAGCAAAGGGCTATTCCCATCATTTTGATGAGCATGAGGACTTGATTAGGAATGCTAGTACTCCTGAGGCTATACAAAGAAGGAAGAAATGGGAATATTTGAAGAAATTGGAAAGAGAAAGGAGAGAAAAGGACCTTGAATTTCATGGATTTTTCTAAAATATTCAAAATGATCTTGACAAAATGCTACATAAAATGAGAACTTTTGAGGCCATAGTCTCCACTGAGTTGAAAAGAAGAGAGGCGGAGTAGCCAATAAAGAAACTTCAAGAAAGGCTTGTGGAAATTCCCCCAATTTCTCCCAAGACAAAAGGGAAAAAAAATTGATTGAAGGATCTTCATAGGATAACCCCTCATAGCCTTCTCCGCAAGAAGAGAAACCTTCAGTGGGTATGATTAGAAAAATTGAGAAAGGGAAGGCCAAAATATATGATTTTGTAGAGGTTAATGATTATGAGGTAGATACAAGTGTTTGACCACCTTCCCTTCCAAGAGAGACCTTCAAGGATGGTGAAGCAGTAGAGGTGCTTATGGACTTGGATAGGGCAATTATTCCAAGTGTTGTCCTAGAGGAAGAGGCTAAAGATGAGAGAATAATTGCCTCAATGCAATTCATGTTTGATGACAATTTTGTCAATATTCAGGAATTAAAATTCTTTTGTCTAAGAGAAAATTTGACGACTATCAGAAGAAGAAATTCAAAATCTTGACAAAAGCAATATCAAATACACCCCCCAAGAAGCAAGTGAAATGGTAAAAAATAATGGCATGTTGCTTGTCCCAGGGTGGGATCTAGAAAAGATTTTTGTGCTTGATGAAGTAATGAAGCAACGAGACCCAATATATGCGTAGGAGTTTGGGGAGCATGGGTTGGGTTTTAATCCAAGTGTAGAAGCATTTGCACTTTGGGCAAAGTCCCCAAATACTGATAAGCCTATTATTTTGTATGGGATTGAACTAAAGGTAGGGGATGTAATTGTAAGGACCCTAGCTAATGCAAAAGTAGTGGAAGCTACCACAATCTCATTTCATATTGCTCATTTTGCAAAGGTGACAACTAAGGAAGAGGAAAAGAGTCATGAAGCTATCAAAGAAAGACATGTTGCTCTTACTGCTAATCATAATCAACTCTATATTGAAAATTTCAGAGTAAGGAAATAGTTGGTGAAAAGGGACTCAATGTTCTTAGCAGGGCCAAAGCCTAGAGAATTGGAGAAATTGAAGGAAGATTTGCTAAAGGTAAAGGAAGAAGCAGAGAAAAGATATATAGAGATAAGGAAATCTATAATTTTGCAAATTTCAAATAGGGTGCTAGGAAAATTGGATGAAGCACATATTTCTTATTCTTTGGTAGCACAACTGTGTAATCATTTAGATGATATTATTTCATTGTTTCAACCTTTAAGGGTCACATGGTTCCCTAAGGCCACAAATTTGAGATAAATTCTTTTAGCTATTAAAAATGTGCCTAATTCACCCCAAGTTGTGGAGATGACGTGGAAAAATTAAAATTTCTTTATCAAAGAGCTCCCCCACATAGAAGAAGAAAGGAAGGCATTGAAAGAGAAAATAGAGTCATTCAAGGGTCTTCAAAAGTGGGACATCCCTACTATTTTGACTAAAGATGAATAAGTGAAAGATTTGGATAGGTGGAGACAAGATTTTAGAGAAGTAATTAATGTAGTTTTGAATTTATTGGCTAAGGATCCCACCCAACAAGATACATTTCATTTGATTATTGATAAAATCATTGATGTTGATTCTTTGTACCATAAATTCACTTTGGAGGCTACAATTGTACTTGCCCACAAAACAAAAGAAGCTATGAACAAGTTGGAGGATTTGAAATCTTGTTTGGCCCACTGATGACATAGTCATTTGCCACAATAAATACTGCTCTCTTGAGGAGGATCAACCCGAGGAGGAGGATTAGTCAAAGTCTTCTTCCATTTTTGTATTTTCTTTTTCTTTTTGTGTAGGTTTCCATTTTTGGATGAGCTGATATGAACTCAACTCCCATGTATCAACCCCCAATGCACCAGAAATCTAGCACCAGAGTCCACATTTTGACTATGATAGGTACTACAACAAAAGGGCATCCCAACATCGCTCCCATTAGACATGTAACTATAGTATCCAGAAGCTGCCATTATAGCCGCTCACATTTAATGTCTCTAGAGTGATTGCGTGCAGTGCATGAGGACAAATGCCCTAGGACATATTCTAGTCTTTGGAAATCATATTTTGACAAGTGCCTTACTTGGCTTGAAGCTTTTTTTTTCTCCCTTGTCCTATAAAAGGGAATTCAGAGCCACTAAGAAAGGATTCTGAAATTTTTGATGTAGTATGTATGAGGAGTTGAAAGTAATAAAGAAGAGTTTTCTCTGCAAATTCTATTGTGAACAGTTTTATCTGATGTATCTCATATATTTTGAAGATCAATAGAAAATCATTCTTAGTTTGCTCCTATCTTTTATGTATTTATTGTATGAATCATTGTATTAATGATACTATGATTTGTCTTCTCTAATTGGGAATGTATGTTCTTAGTAATAGGTTTCATTTCAAGTAAATGGATTAAATTTTGTTATGAGAGCATTGCAACATGTGTATAAGACAATGTGAGTAAACTTGTGTTGATTTTTATTAAACATTGTATGCAAGTCATAAATGTTAAATAGCTAGTTAGAACACTAGGATTTCACACTGTTCTTCATGGTTGATTTGTAGTTGGACTCTATTCTCCATAGGATAAGCACTGGACATATCTTCACATCTATTTCTGAATCATTCTTCAAAGTATCATTTTATTTTCTATTTTAGGAGTAGGATTAGTATAGAAAAACCAGTCCCAATGGTTGCATGAATGCTTGTAAAACAAGGTTGTAGCCAAAACCAGGAGTTTACTTATGTTTCCTTGGTATATTTTCATTAGGAAATTTTCTATAGTGTATAATGTTTGAGTATAAAAGGTTGTAGATCATCAAGACATTGTTGAGGGAGACCCACCTAGGTTTTGCAGAGCCTGAAGTACATAAGAGTTCAGTCCCAAGACTGAATCTTATTCATTGGCCAAGTCCTATTCTAAGTATGTTGATAATTTAGTGGCTATTTCTTTAGGACTTAAAATCTATTAATTTGTGAACCAACAAAACCTCCCATGCATATGAATTGATGAAGGTCATGCTACAAATGTGCTAATATACATAGGCCCTAGGCAAAGCAATTATTGTCCATGATCATTTGCTATAGTGTGCAACCACATCCAATCCCAAATCCACGAGACTTCCTAACAGAGCATATGTAACCCTGAATAACCCCTGCTAGAACTGAAGGGAGTGGATCACTCAATGCTAACATATCCCTCTAACTGGTTGTCTCTGTTAGGATAACTGGTGAACAACTGAGAGGGGGGGTGAATCAGTTGTTAACAGATTATGTGAATTAAATCACTTAAAACCTTATACCGGTATAACTAATTAAGCATTAAAGCATACATGAAATCAGAGAATCAATACCATGCAACAATAACACATAACACCATGATTTGTACATGGAAAACACAGTAAAGGGAAAAACCACGATGGGAAACCCTACCCACAGTTAGATGATACTTCTACAACAAGTATATGATTACAATAGGGGCCTACACATGTAGGAAGGCACACTGCCTAGAGCGCACTGCTCATCATAATGGAGTCTCACTAACTATAGATATGTCAACCACCTCAAGATATTTGGACTACAATCCAGAGAGAAGAACTGTCGGTGATAGCATCAAACATGCCATATTACAGTTCCGGTTAAGCTCAATACTAGAGGTCTAAAACCTCTTACATAAACCCAACTCGATCACCTATGATTGACCAAATCCTCTACACAAAATTATTATTACATTATTTGCTCCTTTCCATTCCCATATATGATCTACAATGAGATCTTACATGTATTTATACCAACTCGGGACCTAACTAGTTAGGTTGGCCTCCCAAATGATAATTCAATAAATCCATTACATAATCTTGAAATAAAATCATAACACATGTCGGCCTAAGGCCAAACAAATATCATCCAATCAATAAAACATCCCGGAAGTGCATCTGAGGATCCACCAACACGTTACATGCAAACCGGTCCATAACCTAGATAGCACCAGACCTAAATTAGATCAACACATGCCAAAGAAATGACACCAATCAGTCAAGTAACGAACAAAATCACCATCAGCATCCTGAATCCCTTCTAGAAGCTGCACCAACACCACTTATGCATTACATCAAAGATCTTCAATAAAGCTCTATCGATGAAACCCTTACTGGACTAATAAAGCAAGCTTACTAGAACATACAACAACATCTGATCATTAAGTTAATAACAACTAACTTAAACATATATCAAAAGCATATGAACCATCCATACAAACTTATTCCATCAACCAGATCATACCGGTGACAATCAACTGATAGTCTTCCCAATCCAATCCTTCTACCGGAAGTCGGTAAACAACCATAAACAACATGTGTTGACATCAATGACAAAACATCAATGCAACACATAATCAATTCCATCATATGGCCAACAATCTTGTCTCTCCTAATTGGAAGGTCCTCATCAACAAATACTTGATGCAGAGAATTTGCATCACCATTTTTATTGTAGACAAACAGCTCACCTGCTATTAATATCCTTGTTATCCTCTAGATGTCCTCCAATGTAACTAACACATCCCTAGTCTAGAGACAAAATGAGCTATGCTTGTTCTACCATCTCTCAACCAACATAGACAACATGCCTAGGTTCTCCCTAATCTCAAGCATAAAGGCATCGTGCCATAATTCAACTGAACCCAACACCTTGTGGTCACCCTTGGTCAAGGATGGCTACATTTGTTACGTGTAAGAAAATATTTCTCATGAAATCAATGGTCTTGAATCAACCTACAATCTATTAGTCATCAAATTAACAAAACCCTAATCAACTAGCTAATTGTCAATTCTATCAATCATATAGTTCATCTTATCAACTATGCTATTTCTATCAAATACATAACATCATCTAGCAAATATGCATCATTATTGCAAATACATCCTTTTATCAAGCATTTACACATCAAAAAGCAAATATGCACCAACAAATTGACACATACGCATTAGGATTTTATATACACAACAAAATAATATATACGTGTTTCTACCTTGCATATACGTGTCATCAAGTAGATACGTAGCAACACACAACTAAATACGCGTTTTCATGTCAAATATGCAATTTTAAGCAACACATGCGCATCTCTAGCCTCAACGCATTTTTGAAAACCTAGGTTTTGACCTTATTAATGACACATTAATGCACAAACTTGACAAGAGGGATAGGTACATACCAGCTCTCTTGCATCCTCTGACCTCTCATGCCATTGCACTTGCTCGAGTCGGTGACCATGAGTGTAAGTTCCTACCATTTCCTCTACTCTAGGCTCAAATTATTAAAAGTGATGGGTGTGAATGAGGATAAATGACCCTCCTAGATCCTATTTATAGATGTTGTAACCCTAATTTCTTGTCCTAACCCACCTCACTCTCGCCATAACCTTTGTGACCTAATCTTGGTCTTTTTTTCCAACATAACTAGTGTTTTTTGCTATTTTCTGTTGGCATTCTACATTCTTATGAGAATAGTGGTGTTGTCATTGATGGCAACCATCTGGAACTCATCTAGTAAAGCCACTGATAGGCATCGACACCAGCATAGACATCTACATACACCGACAGACACTTCACCGACAGAGGCAACAATGCATACCGGCACCCCAGCCGATAGAGAATAAAATTGTGTTTATTGTATTTAATTGTAATTATCTTTTGTAAAGCCGACATGGCATATTGTGAAAGACTCATGTATATGTATGAGATCTTATAGGTCATTTTAAGGAGTAGATAGATGCATGGAGAGAATATATGGATGATATTTTTTATGATGAGATATAGTTGACAGTGAAGGTTTTGGTTATAGAATGAGCTTAAACCGGTACTGAACCTGGCATAGTTGATGCTGATTTGAAGTAGTACATTGTATTGGATTTCATAATCCACTTTTGTAGTCAGTGTGACTCTTATTGAGCAGTGAGCTCTAGGCAGTTGGCCTTCCTACATGTGTAGGCCCCTCATTGTAAGTAATATTTATTCATTGGCCAGTGAGTGAATATTGTGGGTCACAAATCCCACCAAGGTTTTTCCCACACCGAGTTTCCTTGTTAAAAATCTTGTGTTATGGTGTGTTTTCTATGTTGTTCTTATTGTTCATGTTCATTGCATTAATTCTTATTTACCGATACATTGTTTTAAGATGCAAAGTTCTTAATAAGTCTAAATATTCTACTAACCAGTTAGATATTGATTCACCACCCCCCCCCCCCCTCCCTCTCAATATCTTTGGGACTATCATTAATCCTAACAATTGGTATCAAAGCCTCATCCTCTATTTTCAAAATCCTAACAGCTTGAGGAAAATTTTGACACCGATACAGATGGAGAATTTAAGAAAACAATTGGAAGGAGCTCTTGTAGACTATGATGCAGAGAAATTAAAGAATGTCAAACTTGAAGATGATCTAAGGACTCCACAGGAATTCATTCAAGGACTTTAGGAGAATCTTACTATAGCTCGAAATAAAAGAAAAGAACTTCATGAGAAGATGCAAAATGATAATGATGAAAAGGAAACTCTTAATGAACTTGTGAACAAATTGAGACAAGAAAACAATAATATGAAGAATGAAATGCAAGATATGACTATGAGGTTTTGTAAAGACATTGAAGATAGAAAGAAGAATGAAGATGACTTGACTAGGAGACTCAATGATGTTGGAAATGAAAATCTAAGACTCAGTCATGAAAATGATATGTTGAAGACAAATCTGATTCACATGCAACATGATAAAACTAAACTTATGAGACAAAAAGGAATTTTGGAAAATGAGTTGGTTGTTGCAAATCAACACAAAGAGAAATTCAAGAAAAGTTCAGAGGAATTTGATAATATGCTGAAAAGTCATAAACCTAATGGAGATACTAATGGACTTGGATTTGAAGTTGGAGAAAGTTCTGGTACTACAAACAATCATGATCACAGTAAATCGGTAAGACAACCTAGTGCTTATAAATTTAATGGGAAATGCTTTAATTGTAACAAGTATGGTCATAGAGCAAATCAGTGTAGATTTAGAAACAATCAGAACATCAATGCACCCACCGGTCAATGTTCCAAATGCAACAAAGTTGGTCATAATTCAGAAAACTGTTGAATGAATGTGAGATGTTATGTTTGTGGAAGACTTGGGCACTTATCTAATCAATGCAGAACACAAACCGACATAGGACATGGAAAAGCTATTTAGAGGAATAATGTGACTTGTTATGCTTGTAACAAAATTGGACATATTGCAAAATTTTGTAGAAGCAAGACTTCACTGACAAATAATAAAGGACCTAGTTTGAAAGGCAAAGAAAAGGTAGATGAGGTAAAGAAAGAATTTTCAAAACAATGGATTAGGAAGACAGATCAGAATGTTTATGAGACCATCTCTTCACCGATAGAACAGAGTATTACTCCACTGACAGGAGATTCTTCATCCAACTGAGAAGTAACCCTTTGGGGGTATTGCAACAAATTGAATATCATGCAGATTACCCTCGGTTGATGGTGATAAGATAGATTTCTTCTTTACCGACAGATGTGTTAAGTTTTCACTTAACCAACGAGCATTTAATATGGTTGTTGAGAGAAATTTCATTATAAATAATCAATTTTCCCTAATTTTTGATTCACTAAGCATTCAAATTAGCAGAGAGCACGAAATCTAAGTGAAGGCATTCAAAGCGAAGGAGTGAAGCGATTTATTTCAAGCATTCAGACATTATCAGGCAGCTAAAGGTATTTTTCAAATGGCTTCTTCTTCTACTCCCGAATTTATTGTGAACCCTACTATTATGGAAAACATAAAACACCCTAGGCCCGTGTTCAAAATTATTCCCCAAGTAGCTAAGCAAGATGATTCCATAGGAGCATTTTTTAAGATTCCTAAAGGTGTAGCTTATGTTGAAGACCCTAGGATATATATTCATTCCAACATTGAAGAATTAGGTTCTAAGGAATTGTAAAAAATGTTTTGAACCATAATTTGTGATGAAAATGGCATTGTTAAACCCGAGCACAAGATTATGGAGACTTTACGTTTTGTTGAGATATTGAATATCCCTGAATTTTTGGAAGAAGTAGTGAGAATTGTCCTAAGTAGGGCACATGGAGAATTTCTATGGTTAGACTATGTCTGCAAATTTACTCGGCAAGCAATTAGGGTAGTAACAAGTTTACCCTCAATTGACAGTAGACCAGATAAGACAAAGAAAGTCCCTAACAAAAAAGTAATGACCCTAACTGGAGCAACATCTGATAGTAGAACTCTAAGAGTGAATGACATTAAAGACATCAATGTGAGATTCATAAGTATGGTTTTAGGTTACACGACTACTCATGCAAACAGACTTAATTTATTTTCTAGTCTTTGCATTAATAGTGCTTATGAAATGGTGAACAACAATGCAAAAATAGATGTGTGTGAATGGTTGAAAGATGAACTCATATATAATTTGAAAAAGATTAAAGGTGACAAGAAAGGGACATTTCGTTTTGGTAATCTCTTAGTATGCTTAATGTTGTATTTCACAAAGGAAATTCCCGGTATAGGACATAAAGACTTTGGATATGACATATCGGTAGGAAAACAATTACAGGAAGCTTTCACCGGCATGGGTACTGCAAAGGACAGCAACATCACTGAATACTTTAAAGTTTTTCAAACCAAAATGAAAACTAGAGAAAGACTACCATAGAGTGTAGTGGATAAATATGATAAAGAAATCTATTTTGTAATCAAGAAGGATGAGACATGGATGGAAGCTGTACTTCCTAGAACTGTATGGGTAACATAAATGGGCTATGAGGTAGATCTCAACATAGTTGAGACTTATGCAAAAGCTTTGTTAGATGCACCAAGAGAACCAACAAAAGAAGTTTTTGGTAGTGTTGAAACAATTGAAAGTAATGTGAAAACAATGAAGCAAAGGAAGAAAAGAGAGAAATATATAAGAGATGCATCAAAGCAGGTAAAGGAAACCAAAGAAAATGTTATGAACATTACTGGTATAATGGCTAGTGAGCTAGAAGGACTACAACCAGAGGCACACATTTCACTGGTTGGCACATCTTCTGACAGTGAGATACCAACTGAATTCAAAAGAGTTGAAAGGAAGAGAAAACCTTCACCGGTACCCTCTCCTCCACCCAAAAGAACAAGGACCTTAAGGAAGAAACAACAGGCAGTAAGGCAACCGGCTAAGAAACTGACTCCCAAGAAGAAACAAAAATTGATCATACCCTCATTAGATTATTTGCTAATGAAATAACTGATGATGGTAATTTGGCTAATGTGAGTAAATTGTATAACACATTCAATGATTCAGAAAAGGAAAGCATTGAAAACAATATAATTTTACATTTGGATATATACAAGAAAGTTTTAATTGAAGTAGTGGATGACTTGCCTAATGAACTATATAGAAGATTAAATGCAAAGAGGATTACAGTGATGGAATTGGACAAGAAACTTAAAGTTGAAAAACTTCTAGCTGTACACCCGGTTAACTCAAAAGAGGAGATTGATGACCTGATTTGTGAGGCTAACAGATCCATTTTTGCTAGTGGTCACTGGCAAGTAAGTTTGATGGCTAGTAGAGTAAATGAGATTGCAAAGGAAACTGCTGATAAATGGGATATCTTCTTTGTGGAAAAAGAAAAACAAGAGGAATTGAACATACCAAAGAAAACATTCAAAGTTTATCAGAAGGATAAAGACAAAGGGAAAGGTAAAGTTGGTGGAATACCGAACATCAAGATAACTAATAAGTTGCCACCACCTTTGGATACTGCACCAGTACATACTGATGATCCACTGGTTACTGAAAGTGAAGGTGTCACACATGACAACACTAATCCTAAATCTGCAATACTATTCACCATGAATGTAGACACTTAGGAAGTGAATATTGTTATGGATAAGGATGGTACAAAGGCTAAGGATAATAATATTGACAGTGGCAACATTTCTGATAAACCGGTAGAGACTGTTGAGGTTGAGATCCCAATTGAGCAAACATTACAAACAGAGCAACCATTGGATACTGGAATGAATACTGAAGGTATAGATGCTGGCACAGAGAAACCCACTGAGACTGAGACACCGACAGAGAAACCTACAGAGGCACAGGTACATATTGAGGTAGTCAAACCGGTAATCACTGAGAAACCCAAACCTTTACTGGTTGAAATGCAAACTTAGACTGAACCACTGGAAGTTAACACAAGCAAAATGGTTACAAATGTTGGAAGCATAGAGGTAATTAAGGTAGTTGGTCAAACATTCGGTATTTGATCAAGTGAATTAAGGCCTACTAATGTAACAGAGGTACTCCTGGACTCTATCAAGAAGATAATTGACCGTAACGCATTGGCTTACAAGGCAATTGATGACACCATACCAATTCTTTAATTAATTGCACCAAAATGTAACATAGATCATGTAAAGGATTCTTTAGGTAAATTGGACACATTGTCCAAATTTATTACTGACAATGTAATAATGGTTGATAAGGTGAATGAGGACACCTTCAAAGAGAAAGTTGAAAAGGAAAAGGATAAATTCTTTGAGGATACAATAAAGAAGCGCACAAAACACATAAATACACTATTACTGGCACTGAACACTACAATTTTGAAATACAAAGAGTTGTACAGAGAAACATGCAAACCCCATCTTTTGACATAGGACATAGAAAAGGAAATAAACAGAGTACAAAAAGAAATAGATGACATAGTTGATAAGATAATTGGTTCATCTGAACCTATATCAGTTATTGAGCAGGAAATAGCAGGTTTTGAGGTGAAATTGGAGAAATTTGAGAAAGAGAAGGCAAGGATTAAGGCTAATGCTAGAGAACTTAAGTATAAACTTGGTCCCAAGTTGGACAACCTTATCTCTTTGACAAATGAGATCTCCAAGGCATTACTTCAAGGAGAAAGATCACCGGAAGGGCACATGCATCATCTCACCGACACGATCCAACAGACTGAGGCAACCTTAAACGACATCAACATATTCATGCAGAGTTTAAATTTGGTTTTAGCAGACATATTCGAAATTGTAACCAACCGGTTACAAACTTTGAGGTGAAATTTTTGCACTCGTTTGACAATTTTTGACAACCTTTGTCATTGATGTCAAAGGGGGAGTAGTGGACAGAGAAAAATGATTAATCAGAGGAGATCATCTGCTCAGGGGGAGCACATATTTTTGGTATATTTTATGTCGCTTCCACCTAACCTTTCTTTTCTCTTACTATTGAGAGATTATTTGAACCTTTTTCCTGATTTTTCACCCAATCTCTCGAGGGGGCATATACCACCTTCCAAACTGAGGTATGTATCAGTTGAAATTTTATTCTTTGAAATAACACGATAAAATGCATTGTCTCAAAGAGGGGCAAAATGTAGACACTAAAATTGTCCTTTAATTAAATAAATATTTTAATTTATTTAATTAATTCACCTAGCCTCTTCTTTCTAATTTAAATAAGTATTTTATTTATTTAATTTATCTAGCCTTTCCTCTATTAATTAAATAAATAATTTAATTTATTTAATTAATTCATTTACCTTTTTCTTCTCATGCAAATGACAACACATCTCCCTAAATTACCTACTCTTTAATCTTAGCCCTTAATTTTAAATCAACCTCTTAATCCTATTCATTCTTATCCTTCACCCTTCCACCTCTTAATCTCCTTCCTTCATCTTTACCTACCCTCAAATCCTATTCATTCTTTTTCACCTATGTGTTTCTAGCCATTCATAATCCC